>NC_134407.1:85018848-85711348 GCF_038048845.1 Mixophyes fleayi | reverse complement strand
AAGCTAAAGTCATAAGAGTTCTTACATTAGATGAAGGGACAACTGACAGTACTGCAACACCTCTTTTATTCTACAGCAGCACACTAGTCCATGTATCTCCTGTAATGCTCTAGGGATGGAAAACTGCTGGTACAGGTGATTTTAAACAGATGATCACAAACAGTGATGCTCCATTCGGACACTGAGATTTCAGCACCTGACCCCATTCAGAATAAAAGCTATTTCTGTTCTTCCATTTAATACAATTCCTCACTTTAAAAAAGCTATCCTTATACGCTACTCTGTATAAATACCCCATAAAATTGCATATATCAATTTATCTATCTATATATACGATTACACATTAATAAATTATTTGTCAGGTTTATTGATGTTAAATATTTGGTTCAGCAGTCCAGGTATTTAGGCTGAAAATTGACACCCTACTAGATCAGAGCACACCAAAGCTTTTAATGCCAAACTCGTTCCATAATAAAATAATAGAGAGAAGACACAGAAAATGTATCAGTGATTTTGTGCTTTTCAAACAGAGTCCCACTTATCCAAAATTCCAGGAGACTCCTTCTAATCAGTACCAAACAGATGTTTCTTCATCTGATTATGATTATTCTAAGGAGAAAAATATCTGGTCCTCGTAGAGATAAAGTAAGCAAGAGGGTTCATTTTCAATTGTTATTATATGGACAACAAAATGAATAAAGAACAGGAGACCTTTTGTCTATAGAAACAATTGCCTAATTCAAAGTTCCATTGTTTAAGCAAACCAGATTGTGAGATAATTTATCAGCCTGCCATCTTTCACTCATTGTACTATACATGTGATACATAGAATATATACATATATACAACATATATAACAGTTTCCTTTAGCTCTGGCGCATTCATACATCAAATTATTTACTTTTAACAGATTTTCCTTGTTATTTTGATAAGGTTCGAATAAAGGTTAAAGGTTATGTTTTAATATTTCATTTGAATACCCTTTTATTGTTGCTCGCGCTTTAAAAATGAATGCAATATATAGCTAGGCATGCTGGACCACCCCCAAGAAACACATCTGTCTGAAGGCAGCATATCGTAAGAAGCCCAATATTAGCAACAGAGGCTGCTATATCTATTATTACACCATTGAGTACATCATACCCTATGTAAGATTAAGTGCTGATCTTATGTGTTTATGGGAGAATGCCAGAATTTTAGTGTATGTTTAGTGTTTTATAAATAAATAATTTAATGTATCAGACGTAATTCCGTTTCAATATATGAGATGATGATTTGTTTTTGTAATCAATTTGCCTTACTGTAAACACCTGTAATACGAGGCAGCATTAACTTTCTGGGCATGTCTGCACAGACCTATTATACTGACATCATGGAGGCATCTTGAGTACTTTAAAACCTCAGAACTCCACAAACATGCCATATGCTAAAAAAGTTAGTTAGTAAGAGTGATTGTTTTTCACAGTATCTAAAAATAAAACATAAGTCTAGAGAAAACTGTTTTCAGATTTTGAAGATACATTGAATAAATATTTAAAAGTGGAATAAACACTCATCACCATAAAATGTATTTTATAATGCAAAACAGCATTTATAACAGTTACACATATTGGTATAGCTGTACTATTACAATAAATGGAGTACCGGTGATTCAACAGAAATGCAATTTCAAAACAATCTCAATCTTATTCTCAACAACCATCAAGAGACAAAGATCCAGACTTGGGGGTATATTGACTATGCGGCAGCTCCGTAGAACCGCTGATTCCCACGACTTTGAAGTCATTTTTTAAAACGGCACTTTTATTAAAGACAAAGCCCATCAGATTATTATATTGTGTTCATATTGAAAAATTTGTGATTTCAAAAAATAATTTTCAGTTTCAAGGTAGTATATAAGCTAATGGCATTTTATAATATGTGTCTTATAAAAATGCTAATAGTATACAAGCCTCAGTAGCCTGGGTACATCTTCAACTTTGCTCTCTATATATTTCAGAATTAAATCATGTTTTATCACTTTGACATAACAGACAGGTTTAGATAAATCATAAACTGTAGGAACTCCCTAATCCTAACCAATACACCCATCACCCATAGTAAAAAATAACAAGCTTGAAAAATACGCCATCATACCTTGCAAATTTGTGACTGGCTGCATAAAGCCAGTTACAGAGCATTCAAAACCCCTCCGGTGATGTCATGATAGAGGAAGAACAGCATTTGGACTACTGCTCTTCTATTTGATGCATCTTAAATGACACCAGTGTGACGCAATTTATATTCAGCTGCCGACAAATCACAGCGCTATATGAACTATTATGCTCTGCATGAATTATCCTTGTTTCCTACCGTAATCCTGCACCAGCTGCATGTTACATCAGGGCCGTCTTTCCCATTGGGCACAATGGGCAGGTGCCCGGGGGCCCTGCTGCCTAGGGGGGCCCGTCAGAGGCAGCAAAAAAAGCAAAAAAAAACCTGGAAAAAAAAAAAGACAATACTTACCTTGCGGTCAGCCGTCTCCCTCCATGGTCTCCTCCTCCGTGCGGCGCTCGCAGTGCATGTCGGGCGTGACATCATCACGCCCACCCGACATCCATTGCGGAGCGCGACGGAGGAGGAGACCATGGAGGGAGCCGGATCGCCAGCTAACCGCAAGGTAAGTATTGTCTTTTTTTTTTTTTTCCTCCAGGTTTTTGGTTTTTTTGCTGCCTCCGACGGGCCCCCCTGGGCTGCAGGGCCCATATATATTTATAATCATTTTTTATTTTTTTTTGTATATATAGGGGCCCCCAGAGCACTGCTGTGCCCAGGGGCCTAAGATGTTCTTAAGAGGGCCCTGCACCTTTTATGTCATTTTGTAGTTTAAAAACTCCTATAAATACGTAAAATTTGAGATATGTGCAAGTCACCAGATCTGCCAGGGGCCCTGTTAGTTTTAACAGTCCCACAATGCTCTGCTCTAAGTTCCTAACGCTCAGTCTATTTCACATATTTTAATCCCCCCTCCCTTAGGAACCTTCCATCCACCAGATCATTGAACAGCGCATACCCAGTAACTGAAATTCAGTTTTTATTTTAATCCAATTAACTCAATTTCCAAATTCAATCATTATATTGTTATATTATTTATTACTAATCTACTTTTTATTTTTGTTCCTAAAATTCAGCATGGCCAGGAAAGATTAAATTATGGATTTAAATACTAGAATGTCTTACCTCTAAGTTTTCTTGTTCTAGGTCCCGCCAAATAACAAGTTTGCCATCATCTGTTAAATTTTCATTTTTCATAGGGAAGAGAACTTGTCCCAAAATATGGTGTTTCTTTATTTTGTCCACATGGTAGATAGAAAATCTCAGAGTCCTCTGGTGTAATGTTTTCCCTGAAACCTGAGGAAATCATAAAACAAGGTCAGAGATGCACCCCAATGTAGAAAAGACCAAGACACAACTCAATAAATGTCTAATAAGAGATATTATTATTATTATTATTATTATTATTATTATTATTATTATTGCTAAGAATTTAAACAAATATGTTTTTGTGTAGGTATAGTAATTCATATTAGATATCTAACTATTTTTTGTGATGATTGTGGTTGCTATTCAGGTAGTATATTTTCTCTATAGTCTGAATGATGGGATCCAAGGTTGGTAGTATGTGATATTTCAACCTGAAACCTTTCTCGACAAGCTTGGTTGGTGCAGGTTGCTGAATAGTTTATCAGCAGAGTGAAATAGAAATGTATAAATGATAAATTACTAAATCTGTACTTGTTACGCAACCTAATGCTTTTTAACTATATTTGCTGGTTAGGTCACATTATAATGTGTAACTAAAATATTAAGAACATGACCAGATTAACCGAGATTGTTACCTTGGGCACTGTTGATGAGATATCCGACCTGTGCTCTGTACTGGTAAATTGGGCTGGCATGGCTACAGGTGAGATGGATTTGCCCTATACCCACAAGAAACAGTATGTCCACCTTTACACTTTCTAGTCATGTTACATCACACAGTGAATTCATCTCAGGACCTAAGTATCGTAAGATACCAAGAAACTCTTTGTTTTAAAGAAGCCTAGTACTCTTTAACCCAACCCCCTAACACTAGACAAGACCCTAAAGTTGGACCTACCCCAAGTTTCCACTAACATTATCCCAAGTCCTAGTTCCTTACAATATAAAACTAGCTCTAAAACTATCCCTATTGCTACTAAACTAACTTGACTCTAAAGTAAGCTTGTCCTTACGCAATAATATAGCCTAGGGGAAATGTTAAATGGTTTTCTTTTATTGTTTTCTGTACTCTTGAGAAACAAGACACATAATATAGGGGCCAACAAATCTGATCTTTGCACTGAGCCCAATAATGCCATATAGCATTTCTCAATGGCATAACTACATGGGGTGATGTTACTACAAGTCATGGAGATGAGTGGGCTAGGCAATGCCAGGTCACACACCCCTCCGAGACTCCCTCTCCCTCCAGGTCCCCACTCACCTTGAGGCCCCTGTTCTGCTCTCAATAGAGCAGTGTAGAACCCCTATTTTGAGCCGCTGCATGAGAGCAGAGTAAGGGGCCCGGGAGGGTAGTCCCTACCCAAATTTTGCTATGGGGCACGAGGATTGCATTGTTCCACCCTGCTGATCCTGATGATGTTTGTTGCAATGACTACAAAAAACAGTAGTTATACCCCTATCCGCATGCAACTTGAAAGAATAATAAAGATTAATAAAAAAATATATAAAACATAAATACACAAATTGAAGTAAGCAATCACAGAAAATCAAATATTGTGAGAAAAAAAATTAGCAGCTTTTGTTTCAAAAGCGTGTGAAGAAACCTTGTATCTTGTAAATGTATATTGATTATTATAAATCTGAGAAACTTCTAACCTACTTGTCATTTAAGCTAGACTACTAATTCATTTTGAACAAAGCAGATTTTTAGCTTATTGCTAAGAATGAGAAAGGATAAAATCTCTATTTTTGGCAACACGCAGAAGTATAGTACCTTGAAAAACCTGTTAAACATAATGCATTCCTCAAGTTTTGAAATACTTAGTCATAAGAACATGTTAGGTTTGGTTGTTCTTCTATGTGTATAGTGGAAGAGTATCTTCATTACTTTCCTTCCATCAAATCAGGCAACTAAAGGAAACTAAATCTAAAATGTTTTTTTACTTGAGCAAAACCATGTTATATTAGAGGGTAAATTTAAAATGTAGGGACAGATTTATAGTATTTACATGTCATAGATCAACTTTAATATCAGTGTAAAAATAAATTTATCAAGTATTTGTGTGCTACATGATAAAACAGTCAGTATTTATTTCCCTTACGTGCAAAAAACAAGTCTATTTGTACCCCTTCCATTGTAACATAGCTGGTCCACCTGGTCCAGGGGCAAAGTTGCTCTTATTCTTTGCTCTGCTACTAACTCAAAATCAGGCCAAAAATTGGCAGATATGTTCCTACTATTCTAATAGTATTCACACATTAGTTTTAAAAAAGTAGATGTTTAAAATTGGGGTTAGATTGAAGTGTCCACGCTTCACATATGAGAAGTTAACTTTTTCTCCTTTTCTTTGCTTTGGTCCTAACTCAAAATCAGGCCCTTTGTGCGTATCGTATACAAAATTACTCTGCGTCTGCCTGGAACCAGCTCATTTACTTATTACAGCCTACAATTTCTGGGAGGGAATGGGGTGGGGAAGGGGCACTCACCCGTAATCAATGTACAATAAGAGCGTGCCAAACTCCAGAGCACGCAGCCATGTCCGAATCAAGCTTTGGGCATCTCAAATGTACTTGTTTTTCTTGCTCTAGATACAGGGTTAGTCCTGATTACTAGTGATGACAGTTTTGTATACATGCTATAACGTGTTTTCAATCAGGAGCAACGGTAAAGCTGTATTTTATGTTCAGTAGACATTAAGATCATTCTAATAATTGTATTTCGGGGGGGGGGGGGGCATTTTATTTTGTAAGTGTTTTGTCAGTAATGCTTAGATTATTATCAGGTGACATTAATTGAACAGGTTATTTTTCTCTGTGCATTCTTTTGCGGATGTATATTGTGCAATGGATGTATCGTGCAGTGTCTTGTGTAGTAGAACAGAACAGACCTATACTAAATTAATCAGTGCATGTATCTTCTGTCCTTTCCTTGCTAAATTGAGGAGTACGCAGAGCCGATTTACATGAAGGAATGCATTGTGCTTAACAGTATATGTGACTTGACGAATCAGGCCCAAAAAGCTTAAGCAGAAAATAATAATGCGGTCAGTTCTTTGCCTGCCACGCTGTTTAAATTAATTTCAATAGCCAATGTTACTGAAATCCTATTAGTCATGCCTAGATAAATGTAAATTTCTCCCCCTTGATAGGCATCCAAAACAGAGATGCTATATCCACTTAACCAGCTCGTAGCAAAGGGATGGGACAGAATGCAAGTTGACCATTTATTTAATTTTATAAGTACCTTTTAAAATCATGTACATTGTTTTCAATTGTATAATAGAAAATGTTTGCCTTTAATTATTGTAGGTATTAAATTTGGATTTGCTAGTAGCCATAGATGTGTCAGCACCACCTGTGTTACATAAATGTACCTGGAACACAAAGACCTCATCAAAATGAGGATTTAAGGTTTTACGCTTTGTTTTTGACTGCAGATAGCGCCTCTCATCTGGCAGGAGATGCATCTTCACAAAAGGATTGCAGGAGTCTGAGCTGAAGTGCAGGTTCCCCACTTTGATAAGAGAAACCACAAGCCTCTCTGTCTCGTATTCATATTCCACTGCAAACCAGATGCGTCCGATGTTTCCCTCTGGAAAATCTGTTTCTTCACTGTCCTCTGGATATCTATACAAAGCTGGGTTGATGGAACCCACAATATAGGATCCCCCTAATTGCAAGAATAGATATGATTATATTTCCTGCAATGATTGTGATTTAAATTAAAATAATAGCTACAATATACAAAAATATAAAATATTTGATATTGTACAACCTAAACTTATAAACCAATTATGTGATACACAAGAATATTTTTTTTTTCATTTTCCTCAAACTTTGGTACAATTAATGATATATTATTAATATTAACAATATCTTCATATATGGCCAAAATATTAAATTTTTATTTTTACCCATAGAAGAGAAGGATGACCGTGGAAGGAAATCTGGGGCAATATAGGGCTCGCTGTCATCTTGAATACGTTCTCCATTTTGCAAACCAACCCAGTCTCGTCCGTGGAACTTAGGTGGAACAATGAAGGGCACGCTTTTATTTCTTAAATCAGTAGAAAAATTGATATGTGTAAAATGGAAATCCCATACCATTTGTTAGTGTAATTCATAATAACTTATGAAAACATTTTACACTTTTAAAAATAAAAATTCAATAACTAACCATAAATACATCAATGTTATTTATATTTGAGCTTCTTACATCAACAAGCAAGGATGGTCTTAACTCCCTGTATTTTATACATTGTATTACTTAGTTATTTAATGCCCCCAATTATTTATAATGGCAATATAATCAATGGATGAACATCAGGGATAAATATCATATCCTTTCGGTATATAATGGAACACAATCTCTGACTCTCTCCCAACTACTCCTGTCAACATTTGGGCAACGACAAGCATAAAACAATATACATATACAATAACATTATAACATAACAGTAATAAACAGGGCAAATAACAGATTAGTGGGCCATTATGTGGGCTAAGTTTTCTCAAGAGAGCAGTAAACAAACAAAATAATATATCATTTTTACTAGTACAAAATATTCTGCGAAGATAACAAGTTTTTAGAAGTTGCGGAGGCAAAGCTTGAGCTCTAACAAGATATATCAATATACTTTTGTAGCAATGGGGATAACTCTATAGAACTTGAAATAGATCTTTACTAAAGATTAATACCTGGGCCAATGTTAGTTAACACATTGGGTAGGACTAGACTTAGGGTTTTGTCTACTGTTAGAGCTTCTTAAGGGTTTAGTATTAAGATTAGTAGGTTAAGGCAGCTGTTTGTCTTCGTTTTTTTCCAAATGTTTACATTTATTTGGACCCAGGATATGTTAGGATTACCATGGCCAACTAACAGGAAAGATGAGACTTCTCTTTGAAAGAAATTGGCACTTGTTCTATGAAACCAGGCTGAGATCAATGCTTATCTAGGCAATGATGATTTCTCTTTCAGTGGTTGGTAGCTTTTGCCAGCTTGTTGTACAGCAAAGAAAATGCCATGAGAAACGTTTTTCACTGATTCTATATTATTATTGTAATGTCAGATTAAGTAACAAAAACTTAAAATAAGATAAACAAAAAAAAATAATATTTTGTTTTTGTTATTTAGAGATAATCCATTGAGCTCCACTATGTTTTGTAAAATAAAACCCAGTAAATAAAGAACATTAATAACAAATAAAATGTTTCCAAAAACGTTAAACGAACCAGAAGAAACTTCAATTGACTGTGATTTAAACATAGTTTGTTTTTTGGCTATTTCTACCTATCCTGCATTCACAGGAAGCAAAACTGTCTAGGCTATATTTTGTGTTATCCTCAAACAGCAATATTTTCATGTGACAAACCTCAGTGCCTCACCCCGAATCCTTAGCATGACCCAATGAGGGTGACTTCCCATGATCCACCCCGGTGATTTGTGAGTGCGTCGGTGTAGCTACATTACAAAGTTCCTCATACGAAGGGGCGATGCACCTCTTTCTCCATAACATGTAGACCCCAATGCCAATCAGAAGCAACAGCAGGGTCACCCCGACCACACCTCCAGCTACTGCTGCCACCTGTTCTAATGGCAGGAAAAAAAGCACAAAATAAATTACTTAAAGAACAAGTAAATTCACTATTAGCTTATTATGTTCAGAATGCCATCTTCCACTGCTCTGCAGCAGGCTGACATAATAGAAGAGATCTGCTTATCTAAGGTTGAGATATATATTTAAAACTTTAAAGAACTTTTCCATGTGTTTTCCATGGGTGCATGTTAAACTGTGCTGCTACATTTGCGATAGCCTTTATATACTTAACTTTGTGCTGTACTAACATGATCATACATCCTAATGGAAAAGTTGCTATGAGATCGACGCAAATCTACTATTTAGATTGTCAAAGAAATGTACCTACTGGGCACAACCTTTTATATTTGAATGGGAACAGAAAAAATTCTTCAGCTTTGGAAGTAGCATTTTGATTTCAAGGACATATGGACAAATGTAACATAAACTGAAGTTAAACCTTCTGGTTTAGTATTTCTGCACCTGCTGTCTGAAAATAATAACACCAAGCTAATTTCATTTATTTTATAATATTCTGCCTATTTGTTGCACTATTCTGTTGCTGTGTATTTATATTTAAAAAAAACAGCATAATAAAGAATATTATTTTAAAATAAATATATATCAAAATTACATAACAGAAATATTATACAGTATAAGCTAAATCTTTGATTCAAATAACTTAGTACTTCAATTTTATCAAATGCAAACAAACAGTTTGAATAGTTGCAAGGAAACTATTCTTAAGTTGCAATTTCTAGAGAAAAAGGCAAGGTGAGTTAATGTGTCCTTGTTTATGTTTTTGACGAGCTTTTAGTTATATTGTTCATAATGGTACAATAAGACAATTAGGCCAAAGACACATGGCTTATAGTCATATAAATGATCTGAAATAAGTAAAATTGTTACATTGTTTTTATGACATAATAGTTCAATATTTGTTTAACTATTTCCTTACATCTATAATTTTGGTTTAAACTGCTAGACCAGTGTTTCTCAATTCCAGTCCTCAGTGCATGTTTTCCAGGTCACAAGTGAAATAATTATATCACCTGAGGATCTTTCAAAATGTCAGTCAGTAATGAATACACCAGTGCTCCAGTAAAGAGATATGGAAAACATGCACTGTTAGGGATACTTGAGGACCAGTGGCGGATCCAGGGGGGGGCCCCCTAGCAGGGGCTTGCTGCCGACGGCTGCACACTGTGCAGGTCCGTTCGGCAGTGATAATGTGCTGCCCGGCTGCTCTGATTGTGTTTTAAACACAATCAGAGCAGCGGGACAGCACATTATCACTGCCGAACGGACCTGCACATACTGTGCAGCCGCCGGCAGCCTTAGAAGTTAGAAAGGGGGCGGGGCCTAAATCGCCCCCCCCCCCTATATCGCCCGGGGTAGAAAAAATTTCTAGATCCGCCCCTGTTGAGGACTGGGTTTTGGAAACACTGTGCTAGACCAATGAGATTTGAAACAAGCCTTTGAATTATTTACATTACTTCCCCCATGTTTGACAAAAGTTACAGGAACAAATATGATTAGGTTTGTACCCCACTCAAAATATTGTTACTGACAATTTTTTGTAAATATATTTAGAAACATTACTTTGGCAGACACGATATTTGTGTATCATGGTGATATCAAGTGATGTAACCATTTAAAAAAAAATAATAAAAAAATGGCAATAATAAAAAAATTACAGAAATAAAGGGGACCCATTATTTCAAATATAGTGTTCACAGAATAAAACTGCTCAGATGTAAACCATTTGGGTGGATGTGCGTAGTACTGTCAGTACAATGTCATATTTGTACTAATAAAAAAAAATGTGTTATTGAAAAGTGAAATTATGAATTATTACTTGAATTTTCCATCCTCGTTATGGCTACTGTGGTTTTGTAATTGGGATGAATAACTCCAGTGAGTGGACTAATAATAATATTATGTCAGTGTGGTTTCAGGAATTGTAGGATTGGTCAGTGACTGACAACAATCAATGCTCTTTAGCTTTTGGCATTTAAATGTGAGTTAGAACCATTCCATTTAAGATTAATTTCACCTAAACATCACCTAATTGTCTGAAAAGAACCCCCAAAGTGCTCCAAAATTAACAAATATAACAATCAAGTGAGCATTTCACTCATCTCAACTATGGCACAAAAACAAAAGAGTACTGGTATTTTACAGTGACACTGACTGGAATAACAGAAACCCGACATGCTGGAGTGATATCCTAGTGCTGTCACTGAAGATGGCTTGGGTGGATCCATTTGAACTGCAGACTTTTTCTCAGCATATTTCTCTCTGAAATGTAGTTGAGGGGTTTTTTTTTGTTTGTTTTTTTTAAACAATGCTTTCCAGTGTCTCAAATAACTTACTGCTGGGCTAATGTGCTACTATGACATGAATTCATGTGATGAATGATATGTATTTAGGGCTATTTACTGCTGATCAGATGCAACTAAGCACATCAAGCTTGGTACTGTCATTGCAGGCAATTGGGTACTATAATCCTCTAAATAAAGATATTATATTGACTTTGGTTATATCTTTTGAACTCTAAATACTCATAATCAACAAATAGTAATTTATAAAGCACTGACAATAAGATCAGATATTAAAAAACTTATTCAAGAAATAGACTTATTTATACTGCTCACTTGGACAAATCTGAAAAACAGGGACTATCTCTAGAAATTAGGAACAGCTGGAATCTATGTGTATTACAAGTCAGGGCTTCAAATCTATTGCTGCACAGCAATTCCCATTGCCCTGAGTTTGAATTAAAAACGTTGGAGTTCTAAGCCTCATATTATTGTCCCAATGTCCCATGATGTAAAAAAGTGCAAATTGAAACCACATTGTCATAATTTAAATTAACTCACTATTATGAATGTTAGTATATTCTGTCAAATGGGATTAAGTTTTTCTATAGACTTCATTTTTACAAGCCCAAAATAAATCTATCTTCCTGCACATAGATATATATTAGGTGACATGCTGAGTCATGAAATTACAGCTTGTGGTCAGTGTGGCACAGATGTTGAACCTTAATGCTCCACTACAGATGAACTGGATTTGCATCTGTTTTCAAGACTATACAGCTGCATTGTACACTGTCAAATACCAGCTCGGATTGGTAGTTAGACCTGCAATACATTTTCTCTGAAGGAAACTTTCTAAACGTAAATGTAAATAATTACTAAGTTCAGAAACAAATAGACCAACCCTCCTAGACAAGCAGCTCGTCTCTGCATGGGTCCCCACATTTTATTGTTATTATTAATCCCTTGGAAATTTGTTCACTTTTTTTCACAATTGCATCCCGTCTAATAGTGCAAATACTGTATTATTGCATTATACTGTAAACTCCACATTACAGGAGTTCAGACAGCGACAAGTGAACACTTATGTTACTTACCAGACATTGCTGCCTGTCCTTGTGTGCTGAGAAAAGCAGCAGCTTAAAAGTATATTCTGGGGTGTAAGGGATACCCTCCTTGGTGTCTTTCTGTGTCTCTCAATCCATGAAGTTAAGTTTGGTCAGACATATATAGACCTCAATTGAAGGGCCAGTTAAAGACAGTTCTGCCGGCACACTGCTGTCATGATTACCTCCCGATTGAGCTGTAACGCATTCACTGTGCTCTGAACAGTCTCCTTAGTCCTCCCCCTTCTGTACACACGCACAGATCTCCTCTCTCCTGTTGTGAAGATAGGTGACTGGCAGAGGCGGGGAGAAAATATAGAATTAAATTACGTCTCTACCACATTCATATGTTTCTGCACTGTCTGATAGAGAATATCTACAGCATTGTTTCGTCGGGCACATTAGGACCACTGGGATCATTTGCCTAGGAACATAGGAGTGTGTGTCAATTTCTGGAATTGAGATATTACAGCTATCTCCAGCTAGTAAATAACATTGTAGCTAATGTTGTAACTGTTCTATTACAAATTGAGAAGCAAAATATCGTTAGCCTGTAATCTCTGCTTTCTATTAATGCTTTGTTGATATGCCTAAATTGATCTTCGCAAGCGTGAGTTCATTTGTCAAAGTCAGCATTGACAGCTGCAAAGATCCTTACAAGAGACATACAATACAATCCGGGATATTTCTGAAAGCTGGTGCAAATGGAAAAAGGTGGTATAGCAACCAATCACATTGATTTCATCCTTTAAATTGAACTAAAAATGCCACAGCTAGCATGTGGATGCTGTGGGCAACTCCATTTTATTTTTTTAGTACCTGTTGTCATAAATATCCCATTCAGCTGTAGAAAAGGCTATTTAGTGTATATATATATATATATATATATATATATATATATATATATATATTCCTTAAATGCTGCAGCTATACATGGGTACTTAAATGCTGCAGGTATACTGAGAGGAAATTCGATGCCAGTGGTGGTGTGACCACATTGACCAATAGAATGCTAATGGTCTTTGCCCACGTTTTCTCCACACCCATAAGTAAGCTTGGATGTTGCTGTGGATGGGCAAATGGGGTCCCGGGTGGTTGTCACTGTCGGGCTCCCAAGGAATGGCTGTTCACAGATGCTCTGTGCCTGTCCCCCTTGTCCTTGTTTGCCTTTAGGGCTTATGTATGAATTTGAAATGTTTATCAGCAAGAAATACAGGATACTAGTCCTAAGAAAGAACAGGGATAAAGTAGGATCCAAGTTCAGAGAAGCAGGATGCTATGTTAATGTCTGTCCAGGTTCGACAATAGTTAGGCCGGTGCTGTAACTGCAGGAACAATAATTAATTTGTTTGCATTAAAATTATTGCTGCTGACAATTTTAAATGAAATATACTTAGAAACAGTATTTAAGTAACATGGAAATGTGTAAAAACTGAACAGAAGTCAAATTATTATTATTATTATTATTATTATTATTATTATTATCTTTTAAAAGGTCCACAGTGCTGTACATGACAAATACAGAAAGCTGTGATCCATTACTCATTACATGACACATTAATAGCCAAATACAAAGACCAGATAAACTGAATAAATAAATATACAGCTAAAACGTTAATGCAGATCAAATTATTTAAGGGGCAGTGAGTGAGAGTGATGGTAGTGACCAGCGTGAACTAGGCCTGAGCATAAGAAAACAGGGCTCGGGAAACAGGCCAAAAGGTACAGTGAGTGATGGAATAGTAGAAGGAGAACACACGGAAAGAGGGCCCTACTCGTGAGTTTTTACATCCTCAAGGAAACGGGAAGATACATATAGTGTGGAATTGATTAGGGGATGAAAGATCGATTTGGGTATCATCAGCATAGAGGTGGTACTGGAGGCCAAAGGAGCAGATGAGGTCACCAAGGGAGGAGGTTTAGACGGAGAATAGCAGGGGTCCATGAACGGAACCTTGAGGAATGCTGACAGGTAAGGGAAAGGGGGGAACTGGAGTCATTATGTAGAGACTGAAAAAAAAGGAGCATTTGGTGAGGTAAGAGGAAAACCTGGAGAAGGCAGTGTTACAAAGGCCTATGGATTTGAGAGTTAACAGAAGTAAGTCATCTGTATCATAGGTAGCGAAGAGGTTGAGATGGATAAGAAAAGAGAATTGTCCTTTAGATTTAGTGAAGAGAAGGTCATTAGTAAGAACAGTTTTGATGTAGTGGAGGGAGCGAAGACCGGATTGGAGTGGGTCAAGTAGTGAGAGAGAAGAGAGAAATGAGGTGAAACTGTTGTAGACTACGCGTTAGAAAAGCATGGAGGCAAAAGTAAGGAGGGAGATAATTAGAGGCAAATTCAAGGGATGTTTTTTTGTGTATAAGGGAGATGAGAGCATGTTTAAAGGAGGAGGGGAAGGAATAGGTTGAGAAGGTGGGCAAGTAGAAGAAGGCCTCAACAGAGAGGGAGTGGAGGAGGTGGGAGGGAATGGGGTCATGTGGGCAGGTGGAGGGGTGAAGAGGAGGTTTGAGTGTGGATTCCATCAGCAGATACCAAGTCCACAGTAGGATGAATTAATAGACTATCAGTAAATCCATATTGGGTCCTTATTAATTGCAATTCTCTACTTTTTAATCTTAATCTTATCTTTTTTTTATTCTTATTTATTGTCTACAGCTGTACCACCTTGAACAAACACAATTGCATCTGATCTTGGAAGCTATACAGGGTTGGGCCTGGTTAGCAGAGTCATAACTAGGCAAGTGCTAGTTGCCCAGGGCACAAGCCCAAGGGGGCGCAGCAGTCGCCCGCAACTAGCCTCTGTGACAACAGGCTGCAGATTGCCGGGGTGCCCTCTCACTCTCCTACCCTCCCCTGGGACAGTCTCTCTGCCCTCAAGCTCACCCCATCTCTGCGTGTGACAGACCATCCCTCTTGATTCACGGACTTCAAAGGGGTGAAGCTTGTCTGAAAGGGGGCCTAGCTTCGCCAAAATGTACTTCTGTCTTTTTAACAAATCACCCTGCTTGTGACAGCTTCTGTTTCCTCCCCTTTACTCTCTTGTGAGAGCCTTTGCCCCCTCCCTCTGTGGGTGTGTGTGTGTGTGTGTCAGCCTCTGCCCCCCTCCCTCTGTGTGAGTGTGTCAGACTCTGCCCCGCTCCCTCTGTGTGTGTCAGGGCCGGATTTACCGCTAGGCAACCTAGGCACCTGCCTAGGGCCCAGTGGTTCTCAGGGAGCCCACGGCAAAGCAGATGGGAGGGAAGGACAAGAAAAAAATAAATTGCGGCCCCTCCCCTGACTCAAGGCTAGCGGGAAGGGGGGATGCGAGTCGGAGGAGGGGCTGGTGTTTTAGCTAGGTGTCTGGACTCCTCCCTCCCTCCTCTCTGTGTGGCCTGCACTGTGTCACATGGGACGTGCACCACATGACAGTTGCCGTCCCATGTGTGAAGATAAAGAAGGCTGCACAGCTGGAAAAAGGTAAGTTGGGGGGGGTAGTATATTAATATGTGTGTGTGAGGGGCTAGTGTATGTATATTAAATGTAGAGATGGTCACTGACCCCCGTGTATTGGTTTTGGATTCGGTTTTGGATCTGGATTACCGTCGTGTTTTGGTTTTGCAAAACCGCCATTGCGTGTTTTGGTTTTGGTTTTGGTTTTGGTTGGTTTTGTTTTGCTATTTTGTTGGAAAATCAATGTTTTTGGGCCTAAAATAACCCAATTTAGTGCTCCAACTGTTTCATAGATAAGTAATCTAATTGTAGAGGTAATAAATCATCCAAAAAACAGTTTAATTTCTGGTAGGTAGGCCTTCATTTATTCTACACACTAAACAGATTGTCTTCCTCTTCATCTATGCATATTGGCAATGCAGCCATCGTCTTTGGATGTATATTACACCCTACACTTATAGTTCAATATGTAAAGAAATGGAAAAAGGCAGTTTGCTTTCTGTCTCTATAGGCCCCCCTCCACTTGTTTAAAAAAAACAAAAAATTCAGCCGTTATAGATTGTACAATATTAATTGAAATGGACAAAGCCAGTTTGGTTTCTGGCTCTCTAGGCCCCCCTCCACTTGTCGAAAAAAAACCAAAAAATTCAGCCATTATAGACTGTACAATATTAAGAGAAATGGACAAAGCCAGTTTGGGGTCACTCTGTCTATGACACCCTACCAATAAGGATAAATTGCCCAAACGGCAGCCTTCCAAGACGGTACGTGATATGGAAATGCCACAAGTCCCTATCCTCTTTGGGGGTAGATTGCACCCTACACTTACATAGAAAGTTTTAAAAAGATGTTATTGTCATCATCTTCAGCTTCATCCTCACCCTCATTAGTGTGTACGTCATCATCACAGACTATCAATTCATTGCCGCTTGAATCCGCCATTAGAGAACAGTCAGTGCTTGGATGTCTTGAATGGTGAAGGCCTTCCTCGTGGAAGATGTAGTTCATTTTTATAAACATCATTTTCTCCACATTTTTGGGAAGTAACCTTCTACGGCGATCACTGACTAAGTTCCCTGCTGTGCTGAACACTCGTTCAGAGTACACACTGGAGGGTGGGCAGCTTAAGTATTGCAAAGCAAGTTTGTACATGGGTTTCCAAATGGCCTGCTTTTCTTCCCAAAAGGAAAGGGACTGTCTGACATTTCCATATCAACTACCTCTTGAAAGTAATCCTCCACCATCCTTTGCATGTTTATACTCATATTGGATGGAGTTATGGGCAAAGTGACACATTTTTTTGAAAAATCCTTCAAACCAGCCCAGATGTTAAATTGTTCTGGTCTGCCCCCTGCGTCTTCCCTGCTTCTTTTTGGGAAATGTAATTTTTTACGAGCAGCAGCAGCTTGAGAAAGTGAAGGAGGACACGTCGTCAAGCAGAGGCCCAGTTCAGCGGCCAACTTGCTGAGCAATAGCTCCTTGCAAAAGTTCACATCTCGCTCATTTACAAGTAAAGACTCAATGTAGGTTTTAAACCTTGGATCAAGCACAGTGGCCAAAACGTACTGATCCGAGTTCAAGATCTTAATAACTCGAGGATCATTGTGAAGCGAATTAAGTACTTGATTGACAAGGCCAACATACTTTGCTGAATTGCTTGCTTTCAGCTCCTTCTTCATTTTCTCAAGCTGCTTTTCCAATAGTCTAATTAAAGGAATGACTTGGCTCAAACTAGCAGAGTCTGCATTCACCTCACACGTCACAACTTCAAATGGTTTCAGCACCTTGCACAGCACTGAAAGGATTCCCCACTGTGCAAGAGTGAAATACATCCCCCCTCCTTTCCCAATGTCATGGCTGTTCCTACTGTCACTCACCGTACCGTGAGTGCCTCTGCGCTGGTGCGTGGGTCCCTATCCTTCCTGCCGGCGCCTGTCCTGAGCCGCGGCCGTCCGCCATCTTGATGGACTGCGCATGCGCAGCATCCAAGAACTTATGACCTTTGCTTTTAACCTAATTGGTGGATCAGGCACCACTCCCTATTTAAGGCACCTGTGCTTATTACATCGTTGCCTGATCTAGAGTCTCATTCCCTGTGAGTCTCTGAAAGTGTCTCCTGTGTTCTGCTAGTGTCCTCAGCTTCCTGCTGATTACCTGCTCTACTCATCGGGGGTTCCCATACCCACTACAGATTCCTGTATCCTGCTCGTGTCCTCAGCTGTCTGCTGGATTACCTGCTCTGCTCACCTGTGGTTCCCATACCTGCTACAGCCGTTCAGCGCTCCTGCTGTACCTGCATATCCTCGTGGACAAGCTTCTCTACTCATCAGCGGTATGCTTGTTATTGACTTTCAACTGTTACTTTGCATATCCGCCTAGGACAAGCTTCTCTACTCAGGGGCGCACAGAGGATTGTCGGGGGGGGTTTCTCCCCGCCGACCTAAAAAAAAAAAAAAACACGAGAGAGAGCTGCTGTATACAATACAGCACCGCCGCGGACGCTTCTTTGACAGCGCCGCGGCTGCTGTGTAGGACAGTGGCCAATTAGTTAGCGCAGGGGGGGTTTTTAGAGACTCAGAAACCCCCCCTGCGTGCGCCACTGCTACTCAGCAGCGGTATCCATACCCGCTATAGACTATTTGTTGTTACGCTGCATATCTGTTTGGAACAAGCTTCTCTACTCAGCAGTGATATGCATACTTATGATTGACTATCAGTTATTATCCCGCATATCCACTTTGTGCTAGCCTCTCTAGTCAGCAGCGATATACATACCGTTATAGACTATTAGCTGTAAACGCTGCATATCTGTTTGGAAAAAGTTCCTCTGTGCTCTCATTGTCTTCATTCAATTATTGACTCTTTTCATGCCTCCACTCATCCGCACCTGAACAACTCCTCACTTACTAGCAGTGGTACAACTTGCTATACGCAGTCCACTGACTTCCCTGCTACCTACCTGCACCTGGACAAGTCCTCTCACCACAGCAGTGGTACAACTTGCTGTACGCAGACCACTGACTTCCCTGCTACCTACCTGCACCTGGACAAGTCTTCCCTTCACAGCAGTGGTACAACTTGCTATCCGCAGACCACTGACTCTCCTGTTACCTTCCTTCACCTGCTCACGTCGACCCTGGTCTCCGTGGTTCAAAACTGCCTTTCCACTATAGATGCTGACTCATCTACCAATATAGCTGCAAGTCGCTGACTCATTTACCAGTATAGCTGCAAGTCACTGACTATCATCAATCCCATTGGCATCCTCTCTCCATCTGCTGTTATATACGTTCCACTATTCACCCTGCTGCCAGAGGACCGCTGTGCAAACTCTGCTTCTCTGGTAAGCATAAGTCAACTGGTGAAATCCTGGGCAAGACTCCTAGTGCCCGTGACACGTCCATCCTCTGAAGCATGTACAGGGTGGAATTCCACCTAGTTACCACCTCTTGCTTAAATTGGTGGCAGAGCAAGTTAAACTGCTCTTGGAGCTGCTGTAATCTCCTACATGCTGTGGCTGAATGCCTGAAATGGCCTGAAATTTTACTGGCCACGGAAAGAATCTCCTGCACCTCAGGGTTATTTCGTAGGAATCTCTGCACCACCAAGTTGATGGTGTGAGCAAAACAGGGAATGTGTTGGAAATCACCCAGCTGTAATGCTCGCACTATATTGTTGGCATTATCAGAAATGACATACCCTGGGGAGAGTCCAAGTGGTATAAGCCATGCATCAATCACATCTCTCAGTTTGCGTAACAAATTGTCAGCTGTATGCCTGTTAGTGAAGCCGGTGATACAAAGAGTGGCCTGCCTGTGACAAATGTTATGTAGTGGTGTACATGCTGCTGCTGTTCCTGCTGGTGAAGGTGAATGACCAACCCAGTGGGCTGTCACAGTCATATAGTCTTTGGTTTGGCCACTTCCACTTGTCCACATATCTGTGGTTAAGTGGGCAATGGGCAGAATGGCATTTTTCAGCGCAATCTCTACATTTTTACATACTTTTTGGTATAGTTGTTGAATTGCTTTACGGGAGAAATGGTGTCACGATGGAATTCTGTAACGTGGACACAAAACCTCAATTAACTGTGAAAAACCAGCTGCGTTTATTGTGGAGATTGGATGCAGATCTAACATTAACATTGCAGCCATGGCGTCTGTGATTCGCTTGGCGACTGGGTGACTGCTGTCATATTTGCTTCCCATCGCAAATGATTGTTTCACAGTTAATTGCTGAAATGTAGGACTGCTTATTTTCTTAACCTGCCTCTGGGATGACGATTCACCCCCAGCAACAGCAGCAGCAGTGGGACTAATGCTTTCTTCAGAGGAATCAATAATAGTGCTGGAGTGATTCAGCCTTAAGTGGGATGCCGGGCTAACTCCGAGCGCTACTGAGTATATTGATGAGGATGGTGTGGTGGGTGTATTTTGTAGCCGTCGGGATGTCGGTGAGCGGAGGGTCTTAGTTGATGATGGAGTGCTTGTAATTTTTTGGGAAGAACTTTCAGCTTTTCCCAACACTTTGCCATGAACTCTCGTTAAATGGCGTAACATAGACGAGGTTCCAAGATGGTTAAGGTCCCTCCCTCAACTGACTGTGGCTTGACATACACTACAAATGGCTATACAATTGTTGTCTGGATTTGGGTAGAGATAATTCCACACATAAGAAGTGGATTTTTTTGGTCTATGCCCAGGCATGACAATGGCCTTTTTCTTGTCACGTGCCAGAACTGCTGCCACTGGTGCAGGACTTACACAAACAACCTCATCCTCATCAACATCCTCATTAGTGCCCTCGTCGCCTACACAAATCTCACCCTCATCCTCTTCTAATTCCAAAGTGGCATCCTCAATTTGTGTATCTCCAGCTACACTCGGGCTATTAAGGCACACATCAGCAGAATGCTCACGATTAGACATCCCACTGTTGGATGGACTCTCCACAGGGATTGGTGTAATTTGTGAATCAGAGCAAACATTATCCTCTAATGCCTTATTGTTATCTTGCTGCTCGGCTTTGACGCGTAACAGTAGTTGTGCACCAACTGTAGGCCCGGTAACTTTTTGGGATCTGCCACTAATAGCCAAAGGTGAAGGCCTCATTCTCTCTTTGCCACTGCGTGTGTAGAAGGGCATGTTGGCAATTTTTTTTTTTATCGGCACTTAACTTTTGCTCAGTAACACTTCTTTTTCGCTTTAACACAGTAAAATCCTTTTTTTATTTTGTTTTTTGGACTGATTTCGAAACACTCTGTAGTTTGACAACGCCTTGCCCAGATGACGTACTGGGAACACTAACATCAGGACTGGTGACAGAACCTGGTTGCTCATTCTGATCATATGTGGACTGCTTTGAATCCATTCTGAGCGCAAAGCACTTGTAGTGGTAAAAATTATTTGGTAAGATACTGCTGACAGATATGACTTTTGACAGCCAGAAATATTTATGCACAATTATGGGGGACACCCCAAAAGCACTGGGGAGTGTTAAAAATTATTTGGTAGATACTGCTGACAGATATGACTTTTGACGGCCAGAAATATTTATGCACAATTATGGGGGACACCCCAAAAGCACTGGGGAGTGCGAACAATTATTTGGTAGATGCTGCTGACAGATATGACTTTTGACAGCCATAAATATTTATGCACAATTATGGGGGACACCCCAAAAGCACTGGGAAGTGCTAAAAATTATTTGGTAGATACTGCTGACAGATATGACTTTTGACAGCCAGAAATATTTATGCACAATTATGGGGGACACCCCAAAAGCACTGGGGAGTGCTACAAATTAAAAAAATTAAATAAACTTCTATCCTCCTCTCTTCTCTAGCGATTTTTGTTACAGCAATTGGAATAAGAATATTGTATTCTCTGTCCCTGCTCTAATCAGCCTGTGACTACACCCTGCTCTCTCCCTCTGTCAATTGGCGATAAATTGCTGTGGAGGCGTGTATTTATCATCTTGAAGTATCGAGAGAACCGAGCCACGAGATCCGGCGATGTCACGATGACGTTCGGCCTCGATTTGGATTCGGAGCGGGCGGGAGACTACTGAGCTACTCAGCTCGGTACTCGGATACCCAAAGTTCGGGTGGGTTCGGTTCTCGGGGAACCGGACCCGCCCTTCTCTTATTATATGTGTGTGTGTGTGTGAGGGATCAGTGTATGTATATTATGTGTGTGTGTGTGAGGGGCCAGTGTATTTATATTATGTGTGTGTGAGGGCCCAGTGAATGTATATTATTTGTGTGTGAGGGGCTATGTATGTATATTATGTGTGTGTGAGGGGCCAGTGTATGTATATTATGTGTGTGTGTGAGGAGCCAGTGTATTTATATTATGTGTGTGTGAGGGGCCAGTGTATGTATATTATGTGTGTGTGTGTGAGGGGCCAGTGTATTTATATTATGTGTGTGTGAGGGGCCAGTGTATGTATATTATGTGTGTGTGTGTGAGGGGCCAGTGTATTTATATTATGTGTGTGTGAGGGACCAGTGAATGTATATTATTTGTGTGTGAGGGGCTATGTATGTATATTATGTGTGTGTGAGGGGCCAGTGTATGTATATTATGTGTGTGTGTGAGGAGCCAGTGTATTTATATTATGTGTGTGTGAGGGGCCAGTGTATGTATATTATGTGTGTGTGTGTGAGGGACCAGTGTATTTATATTATGTGTGTGTGAGAGGCCAGTGTATGTATATTATTTGTGTGTGAGGAGCCAGTGTATGTATTTTATGTGTGTGTGAAGGGCCAATGTATGTGTATTATGAGTGTGAGGGGCCAGTATATTTATATTATGTGTGTGTGATAGGCCAGTGTATATATATTATGTGTGTGTGTGTGAGGGGCCAGTGTATATATATTATGTGTGTGTGTGTGTGAGGGGCCAGTATATATATATATATATATATATATATATATATATATTATGTGTGTGTGAGGGGCCAGTGTATGTATATTATGTGTATGTGTGAGGGGCCAGTGTATGTACATTATGTGTGTATGTATGTGTGTGTGTGTGTGTGTGTGTGTGAAGGGCCAGTGTATGTACATTATGTGTCTGTATGTGTGTGTGTGTGTGTGTGTGTGAGTGTGTGTGTGTGTGTGTGTGTGTGTGTTTAGGGCCAGTGTATGTACATTATGTGTGTGTGTAAGGGGCTGTTTGTGGGAGGGAAATAGGTTTATTTTTTTAAATGGTAACTCTATTAATTTAATGTTGGAGCTGGTTGGGAGGAAATAGGTCTTTTTATTAAATGTGTATGTTATTGATTTAATGTTTTGGTTTGAGGGAGGCCTGCTTATAAAATGTTGGTGTTATTGTTTTAACACTGGGGCTGGTTGGAGTTTACTAAATTTAATGTACCCATTTTTTTTCCAAATTGGGCCTCCAACATTCCAGGATCCAGACAAGCAGCATCTGATCTAAAGACATAGCAGCCACAAGCGGTGACAGTGACGAGAACAGGTAGGAGAGAGCAGGACAGTCTGCCAACTATCCTGAATCTGGTGGGATTTATATTATGAGGAGGCCTGACTTGTTTAAATGTTGCACTATGGCATTACATTCCATTTCATGTTTGTAGTGGCGGACGGTCTGTGACCTAGTGATAGGAGACTGCTGTTTTTTTATTTCTTGGCTTGCTAACCCTGAACTGCAGTTTCTTGACATGTTAATTATGATTAATACCTAAATTTAGTTAAAAATAAAATACAATTTGTGTAAATTGAAAGGTAAGCAGTGGTGGAAGTGTGATGCAGGGCTGCCTTCAGAAATTATGGGGCCCAGTACGGCCCCCCCCTCCTCCCGATGAGCACCCCCGGGCCTCCCCCTTGATGAGCGCCCCCTGTGACAGCCAGGCACCAGGATGCGATCGCAGGGGTGGAGGAATCATTCCCCCTGCGATCATGTGATCTGACACAGGCAGAGCACATGATCGCAGGGGGAATGATTCCTCCGCCCCTGCGATCATGGTGACAGCCAGACTGAAGACAGAGTAGTGGAGAGCAGACTGCAAGACAGCGGGCCCCCAGGTAAGTGTACTGTTGTACCGGGCTCCCTGGTGATCCCGGGCCCGGTACAACAGTACCCCCTGTACCCCCCTGATGACGGCCCTGGTGGGATGTATATGATAGTATGCCATACCGCTACTTTTCATATTGCCTTCATTGTAAAATAATAAAATGCCATTCACTTGTTTACATTCCCATTACATTTTTCATACCGCCACTTCTAAATTTTCACTTTGACCACTGAGCTTAATATTCATCGTATGGAGTATATGACCAGTATAATTCAAAATTCTGTTAGTTCCTTTGACAAAATATGGGGTCCATGGTCATTATTATTTAACTGCTGGGACCACAGTGTGATGCCGTGCAGCCTTGGACTAGGGAATCTTTAAACCTAATTACTAATCAGGATCAGTCTCCATGTCCTATACGTTCCGTACGTTAGCTGACAAGCAGACTGTTAATGTTATTCAGACTGTTTATCACATTGTATCAAGAGGCTATGCAAATTAAGGTACCACAATAGTTTGTTTTGAATTCAGCCACTATTGAGAAGCAGCCTCTCCGTTCCTTATATGTTTCAATAGCAGCTAACAAGCAGATCGCTAACCTTATCTAGTCTGCTAATTATGTTGACTTAAGAGGTTCCATACGGAAGAATTCTTAGCTTGGTTTTTAGAGTTGGTTTTTAGAGTTAATTATCAGTGGGAGTTAATCCCCGGAGCCTTATATAAATCAGCAGCCGACAATGATAGCTGACAGGCAGATCGTCAGTGTCTTTTAGACTGCATATCACACTGAACTAATAGGCTATAGACGTAATACAGTATTGCATTCTCACGTTAGCCACCATTAAGAATTAACCCCTCTGTGCCTATAACAATAGCTGACAAGCAGAGTGCCAGCGTTACTTAGACTGGTAATTATACTAAACTAACAGACTGCAAACGGAGACACCTCTATATCACATTACAAAACGAATTACTACTGAGAGTTAATCTCTATATGCTGTGTATGTCTGAATAAATAACTGATAAGCGGATTATTAGTATTATCTAAAACCGCCAAGGATATCAAATTAATATGCCATAAAAGGAGAAATATACAATTAGCCTCTCCGTGCTTTATATGTTTAAATAAAATCAGACAGGCATATAAACAATGCCAATTGGACCAGTCATATTGTACTAATAGGTTAAAAAGCAAGGGATTAATTTCCTTGAAATAATAGTGGATAGATATCTCATCACTATAGACTAGATTGCATATTATAATACATATGATATGATATAGAGGATGGGTAGCTCCTTATTTTGATATGTAAAATCATTTAGTGGACGGTTTATTATAATATACTATACAATGAATATCCACTGTCCTATATAAAGTATAATAGATTTTGGACAGGATCACAGAGCAATTGCAGTTGAACTGCAATTTTAATTCACTTTATATGTTTTTGGATTTTATTATTTCGCTAGCCTTTCGGAATTATGAGTACACGTTTTACATATAACAATGAAAGTTATGTTTTATTCAATTATCCAATTAATCATCTATAGATTCTGAGTGCCCCTTTTTTCATGTCTTCCTGTCTTTTTCAATAGTGTCACAGGTTAGCCAACCCTGATCTAGTGGAACAATCCTGATTTTTGGTGACTGTTCTGCCCAATCTAAGGGGCAGGTCAACACTGTGTATTCTTTATACACACACTGTTTGCTTTATATACTACACTAAGGTGCTAGCTGTCCTTCGTGGACTGACCACTCCCCCTCTAGTGTCTGGCCCCGCCTCTATGACTGACCACACCCCCTCTGGTGGGCCCCTAGTGTTACAGTCCCCCGGTGGGCCCTTCATGCCCCAGTCCGACACTGATGCCGTGTACTGATAAAGGAGGGCACAGTGTGATGAGAGGGACAGTAATAAGGGGCCACAGTGTGATGCAGTGTAATGATAAAGGAGAGCACAGTGTGATGAGAGGGACAGTAATGAGGGGCCACACTGTGATGCAGTGTAATGATAAAGGAGAGCACAGTGTGATGAGAGGGTCAGTAATGAGGGGCTGCAGTGTGATGCAGTGAAATGATAAAGGAGGGCACAGTGTGATGAGAGGGACAGTAATGAGGGGCCACAGTGTGATGCAGTGTAATGATAAAGGAGGGCACAGTGTGATGAGAGGGACAGTAATGAGGGGCCGCAGTGTGATGTAGTGTAATGATAAAGGAGGGCACAGTGTGATGAGAGGGACAGTAGTGAGGGGCCGCATTTAGATACAGGAGGAGCAGTGTGATGTGCGGCAGCCCATAGCTTACCCCTCTACTTAACTATAGGAGTATATGCTATGCTAAAAAAATATAGTGCTATGGATTGTTTCAGGGAGGGGAGGGGGGGGGGAACCAATATTTTGCCTAGGGCCCCATGAGGTCTAAATCCGTCTCTGGTGTGTGTCAGCCTCTGCCCCAGCAGAATACAGAAGAAGGATAAAGAAGAATATAGAAGTATAGAAGAGAAGCTGAAAAGTGTAATTATGAAGCAATAAATTGTTCACAGTCACATATGCAAAATCTGAAAGATTTACTATACTATATACTATACATATTAAGATCTTTACGTCTTGTGAGAGTAATATGTATATATGTATATAGAGAGGATACACTGTCTGGGATTGCTATATTATTCTTATTTTTGTTTTAAGCCAATTTTTTGGGAGCCCCTATCAAGGCGCGGGCTGGGAGAGGGATGGCCGGGGGGCACACAGGCGGCCGCATCATATGACAGTGGATGTGTGTCAGCCTCTGCCCCCCTCCCTCTGTATGTGTGTGTGTGTGTGTGTGTGTGTGTGTGTCAGCCTCTGCCCCCCCTCCCGCTGTGTGTGTCAGCCTCTGCCCCCCCGAGTGTGTTTGTGTCAGCCTCAGTCCCCTTCCGTCTGGGTGTGTGTCATCCTCAGCCTCCTTCCCTCTGTGTGTGTGTGTGTGTGTCAGCCTCTGCCCCCCAGATTACTGGCGCTGGGCGCTTAGCGGCCCATCCCTTCGAAAATGGTGCCCCGCACCGGCTCCTCCTGGCCTATGAACTCTGCCCTCTGTCCCCACAGCATCCGATTTCATGACGCTGCTAGTGGGTTTAGAGGAGTCAAGAAGAGTCAGGAGCTACAGCACAGTGGCTGGGAAGGTAGAAGAGGACTGTCTTCAGACAGCAGAATACAGAAGAAGGATAAAGAAGAATATAGAAGTATAGAAGAGAAGCTGAAAAGTGTAATTATGAAGCAATAAATTGTTCACAGTCACATATGCAAAATCTGAAAGATTTACTATACTATATACTATACATATTAAGATCTTTTAGTCTTGTGAGAGTAATATGTATATATGTATATATATAGAGAGGATACACTGTCTGGGATTGCTATATTATTGTTATTTTTGTTTTAAGCCAATTTTTTGGGAGCCCCTATCCAGGCGCGGGCTGGGAGAGGGATGGCCTGGGGGCACACAGGCGGCCGCATCATATGACAGTGGATGCGGCCGCCTGTGCGATGACATCAGATGCGGCCGCGGGGGGAAAACTATGTTTTTTGCATCCGGGGGGGGGGGGGGGGGGGCGGCCGGCCGGCCTACCCCCCGGCCCTAATAGCCGTCTGACCCAGCAGCCCGGGGGGCCATTGCTCTCCTGCCCCTATCTAAAGAGGCTTACCCCAATGCACCAGACCAGGTATAGCAATTAAAGAAGGAGAAACACGCCACCTGATCTGTCTCAGGACACAGTGGAAGGACCAGTTTTTCATTTGCATCCCATCTCTGAGAGGGGGATGGTAAGTCAAATTCTAATATATAACACATAATTACAGAGAGGGTTTATTAGTTTGTGTATGTGTATGCATGTATGTGTGTGCATGTGTGTGTGTGTGTGTGTGTATATATATATATATATATATATATATATATATATATATATATATATAGTGTAGTGTGTATGGGTTTTCTTATAGATACAAGTTTTCTCACCATCATTGCCCTTCTTTACAGCTTTCAGGAATGTCAGTGAGACACATAGAAGGAAAAGTGCTGGCCACACCCCCACAGCAGGTTGGCCACACCCACTCAACAAGTGTCACTCCCACTAAGATGGGGGGGGGGGGGCGCCGGTGCCCTGTCTTGCCCAGGGCACTACAATGTCTAGTTACAGCACTGCTGGTTAGTACTTGGATGGCAGATCACCTGGTAATACCAGGTGCTGTAGACCAATATATATATATGTATTTCTTTTTTTAATTTAGTGGCATAATTTGTTATATAAATATGGGCCTGAGTCATTAAGGAGAGCACATAAAAAAGGAGCAAGTTTATTCCTGGACAAACCATGTTACAATGCAAGGTGTGCCAATTAGTTTATTATTTTACACATAGGAAAAATACTGGTTGTTTATTTCATGTAGCAACAAATACTTGATAGCTTTAGTTTTACACTGAAATTTAAAGTTGATATATGACATGCACTACCCCAACTATAAATCTGTCCCACATTTTAAATTTATATCCCCCTCTAATGCAACATAGTTGTCTAGGTGCAAAGTTACTCCTTTAGTATGCTTTGCTCTCCTTAATGACTCAGGCCCTTTGTTTTTAATAAATTGATTTATATGATATTATTTAGATCCTTGGTGGTATGAACACTTGGGGGAAACTTCCCTTTACAAGGCAGCGCTGCTTTAAATATAAGCTGTCAACTCGCCGAACTCCCGCGAGTTGACAAAACCGGGGTATGATACATTTACCCCCTAGTATTCAAAATTTTGTCTGTTATTATAATTTGGTATTACAATGGTGTCTCCTAACCAAAGTTGGAAAATTCTTATGGTTATGGGATTCTTGTGCTGCTAGGGATATAAGCTAGATGTTATTCTGTTTTAAGTCTCTCCTTTCTGTTCAGGATATAAACATCTCTTATTTGCTCAGATTGCTTGAATTATCAGTATTCATTATTAGACACGGAGATGTTACCAATACTTTTATTATCATAATGGCAATATGAAAACACAAATTATATTAGTCTTGATCCCTGATTCCACTTGTTGGATATTCAAAAAATGTGCTTATTCAAAAGATTGCATCTTAATTATCACAGAGTGTTATACATTCTTTCATATTCAGAGCCAATGTTATGAACAAATTGATTGTATCAAACTATTATTTAGATACTCCTTATCTACCACTCTCCTGCTGTTTAATTATATACTTAAAGTGATTCTTCCTCTTTTTGTTGCTCTAGAATCATACAGCTCACATTGCAGAGCACCAGGAGAGTAAACTATGGGACTGAGTCACTTTCCACTGATTCCTTTTACTGTATCTGGATCACATAGTTTCAACGAACTGAACCATTCCTGATGGCAGCTAAAATGTTTTGTGGCCAAGTCCATATACCAGTAGTCTTTCTTATGACTATCTGCTACATTCAATGTTGACTCATTAAGTTATTCATGCTTTTTCTGTTGCGCACCACTTCTAACATTTAGTCT
This sequence comes from Mixophyes fleayi, assembly GCF_038048845.1. Lineage (NCBI taxonomy): Eukaryota > Metazoa > Chordata > Amphibia > Anura > Limnodynastidae > Mixophyes > Mixophyes fleayi. The sequence continues at coordinate 85,682,124 of NC_134407.1, read as the reverse complement.
GCATTCAGATGCCTTGTGCCCCATCTTATGACATATGAAGCATCGTAAACTTATAATTCTTGGACTTCGGACTTTTTGTGAGTAGAGCGGTACTCTCAGCATTTGCCTCAACAGGAATTATCTGTTTGAATTGCAGCAGCTTTGCTCTCACAATTTCTCTTGTTAACTTGGTATCGTTAGACTCCAAAGCTATTACTAGGAAATCATTCTCTGGTGTGAGATTCTACAGCATCGCCATTGCGACTTCCTCATCATCCACCTGTGCTCCCACAGATGCCAATTGCTGGGATATCGACAGCATTTTGTCTATATACTTATCTATATTCTCACAAGTACTTAATTTAGTCCATTACAGTGTACACCTCATCCTTATCCTTCTCATCAGACCTTTTTCCTCATTCGGATTTTTCAGAGTAGTCCACATCTCACTTGCTGAATCTTTATAATTAAAGATAGAATACATGTGCTGTTCTATAGATAAGCCAATGGTGCCCATGGCTCTATTCACTTCAGCAACATTTGGATTAGCATCTGGATCCAGGGCCACCAAGAGGGGGGGGGGCTGGTACTAATTACTCGGGCCAGGGCATGCCAGGGGCCCTGGCCCTGGCCCTTACTGCTGACTATTGTTTTGTTTTTTTGTTTGTTTGTTTTTTTAAACTTTTTTTTTCTTCTTTCATATTTTTTCCTGCGGGGTAGGGGGTGGGGTGGCTCCGCCCCCTTAGTTAGCGGGGAAGCAGGGTACTGAAAAAAAATACTCACGTGATTGCGCAGCCAGCGCTCCTCCACCTTCCACTCTACTCTGTTTGTACTGAATGTTGGGCATGACGTCCACAAGTCACGCCCGACATTCAGTGAGGAGCAGCCCAGAGAGGAGCAAGCAAGAATACAGAAGAGAGAAGAGAAGAGATGAAATGAAATGAAACAAGCCAATTCAAAGGTAAGTAAAGGGTAGGAAAACAATGGCATGAGTGATGAAGGAAAGGTGGGGGGAGCAGGATGGCACAGTGATGAAGGAGAGGGGGGGCATCATGGCACAGTGATGAAGAAGAGGTGGGGAGCAGTATAGCACAGTAATGGAGAGGGGGAGGCAGGATGGCACAGTGTAATGAAGGGGGGGAGCAACATGGCACAGTGATGAAGGAGAGGGGGAGCAGCATGGCACAGTGATGAAGGAGAGGGGGCAGGATGGCACAGTGATAAAGGGGGAGCAGCATGGCACAGTGATGAAGGAAAGGGGGAGCAGCATGGCACAGTGCTGAAGGAGAGGGGGCAGGATGGCATAGTGATGAAGGGGGTGCAGAATGGCGCAGTGAACAAGGGGGCAGCATGGAACAGAGTGATATCGGGGGGAGCAGCATGGCACAGTGTGATGAAGGGGGTCCAGGTGAAGGTGAGGGAAGCAGCATGGAGGGCACAGTGTGATCATAAGGGGCACAGCGTGATTACGATGAAGGAGCACAGTAATGTGTGTGTGATGGTACAGGAGGCTTGTGGTAATGTGTGTGTGATAGCATAGGGGGCTTGTAGCAATGTAGTGTGACGTAAGTGGTGGCTAATTAATGGGTGCAAGTTTGTTTGTGGGGTGATGGTGGGGCAATTTAAGTGGGTACTGTTAATTTAAGATGGGGTGGTTTGGGGGCTATTGAATGTGTGGGTGAGTTTGGGGAGAATGAGGTCTCTTTGTTAAATGTGTCTATGACTTATTTAATGGCAGTGATGGTTGCGGGAATTAGGTATATTTATGAAATGTAAATACTATTAATTTATTGCTGGGTCTGTTTGGAGGGAGAGAAATAGGTTTATTTATTAAAGGGGAATACTATTATTTTAATGTTGGGGCTGGAGGTTTAGGGGTCCCCAATTTTACACATTATTTTATGGCAGCGCAACTTGCCCAATGTGTTTTATGGAACTCTCCCTGCTCCTCCAGAGTTTGGGTTTTGATCCCGATAGCTTGAGTATTTCCTCCGCCTCCCCTCTCCTGTGGCTCCCTTGCACTAAACGTCCACAGTCTGCTTGTCATCATCCAATTGTAGCTCACTCTCTTTCTCTCTGGGATCGAGCAAATGCAAAATTTAAGCTCGCTCCTGCTCCTAGCCCAATTGTTCCTCTCTTTGACAACTCTGAGTTTCCAGCAGGTTGTATAATTCCATCCTTCGAATTTTGGATGCGGAATGATGTTGATCTCAATGATATAACCAAAGACACTTCTTTACCCTAATTCAATGGCCTAAAAAGAAAATGTAACATTCCCATCACACACTTTTTTTAGTATCTACAACTAAGAAATTTTCATTCTACCACTAAATTAACTTTAGGTACCAGGCCATTGACCTTTTTGGAGTCGCTTTCCCTCCAACGGTCCTCTACCAAAGGTCTCATATCTCTACTACATTGGGAACTCAGAGTCCCTGATACGGACGGTCGAGATTCTCATGAACAGGCTTGGGAGAAAGACCTGGGAGGACCCCTAGGACTGGGAGGAAATAAGAGCCAACATAGCCTGCAGTTCAATTTGTGTAAAAGTGAAAGAAAACACATGTAAAATCCTTTATAGATCATTCTTGGTTCCAACCAAACTACAAAAATTTTTCCCGAACTCTTCAAGCACATGCTGGAGAGGATGCTTGATGGAAAGATCCTTTCTCTATATTTGGTGACAATGTCCCAAGCTTGCCCCATGCTGAATGAAACTGAGGAACTTTGCATCACAACTACTGCAAATTGGCATCCCCTTCTCGTCCAGGCTTTTCCTTCTCACTCTTGGGATTCCATCTATTACAAAACATTAAATGTTTCATTACATAGTTTCTGTTGCCCTGTGTCAAATCGCCACTGACTGGAAGTAGCCCCTCACGCCAACACTGCAGGCAATTATTAGCAGAATATGGTACACGTATAAAATGGAATATATGACATTTAATAATACCTCTAAATAATTTAATAAAGTGTGGGCGCCGTGGATGTCACACTTTCAAATTAAAACTCCTATCATCACATGACTTTTCAACATCATTCCACCTGGATCCTCTATTCTACCCTTTACCTCAACTTCCCCATCTCTCCCTCCTCATTTCAATCTTCTGCTCTACTGTCTCTTTCCTTTCAAATTATGGTGGTCTGCCACAGCAACCCCCTGTTCACTCTCTACTGTCTAACTTACTTCTTTCGTTGCTTCTCCCTTATGTCTTTATTGTAAAATTGGGTCAACGCCTGGAATTTAAATTTTTCCTGATGAACGCTGATTGTTTTAACATCTGAATATGCATATGTCTCTTGTAACAGAATGCGTCATTGATTGATGTTTAACGTTGACCTTTGCAAAAATAAAAGCTTTAAAAAAATGAACGTTTCAGTGTATAAAGAAACATACAAGTTGTATAATCTGCACCAAGGGAAATTAGCTTGGAAGATGGACAGCTTATCAATGTTGATTGATTTCCCAAAAATCTGACAATATCTTGTAAGTGTCACGACAATAGGGTTTCTGGAATCCGTCTCAGGACCCCTGGGATTAGCTGTGGCAAGAGTGTAGTGGAAACTGGGAGGAGGGACCACACAGAAGATAACAGTTGGATTCTGTACACAAGCAGTTGGAATGAAGGTGAATCCACACAAGGAATAAATAACCAAAGTATTTATTACAGCAGGCAGAATGACGCTGAATGCGCACAAGGGTTAATGGTTTGCAGTTCACATAACAGCAACAAGATGAAGCAGCTGAATTCTCACAGAAGGTTATTGGTTTGCAGTTCATATAACAACAACAAGATGAAGCAGCTGAATGCGCACAAGGGTTATTGGTTTGCAGTTCATATAACAGCCAGCAAGATGAAGTTGAACTCAGACAGAGAAATCCATAACACAGCTTCAGGGTGAGGCTGAATTCCCTCAGAGGATAAATGGTGGAGCTCTGTATACAGCAGGAGGATTGAAGCAGCAACCAGGATGAAGCTGAATTCGCATGAAGGGTTGAGATCTGTATACAGCAGGCAGCAAAACAAACAGCAACTGTGGAGATCAGGAACTAGGAAAGTGTTGCACTGACAATTTGCTGAGTGTAGGCGGAGGAATCCAATAGGTGGATGAGATCAGGTGTTCAGACTGAGCAGAATGTTTAGCAAATGTCTCACCTAAGATGGCAGCCTCCAGAACTGCAGACAGAAGTCACGCTTGTCCCAGAATAGAATGCTGCATTCGACCAGGAGGGAGATGTACCGTGATATGGTACCGCCGAGTGGTGTAAACAGGACTAAGTCCATGATTTGTGAGAGTAAGTGATCTCCACTTTTAAAGACACTTTGTCATCTTTCCCCTTCTAGTTTGTCTCTATGGAGGCCTGTGAAACAGTTTTACAACAACAATCTACATCTTCCCTGTTTACTACCTAATGCTAAAATGTAACATATGTTTCCTGGGGAGTGTCACACAAACCCAATTTTATCATTAATACATCTTTACCTGTATCATACAAATTTACCAATCTACAGATACCAAACAAAGAAAGGTCAAGTGTATTAGTTGAGCTGATACTCATTTCCTCTCATTCCCTGAATGACAGACAGCTTTATTTGATATATGGGCTGTTATTCAACCTACTGTTTATGATTATGTGTTTGATCACTAATTATATTGATTGTAAGTGGTATTTTGGAAATAGAATTATATTTGCCTGTATAGAATATAGCAAGTCATCATGTGGTACAGAGACCTTGGGCTAGATTTACTAAGCTGTGGGTTTGAAAAAGTGGGGATGTTGCCTATAGCAACCAATTAGATTCCAGCTATCATTTTGTAGAAGGTACTAAATAAATGAAAGCTAGAATCTGATTGGTTGCTATAGGCAACATCTCCACTTTTTCAAACCCGCAGCTTAGTAAATTTAGCCCCTTGTCTCTTTGTGTAAGATCCCCTGCTAGGTCGATTCCTTACAGTCTCTTAAAGTGCCAAAACCACTTCAGTACCAGGACAAAGCTTGTCACATGAGGTCTCAGATGCTGTTCATTTCCTCCTAAAGGTGACAATTTTATCTTGTAGTCCTTGGGTCTGCAGAGCCACAGAATAAACACAGGCCTTTCTGGCCTTACATTTTACACATTGAGTTAACCCTGTAAGTGCAGGCTTTGTTTTGAAGTCATTCGCATTACACCCTAGCTTGCTAAATGGATTCCCTTGATATACAATATTTACAATGCATCCCATATGATTATGCTTTATTCACCACAGTTATGTAATGGGTTTATCCTTATAACTGTAATTCCTCCCTTTTCACTGCACTCAGTAATAAGTTAAAACAATACATTTAATAAAAGAAAGAGACACCTATCTGTAATAACATATCAGCACACATTTTAACCAAGTGCTTCAAGCTATAACAAACACATCTGACAATAAACCAGGAAGGTGATTGGGGCCACATGTGAAGGCTCAGAGGACCTCCTGTTGCCCATCGCTGTTTTTGTTCAATCTCCATAAGCAGGAGATAAGTTCAAACTTTCAGAATAGGTATACTTTGCAAAGATATCTTGAATGGAATGTAAACAGACATTTGTCCTTACTATGAAAGCAGCCAACAGTAATTAAAAACAAACAAGTGTTTGGAAAAGATATGCAATGTTCTTATGCATGCTGTACTTTGGCAGCACATTTAAAATAAAGATCTGAAACAGATTCAACAGAACAGCTGTGTAATTGGATTTGTTTATTGAATAATTGTTCACCACGCAACATTTTTTTCTATATACAATAATGATATGTACAGGTATGTTATTTTTGGTCAGATTATCCTTAAAGGTTATTTTGTACTATAGTCTATAGAAGTGTTGGCTACAAGTCCCAGCATGCTTTGCCAATATATATAGCAGCTTATTTCTGGAAGGGTATGCTGGGACTTGTAGTTTCTCAACACCTGGAGTGTCACAGGTTAGCCAACACTGGTCTATAGAGCATGGTTCAGCTGTTGTGTCACAGAAACACACACAAAAGTCACCCAGCAAGCCCACTGGACTAAATAAAACAGCATTCTATTTGTAGTTATTTCTGTTTTTACTTATCATAACCACTCCCTATCAAGCAAAGGCTTCCATTTTGTGTATCACATTTTTTTTTTTTTAAATCAGGTAAAATTTTATTGCATTTTTTTCTTTTCTTTACATTTAAACATCAAAAAAGCCCATAACAGTAGGCTTAATCCCCAACTATAACCCACACAGTGTTACAGGTATTGCCAGGTATTCACACACATTAGGATCATAAAAGAAAAAACTTTGACATTCAGATTTTCAAGCCAAGGTATGCATATCTTCCACAGTTTCAAGATGCAATAAAATAATAATACAGTTTTGATAATACAGAATATAATCGTTGACCTAAATAACTCAATAATAGGCGGCTGGATGTCTGCCCAGAGCATTATATTAGGAGAGCTCCACCTCCCTCAACCCTTCCGTGACATATGGGGATATCCTCCACCTATACCATATTCTTTCATATTTATCCACAAGGTTCCTGCTGGTGTACATGAACCTTTCATGGCCGACTGTATCATTAACAAGGTCAATCCAGCTACTCACGGACCTTCAGGTGCCATCCATTTCCTAGCTATCACCACCTTTGCCAACATAAGTAACGTGTTAATAAGCAGTCTAATAAGTTTACAGGTTTTTTTGTTCAGGCCTAAACCGAATATACAAAGTTTTGGAGTCAAGGCAACCACTCCCACCTCCAACCTTTTAATACAATCCTCCACCTCTCCCCAAAAGGATGAGACCAATGGACACTCCCAGAGCATATGCCAAAAGTCCCCCTTCTCACTCCTACACTTGGGACACAGCACCCTCTGCCCCCCACTAAATTCAGAGAGCCGAAGAGGGGTGAGATATGCTCTGTGCAACAGAAAAAACTGAACCTGGCGAAATCTGACTGATGCAGTGACCTCTTTCGGGCTACATATCACTATATTCCATGCCTTGTCAATAAGACGCCCCAGATCACCTTCCCACCTGCATCGCAGCTCCGGCAAGCCCCCTTCACCAGATCCTTCCACCAATAGTGAATACAAAAAAGAAATTTGCCGTCTTTGGCCCAACCTTGACAGTTGCACCCTTAAGGAATCTGCGCAAAGCTCGGGCAGCTCCCCGAAACTGTGAGTCCAGAGCATGTCTTAACTGCAAATATCTATAAAAGTAACCCCTAGGTAGATCATATAATCTCTGAAGTTGCTCAAATGAATATAATATCTCATTCTCATACAGTTGTCCAATATGTATTATATTGTAGATTCGCCAGGCTCCAGCTCCCTCCATCCTAGTCAGTTCTCCAAAATCCAAATTATCCCACAGTGGAGTGCACAGGTCCAAATCCAATCCACCCCCAATCTGAGATGACAATCGCCAAACCTTCATGGCCTGTATTAACAAAGGGGGGGTCCCTCCCAACCTTTCTTCCAGACAGAAGAAATTGCACACGCGTATGATTAGATCCTGTCTCAGAGACTAGAAAGTCATGTAAATCTAAACCCAACCTCGACCGGAACCATACCTCGATATGCGTCAACTGGGAGGCAAAATAATAAAGCCGTAGATTCGGCAAAGCCAAGCCCCCGACCCTTGTGAATCACATTTAGTCAGAACTTGCTATGTGGTGTTTCAAATGGAACATGATGTGAGTAAACTGCTAGAAGCACCAACACAGCAGGACTGAAAGTATAGCAGGCAGGGTTACCCTGGACCATGATTTCAGTAAAAGCACAACTTGAACAAATAATACTTTGAATCCAACAACTGGCAGAGCAGCTCTGGAGTAGGTCATACTTGCCTATTTTTTAAATCTGTACTCCAGGAGATCAGAGTACAGATCATATGACAGAGGGTAGGAGGGGGTGTGACGACGTCATTACACCACTATAGCCCCACCCCTACCATAAAATACAGAAATTCAAGGTATTGAATAGGGGGCTTAATGACGTGATTAAGCCCCACCCTCCGCTATTCAATGCCGTGAATTTCTGCGTTTTACAGTGTCCGGGAGGTTTGCCTACCCTTCCGGGAGTCCGGGAGCCTCCTGGAAATTCCAGCAGAGTAGGCAAGTATGGAGTAGGTGTATATAGAGCAGAGGTGAGACAACTTGAAGCGGCTAGAGAGAGATTAATGACATGTGGAGTAAATGAGCATTGCATTAAGCAAATATAAAATATTTCTTAAAATGTCTTTGTGTACCTTAGTTAATTTTACATTTTTATTCAGAACACAGAGAGGTTTTTTATTCATACCTCACAACTGTCCTGATTTCAGAGGCACAGTCCCGATTTTAGCACTCTGTCCTGCTGTCCCTCCTGGGGGCATATTTGTCCCACAAGTGGGAATGTTAGGGAAAAGGGAGATATTTAATATGCAGCCTAGCCCCACTGTAGCATGGCCACGCCCCTTGTCCCACTGATATGTTGGGAGGTGTGCTTCATTTTAGATATTATAATGGTCACCTCTGAATGGACAGAAAAGTATTAATTAGAAGTAATAGTCACTGTTTAGTGGGCCAATAGTCATTCAAATAAATGTGGTACTTGATAATCATTGGGTTGTAATTGTTAGATATGTTAATGTTGAATCTGCAGACTGCAGTCTTATGTTGAATATGTGTTGTGATAGTTTTACACTGTCCTGTTGAATCTGCATTGTTGTAACAAAACTCTTGCTTTACTTTTTTGTTTGTATGCTGCTGAAATTAACAAGCCATCAGCTGTGCAGCACCCCTGGTCTCAGTGTATTATTGTGTGTAAGCAGTCGTTGTTTAATAGACTACAGTAACAGCCACTTCATACCAGGGCATGTGCCCTAAACAAGTCAGCTGGTTATAATGGTAATTTTAACGTCAGTCTAAGAGAGGAATAGATGCATAAGCCTGTGAGATGTCTGAGAGAGGAATAGAAACTATTTATCATAGAAAATCCCTATGGCAATCCTTGTCCTGTTATTGCTATCTACAGCATGTACTGTATTCAGTCAATGTTAGAATGCCCCTTCCCTACCCCCTCCAACCTCTTCAAGCGTAGGTTGGCCTAAATACCAGAATTGCACAAGTCTGCATAGGCTCATATGTATACAGCTCTTTTCTGGCTATGTGCAGTTATTTCACACAAGATGCACTACTCAAACTGGCGCACGTCCCACTGTGCAACCGCCCCTGCGGGTTCTTTACTAAAGGTGAAAATCTACTAAACCATTGCAACAGATCAGACAATTGCTTTAATTTTGTAACCTGAATACAAATACCTTTATTAATAATAAGGTTCTCGGTTGGGTTATATAAAATTGATCGTGCATATGGATTAATTCTCTTATCTCTGGTAAGTCAGTAACTAGTATTAAAGTCATTTTATCGCTTACCAATAAATCAATGTTCAATGCGATTGTTGTGGTTCCAAAGCACAAAGATATTTAATTGCAAAATATAGCAGGATTTACAGCAAGCCATTATTATGCAAAAAAGATATTACAATAAAACAGGAACGTATAAAAACACTAAATACATTATATCTTCTCTAACGCTTTATCCAAGCCCAGTATAAGGTAATCATGTCTACTGTGTAGTCAGGCAAAGAGAGAGAGCTAGCTGGTAAAACAGCTTGATAGTATCCAGTTTCAGTATAAAAAAAATTACTGATGATGTCATGGCATGTTTCCATAGGTTCAGGATTCAGGACAGTCCAGTATAATGCAGGTCATAGGTCGGTTCAAACAATGCCCTCCAAGGGTGGGGGGGTCAGCTCTCCAACAGTCGCCTATGCGCAGGGGCGAATCTAGAAAAGTATCCTACCCGGGGCGATTTAGGGGGGACGATTTAGGCCCTGCCCCCTTTTTGACTTCAAGGCTGCCGGCGGCTGCACAATATGTGCAGGTCCGCTCGGCAGTGACAATGTGCTGCCCGGCTGCTCTGACACAATCAGAGCAGCCGGGCAGCACACTGTCACTGCCGAGCGGACCTGCACATATTGTGCAGCTGCCGGCAGCAAGCCCCTGTTAGGGGGGGCGATCGCCCCGATCGCCCCCCCCCCCCCTGGATCCGCCACTCCCTACGCGTTTTCCTTCTGAAAAGCTGGTTCAAACTGGTCTATCAGCATTACAAACACAGTATCATTTTGACCATTTATTCCTTATCATCCATAACTTGCGTACGCACAGTGCTATCATTTAGCCGATAGTAGCGGATGTCTGATGGTAAAAAGTGGATGAAAATGACACTAAACATGATACGTTTTCTATATCCTGAACCTTAGATATCAATTAATATATTATCATTTATGTATAAACAATGTAATACATTTTACTAATAAATAAATGTGGATTGGATGTCACGAGCCGCGGCGGTACTCACAGCCGCCGCAACTCGCTTCCTGGGCTCCCCTGCGTTCCAGCCATCACCTTGACGACCAGGACGTCACTTCTGGGCATAACCAGACCGTTGCCAAGGCAACGGTTGGACGCTTGTTCCTCAGCGCCGTGTCCCGGCAATGAAAGGAAGCCGGGCACGTGTGCAAAGCCTCCCCACTAGTCTGCGGGCTGAATAATATAATCTATATAATCATATGCAGGGGGCTGTGGATACTTCAGAGCTAGACTCTGATTGGCTGCCTTTAGAATTTAAGGCAGGGAGGGCATAGCCTCCCTGCCGATTATAGCGTCCTAGTTTTGTACTTGTGCTGACCTGCTCTGGATTCTCTGCTGGATTTCTGTTGTGACTGTCTGCCTGTTTACTGAACCTCGCCCTATTGCCTGTGACCCTGACCTTTTGGCCTGTGCCTTGGATTCTGCTGTTCTGCTCGTGACCTTAACCTTTTGGCGTGTTTTCTGACCATTCTACTCTGCAAGTGACCCCTGACCTTGGCTTTTGTCTGACCATCCTTTATGATCTGTACTGTCACCAGGCCTGCGCTGCGGTTAGTATAACGAACCTACACTACATTGAAGTTAAGTCCTGGGGGCATCCGAGTACCTGTGAGCGCGTCTAGCTCTATGGGAAAGACGACTGCTATAGGTGAAGACCTCCGCCTGTTAGTTCTGCAGGTTTGTTATTTGACATCTAGCAGCCTAACATTGGAACCTTAATAAATGTGCATTATTTACAAGTGTAAGTGCAAATGTAAGTGTGTGTTATGAATCCGTGCGATTGCTTCATAACACGTGGCGTATTAATCGTAATCGCATGGTAAAACAATATTATTCAATTTGGTTTACTTCATCCATTTATTTGACTTCCACAGTCCACCCTTTGAGAGGCTACCTAACACTCGCACCTTAAAATTTTATTGCATGATCTCAGAAGTACGTTTCATTTTTCTGTGATGTATGTCCCTGTTTACGTATGACCACACTGTCTGTGGATATCAGTCAGGTTACCATAAAAGAGAGTCACAATCATAGAATTATTTTCTTTTTCTATGGAACATATAACTTTGGAGCTCGGAGTTAACCTTCTATATGCCCTTCACCCACATATGTGATACATTATCTGGAAGGATACAAAGTACAATAAAATATGTAACAACAATATTGAATATTCTACTAAAGTTCTTCATGCCTAGCATGTTCATCTGTCCAAAACATGACTTGTAGCTTATATGACATTTAAATAATACATTTTCACTGATAACATCATCCTATGTCTGTAAACAATCTCATTTATGATCTCCTTCAACCTTTGTAGTTATTACACTCTAATAATATCAACAGGTTTTTCATCAACACTTGTGGGGCGGGCTATTGTCTGTTTATTCTGCCCAGTCTCCCAATACTCAGGTTTCTTTGTACGTGAAATGGTGATTGGCCTGCCGCATATTGGGTGACTTCAAACTAAGGGAGCTACCTGTATTACCTTTCCCCTACTGACCTGCCACCCCATAATTCGGGTACCTCAGAAATATTTAGTGGGAAGAGAACTAGTCCTACTTAATATAATCTCTGAGGCATGCGAGAGCACACCCAGCACTCAGTTTGGTCTAAAACCTTACCCACCCCAGAATGATAATCATTCTCATGGATGCCCACTTGAGTTAGAACTATTACTGGACTGGCATCACTGGATGCACCTCTCTTCTACTATGGGGTCAAAATACTTACAGACACAATACCCCTCAGACAATAGCCCCTCACAGTGTCTCCGAGCTCCAAGGTAAGCATATTTTTTTTACATTTAACCCTAAATTGGATAGAGTAATTGGCTGGACCGATTGTGTTAACAACTTCTCCTTTATCTCCACCTCCTCAATATCACTACCTGAACCAGCCTCTGTCACCTGTTCACAATTGAAAGAATTGACTGTCCTGAAAAGAGAATGAAATGAGAGAAATACTGGACAGGGAAAAAAAGAAAAAACTGCTGCTCCATGCTGGATAACAGTCTTTGCAATGTCCTTGGCTCAGGTGTTGTTAACTGCGATCTTGGGTCTCCTGGAACAGATTCACGAGTGTAATTAGAACCTTCTCTGGTTGTTGACTCCTCTGCAGTGGATAGAATGGGTAGAAGTGTCTCTCTGCTACTCCTAGGGATGTGATGCTGGTCGTCAACACTTGGTACCTGTCTGTCAAACAACCTGATCATAGGAAATTACAGTCCATAACATATTCTCCCAGTCCAACTTCATAACAGTAAGTATAACGTATCAGGAGACATTATTTTGAGCATACTTTGTTGCTGTCTCACTATTTGTTTTTCTTTACAAGATCTTGAACAGTCTCTCAATTATAAACTCATCTCAGGGAAAGTCAAAAGTATTTTCAAAAGGCAACAGGTTTAAGAGGCAGCTTAGAAGTGATTCTGATAGTGGGGAGGACTAGTGGCCAAAGCTACCAGCCACTCCAATCTAGTTTCAATGATCACTCTATTCAATTCATTCTAGATATGACCGTTTACTCTATTTTCCCATTGGCTTGTGACTGATAAATAGTATGTAACTTACTATCACTTCTCATACATTGTACTCATTATCTAAAAGTTATTACCAGTAAGAATGAATACCCCTATCACCTTCTATATAACTCTAGGGCTGCCATATCTACTAACAAAAATCTTGAATATGACACAGCAATATTAGAAACATTTCAATAAAGCTATACCCAGATATATTTCATCAGTACAACAGTACATACTTGAGAATCCTGCAAGGTGGCAATTGGATGAAGTTGCCACCTTGCAGATGAAGTTGATTTGTTTTACCTGGAGAAAGTCCATCTGTAGGAGGCGCTATTGGTATTGCCTTCCTGACATTTTTTCTCAATCAAGTAAGACAGGACATTGCCCTTCTTCTAGCTTGAGAAGAAACATCTGATGCATACCAATATACTCTTACCAGCTTGCACATACCTTCCTTACCCAGATGAGTCAGACTATGTGCTGTCTCAGCTAGTCCTGGAAGATACACTCTGGGAGCCACAGGCCTACCTTGTCCATCTCTCCAGAAAAGAAAAAGAGCTTTACAGCAAGATGATAGCTGGATTGGACAATATGGGGAATTGACTCTCAAGTATTCCACTAATCCCCTTGACACTTAACTAATCTATGACCCCTCCCCTATTCTTATTAAATTTAACAGGGAGTTACATCATCCATCCAATCTAGTGTCGTCCATCTGCTCGTAAGCAGCCCAGTATCCCTGATCATAATATCTATACCTTGCGATGGACTTGTGACTATAATAGAGAAGTGAAAATTAAACCTTTGTGACGCATACTATGTATCGCCCATGTGTGTCTCTCTGGAATACATAAAACAACATTAGAAGAAGAGTATATACACACTTCATTTTAAATAATAAATCTCAACCAAATAAGTTATCATAGGCCACTGCAGTTAGAAGAGAGAGTGTTACAATGACCCATTGTTAGCTTGTCTTTTTAGGGAAAATTTTGTATTTCTCCTGGAATCCCCATAATTACTAAATATCTCTGGCTGTTCTTGTCTACAAAAGAGAAAAATAAAACAAAGTTAGTATTAAAAACAAACAAAACATTTTCATTTCTTTACTTTCAATCCATATCATTAACCCACTACAGAAACACAAAACAACAAAACACACACAAAAAAACAATTCATTTCTTGGTGACATTTGTTTCTTATGCAGGAAACTACCCTAGCAACGGTTATCAACAATCTTTTGTATTATTCTAAGGCTCATTGCCTCATTGCAGTCAGGGTCAAGGTCAATTGACTAAGACTAACATTTGTCTTGACACAATGGATATCGCTCACCTACTGAATAGCACCTACATGTGACTTTATTTTCCCTTCTAGGATTTCTGAATCTAATCCATTACATGGACATAACAAATTTATTTCATACACTTTTTTTCCAAGGCTGCTCTTTATGAATGGAATAAAAACAAAAGTTTCTTCAGACTGTTTGAAAAACTGGTCTTTTTTCTAGGGTTTTTACCTAAATTCAATCATACACCATACACAAACACAAAAGAAAATATACATTTAAGTTACTCATCTTTAAACCTGAATGTTACACACTTAATAAAGATTATCAGTTACATTTGCTATATTTGTTTTTTTTATTTGGTTTTATAATTTCCTGCTTTGCCCACGCGTCTCTTCGCTTTGCTATTTTTCGCTGTGCACGCTATCCTGCCACATGCTCCCTTACAGTTACCACAGTTTTAAACAGTCATCTTAATTCTCAGTTTTCACAAATATTTTTTCATCACTAACCTTACTCAGTACCACTTGATAAATATTATCAACCATTTATGGGAAAGGGTTTCACACATACATCGGTAATCTTGACCCACTGATCTCAGTATACCTTCGTAGACCTACCTTTACTGTATGGCATTGCATACATAACTTTACTGTATACTCAACTCTATTGTATACTTTACTGTATGCCACTGCATACTTACCTTACAATCTCTATTCACAAACACAGACCCTACTTATCGACCATCTATAGTGCTTGTTTAGCGCCCATGTGGAAATTGACTTTTCCAACGCTTCGCAGCACACACTACCGCTTATGATTTTTATTGGCCATGGATGAATTACACAAGCTGTGTCCATTCACTTCATCTCAACTATGTACAACTAAACAATACACGCGATTGTCAGTGTACCCAGCGAGGTCCCTAACACAGAAACTGGGAGAACAAAAATATAAACTTTGCAATATCCTGCCTTTCCAGCACACCTGCTGAGTATTTTACAACTCGTAGCACTAAATATTTACTTATATCAGCCTTGCCAGCGTATTTCCTCCCACAATTCCCAAGTCACAATCACGGCTACACGCTCAACCATGCAATCCGATCGTACCGCTTAGAGATACTATCTATAAACTTTGCGACTACTACTGTGAGTGCAACAAAAAACCCTTGTTGTCGTTTCCAGTATACCTTCTTTGTATACCAATCCTCAGTTGTCCTACCTGTGTCGAAAAACAGCAACCAATATTCCGTGTCTCTCCAAGGGTGGGGGGCCAGCTCTCCAACAGCTGCCTACATGTTTTCCCTCCGAAAAGCTGGTTCGAACTGGTCTATTAGCATTACAAACACAGTATCATTTTGACCATTTATACTTTATCATCCATAACTTGCGTACGCAAGGTGCTATCGCTTAGCCGATTGTAGCAGATGACTGATGGTGAATGATTGTGAAAGTGGATTAAAATGACACTAAACATGTTACATTTCCTATAGCCTGAACCTTAGATATCAATTAATATATTATCATTTATGTATAGACAATCTAATACATTTTGCTAATAAATAAATATGGATTGGAACCTTAACAAATGTGCAATATTTACAAGTGTAAGTGGGAATGTAAATGTGTGTGCTATGAATCCGTGCGATTGCATCATAACACCTTCCGTATTAATCGCAATCGCCTGGTAAAACAATATTAATTTGGTTTACTTCATCCAATTATTTGACTTCACTAGTTATTCAACACTTGCAAACCAGCAATTCACAGGCTGGTGATGCAACAAATTTAACAAGGTCAGTTATAAGTACCTTTGAAATAGTAGTTCTTGTCTGAATGGCCTTCAGTGTTTCACTGGAGACAAAAGATACAGGAAACAGCTGTGTGGTTTCAAGTTTAAAGTTACAAATATGTATATTCAAAGTAAGCAGAAATTAATTGCTCCTTTTAAAGGTGTGAAAAAGCATAGTGTCAGATCTCACACATGCCAGCTTTCCAAATACCTCTGTGGCGAGAGCAGGGTGCCATGCTGTTGAAAATGAAGGTTAAGTTTACTTGGCATCCTAGTGATATCTGTAATATATATATTTTAATGTTATGCTATGCACTATTTCTAAATGTCACCATGGGGGTATACTAGGCACCACTATTATCTTTAGCATGCCTGCTAAAGTTGATAGTTTCAATTGGGCTCAATTGGTTACCAGCTGTGCACAGACCCTCAGCACCGTACACTGACACTCTACTTTATGGGACTTTTTCCTCTGGTGGTCGGCTATACTTTTCTGGAAATGCTGGTTAGCTAGGAGCAGGATTTTGCACAAAAAGTTTAAAAGGGGTAAATGCTCATTTGTATGAGTAAGTGGAACCTATTGTTTAATATCACTGCCAAGCTTCCTGGAGCCAAACACTGCAGGGTGCCTCTACAGACCTTTTGTCGACTGGATACCAATCTAGTAGATCTGCGCTATCTAGCTTATGCCTCACTGAAGCCATAACACCAAAGGAACTGGATGAATGGTAAAACAGGATCTCTCCCCAGCAACAGGAAGTTTCTCCTGGTACAGTACTGGCATCGGGTTATGGCCCCTGATGGGCTGGTCAAGGCTCTTGTGGTCTGTTTACTTGTGAATGTGATTTCCAGACTCCATGGACCTTGACACTTAGCATGCCTGCCAAAATCAGGGTGACATTGGGCTTGGTCCTTACATTGCCAGCGAAGGAGTGGAGAGATATAGGTCCAAAAACTGAATCAGTGCTCATCTAAGATTGGGTTGTGTGTTAGGCATGGTCTGGTGAATCCCCTGGAACTTGCTTATTGAATGTGCTATAGTCTTTTACAGGCATACCAGTATACTTGCCTAGGTAACTCCATATCCACTAGTGGTACTGAATGTGCCTGGCTGGTTGCATGAAGTTGCCTTTGGAGATTTCTTACCAGTTTGCAAAATAAAAGAGCCAAACATACACCTAGTATCCTAACAGTCTCCATAAATAAGAGTGGGCTTAAGAGGTTTGTTTGTGAGCAGCAGGTATATTTGCACTCTGTTAACTATAATTGGCAGCTTTGACTGTCTCATTGGTAATGACCTGATAGAATTTCTGTCTCCCCAACTTCACTGAATTATGAAGCAGTGTAGCCTCTAGTTGTTCCTGACAGTTCTCAGTGTCTGCTGTTTTAGTCAGCTGCTGTCTAATAGGACTATTCTGTGTCCCACAACCTGTGGGTACTCCATGACAAAGTGCAAGCTCATTTGTGGCCCTCCTTGGTAAATAATATTGTAAACCACCTTTTCCTATTAACTTGTAAGACACTGTCATCATTGCCCACACCTTCTGTGTGATTTATGCTGCAACTATTCTAGGTGTATTTCACAAGATTTGGAGTAAACCTTTACTCCGGTGCCTGATATACAGATATTCTATGCTAAATCAATCCTTGTGTGTGTAGCATTACCAGTTCTTTGTTCTGACTACCTATTTCTGACTTCATCCTGTTCCTGACAATCATTGTTTGATAGACACCCCAAACATGGTTTGTGTACACGTGCCAATCCTACGCTGCATACCCTTATACCCGGAGGGTCTTTGCTTGCATTTTCTGACTGGTTCCTATTACTACTGTGTCAGTTTCATTTCAGTAACTGCCTAACAGGAAAATCCTGTGGCAATGACCTTGAAATGTAGTCATCTTATTGGGGTGTTCCTGACAAAGACCAGATACTTATTTATGGCCTGATGTAGAGTTGGATGGATTTTATGTAAAAAAAAATGCAGGCATATAAGACGTCCAAAAAAACCCTTCAATTACAGGTGTATGCAGAGCTACACGTATGTAAAGATACTCAGCATACTACGTAAAGAACGTATGTTGTAGGAAGATACTTTTAAGAAGTATCATATGCTTAAAGAGTATTATACACTTTAAAAGTACCATGCGGCAGAGAGACACCAGTTATCCAACATCAATTTGGTGATGATGACTGGCGTGTTAATGTGTTTTATTTCAGAAATAAATCATTTTTAAAAAAGCGTGTCTCCCCAAAAAGTGCAACCAGCACTAGAGCTCATAGCCTAGGTAATTTATATAAGTAATTTAGTGGGGAAAAACAGCATGGGGTCCCCACAAAAAAGCCACTACCAGCACTAGGCTACGACAGCCTGGGCTGGTGAAGCTGTAGCGGGAAATCCACAGCATGGGGTCCCTTTGCCATAATATGAACCAGACCTGGCACATTCAGCACAGGGTTCGATCCCTAAGAGGAAGTGCATATCTAGGTGCACTCAAAGCAATGTAATTGTGACACATTTGATAGAAACAGTACTGATATCACCTCAGTCTTTAAGTCATAGATGAGATTAAACCAAGCACTATTTTAGCATAAAAAGAGGAATAAAATAAAAAGGAACTAAATGAACGGTGGTTCAGGGGTTAGCACTTCTGCTCACAGCACTGGGGTCATGCGTTCGATCCCTGAACAGGGCCTTTTCTGTGTGGAGTTGGCATGTTCAGTCCATGTTGGGTTGGGTACATTATAGCGATGCTGTAAAGACCGACAACACTTACCCCGACATGAGGACGCCGAAGCTGTCATCCCTGACAGATTCTTCATACCGGCTGCTTGAGAAACAGACTTGAAGTAATTCAATTATTCCTGCTGTTAAGGTGGTAATTTAAGGAGGCGCCAGCTGTACAATGTCAGGATACTCCTTGAAAAACAGACTTGAAGGAATTCTGATCAATAAATATCCCAGACAACTGCAATGACATCACTTTGAAGGGCGACTCAATTTGCTTGTACAAACGGTGCCTCCTTAAATTACCACCTTACCAGCAGGAATAATTGAGTCGCCCTTCAAAGTGATGTCATTGCAGCCGCTCGGGATCTTTATTGATCAGAATTCCTTCAAGTCTGTTTTTCAAGGAGTATCCTGAGAGTGAAGAGCAGGATTGCACTTTGCTGTGCTCTAGATGGACCATTTTAATGCATCGGTGCAAAATTAAGTTGTTTTACAATGGCATCCAGTGTTCTTTGTAAATGAGGTCTTTTGAATCTTTGAATCTTTGAATCTCTAAACAACTTAATAGGTTAGCCCGTACAATCCACAAGCAATAAAATAAGTTCACATCTAGTGCTTATGAAATGAAAACTTTTTTTTTTGTAAATCAAGAAATTTTTATTGAGGTTTTACATGTTTTGTTTTATAACCTAGCAATGAGAAACTTAAGCTAACCCACGCAGGGGTAGCAGCAGTGTTATGAAGTCGAACATAAAATATCAAGGTGCATCAAAGAGCAGAAAACATTGGTTATCGTGCATATAGTACAAAAGTAGTGAAACATCGGTATACAGACCTTGTAGAGAGAGGCCAGCCTCGGATTGTGGCTTTCATCCATGAGTCACACCCGGCTTAGTAAAAAACATTTAGACTACTGTATATATGACAATCAGAAATAGCAGGCCCTGTGGCTGAACAACCCAAGAGAGGCTTCATACTCACCGTGACTGCGCAATACAATAGTAGTGTCTGGGTGCTTGTTCAGGATAGAACATCTAAGAGAGATCCAACTGCCGTAGCCCCTCTATAACATAAGGAGAAATCCTCCACCGGTACCACACCTTCTAATATTTGTCTACCAAGTTACGACTGGTGTACATAAACCTTTCAGGCGCAACTGTGTCATTGACAAGGTCTATCCATTTTCTCAGAACAGGACCCTGTGAAGCCATCCACTTCCTGACAAGGATCACTTTAGCCAGCATAAACAGGGTAGTGATAAGCAGTCTAATAAATGTATGTGCCTTCCCTGCTAGATCCAGACCAAATAAACATAATCTCGGATTAACAGGGGATACTCCCATATTCAGCCATTTTACACAGTCTCCAACTTCTCTCCAAAAGGAGGGCACCACTGAACAGCTTTATATCATATGCCAAAAGACCCCACCTCTTGCACTCCCATACTGAGGGCAAAACACCATCTGACCCCCCCACTAAGTTTGGATAGCTGAATAGGAGCAAATAAGCTCTATGTGAACGGAAAACTTGAATTTGGGGAAATCTAGCAGATGCAGTGATTTTATATGGACTTTCTAACATACTATCCCATGCCTTGTCAATAATCTCACAAAGGTCAGCTTCCCAGGCAAAATGCAGTCTCTGAAGGCCATCTGTATTCGCCCCTTCCAAAGAATAGAATATAGAGACGAGATTTGGTATTTCATATCCAGCCTTACCAATTGCATCCATAAAAGGTATGCAAGGAAGTTCAGGACAGCCTCCCGAAACTGCGAGGTCAGGGGGTTGTAGGTATCTAAATGAAAGACTCCATACATCCCCCGGAATTGTTCAATAGAGCATAAAACCCCCTCCATATATAATTGTCCAAAGTGGAGAATACCATATGGGCACCATGCCCCACCTACCTCCATTTTCACCAGTTCAACAAAGTGGGGTGCTAGAATCATACTCTGGCACCCTAATGGTGTCAGAGTCTCCATGATATAGAGGCAACTAGGCTTTTATTGGTGGACAGGGGCAGGGCTGCCATCAGAAATTGTGGGGCCCAGTACAAATGTAACAGGCAGGGCCCCCCCCCCCCCCCCCCCCCCGATGAACACCCCCACCCCTCTTGGTGAATGTCCCCCCCCCCCCAAAAAAAAACAACAAAAACTTAATTTATGACATTAAGGGAGAAAATAACTATTATCCCTCAAGAAATACAGCTTAACCCATTATCATACTTGGAAGCCTAATCTCCTACAGAATTCAGAGTAAAAAAAATGTGATAATAAAATATCTTTAAAATATAATATATACTTACCCAGATGTTGCAGCTGCTGCTCCTTGCTCCTTATTCTTACAGCGGCGGCGGGAACATCAGTGTGACGTCAGGTCACACCACACCATCACTCAGGGGCGGATTGGGAACTTAGAGTGGCCCTGGAAAAATTCTGGAAGTGGCCTCACATGGGCGGGACCAAACAGTGGGCTGGTCCAACACAAAGTAGGCGGGATTAACTTGATTATCCATAACAACATCAGTTATCAGTGGCAGGTGAGGCTAACGGAACACGCAGTGGGAGGCGGAGTCACAGTAAGCAGACACAAAGAAATGTTATAAAGTATTGTGCTACACCCCAAGCATTTATTAATGTAGAACTGAAAACTGCCATGTACGAGGAGTGTGACTATATTGTGTAAACAAAAATACATTTGACACACCACACAGACAGGCCATCCTATCTATAAGAAAGTCATTCATTCAGAGGTCCCTCTCCCCTTCCTATACCATCAAGCATTGAATTATGACTAAATTGCTCCTCACGTGTGCGATTATGTGATAGGTAAATTATATTGTAATCTACACAGGGACTGATATGCATGAATAAAATGCTGGTGTTCCATACAGATGTACAACATGTTCATAATATTTAAACCATATATTGTAAGCTTGCGAGCAGGGCCTTCCATATATTGTAAGTTTGAGAGCAGGGCCTTCCATATATTGTAAGCTTGCGAGCAGGGCCTTCCATATATTGTAAGCCTGCGAGCATGGGCTTCCATATATTGTAAGCTTGCGAGCAGGGCCTTCCATATATTGTAAGCTTGCGAGCAGGGCCTTCCATATATTGTAAACTTGCAAGCAGGGCCTTCTCACCTCTTTGTCTGTTTTACCCAGTTTGTTTATTATTGTGTATGCTCCCCATTGTAAAGCGCTATGGAATATGTTGGCGCTATATAAATAAATAAATGATGCTGATGATAAAGAGTTAAAATAATAAGTAAATGCTCTGCAGAAAGAAACTGTGAGTTTCCAAATTTTCAGGATAATCCATTCAATACCTAATGAATTTACTTACAGTACCTGCTTAAAGGTGACCAGGTAGAGAAATAAAAGAAAGATGCCAGTGCTGGAATATTGCAAGGACAGCAGCACTGTCAGATGTGAGAGTACCACTGTTCTGCAGTAGAATCAGATCATAAACATGTAACATGGTCTCATAACAAGAATAAAATCCTTAAATACTACCAAATAATGAGGATGAAATACAATTTTGGATGTTATAAGATATAGAAAGATGACGCAGTAGGCTGGCAAGCAGATTTACTCCACAAGGAAATTCTGTTGCGAATGATGATCTGATATTAGCTCAGTACTCTCTCAGAGTGTTTAGTTCAGGTCACTTACCCATAGGAGTGCGAAGAACACTTCATTAGGGTATGCACCCAGG
This sequence comes from Mixophyes fleayi, assembly GCF_038048845.1. Taxonomy (NCBI): domain Eukaryota; kingdom Metazoa; phylum Chordata; class Amphibia; order Anura; family Limnodynastidae; genus Mixophyes; species Mixophyes fleayi. The sequence goes on along the minus strand of NC_134407.1, from coordinate 85,659,688 downwards.
GACACAGAGCGAGGGATACTCTGTTCCGCAGCTTGCTACCGGAAGGGCGTGTACAGCAACGTCTAGGGGGAGGGTGTCTAATAGTGCCCCCAGTTCATATAACGCCAAACAATAGTGCCTTCAATTCATATAACACCAAACACCAAACAATACTGCCCCCAAATCAATTACATTACACCAAACAAGTGCCCCCGGAACATATTATGCCAAACAATACTGCCCCCAGATGATAATATGCCACACAGTAGTGTCCCGGGATAATATTATGCCACACAGTAGTGCCCACAGATAATATGCCACACAGTAGTGCCCACAGATAATAATATGCCACACAGTAGTGCCCCCAGATAATATTATACCAAGTAGTGCCCCCAGATTATAAAATGCCACACAGTAGTGTCCCCAGATAATATTATGCCACACAGTAGTGCCCCAATTCAAATTGTGACACACACTACAAACACTAAAAACTGCTCTGTAGTCCTATATGTGAGTAAACTCACCTCTCACACTGATGTTGTCCGTTCCTCATTGGGTAATAGAAGAGCTGTGAGCAGCCTATCTGAGCTCCAGGATGTTGAGCTACATGGGATCTCTCTCCCTCCTGCTTGTGCTGCAGTGAAATCACCCTCAGTGAAAAGCAGCCTGGTGATTTACTTCCAGGACTGCTTCACTGTCAGCTGTTGGGGCGCCTCCTTGTGGTCAGAGTAAAAACAACATGCATAACAAAAAAAAAACGTATGAATGAATGAAAATGAAAATATAAGAGAGCCGCCGGGCCCCCTGGTGACCCCGGGCCCGGTACAAGAGTACCCCCCGTAATCCCCTGATGGCGGCCCTGGATAGCTTGGCTGACCGCCATCAGGAAGCCGAGAAGCAAGTCTCGTTGCCATAAAAAGGGATGCGCTTGCGCCCCAGGCATGGCCGGCAGAAGCGGAAGCCTAGCAAAGGGATGCACAGGAAGCAAAGAGAGGCGTCCGACCCCAGCAGAAGAAGAGAAGCGGGGATGGCGCCTGACAGTACCCCCCCCCCTTCTCTACTAGGGGAACGAATGGTCAACAAATGCCTCTTCTGGAAAATAGCCAATAGACGAGGAGCATGCAAGTCTTCTTCAAACACCCAAGACCTCTCTTCGGGACCAAAGAGAACAAAGTATTGAGAATGTTCCCGAAGCTTGTGTACAGCCAATACTTGACTAATCTTGTACTCATTACCAGTCGTGGTTGGAATAGGTTGAGGAGATGATGGAGTACGAGAAAATTTATAAAGCACGAAAGGTTTAAGCACTGAAATGTGGAAGGTGTTGTGAATCCTTAGAGAGGGAGGAAGCCAGAGTCTGTAGGTAACAGGATTAACAATCTGGATCACTGGAAATGGCCAAAATAAACGTGGTGCCAATTTCATGGAGTGCACCTGAAGTTTAAGGTTTCGCGTGGACAGCCACACTTTATCACCAACCTGGAGAGTAGGAACCAGTCTCCAGTGACGATCCGCAAAAAGTTTGTAGAGATGGGAAGACTTTCAATAAATTTTCCTTGGTGGAGGACCATATCTTAGCCACATCTTGGACCATAGAGTAGGCATCCAGAACAGTAACTGTAGGATAAGAAAAATCAGGGAGAATGGGATAGGCACCGTACAACGTAAAAAATGCAATATGTATGAATATGATTGTTATGGGCGAATTTGGCCCACGGTAGTAATTTACTCCAGACTGATTGGTTATGAGAAGAGAAACAGCTGAGGAAATGTTCCAGGTCTTTATTTACTCGTTCTGTCTGGCCGTTCGTTTGAGGATGATATCCAAAAGAACATTTTAGAGCAACACCCAGGTCTTTACAAAACGCTCTCCAGAACCGAGATATAAATTGAACACCACGATCAGAAATTATCTCTTGTGGACAACCGTGGAGGCGAAATATCTCCTTGTTGAAGGCTTGTGCGCATTTAGCAACGGAGGGAAGACCCTTCAAGGGAGCAAAATGAGCCATTTTGGAAATCTATCCACCGTTACCCAGATGGTGCTGAAACCGTTACCAGGAGGCAAGTCGGTGATAAAAATCCATAGAAAGGCTTAACCATGGTTGATCAGGAATGGGTAGAGGAAGAAGTATTCCGGGCGGATATTGTCTGGAAAATTTGTTTTGAGCACACGTCATACAAGAGGCTACCAGTTCCTTAACATCAGTACAAATGGTGGGCCACCAATAGCGTCAGGACAGCAACGAGGAAGTATTTTCAAAAATGGCATGTCTAGCAAATTTGTTTGCATGAGTCCATCGGAGAGCCTTAGAACGAAGATGAGGTTCCAAATAAGAACAACCTATGGGAGGAGTTCTAGTGAGAGTGACAATGCAAGAGGGGTGGAGGTTCGGTGATGGCTAAAAGATTAGAATTATCAAAAGACTGGGAGAGGGCATAAGCTTTGGAATTTAGGGTTCCAGGGCGGTAGGTAAGTCTTGCAAAAAATGAAGACCATCTAGACTGACGAGGGATATCCGGGTGAGAGTTGTGATAGGGCAATCAAAGTAGAGAACTGCTGAATGAATTGCCTATAGTAATTTGCAAAACCAATGAATCTCTGAACAACCTTCAATCCCGTGGGTCTGGGCCAATTGACGATTGCAGATAATTTCTCTGAGTCCATCGGAAGTCCTGCACCAGAAACCATGTAACCTAAAAAAGGAATCTTAGGAACTTCGAACACAATTCTCGAGCTTACAGAACAACCGGTTAGACTGGAGATGAGAGAGAACCTCTTTCATATGAGATCGGTGAGATGGAAGGTCAGGAGAAAAAATCAAAATATCGTCCAAATGCACAACCACAGAATTGTAGAGCATGTCTTGGAAAATCTAGTTGATGAAAGATTGAAACAATGCAGGAGCATTTCAAAGCCCAAAAGGCAAGAGATTCAAAGTGTCCTTCGGGTGTATAAAAGGTCTTCCATTGTCCCCCTGCCTAGGGCCTGATCAACTAATAGGCTGATCAGGCTTCAGCCTTGGGTGCTGGAGGCTGGGAAGGCGCAGCGTCGCAGAAATAAAAAAACAAACTAGGATTTCTTTTAATTATGATGGCCGCGCGAGCTGTAATCATCGGGACTGCAACTGGTCTATGTAATGATTATCTCGTTGTCTGAATGCAGAAAGCCCTGGGGTGATGGATACACATGTTAGCCTGGTTTAGCGCTGGCCAAACAGAGACGCAGAGTCTAACGGGTCCCCCGGTCTTCTCCAAGAACCGCCGCAAGGCAGAATAGCATCCGGGAACAAGCAGGTCACGGCCCACTGAACAGTCACTAGGCATAACACAGCGGAGAGAAATGAAAATCCGAAAGCAGGTCAGCTAGCCGAGGACTGGTACCCTGGCGGTAGCGAAGTACAAAATCAGTATGCAGAAGGGAAGTCCAACAAAAGGCCGGAATCTGGTACACAAGCAGTAGTGCAGTACAAAATCAGGATCCAAGAAAAAGAGGTCAAAACAAGCAAGGACTGGTAGACGAGGAGTTAACAGGCAGAAGCACTTTCCAAGAAGGATTCACAAGGAAAACCTTCAGCAGCAATACAGCATAACAGAGAGTCAGACTGGGTATGGAAACCTGTTGCTCTGATACTGTTAGATTGCCAAAGTGAGCTTTATATACACTGCAGAATATGACTTCTCCCAGCCACAATCATGTGGCCGCCCAAACTAGGAAGTGCTGATCTAACACAGAGACAGAGGGAATCAGCAGCATAGGTGTGTGAGCAGGTAAGTTTGTGACAGTCTAAAGGGGGTGGCCCGACTGCCATTATAACATGACAGGCAGCCTAGCAGCAATTGCTGCTAGCTGCCTGACAGTGTGGCCGCGAGGCTTAGCCTGGTCTTGCGAGATCAGGACTTACACATCTCTCAAGACCAGAGTAAGAAGCATCAATAACAGAATGCTTGTCATGAATAGTGCTAAAGAGAATACTGCTGGGCCAGAACAACAGGTAAGTCCTAATGTCTAGGGGGGGCTGTGCAAATGAGAATGCAAAAGGAGACAGTTAACAATGATATTGGGGGCAAGTGACAATGCTAAAAGGGGGCAGGTGACGACACTAAAGGGGGCAGGTGATGAGGCTAAAAGGGGGAAGATGAAGAGGCTAAAGTGAGCAGGTGACAATGCTAAAGGGGGCAGGTGACAATGCTCAAGGGGGCAGGTGAAAAGGCTGAACAGGGCTGATGAAATGGTTGGGGGGGGTATTTAAAAAAATAGAACAGCTTTGGGGGGCATGATCTTTGTATTATGTGGCGATTATGAGGATGCTCTCTGTGATTCTAGGGTCGTTAGAATGCTTATTATTATTAGTCAGATGGGGCTGATAGAGGTTTGTATTTGATAATAGCTCTTTGACAACAATTTTCATATATTGTATTGCCTACATATGGCTGTGCTATGGGATAGTTTTATCTCGCCATAATGGTCTGTTGCATTTTGGAGGCTACTCATTCAGGGTTTGTTAACATTTTGCATTATAATACAATTGTTGCATATTTTTAAAAAAGGACCCCAACTTTCCAGAAGCCAGCTAGAAGACAACAAAGAACAGAGAAGAGAGAAGAGCAAGAACAAGTAAGAGAGAGCTGCACAATCTGTCTAAATTTGAATGCTGGTGAATGCCCTGAATATTCATATTCAACAGTATTCCTATGCGCTTATATTGTGGCGGGGGCACTATGGCTGTAATAGTCTAGGGATGGCTGGAATTCTTAATCGGGCCCTGCCCCTGCCGGATACGTATAAGATTATAGGCCCCACGTAGATCTAGTTTGGTAAAGATTTTAGACCCACTGATCCGATCAAAGAGCTCAGTGATGAGCGAAAGAGGGTATCTGTTTTTAACGGTGATAGCATTCAGTTGCTTGTAATCAATGCATGGACGCAAGGTCCCATATTTTTTCTTTATAAAAAAGAAGACGGTCCCCGCAGGAGAGGAGGAGTTCCTGATTAAGCCTCGTTGGAGATTTTCAGCCAGGTAATGAGACATAGCCAGGTTTCCCAGAAGTGAAATAGGATATATCCTGCCCTTAGGGTGAGGTTTATCGGGAAGCAATTCGATGGAACAGTCCCAAGGACGATGTGGAGGAAGCAACCTTACAGAAAACGTCTTGAATGGAGGAATAGGGAGAAGGCAACTCAGGTTGAGATGAGAGAATCTGGCAAGAAATTGTAGGTTTTCTAAGTTTGATTCCAGACAGACAATACATGAAGCATCGAGTACCCCATGAAGTAACTTGAGCGGAATTCCAATTGAACTGAGGTGAATGGAGTTTGAGCCAAGGCAATCCCAGAATGACAGAGTTTACAGACCGGGGAAGCACCATGAACTCAATAGACTGTGAATGTAGCACCAGTACCGTAACTAGACATTTTAGTGCCCTGGGCGAGACAGGGCTCCGGCGCCCCCATCTAAATGGGCGTGCAATTTGCAGAGTGGGTGTGGCCAACCTAATGTGGGGGTGTAGCGACGGCACTGCCCGCACTTGAATAGTTACGGCTCTGGTCTTACAAGAAGCATTACTGAATTCTGAAGATGTAAAATTGACACGAGCTACATTTATTAATCACCAATGACAATACTGACATACAGTAAACAGTAGATTTAAATAGATTTACAAAGAGTGCTTTGGAGAAACCCCAACCCTTTAGCAACTGTCACTCCCCCCTCTCCCCAATGGAGAAGCAAATCAATTTAAAAAAAAAAAAAAAAAGGTTGTACACATCGCAAATGGTGCAAAACTGCAGAGGTTCAATCAAAAAAACTCACTAAATTCAAACAATTAGAAAGTAAAAGTGTTATATCTGCTGTGATTACAGACTATGTTTGTACTGCACTATCTAATCACTAATATAAGCTTATAAATTGTGTCCCCTTAAAATCATTAAATCAAATCGAATTGTTCATATTAATAGGTTAAAAAATGCATGTAAAACAAAACTACATATTTACAATAGCAGTGCCACCGACTGAAAACATTCCACTAACATGCTGCTCCTCCTCCTAGCCGAAGCCCTCTGTGCAGCCAGCCATTTTCTTGGGGCTCTGCTAGTTCTGTAAGGACCAATCATTATTAGGTAAAAAGTAGGGATGAGCGCACTCGGATTTATGAAATCCGAGCCCACCCGAACGTTGCGGATCCGAGTCGGATCCGAGACAGATCCGGGTATTGGCGCCAAATTCAAAAGTGAAACTGAGGCTCTGACTCATAATCCCGTTGTCGGATCTCGCGATACTCGGATCCTATAAATTCCCCGCTAGTCGCCGCCATCTTCACTCGGGCATTGATCAGGGTAGAGGGAGGGTGTGTTAGGTGGTCCTCTGTGCTGTTTAGTTCTGTGCTGTTTAGTTCTGTGCTGTGCTGTGCTGTGCTGTGCTGTGCTGTGTTCTGCAGTATCAGTCCAGTGGTGCTGTGTGCTGTGCTCTGTCCTTCTGAGGTCAGTGGTGCTGCTGGGTCCTGTGCTGTGTCCTGTTCAGTCCAGTGGTGCTGTGTCCTGTGCTCTGTGCTTCTAAGGGCATAGTTATTTCCCCACTATTCCCAAGTTTTTTAAAAATAAAAAAAAAGTAAAAAAAAATAAAAAATTAAAAAAAAAAAAAATATATAATAATTATAACCAAATTTGCAAAACCAATCCAGCATTATAATTTATAAGTCCATTGGTACTGCAATATTACCAAGTTCACACATTCTGCAGTATCAGTCCAGTGGTGCTGTGTCCTGTGCTCTGTCCTGCTGAGTTCCGTAGTGCTGCTGGGTCCTGTGCCGTGTCCTGTTCAGTCCAGTGGTGCTGTGTCCTGTGCTCTGTGCTTCTAAGGGCATAGTTATTTCCCCACTATTCCCAAGTTTTTTAAAAATAAAAAAAAAGTAAAAAAAAATAAAAAATTTAAAAAAAAAAAAATATATAATAATTATAACCAAATTTGCAAAACCAATCCAGCAGTATAAGTCCATTGGTACTGCAATATTACCAAGTTCACACATTCTGCAGTATCTTGTGCTACATATAATGGAGACCAAAAATTTGGAGGATAAAGTAGGGAAAGATCAAGACCCACTTCCTCCTAATGCTGAAGCTGCTGCCACTAGTCATGACATAGACGATGAAATGCCATCAACGTCGTCTTCCAAGCCCGATGCCCAATCTCGTAGTACCGGGCATGTAAAATCCAAAAAGCCCAAGTTAAGAAAAAGTAGCAAAAAGAGAAACTTAAAATCATCTGAGGAGAAACGTAAAGTTGCCAATATGCCATTTACGACACAGAGTGGCAAGGAACGGCTTAGGCCCTGGCCCGTGTTCATGACTAGTGGTTCAGCTTCACCCACGGATCTTAGCCCTCCTCCTCCTCCCCCCCCCCTACAAAAAATTGAAGAGAGTTATGCTGTCAGCAACAAAACAGCAAACAACTCTGCCTTCTAAAGAGAAATTATCCCAAATCCCCAAGGCGAGTCCAAGGGTGTTGGTGGTTGTCAAGCCTGACCTTCCCATCACTGTACGGGAAGAGGTGGCTCGGGAGGAGGCTATTGATGATGTAGCTGGCGCTGTGGAGGAACTTGATGATGAGGATGGTGATGTGGTTATTGTAAATGAGGCACCAGGGGGGGAAACAGCTGATGTCCATGGGATGAAAAAGCCCATCGTCATACCTGGTCAGAAGACCAAAAAATGCACCTCTTCGGTCTGGAGTTATTTTTATCCAAATCCAGACAACCAATGTATGGCAATATGTAGCTTATGTAAAGCTCAAATAAGCAGGGGTAAGGATCTTGCCCACCTAGGAACATCCTCCCTTATACATCACCTGAATAACCTTCATAGTTCAGTGGTTAGTTCAGGAACTGGGGCTAGGACCCTCATCGGTACAGGGACACCTAAATCCCGTGGTCCAGTTGGATACACACCAGCAACACCCTCCTCGTCAACTTCCTCCACAATCTCCATCAGATTCAGTCCTGCAGCCCAAGTCAGCAGCCAGACTGAGTCCTCCTCAATACGGGATTCATCCGAGGAATCCTGCAGCGGTACGCCTACTACTGCCACTGCTGCTGTTGCTGCTGTTAGTCGGTCATCTTCCCAGAGGGGAAGTCGTAAGACCGCTAAGTCTTTCACAAAACAATTGACCGTCCAACAGTCGTTTGCCATGACCACCAAATACGATAGTAGTCACCCTATTGCAAAGCGTATAACTGCGGCTGTAACTGCAATGTTGGTGTTAGACGTGCGCCCGGTGTCCGCCATCAGTGGAGTGGGATTTAGAGGGTTGATGGAGGTATTGTGTCCCCGGTACCAAATCCCCTCGAGATTCCACTTCACTAGGCAGGCGATACCAAAAATGTACAGAGAAGTACGATCAAGTGTCCTCAGTGCTCTTAAAAATGCGGTTGTACCCACTGTCCACTTAACCACGGACATGTGGACAAGTGGTTCTGGGCAAACGAAGGACTATATGACTGTGACAGCCCACTGGGTAGATGCATCCCCTTCCGCAGCAACAGCAACAGCTGCATCAGTAGCAGCATCTACAAAATGGCTGCTCATGCAAAGGCAGGCAACATTGTGCATTACAGGCTTTAATAAGAGGCACAACGCTGACAACATATTAGAGAAAATGAGGGAAATTATCTCCCAGTGGCTTACCCCACTTAGACTCTCATGGGGATTTGTGGTGTCAGACAATGCCAGTAACATTGTGCGGGCATTAAATATGGGCAATTTCCAGCACGTCCCATGTTTTGCCCACACCATTAATTTGGTGGTGCAGCATTACCTCAAGAGTGACAGGGGTGTGCAGGAGATGCTTGCGGTGGCGCGCAAAATTGCTGGACACTTTCGGCATTCAGCCAGTGCCTACCGCAGACTAGAGGCACATCAAAAAAGCATGAACCTGCCCTGCTATCACCTCAAACAAGAGGTTGTGACGCGCTGGAACTCCACCCTCTATATGCTGCAGAGGATGGAGGAGCAGCAAAAGGCCATTCAGGCCTACACAGCCACCTACGACATAGGCAAAGGAGTGGGGATGCGCCTCAGTCAAGCGCAGTGGAGACTGATTTCCGTGTTGTGCAAGGTTCTGCAGCCATTTGAACTTGCCACACGAGAAGTCAGTTCCGACACTGCCAGCTTGAGTCAGGTCATTCCCCTGATCAGGCTGTTGCAGAAGCAGCTGGAGAAAGTGAGGGAGGAGCTGGTAAGCCATTGCGATTACACCAAGCATGTAGCTCTTGTGGATGTAGCCCTTCGTACGCTTTGCCAGGATCCGAGGGTGGTCACTCTTTTAAAGTCAGAGGAATACATTCTGGCCACCGTGCTCGATCCTCGGTTTAAAGCGTATGTTGTGTCTCTGTTTCCGGCGGACACAAGTCTACAGCGGTGCAAAGACCTGCTGGTCAGGAGATTGTCCTCTGAAGAGGACCGTGACATGCCAACAGCACCACCCTCATTTTCTTCCACATCTATGGCTGCGAGGAAAAAGCTCAGTTTTCCCAAAAGAGGCACTGGCGGGGATGCTGATAACATCTGGTCCGGACTGAAGGACCTGCCAACCATTGCAGACATGTCTACTCTCGCTGCATTGGATGCTGTCACAATAGAAAAAATTGTGGATGATTACTTTGCTGACACCATCCAAGTAGACATGTCAGACAGTCCATATTGTTACTGGCAGGAAAAAAAGGCAGTTTGGAAGCCCCTGTACAAACTGGCTCTATTTTACCTGAGTTGTCCCCCCTCCAGTGTGTACTCGGAAAGAGTTTTTAGTGCAGCGGGGAACCTGGTCAGTGAGCGGCGAAGGAGGTTGCTTCCTCACAACGTTGAAAAAATGATGTTTATAAAAATGAATAATCAATTCCTCAATGAAGTACAGCACTGCCCTCCAGATACTACAGAGGGACCTGTGGTTGTGGAGTCCAGCGGGGACGAATTGATAATGTGTGATGAGGAGGAAGTACACACTGTAGGGGGAGAGGAATCAGAGGTTGAGGATGAGGACGACATCTTGCCTCAGTAGAGCCTGTTTAGTCTGTACAGGGAGAGATGAATAGCTTTTTTGGTGTGGGGGCCCAAACAAACCAATCATTTCAGCCAAAGTTGTTTGGTAGGCCCTGTCGCTGAAATGATTGGTTTGTTAAAGTGTGCATGTCCTATTTCAACAACATAAGGGTGGGTGTGAGGGCCCAAGGACAATTCCATCTTGGAACTTTTTTTTTTGCATTATATGACCAAGCAACAGTCGTTTGCCATGTTCAAAAAGTAAAACCAAATGTAAAAAAATTCAAGAAATTAAACCAAAAGTAAAATGCCGTGTCATAATTTAAAACAAGAGGTATTGACGTGCTCTAAAACTACTGTATTGTTGTTTATATTTTATAAACACTACACTTGAAAGCTTGAGTCTTTCAATAGAAAAGTAACTGTCCATTGCACGAATATTTGCAACAGGGACAATTTTAGGGTTAAGAAAGTCAACTAATAATAACACTTCGACGCTGTGTGTCTTTATAAACACTACACTTGGAAGTTGGAGGAGGTATTGTGGCCCCGGCACCAAATTTACTACCGGGGCCACTCCACTGTGCAGTCCATATTTAGGTGTATCAGATATTAAACAACGGTGACAGTTGATGCCCAATTTTTTAATTATATTGTGGCCTCGGTACCAAATTGTGTACCGGGGCCACCCCACTACGCAGTCCAGATACTTGTTTGGTGGAATTCAGACCAGTTGAGGGTTTTATTATTATATTGTGTGGACCACTCTATCTATACCACACTACAACTCTATACCACTCTATTTCCTACTTTAATTCTATTTCATACTTTAATTCTATTTCCTACTTTAATTCTATTACTAATTAATTACCATAAAGAGGAACAAAATAAACCAATTTTACCAAAAGTATAATATGACTTAGACTTACAAACACTACACTTTAAAGATCGTGCCTTTAAATGAAAAAGTCAGTCTTCATTGCACGACTATGTGCAACAGGGACATTTTTTTGGGTTTACAAAGTCAAACAATAACACTTCGACCCTGTCTGTCTGGGGTCTCTCAATGACGAATTGTCTGTACCATGTTTGGAGGAGGTATTGTGGCCCCGGTATCAAATTGGGTACCGGGGCCACCCCACTATGCAGTCCAGATACTTGTTTGGTGGAATTCAGACACGTGGAGGGTTTTTTAATTATATTGTGGCCTCGGTACCAAATTGTGTACCGGGGCCACCACACTACGCAGTCAAGATAGATAGATGCGTATTGCGTATCATAGATAAAGTACATTCAGTGGTGTGGGGCAAATTGAAAAATATTCAAAATGCACTGACATTATCAAAAACAAGAGGTTGTCACACGCTAAAACTCCAACATGTATATGATGGAGAGGATGGAGGAGCAGCCGTATGTGTAGTGTAATGCAGATCTGTTGAAGCTTTTTTATATATTTTATTGTGGTGCCCAGTGCCCACTCCTCTACGCAGTCCAGGTACAATTATTGGTGCGAATCATAAAAGTTCAGGGTTTTTAAGATATTGTGGTGACCCACTCCTCTACGCAGTCCAGGTACAATTATTGGTGCGAATCATAAAAGTTCAGGGTTTTTAAGATATTGTGGTGACCCACTCCTCTACGCAGTCCAGGTACAATTATTGGTGCGAATCATAAAAGTTCAGGGTTTTTAAGATATTGTGGTGACCCACTCCTCTACGCAGTCCAGGTACAATTATTGGTGCGAATCATAAAAGTTCAGGGTTTTTAAGATATTGTGGTGACCCACTCCTCTACGCAGTCCAGGTACAATTATTGGTGCGAATCATAAAAGTTCAGGGTTTTTAAGATATTGTGGTGACCCACTCCTCTACGCAGTCCAGGTACAATTATTGGTGCGAATCATAAAAGTTCAGGGTTTTTAATATATTGTGGTGACCCACTCCTCTACGCAGTCCAGGTACAATTATTGGTGCGAATCATAAAAGTTCAGGGTTTTTAAGATATTGTGGTGACCCACTCCTCTACGCAGTCCAGGTACAATTATTGGTGCGAATCATAAAAGTTCAGGGTTTTTAATATATATTGTGGTGACCCACTCCTCTACGCAGTCCAGGTACAATTATTGGTGCGAATCATAAAAGTTCAGGGTTTTTAAGATATTGTGGTGACCCACTCCTCTACGCAGTCCAGGTACATTTATTGGTGCGAATCATAAAAGTTCAGGGTTTTTAATATATTGTGGTGACCCACTCCTCTACGCAGTCCAGGTACAATTATTGGTGCGAATCATAAAAGTTCAGGGTTTTTAAGATATTGTGGTGACCCACTCCTCTACGCAGTCCAGGTACAATTATTGGTGCGAATCATAAAAGTTCAGGGTTTTTAAGATATTGTGGTGACCCACTCCTCTACGCAGTCCAGGTACAATTATTGGTGCGAATCATAAAAGTTCAGGGTTTTTAATATATTGTGGTGACCCACTCCTCTACGCAGTCCAGGTACAATTATTGGTGCGAATCATAAAAGTTCAGGGTTTTTAAGATATTGTGGTGACCCACTCCTCTACGCAGTCCAGGTACAATTATTGGTGCGAATCATAAAAGTTCAGGGTTTTTAAGATATTGTGGTGACCCACTCCTCTACGCAGTCCAGGTACAATTATTGGTGCGAATCATACAAGTTCAGGGTTTTTAATATATTGTGGTGACCCATTCCTCTACGCAGTCCAGGTACATTTATTGGTGCGATTCATAAAAGTTCAGTGTTTTTAATATATATTGTGGTGACCCACTCCTCTACGCAGTCCAGGTACATTTATTGGTGCGAATCATACAAGTTGATGGTTTTCTTATTATATATATTGTGGTGACCCACTCCTCTACGCAGTCCAGGTACATTTATTGGTGCGAATCATAAAAGTTCAGGGTTTTTAAGATATTGTGGTGACCCACTCCTCTACGCAGTCCAGGTACAATTATTGGTGCGAATCATAAAAGTTCAGGGTTTTTAATATATTGTGGTGACCCACTCCTCTACGCAGTCCAGGTACAATTATTGGTGCGAATCATAAAAGTTCAGGGTTTTTAAGATATTGTGGTGACCCACTCCTCTACGCAGTCCAGGTACAATTATTGGTGCGAATCATAAAAGTTCAGGGTTTTTAATATATATTGTGGTGACCCACTCCTCTACGCAGTCCAGGTACAATTATTGGTGCGAATCATAAAAGTTCAGGGTTTATAATATATTGTGGTGACCCACTCCTCTACGCAGTCCAGAAAGATACCTTGTTGCAACGTTTTGGACTAATAACTATATTGTGAGGTGTTCAGAATACACTGTAAATTAGTGGAAATGCTTGTTATTGAATGTTATTGAGGTTAATAATAGCCTAGGAGTGAAAATAAGCCCAAAAACTTGATTTTTAAACTTTTTATGTTTTTTTCAAAAAAAATCCGAATCCAATACCTTAAATCCGAACCGAGACCTTTCGTCAAGTGTTTTGCGAGACAAATCCGAACCTCAAAAATAACGAAAATCCGGATCCAAAACACAAAACACGAGACCTCAAAAGTCGCCGGTGCACATCCCTAGTAAAAAGTACCAACCTCAGTAGTTGTCTATTGCAGTCACTGGTACCGGTAAATTAGAAAGTTGTATCCTGGATCAGGGGCAAATGCAGGAGGATTTCAAAAGCGGGGTTTCCAAATGCTTGTAAGGGGAAGCCTATTTAACAAGCATCATGGTGTTAATTGCACCACCACAATACCTGTTCTGTTATTGCCATCACAGGATGGAGACAACAGATTAATATATCACAATCAAAAACCAAAACAACCCCTGATATGGCACCAATATGTAGACTAAAAGTAGTACAATAACCAATATGTTATAATGCTATACTGATAAAAGATAGCAACTATAAGTATGATATAGGACAGGGGTCAAGCTGCTGCAAAAACAAGGTGACTGCACCCACCTGAAAACAAACCGTTAACACACACAAAGATGCAGCGCTAAAAACCCAGCTGTCTCAAAAACTAATATTGTATAAATAAAACTGGGTCACGGATCATCAAATGTACACATTTATTACAATACAATAATAAAAACAATATATAAAAAATATACCTAATAATGCTAAATAACCATGGTAGCTGGTGGAATACTCCCTATGACATAAAACACAGTGCACTGTGATATATTATGTATGTATATAAAGAGGATGATAATAACGTTGCTCATGAGTTAATTGATCAAAACAGCGCTACTAATTACATAGATCTAACAGCTGTCACAATGTAGCCAATGCTGCAATGATCAAAAATGTAGAAATATATATAGAGCTTATAGAGTACTTCCACAAGAAAAAAATGCTATTGGTTGCCACGATGATCCATATAAAAATGGTAATCAATCAAAACTGGACAAATATTAGTGTTTTGGTATCTGTATAAGACTCTATGTGAGTCAAGTTCGAGCACAGATGGTGCAGAACTAACACTCAAGTGTCTCAATCAACATAAGTCTCAGAAATTTCTACCATAGTTCCAGTCCATACCCCATAGTGTAGTATATTCGACAAATCAAAAGTGAGCAATTGATGGTATATAGGCTCACTGTCTCTAGCCGTACGGAATGATAAGATGTCACATACCGCTCCACATACCGGCATCAGGTGAAACTCGGATGGGAATCCGCTCCTATCTTACATTGGCTGTCCCACAGTGTAAGTGGAAATCCTAGGAATCACAAGCGCACCACATTTATATAGATGGTATCTGTAGTACCTCAGGCTTGCCGAAGTAATATCTTGGCCGTGTGCAAGCAATGAATTGAATCAGTGGAGCACGCGGATCACACTATTTATAAATAGGCCCCAGTGTCTCAAATATAGTTTATAGCATACTAACAGCCACTCACCTCTCAGCAGAAATGCTGTCATCCCTGTTGTGGGGGTATAAGGGGTGCCATCTCTGCTGTGTTACCCTCAGGCTGCATCATGTGACGGGCATGAAATCATGCATGCGCCCCTTTCTTTCTTGCTGATCTTTTTGCGACCGCAGACAGCTTCAGCATACCGTGCAGATACTGCTTTCAGGGTGGTTTGATATGAATGTGAGGGCGTTCTGGACAACTGTAAAATACCCCTAAGTGCACACCTGGCACACATATGTAATGAGATGGCAAAATGAGATACACACAAAGGGGAGGAAAATAAAGGGACACAATGTAGAAATAGACATATAATCACAAGGGGGGGGCAGAGAAACACACATGGGGAGAGACAGGCACACAAATGGAAAGGCAGAAATGGGCATAAACACACAAAGGGAAGAGCTATGCACACAAACAGGGGGTGGGGGGGCACGAATACAGAGGGAGAAAGAGGACTATACATGCAAATTTGGAGAAAGAGATAACACAACCAGGGATAGAGGAAGCTGATACAGACAGACACACTAGGAGGGGGAGTAGCAAGATACACTGATACACAGTACACACAAACATGAGGGGAGACAGGACTGGGCTGCTGAAAAGTGTGAATGAAGACAGTCACCTGCTACTCTGAGTAGTGGATCTGCTCTGTTTACTAGCAAACATGGATCAAAGTAGGAAAAAAGGGGGAACCCTTCCCTAAAATATCCCTTATAACCTAAGTTCTACCTCTCTATACTCCCCCCTCTCATTTAGTTTATCCCCATTTCCGTTCTTCTGTCTCTTCATCTTACATAAGATACTTTCACTTACCTCTTGCTGTCTGCTGTAGTGCAGTGTGGCAGCCACAATCTCATTTTTTCTGTTCCTGCAGGGGCTGTCAGTAGCGTCCGTGAGCTGCAGTAATAGGCTGCACGGACACTACAGTCACACAGTAAAGAGGAGGGTGATTCCTGGCTCCGCCCACTTTTTAAATAATAATGAAAAAAAAATGAAAAAAACCTCCGATTACCGGAGGTGGGGATACAAGCACAGGGGAAAGGGGTTGCTGGGCAATTGAACCCCACCCCCTGAGTGCGTGCCTGCTGGAGGTTATAACTCATTCCCTGCATCAGAAGCAGTCACTAAAAGCAGGAAGTTCGGCACTTGGAACAAAAACTTGCGTTCCAAATGCCGAACTTCCTGCTTTCGGGGACTGCTTCTGATGCAGGGAATAAGTTGTTGCTTGTGGCACTGTGTGGAACTATTGAACCTGGGCATATAGGCAGGTGTCGGGCGGCTGCGCCCCCCCTGGGCTTGCGCCCTGGGCGACGGCACCGCCCGCACCTGCCTAGTTACGGCTATGTGTAGCACCCCTACCATCAGCTATGCAGTAGAGGAAATTGGGGATACAGAACCATTAGTAACTCGATTCCCATCCACGGCAGTGAGAAAGAGAGGCTGAGGCAATTTTCGAGTTGAAATCTGGAGTTGCTAAGCCAAGGTGTCTGTGATTAAATTCCCAGCCGAGCCGGAATCCACAAAGGCTGAAGTTACATAAGGACCGACAGGAGTGTCCAGCCAGATGGACATCAAAAAGTCTGAACTGGAACTGGTGTAGGATGCGTTAAACTTGACTCCTAGGTCGGCCTCCCTCTCACTGGCTAGGAGGTGGCATTTCTCGGTCTCTTGACACAGGTAGACAAGACGTAACCAGATTCCCCACAGTAGAGGCAGAGATTCTGCATGAATCATCTCTCCCTTTCTTCAGGTGAGAGCTGGGAGTGACTGATCTGCATAGGTTCCTCTTGAGGGACCGGATTCTAGAAGTTGGGAGCAAGACGAGGAGAAGACGAGGAGAAGCTCCTTACTCTTGCTTTCAAGGCTCTCTCCAACTTCACTGCTCCCTACATCTCCAACCTAATCTCCATTCACGCTCCATCCTGCCCTCTGCGTTCGGCTAACGACCGCCGCCTCTCTTCCCCCCTGGTTACCTCCTCCCATGCTCGCATCCAAGACTTCTCCCGCGCTGCCCCCCTCCACTGGAACCAGCTCCCCCGCTCCATCAGAACTTCCCCCAAATTGTCCAGCTTCAAACGGGCCTTAATAACCCACCTTTTCCTTAAAGCACTCCAATGCCCCACCTAATTGACCTCCTCCCAGTCTCCTCCTACCCCCCTCCCACTCCTGCCCTCCCTCCTGTCCCCCTCTTACCTCCCTCCTTTTCATTCTCCTCTCCCCCCTTTCCGTCTCAGCCTCCGTTCTCCCCATTCCCTCCTCCTACCATTGCATCTCTGTCCGTCCTACCCTCCCCTTAGATTGTACGCTCCTTCGAGCAGGGCCTCCTCTCCTTCTGTTCTCCACCACCTTAACTCTGCTCTCCAACTCCTTGTCTCTTCCGTGAGGTCCTCCTGCCCTTCTACCCCTCTCTCTACCCCACTGGGGGCTCTCACCTCTCATCTAGCTGTACATTGAGCTTCTGAGTTACTGTGCTTTTTGTTAACTGTACCGTGCTGTCTCACCCTGTATCGTGTTTCTGTCTGTCCCTGTACGGCACTACAGATACCTAGTGGTGCCCTATAAATAAAAATTAATAATAATAATAATAATAATAAAAGTACATTTGGTGGTAGTCTGTTCACGAGTACGTTCCCAAAAACGTAGATCTATCTTGTTACACAGGAAAATGAGAGAATCTAGATCTGCTGGGAGCTCACGGGAAACTAATTCATCCTTGACATGATCTGCCAAGCCTTGCCAGAAGGTTGCCACCAAAGCTTTGTTGTTCCATTTTAATTCAGAAGCAAACATACGGAACTGTATTGCGTACTGACCAACCGTCAGGGTACCTTGGCTCAGATTTAGAATACTAGAGGTCGCAGAAGAAACCCGGCCGGGCTCATCAAAGATATTGCAAAAGGCTTCTATAAATGAAGAGGCATTTTGCAGAAGAGGGTCATTGCGCTCCCACAGAGGGGAGGCCCACGCTAAGGCTTACCCGGACAGCAGGGAGATAATGAAGGCAACTTTGACTCGCTCAGAAGGGAAAGATGTTGCGTTGCACTCAAAATGGATCAGACACTGATTCTAAAAGCCCCTGCACTTCTTTGGATCCCCATCAAACGTCTCTAGAGGAGAAGGACGTAGAGAGGAGGTAGTAACTACGGCAGGTGAGGAAGTTGGTGGAATAGTCCCGGAGGAGGTTACAGGTTCTGCCTGGGAGGCTGCCACAGACGCCTGGATGGACTCAAGTCTGGCAGCGAACCCCTTGATGTATTGGAGCAACTGAGACTGTTCAGATTCGTGCTTCTCAACCCTGTGGGCAAGGTGCAATAGAAAGTCACGAGCAGACGGTTCACCTGGTGCTTAAGAAGTCATGGCCAAAGTATAATATCACGGAGTGTTTTTGGCTGAAGTCCACCTGCAGGTATTGGCGTTGCTACACAAGGAGGCGTGGAGTCTAACACGTCCTTGGTCTTCACAAGGGACCCCCGCAAGAGAGTTTGGGGTTCACTACAAAAGGTATGCAGATTGCAACCCTCAAAGTTGCTACCAGCGAGGTGAGCGATGAACATTTGTAGTCGTACAGGCTGGAGTCTTAACCGTGCGGGCAGGCGGGGTACCAAGGAGTAGACGAAAGCGAAGTCAGGAGGCCAAGAGTCAGGACAGGTAACAGGAAAACAGACCAGAGGGATATCCAGGGCAATGTAAGGGAAAGCTGGTTCGGTACACAGGAATTCAGGCAGGAGACTGTAGTAGATACAGGAGTGCTGGAGCATAGGGAGACCTAGATATAGAGGCAACTAAGCTTTCATTGGTGGACAGGCGGTTAGCCACGCTGCCCGCCGTCAGGAAGCCGTGAAGTGCGTCTCGTTGCCGTAGCAATGGACGCGGATGCACCCGGGGCTCGGCCGGCAGAAGCGGAAGTGTCCCGTAGCCTAGCAACTGTCACGACTGGGTATAGCATACCTGCTATCGTTGGCACTACTCAAAGGAAGGTGCAGAATCTAACGTGCCCCTGGTGTTCACCAGAGACCCCCGCAAGGAGGTATGGACTCAGCAGCAGGAAACACGCAGGTCACGGCCCTTCCATGAGTCAGATAGCGAAGCACGAGAAGAATTGTCAGACGAGCTGGATCTGCAACGGTGCGGGCAAGGCAGGTACACAAGGAGAATCCGAAGGGAAGGTGAGTCAAGCCAGGTCGGTGGCGTTCTGGCAGCGCGGTACAAAGGAAGATCCAAAGGAGTAGTCAAAGGCAATCCGGGTCACGAGGGTCACAGGCAGACAGGCAATAATCAGGAGACAGGCAATTAATCAGGAGACAGGCAAATAACTGGGACACTGAGGGGAACGCTGGAGACAAGACTGGACCTGAAACTCTGGCACTGAAGATGGGGCCAGGAGGGGTTTAAATACTGATTGGGGGCAATGAAGGGTCAGTGCCGCAGCACTGTCATAATTTAACGCCATGGCGCTTCCGAGGGTAGCATACTGTTGCCTAGCAACGGGAACGCTCAGAGGTCTGTAGCCGGGCGGCCGACTGGGGCGGAAATGATGCGTCTGGTTGCTAGGAAACCAGACGCGCTAGAGCGGAGGTGCAGGTGGCCGTCCTGGGAGTTGCGGGTGGCGCCTGACAGTATGCCCTCCTCCTCTTCCCCTCAATTGGAGAAATCTTTTGAGTAGCAGAGGAGCATGAAGGTCTGGTTTGTCCACCCAAGATCCTCTTCTGGACCAAATCCCTTCCAGTGAACAAGGAACTGTTGTCGACCATAGCGGATACGGGAATCCAGGATTCGGCTGATCGAGGAGGTGTTCCAGAGGAGGTTTGAACTGGAGGAGATCGAGATGGAGATACAAAGAACTTGTTAAGCACCAATGGTCGAAGTAAGGACACATGAAAGGTATTATGGCATTGTAACGAAGCAGATAGTTTTAGCTTGACACAGACAGGGTTGATAACCTGTGAGATGGTGTAGGGACCGATGAAACGTGGAGCCATTTTTTATAGATGGTACCTTTAGCTTTAAGTCTTTAGTGGAAAGCTATACTTGGTCCCCTACTTTCAGTAGAGGAGTAGGTCTTCGGTGACGATCCTCAAACGTTTTGTGGTGCTGTGTCGCCTTCTGCAGAGCCGCCTTGGTTTTGGCCCAAATGAGGGAGAATTCTTGATAGAGAGAGTCCACCGCTGGAACTAAGGAGGAAGAATTCGGAAAAGGATCTGGGATAACAGGATGCGCCCCGGTCACAATAAAGAATGGAGAAAACCCGGTGGATTCATAGACGTGATGATTGTGCGAAAACTCTGCCTAGGGAAGAAATTGTGACCATCTGCTTGGATTGTCGGCCGTAAAGCAACGAAGAAAAGTCTCCAAATCTTGGTTGATCCGTTCGGTCTGACCATTGGTCTGGGGAGTGATGCCCCGACGAGAATTTTAATTCCATACCCAGTTTCTTACAGAAGGCCCTCCAGAAACGGGAGATGAATTGGACCCCTCAGTCAGAGATGATCTCTTTCGGACAACCATGCAGTCTGAAGATTTCTTTGATAAACGTGTCGGCTAAGCGACTGGCTGAAGGTAGACCTGAGAGAGGGATGAAGTGCACCATTTTGGAAAACCGATCAATGACAAAAGCACAGTGAGAAGCAGAAAACAAGAGAAACACACCTCTTCCAGGTTTCACAGGCACCACACATCCACCAATCCCATTTCAGCAACCAAACCAGCAAACTTCGACTTCCTAGCGGGCAGAAAACTCCCCGATTCCCTCCACCTATCAACATTAGCATCCAGAACGGCATTAAAATCCCCAACCAGAGCACAGGGGTCTCAGGAGAGAGGAAAATAAAATCAGTGAATTTCTTAAGGACTACTACTGTAGGGAGAAGGGATATAGATATATATATATATATATATATATATATATATATATAACACTAACAGTAGGGTGGAGTTAAAAGTACCCCTCAGGAATACAAATCTGCCCAGTAGGTCGGTGACAACTAAATCTAACACAAAATGAACTTATTTACATATCAGTAGGTATACCCCTCATTGAGTTACTAGTATGAACAGCATGGTAAACCACCCTGTTATGAGCCGCGGCAGCTCCGGGCACCGCCGCGACTCACTTCCCCTGCAGGCTCTGCGTTCCGGCCGTCGTCATGATGACAGGGACGTCATTTCCCCCGGGTCCCGGCCGTTGCCTAGGCAACGGTCGGGACGCTCTCAGTTAGTAGCGCTGTGTCCCGGCATCTAGGTAGCGAGGCGCATGCGCACAATGGATTTTGTTATAGCCCAGCTGGGCTAAGTGCCTCCTGCTATGCAGGACAGCTTTTATTGGCCCCTGTTCATTTATAAGGCAGGAAGGGACAAGCCCTCCCTGCAATTTATAATTCCTGCTACATGCAAACTACCCTGCTGTATTCTGCCTTAGTTCTTGCTGATTCCTTCTTTGATTACCGTTACTGACCCTTTGCCTGGATACTGACTTAGTTTGATCGCTTGTGACCCTTGACCTATTGCCTGGATACTGACGCTACCGTATTGCCTGTGACCTCTGACCTCGGCTTGTTCTCTGGATTCGTTGTCTGCTGCCGGCCCTCAACCCTTGCCTGGACTTCACTCTGCCTTCCTGGGTTCACCCCAGCCGGTACGCATCTCACGACCCTCTGTTTGTCTGCAGCCAAGTCTGTCCCTACCACGAGGGGCAACAGTGAACACCAGACTTTCGGAGCTGACTCCAGGTTTTTCTGTACTGGCTGGAGGGGTTCCTAACACACCTAACCAATGGCATCCTATGGGCTAGCAGTTTACCCCCATCAGGTGGGTCTCAGTGAGATATATAATATCCGTTTCATACTTCCTTAGTTAGGACAGAACCAGAGAGCTTTTAATCTTGTCATTCAAACCCAAAGAGTTCAGGTCAGGAACTTGTGATACCCCCTACTTATCTTCCCACTATAATAACCCTTGGGAATACACAATAAACAGATCCGTGGAGGATCCTTCCACCCAGCCCTAGACAGACGCTCAGCAGTCACATCAATGCATGAAAAAACAAGACATTTTGAATTTTAAGAATTATTGCCCGTAAGAACATCATGACACTATATTTAACACTCTTCAACCTAATCCCTCTCACCCTTACCGAACAACCCGCCACACTGTATATCCACCCCAACTCTAGATACACTTGAATCTCAGCTAAACATGAACCCATCCATTCAAACAACCTACACAGCTATCCCTATATATAGAAAGAAGCACTAGTCAGCATTGTAAAAAATGATGAGGCCACAAGCCATAAATCAAGAGGTCCCCCAGCCAAGAGAGCTACAGTGCAACATATACACTCCCCGCAATCCCAAGGGCGTGAGGCACACACTATTGGGAAGAATGATTTGTAGTACTCCAAGACACCCAACCCATGTGGACAAGCCCTCTCTATATGAACAAAATACAAGGAAATAAACATTGCAGCCAGCATGTATGAGAAGCAGTCAGGCATGTAATATAATAAGTCAATGAGAGTAATCTATCATTTATATTTGTATAATCCCAAAAAACAGTACAGGATAGTTCAATCAAGAGACATTATCAGGATTGCCTTCAGCCCAGGCGGAAGCCCATTAGAGCCTGTTTATCCAGCCAGGAGGTTGCCTCAGTTGGCGAGTCGAAAAGAAAGTAGCTCCGTCCGCAACAACTTTCAGTCTCGCCAGGAAAGGCATAGCATATAGGAGCTGAACTTCCCGGAGACATCGCTTCACTTGTATAAACTGGGCTCTTCTAAAGGGCCTCTGTAGTGTAGCATTTCAGCAATGAAGGTGCGCGGTGGCGCCCCAGGAGGCAGACGCTGAACCAAAATATGATGCAACCTCTCAACTGCAAACTGGGCCGTAAACTCCTCCCTGACAAACATCTGGATCACTCAATCCTCTAGAAAGGATTCTGGAGCATCTCCCAACGCTCCCTCCGGGATGCCCACAAATCGAACATTGCTACGTCTGAGGCGACCCTCGATATCTCAGCATTTCTGCATAGCTGACATCATCTGTGACTCCAGGACAGCAATCTTTTGAATCTTAGGGGCTGTAGTGTCCTCAAGGTTAGAGATTCGGGTCTCAGTCTCTGTATCCTACACCCGAATCTTCTTAAAATCTTGCCTGTAAGGAGAGATCAACCTGTACCTCCCCAATATTGTCTGTGACCTTTTTTTCACAGGTGGCAATGGCTTTCAAAACCTCCTACAAGGTGGCATCTGAGTCCACAGGAGCAATTAAGGCCTTGAGAGATTGGAAAACCTGCGACGCAGGATGTTGAGCCTCCGCTGGGGAAGTGGTAGAGTTAGACTGTGCAAATCTGTCCAATCTGCCAGATACAGTAGAAGCTGTAGAATGTTTACCCGTGTTGACACCTGCTATTCAGGTATTGTGGTGCAGGCAAGTACTAGAGGTGGTATGGCAGAGCTGATGTCACAGATAGGCAGACAGGGACGGGGGCCACAAAAGAGACCGAGGCCACAGAGATGACCACTGACACAAGTGAGCAGAGGGCACCAGTCACAGGGGAAAACAGACTAGTGCCATAACCACAGACTTGCAGAGGAGAAGCTCTCAGACTACTTATCCAGGAGAAGAAGGTTTAAGAGAGAAATAGTCACACAGTACAGTCCAGGGAACCAAAGGCAGCACTCCCAGTGGGAAGGAGAAGGAGCACATGGAACCTCCAGAAGCAAGCCCAGTCAGGAAGCTGCTCAGGGGAGCCAGACCGGGTAGTCAGTTAATGCAACCAATGAGAGTAGTGCTAAACCACAGAGCAACAGTTCTCACCTGGTGCCCCTCAGTACAGTCCACGAGAGGCCAGCACCTCCACAACTGACACCATATGCTACGTCTGTAGGGAAGTATGTGGTGGACAAGTAAGTAAATAGAGCGAGAGTAATGAGAATAGAGTGGAATAGGGAAAAATTCAAAATGAGTGACAAGAATTAATTGGTATAAAAAACATGTAAAATAAAAAAAGGCACGTGATAGTGCTGTATTAGTATATAAATGTATTTTGTCAACTAATGGCTTATTCAGTGGGTTCTGACATCAGAACCCACTCGAGAAACTTTCATCATATTTGGCTTCTGGTACACTCTAAATCATATCCTTATCACGTTGTCTAAACTATATATATATATATATACGTTATATGGACAAAAGTATTTGGACGATTGACCATTACATCAACAGGGACTTTAATGGCATTGTATTCAAATACTTGTACTTTAATATGGAATTGGTCGCCCTTTTGCAGCAATAACAGCTTCCACTCTTCTTTCCACAAGATGTTGGAGTGTTTCTGTAGGAATTTGTTCCCATTCATTCTGTAGAGCATTTATGAGGTCAGGCACAGATGTTGGATGGGAAGGCCCGGCTCGCAATCTCCATTCCAGTTCACTGGGGCACAGTCATGTTGGAATAGAAAAGGTCTTCCCCAAACTGTTACCGCAAAGTTAGAAGCATAGCATACTCCAAAATGACTTGATATGTTGAAGCATTAAAATTGTCCTTCACTGCAGATAAGGGGCTTAGTCCAAATCCTGAAAAACTGCCCCATACCATTATCCCTTCTTCACTAAACTTCACAGTTGGCATAATGCTGTCAGGCAGGTAACGTTCTCACGGCATCCGCCAAACCCAGACTCGCCCATCTCGCCCACAGAGGAGTGTGATTTGCCACTCCACAGAACACGTTTCCACTGCTCCACAGTCCAGTGTTGGTGTGCTTTACACCACTACATCCGACACTTGCTAATGGTCATGGTGATGTGAGGCTTGCATGCAGCTGCTCGGCCATGGGAACCCATTCCATTAAGCTCCCACCGCACAGTTTTTTGTGCTTAACATTAATGCCAGTTGAAGTTACAAACTCTTCAGCTATGCAATCAGCTTGAAGTCATTGAGCTCTTCAGAATGACCCATTTCGTATCACTAAATGTTTGCAAATGGAGACTGCATGGCTATGCGCTGCTGATGTGATCAGTTTAAGAGCAGTCATTGATTAAATTACAAACACAGCGTACATTAGAATGGGTGCCTTGTAGTTAATTTAAGAAGTATTCAGTAATAAGGGGGGATCTGTTAATGTGCTATAAATAGCATTCAGTTAATTTTTGGTGCATGGAAAATCTTTCACTCCCTAGTCGGGCAGCCTTCTCTGAGAGACAATCGATTTCAAGTTTTGCTAGCTTTCCATTTGCTTAAAACATAATCCTTTTGCAAATAAAACATCTTGTTTTTTCCAACATAAACTTGAATTCAAAGCGACCAGAGATCTTGTTTTTTTCAGCTTTCACTATTAATGCTTTCCACATAAATTATTAACGGAAATTGTGTTGCTAATTCTTTCACAAGAAATGCCACCATCAATTAAAAACAGCATCAGATCGGCATCAGATATCATAAACATGCACAGTCTGAACTAAGATGAAGAGCATGGGGAAAATATGATGTATCCGTCATTTAGGACACTTTTAGTAAATAGATTTAACTCAGTAACTGCCAGCAGTACTGTTAAAAGAGAAATCTTGATATATTCTATAAATGACTAGCTATTCCAATGGGCTTTATACTGGCAGTATTTAAAAACTTTACCCAGTTAGAGAAAACCTTTCAATCGATTTGCCACTGTCCATATTGTAAGTACCTTTCTCACCAGCTGCAGTATGACATGTAAATCATCAGCACTTCTGTTATGCTGTATAACACCTTCATGTACATCTCTATACCCTCATAAACTCATCTTCACTCTCATGTAGACAGCAACACTCTCATGTACACATATACACCCTCACCCATGTACACTTCTAAACCCTCATGTACAACTCCACACCCTCATGTACACATCTACACCATCATGCACAGCTACACTCTCATGTACACAGCTACACCGTCATGTACACAGCTACATTCTCATGTACACAGCAACACTCTCATATACACAGCAACACTCTCAGGTACACATCTACACTATATGCAGTGTAGGACCTGCATATAATGAGGGGCCCTTGAGGTTGGGATGCAGGCTTAAATCTTTTGATCAAAATATGAACTAATACCTCATGTTTTCATTTTGCTTGACACACACAGATATGCAGTGTAAAAGGATAAGCCCTGACAACTGTCTTTTTTTGTTTTGTACACATTTACACACTTATATATACATATACACCCTCATGTACACAGCAACACTCTCATGTACACATCTACACTCACATGTACACACTTACACTTTCATGTACACTCTTATGTATACATCCACACACTCAAGTACACATCTACACCCCCATGTACACATGTACACACTGATATAAACATCTAGACCCTTATTTACATCCTTATGTACACACTTAAGTCCACCCTTAGTGGGCAAACTGTTATGCCGCAGGCATCAATAGGGTAACTTTTTCTTCGTCATTGGGAAACCACCCTCCCAAGGACACCGCTCTGCGCTTCTGAGTAAGCTTAGGGCCCTTGTATGCACTGTGAAGTCCTAAATTTTTAGTTATGTTACCAGGTACAACATACCAATAAAGGCAGAATAAATCAAAAGGATTTAAAATAATTAATCTGTCTGCATCTATATGTCAAAAATGATTATTTTAAAAAATGGTAATAGATTATAACTTGCCTGAAACTGATGTTATAGTGCAGCGCAAACAATACCATCTTACCTTTTTTAAACAAAAATAAATCTGAAGATATTTGCAATATTTTGTTCTATGTATTTCTGCCAAAACAGTAGAAAAAAATGTAAAACTAATAAAGAAAATGGTCTTTAATTCAATTAAGGTATGTTCTGTTTCTTCTCTATACAACACAGATCTTGTTTTCTCATATGTAAATAAAAAACATTAATTTTAGTTTGAACCATTCTTATCCTTCTCATAACTGCTAGTCTTACAGGAAATAATACATTTAATTCTCTTCTGCTCTCACTGCTAGATCCAATTATATTCTTCATAGGGTTGCTTGCAGCAGATGATTGTAAACACTGCTTCTGCTCTTCCAATTACCAATACTCTTCACAAAAGTTACAACTCATCAGTGAATAAAAGGACTAAAATAACATAGATGACTTCCAACTAAGCTGTTGCAGGCTAGGCAAAGGCTTGGGTATAGGTTTTTTGACCACAGATCAAAATTGAAGTCATATATCTTTTTATCCATCCACCTCTTTGCCCTTTATTTAATTTCTGCACTTATGTGTCTCAAGGTATCAAATAAACCTAAAATTGCGATCCCCATAATACAAGAATCAGCAGGTAGTACACAATCAATTTGATATGTCACATATTTAGCAAATATGCACAGTAAAAATTTGCATATTTTACACTTAGGAGACAGGTATACTCCCTACTCAGCAAGAGCCACAATATGTTTCCACATAGGGGAAGTTGTAAGGATTTTTTTCTTTTTAAATATTTTTGACTCTTTTGACTGACAGCCCAGCTCCATATGTGTGGCCTTGCTCAAGAGAGCTTAGCCTCCATATTTAGTCCCCATAAATATAGTGGCTGGGAATAGAGTCAGCCCATTCTGCCATAAATATATGGCTCAAGGACATTAACGGGTTAATATATTAAATGGATAGGTTAAATTATAATCATTGGTAAATTTGTTTTTTTTTTACTTTGGAAAAAACAACTTTTTATGTAGAAATAAGGGAGTGGATCCTGTATTAAACACATCGACCCCATAATGTTTCCCCTATGAACAGCCTAAATATATCAAAAAAGTTAACCAGATGCAGTCTGATTAAACTGCAATGCAGCGATAAAGCACATTAGCCTCTTTCAATGATTACAGTGAATATTATTATTATTATATTGATATACTTATGATACCTTCTTATAGAACATTAAAATGCTACACTGGTGAGAATGTGGATTGGAACGGAGAGGTGAGAGCATATTAATAAACTTCATTAAGTAGTCTATTTAGACTTGCTATTCTAAAGCAGTGATAGGCAAACTGATACACTTAAGGGGCCACATGACCGGCTCTCTAACCTTTACAAGGGGTTTACATTAAATTTAATCTCAATAATAAGTTAAAATAATACATTTAGTCAAAGAAACACCCATCTAAAATAACATATCAACTGGCATTTTAAACAAGTATTACAAGCTATAACAAACAAATTTGACAATAGAACAGGAGTTAGCTGGTGGCCGCAGGTGAAAGGGCTGCATGCAGCCCAGGGGCGGGCTGCGACGGACCACAAAAATCTATTTTGGGGCGGTCTCTTTTACTTGGTAGCTGGCACCTCCAACAGGACCAGCCACCTTCTCCCATTGGCCACGGATCTTTAGGATCCGACCCCCCTCCCTCCCCTCCACTATGTGTGTCCTCCTACTGGTATCAAATGGTATGTGCACCACGTGACAGGTTCCGTCCCATGTGTGAAGAGGAATATCACCGCACCGCATAGCGTGCGACTGGAACAAAGGTAAGTGTCGGTAGGGGCGGGGAGGTGGTATGTTAATGTATAGTGTGGCTCAGTGGTTAGCACTTCTGCTTTACAGCACTGGGGTCATGAGTTCAAATCCCAACCATGACCTTATCTGTGAGGAGTTTGTATGTTCTCCCCGTGTTTGCATGGGTTTCCTCCGGGTGTCCCTGGTTTCCTCCCATACTCCAAAAACATACTAGTAAGTTAATTGGCTGCTAACAAATTAACCCTAGTCTGTTTGTATGTGTGTGTGTGTGTGTGTGTGTTAGTGAATTTAGACTGTAAGCCCCAATGGGGCAGGAACTGATGTGAGTGAGTTCTCCGTACAGCGCTGCGGAATTAGTGGCGCTATATAAATAAATGGTGATGATGATGATGATGATAGTGTATAGTGTGTGTCAGGTTATTGTGTGTGTGTCAGGTTATTGTGATTGTGTGTTTGTCAGGTTATTGTTTGTGTGTTTCAGGTTTTTGTGTGTGTCAGTACTAGTATATATTGTGTGTGTGAGGGGGCCATTGTATATATTGTGTGCTAGAGGGGGCCAGTGTATATATTGTGTGTGAGAGAGGGCCAGTGTATATATTGTGTGTGAGAGGGTGCCAGTGTGTATATTGTGTGTGAGAGGGGGCCAGTGTATATATTGTGTGTGAGAGGGGGGGGCAGTGTATATATTGTGTGGGAGAGGGTGCCAGTGTATATATTGTGTGTGAGAGGGGGGCAGTGTATATATTGTGTGTGAGAGGGGGCCAATGTATATATGGTGTGTCAGGTTATTGTGATTGTGTGTGTGTCAGGTTATTGTTTGTGTGTGTCAGTACATTGTGTGGACCAGTATATATTGTGTGTGAGGGTGTGAGGGGGCCAGTGTGTATTTTGTGTGCTAAAGGGGGCCAGGGGCGGATTGGCAATGTAACCTACCGGGAAAAGTCCCGGTAGGCCGACTAGGGTCTTTTTATGGGTTTATTAAAAAAAAAGTGTGCAGCGCCCCCCCCCCCCTCCGATCGACAGGGGAGGGGGGCAGTGTGGTACTAGGTGGCTGGCTCCTCTTCTGGGACCAGCCACCTACCTTAATGTGGCCACGGATAATCGTCTCTTCCCTTTCTGTGACTGCAGTCTCCTACACTGGTCACATGGGACGTGTCACATGAGAGCTGTCGTCCCATGTGTGCCGTGAGGGGAGTCTGCAGAAGGAGCCAGCTAAGTGTATGTCTGCTAAAGCGTATGTGTGTGTGTCTCTGCTATAAAGTGTATGTGTGTGTCTCTCTGCTATAAAGTGTGTGTGTATCTGCTAAAGTGTATGTGTGTGTCTCTCTGCTATAAAGTGTGTGTGTCTCTGCTAAAGTGTATGTGTGTGTGTCTCTGCTAAAGTGTATGTGTGTATGTGTATGTGTGTCTCTCTGCTAAAGTGTATATGTGTCTCTGCTAAAGTGTATGTGTGTCTCTGCTAAAGTTTATGTGTGTCTCTCTGCTAAAGTGTATGTGTGTCTATCTGCTAAAGTGTATGTGTCTCTCTGCTATAAAGTGTGTATGTATGTATGTATGTATGTATGTATGTATGTATGAATCTCCCTCTGCTACAGTGTGTGTGTGTGTGTGTGTGTGTGTCACTGCTAAAGTGTGTGTGTGTCTTTGCTAAAGTGTGTGTGTGTCACTCTGCTAAAGTGTATGTGTGTGTGTGTGTGTGTGTGTGTGTGTGTGTGTGTGTGTGTGTGTATGTAAAGGGGGGCTACTAAAGGGTATGTAGGATAGGACTGGGGGCTGCTAAAGGGTGTATGTGATAAGAGGGGGCCACTGAAGGGTGTGTAGGATAGGACTGGGGGCTACTAAAGGGTGTTTAGGATAGGAGTGGGGGCTGCTAAAGGGTGGAATTGGAGGGTTTTAATATATTGTGTGATATGAGGGAAGGGAGGGGGGCTGTCTTAATAGTTCATGGGTGGGAGGTAGGGTATTAATTTAATGGTGGAGTTTAGGTTGGGGCTAATTATTTAATGGGTGCTATTTGTGGGGTGATGGTGGGACAATTTCATTTAATACTGGGGCCTATTAAATTAAAATGGAGTGAAGGGACCTTTAATTTAATGCTGGGATGGTTTGGGGCATTTTAATTGAATGTGGGGCTGAGTTTTGGGAGGAGAGCTATTTATTAAATGTGAATATTAATTATTTAATGCCGTGATGTGTTTGGAAAATGATTATATTAAATGTAAATGCTATTAATTTATTGCTGGGGCTGTTTGGAGGGAGGGAAATATGCCTAATTATTAAATGTGGGTGCTATTGATTAAATGCCAGGGATGGTTGGAGTTTTCTAAATTTCATGTACCCATTTTTTTTTTCCAAATAGGGCCTCCAACATGCCAGGATCCAGACAAGCAGCAACTGATCCAGCAGCCACAGGTGGTGACAGTGACAAGAAAATGTAGGAGAGAGGAGGACAGTCTGCCAACTGTCCTGAATCTGGTTGGACAGTGCAGAATTTGGGTGACTGTCTTGCTTAGGATTTGGTCTGATTGAAAGGACAGTTGGTAGGTTTGTCAAACTTCACACTATGCTACTTGTGAAGGCAGAGCTGCGTGTACCTAACAGTAGTGCGCACAGTTTTGCTTGTTTATTTGTCATATGTGTCGAAGTCGTATAATTGGATGAACGAAAGAATATTGGTTTAATATTGTTTCGCCATGCAATTGCGAGCCGTACGCCACGTAACACGTGGCGTGGTGCGATTGCACGGTAAAATACGCACGCACACACTCTCATTACAACATTTAGTTATTTATTCATATTCATATTGGTTTCGTTACACTGTAATTTATGAGCAGATAATATTTGGTTTATTAGTAGTATATATATAAATATATATATTTAATGATTATACGTACGCTTCAGTGATATATATGGTTCAGGTTGTGGGAAAGGTGGCATGTCTGGTATCATACTGAAACCCTATTCATCAGCAGCTGTCCGGTGCAGTCGGCGAAGAGATCGCACATTGCATACTTTAGTTATTGATATTAGGGAATAAACCTTTTGTATGATGCTGGCTATGAAAGGAGCAGACCCCCTGGAGAGATGACCCCCACCTTTGGATTCCTTAGATTGAATCAGCCTATGACCTGTTTACCCTGGACCCACCCAACATCTGGACCTATAGAAACAATCTACGTCATCTCTATTGTTCACTGTGTATCACTGTACTGTATATAATCATAGCTGCATTCCCCTGGCCCTCAGTCAACTCTGACACAGTATTCTAACAGATATACTGTCCACCGGGTCCCGTGGGTGCGCAGTGAGCGCATGCGATAGCATTGGTATGTATTTATCTTTTGGTATTGGCTGTACTGTACTTTATCATAATATAATAATGTATTGAATTGTTGACTATTTACATCTGCTAAAATAAATCACTTTGTGCTTTGGAAACACATACAATTGATTGGGCAATGCTTATTTGAAAACGATAAAATTACTTTAATAATTTGGGGGCTCGTGAGTTTAGGAATTACGTTATCGGCAGGTATGCAACGCTCACGGTATTCGGGTCCTCAACAAAGGGTGGATTGACGGACGCGTCGCATAACAGGAAAGAACGCAATGTGTTTAAGACCTGTCGTTCACTTTGTGTTGCGAAACCGAATGTCCGTTGTTGCATAGACTGAAGGAACGCTAATTTTAATCTAGGGACAAGAAAGAAAAATATTTCTTTTTATTGTCGTTTTGCGTTTTAAAAGGTATTGCATTGCATAGGGTATGCGTATTTCCTGCTCAGCGTATGTGTACTTCCGGTAATATTGCCACGTGGTTAAACAATGGTGTATAATGTCTATTATATATGCATACTGTAAGCACTTGGTAAAGTCTCTGAAAAGATAGTGCCATTGTTTGGGAAAGTTATTTTCTGTGCAGAAAACTAAGGTTGTATGTGAATGGTATGCATAAAGATAAGAGAAGAATTTGCATACTGTTGAAGACAGACAAAGAGGTGATTTACTATTGAAAAGACAGAGATATCGGTTGCTGCCTGACCAGGGAAACTGAATGAGCAAGGTTGTGTTTGAAATAAGAACACTATTATAGGTAGTATGTGGATTTTTTATGTAACATACGGTGCAGTTTAATAAGTAGTATGTGGATTTTTATGTAGCATACGGTGTTATAAGTAGTATACAAAGTATACGGTGCAGTGATATGGTAGTATGTGGATTTTTATGTAGCATACGGTATTATAGGTAATATACAGTAATCTAAGCTGTATATGGTGTGGGAATAGGTAGTATGTGGATTTTTTTATGTAACATACGGTGCAGTGATAGTGGTAGTATGTGGATTTTTATGTAGCATACAGTGTATTGAAGAAGCACGTGATTTGAATAAGTAGCATACAGGGTATACGGTGAAAACAGATTTTGTGGTAGAGTCCAGGGTATAGAGGAGCTGATAGCCCTTTAGTCCGCAATGATATTTATGTGTTAGGAGGTGTGTGGGCGTAGCCTGTGAAACCATCCACGGATAAAAATCTCTAGTAGGTTCTGTTTGAAAGGAGAACAGGTAAAAAAGTATTTTTGCGTAGCGTTGA
Organism: Mixophyes fleayi; assembly: GCF_038048845.1. Taxonomy (NCBI): domain Eukaryota; kingdom Metazoa; phylum Chordata; class Amphibia; order Anura; family Limnodynastidae; genus Mixophyes; species Mixophyes fleayi. The sequence continues at coordinate 85,626,682 of NC_134407.1, read as the reverse complement.
GAAATAGGTTGTTTTCACAATGGATGCGAAGCAAACGCTACGCTAGAGATAGTTCGTGTTGTGCTGCCTAATGAATGGCCGGTTAGTTCAGCAAAATTTCTCATGTTTAATAAATATGGTGCATACGCAACTGCATATTGCGACAAGTGGGTCAAAATGACCAAGGATTGTGAAAGACCTTTCCCAAACATGGGTAGTTTTGAGTCAGAGGTTTTAAATATTGTTAGAAATAAAGTGTGGTTGATTAAATCAACAAAAACGAGAATTAAACATGAGGATTGTTTAAAATTGTGGCAATAGCACAATAGCAGTTCCCAATGGGAAGGCAGACAGAGATAGCGTAGTTCCCATAAGACATGTAGAAATACATTGTCCATGAACTAGATCTGAACTGCGTGCAATTATATCTGAGTTCCCAGACCATAGGAAAGATTTAGCCAAGTGTCAGAAATTTGTTAGCGATGTAGGTTATGCACATGAGCCAACTAATAAAGATTGGCGAGTGGTGTTTAAGGCGTGTCTTCCTCCCAGTACTGATATACAAAAGTTTATTAAGGATTGTATGTTGGAGGAAGAGAAGTCCTTAACAGATGATGATAAACAGGAAAATATTAAACGCATAATCTCTCAGTTGGCCATATACTTTCCTGTGGTAATGGACTGGAGTAAAATTTTCACTATCAAACAACAGGATAGTGAAAATGCAGTGGACTATTTTTCTAGAGCTCCGATAGCGATGGCCAAATACACTGGGTTATCAGACATAAAGGATGATGTACACTACAGGGAGGTTGCTGTTTCAGTTCTAATGGATGGCCTCAGAGAAAATTTGAAAACAAGGGTGCAAACTTCATTACCAAACTGGAGAGGGATCACTGTAGATGCTCTCAGGGAGTCAGCTATAGAACATGATAAGAATATAAATAAACAGAAAGACACACTAAGTGATAGGTTAATGATGGTGAGTATCCAAGCACTAGAGGGACGGCACACACAACCACAGCATAATAACACCTGGTTTAAGGAAAAGAAACAACATGAGTTGAGGAAGTGTTTTAGATGCACTAAAATGGGACACCAAGCAAAGGACTGTACAATGACAAGAGCGGAAGCAAAGAGACTTGGCCCATCTAAGGGGGAATCACACAGACACCCACAGAGACGGCGCACACAAGTCTCAGAGACTTCTCAACAGTTTCCTGTGCATCTCATAGCAGCCAATGCCTTGGGGGAGAACCATAGCCAACCCTAGAGGTTAGGTCAGACCTGTAGTCCTACAACCAGGTGGGGTTTAAACTGTGGTAAGTATTAGTGTGCAGGGAACGGATTTAAAAGGTAATCTGTGTTGATTTTGTTTGTTTGTTTTATGTTGTCACATGTTTGTTTTCCTAAATCTCTGGCTGATGGTAAAGAATGGAAATGTTTGTTTTGTTTGCTGTTATGAGATAACTATCTTGTTTCCCTCTTACAGATAAAAGATAGACAAAAGATATATAGACTTAGTGTTTAAAAGGGGTGAGATAGAGAAATAGAAGAATTACTCTTGAAAGACTAATTAACAATAGACAAATGGAACACTCTTTGTTTTAGGCTGCAGTGTCTCATGATAATTTGTTTGGCTGAGAATCATTATCCAACAATGAAGTATGTACACACTTTGCTCCAAAATATCGTTTTATGTATCTCAGATGAGTCATCAACAGTTAATTTTTACATTTCTCTATCATAAGTTAGGAAAGTCCGTTGAAAAGGTATGTAGTCAATGTGATACCGAGTTCTTAATGAACAAATAATGGACGACACTGGATTGCACGGTTAAGAACCCCTAGTCAAGTATGGGGAGGGGTCATAGTTAGCAAATAGCTAAGGGAAGCAGTGGAATGAATTCAGCCATTTCCCCATAGAGTCCAATCCAGCTGTCATTTTTGCTGTAAAATCTCCCTTTCTACATGTATGTTTGTATTCAAATCTTTGTATTCCCATCATTCATTGCTTTCTTATTTCTCATTCTTTACACAAACGATAGTACCTCTCTCTCCCTCTCTCCCTCTCTCCCTCTCTCCCTCTATCTCTCTCTCTCTCTCTCTCTCTCTCTGCTCTGGTAGAGATAAAATCTGACACAGTCTCAACAATGGGGCTAAGACATATTTTTATTTTTTTACATAAGACAAGTTCAGAGATACACACACTAGATTGACATGAGTTACAGAAACAGTCAGGGGTTTTGTTTTCATGGGTATAGAAACTGCTGATTTTAAGCAGAAAGGTTCTGTTGTGGAAATACGATTCATGTTTTATAGATTGCATATCTGTTTTGTTTTTTTGTTTTATGATTCGTGCCTCCTGTTCAAAAATGTGCCTTTATATGGATGCACAAAGGGTGGATAGGAGATTTCTGGAAGTTAGGCATACAGATATGCATCTCTGTATAGAACATTGGAGTAGGATTTTTACCACAAGATACGACATAATGTGAAACCCTAGAAAATGTAGAATTTTCATGTTTTATATTTTTTCACTGTTAAACAGACATGTACTGAATACTGTTATATTTGAAGAAAGTGTTATAGAAATAGACCCCATTGCCTTTCCCACTTAGTCAAGTAGCTGAATGTGAGGTACTGAGAATGACATGTGAGTTGGCAGAGGGAATATCGATTGATATACATTGGTCTTCAGCATTTTTCTAGTCTAAAGGGCGATGTTGAGGTGACTGAGAAATCTTTTTATAGCAATACCAGCACATGATTAGGACACTACATAGAGGACTTTATACAGTGACACAGTTACCAACTGAAGTAGCTGCTAGTAAAGTCCACACTTACACACACGACCATACATGGCTGTCACACCAGGGCGAACATAGCTGTCAAATAGACAGCAGGGTTTTATGTGACAGCTAACAAATCTATGTTTTGTTTTTCGTTGTATTGTTTTAGTTTTAAAATGTGAACACACACACACAAACAGGCACACATACACATATTGGTTAATATATGAAGATTTGTGTTACCTAAGGAATAAACTATCTGGAAGGTGAAGAGATGTGGTGAAGAGTCTGGTGGACTCTGGAAAGATGGACAAGGTAGACCAATAGAGCCATCCCATATCCCTCCTGCTGATGGGTTTTCCTCCAGGTAAAACAAATACACGTCATCCAATTACCACCATGCAGGATCCTCAAGTATACAGTGGTGTACTAATGAAATATGTCTGGGTAAAGGTGTATTGAAATGTGTCTAATGTATTACTGTGTCATACTCAAAGCTTTTGTTATTCAATGTGATAGTCCTAGAGTTATAATAGATGATAGGGGTTTTCATGTTATTGATAATAGAGGTATAATGTATGAGCAGTGGTAACAAATCACATACTTTCAATTAGCCATAAACCAGTGTGAACATAAAGTAGTGGCACTCGGTAGAACGAATTGAATAGAATAAGAGTTGGAACTTGATTGAAGTGACTGATAGCTTCGGCCACTAGTCCTTTCCCGCTACCAAAAGATCACTCCTGGGCAGACTCCTAACCTGTCAGTTTTTGAAATGTTCTTGACCCCTCGTGAGATGAGATTGTAAGTGGGAGGCTAGGTTAGACCTTGAGAGAAGGTAAATAGTGAGACAGCAACCAAGAACGTCCAAAACACTGTTTCCTGAAAGCTCACACTAACTGTCAGGATGTTGGATCGGGAGAGTAAGTTGTGGAGCAGAAATTTCTTAGGCTCAGGTTATTTGACAGACAGGTACCAGGTGTAGGCTACCAGCATCACGGCTTCAAGGGTAGCAGAGACACACTGGTGCCCATTCCACCCACTGCAGAGGTGCCAACACTCAGAGAAGGGTCCAAGGGCACTCATGAGTCTGTTCTGGAAAGCCTTGAATGCAGTTAGTAACACCTGAGCCAAAGGCTAAGACTGTTGTCCAGCATGAAGTTGTAGTTTTTCCTGTTTTGTGTTCTCTCACTTCATTCTCTTCTCAGGACGGTTAATTCTTTTGATTATTAGCAGGTGACAGAGACTGGTTCAGGTAATGATAAGGAGGTATTGGGGAGGAAGGAGAAGTTAGTAGCATAATCGGTCCAGCCAATTACTCTATTCAATTCAAGGGTAAAGGAAAATTTGGAAACCTCGGAGCTTGGAGAAAGTGCGAGGGGCTATTGTCTGAGTAGCATTACGTCCGTAAGTACGGCGACCCCATGGTCAGAAAAGAGGTACACCCAGCGATGCCAGTCCAGTAATATTCGGACTTGAGCAGGCATCCTTGAGAATGATTATCATTCTTGGGAGGGTAAGGTTTTCAACCAAACAAAGTGCTGGGCGTGCTCACACGTGCCTCAGTGATTATATCAAGTAGGATTAGTTCTCTTTCCACTAAATATTCTTGAGGTACCCGAACTATAGGTGGGAGGTCACTAGGGGAAAAAGTAGGACACCTAGGTCCCTTAGTCTGAAGTCTCCCAATGCTTTGCAAACCGATCACTGTTAAATCTGAGTATCGGGAGACTGGAAAGAATGAACAGACAATAGCCCGCCCACACGTGTTGTTGAAAAGAACTGATGACATTATTAGAATTGTGTATATTAACGCAAGCTGAAGGAGATTGTATATGACATTATTAATAGGCATAGGATGATGCTATTGATAAACATTATGGGGGGTATTCAATTGTTGCTTTTAACGCGCTAAAAAAAACCCGAGCGCTCTAAAAATATTAGCGTTAATACGGTAATATGCGCGGAAATACCATTAATACGGTAGTTTACTCGCTGAATTTCATCTCGCAGCTCCCTGAGCTGCGAGATGAAATTTGGCGAGTAATTACCGTATTAACGCTAATATTTTTAGAGCGCTAGTTTTTTTTGTTTTAGCGCGTTAACGGTAACAATTGAATACCCCCCAAAGTGTTTAAAGGTGTTCTGAGCTTAAAGACGCGTTGGACAGATGAACCTGTTAAACTTGAAGAACTGTAGTAGAGAATTCTGTATAGCTGATACATGTTATATTGTACCTTGTACCTTTCCAAATAATGTATTAAGTGTTTTATTGCACCCTTGAAGGGCATACAAAAGGTTATCTCCAAGCTCCAGAAATGTCCGGTGCAGTCGGCGAAGAGATCGCACATTGCATACTTTAGTTATTGATATTAGGGAATAAACCTTTTGTATGATGCTGGCTATGAAAGGAGCAGACCCCCTGGAGAGACGACCCCCACCTTTGGATTCCTTAGATTGAATCAGCCTATGACCTGTTTACCCTGGACCCACCCAACGTATGGACCTATAGAAACAATCTACGTCATCTCTATTGTTCACTGTGTATCACTGTTCTGTATATAATCATAGCTGCATTCCCCTGGCCCTCAGTCAACTCTGACACAGTATTCTAACAGATATACTGTCCACCGGGTCTCGTGGGTGCGCAGCGAGCGCATGCGATAGCATTGGTATGTATTTATCTTTTGGTATTGGCTGTACTGTACTTTATCATAATATAATAATGTATTGAATTGTTGACTATTTACATTTGCTAAAATAAATCACTTTGTGCTTTGGAAACACATACAATTGATTGGGCAATGCTTATTTAAAAACGATAAAATTACTTTAATTTATGATAACCCCCCTGTCTTAAGTGCCCCGGGGCCCCCAGAGCCTTATTTCAGCTTTACCGATACTTTAGTGGTTCTCGCCTTGGTTCCACTGCCTGCCTTCTACCTTGCACTGGTCCCATTCTCTGATCACTTTGTTGAACATATGGCCAGCCCCCATTGTACTGACAATATAATTAATCCTGCCTACTTTAAACTTACTATATCACCAGCAAACCCTTGGAATAGCTCTCCCCTTCACTTATGCCATTGTCTGACAACCCTCCCTGCACAAACCACCACCAATCACTGGGCACATTTAGGGCTCATACACAATTGTTACCAAAGAAGTGTTTTCTTGCAGATGCTTGAAGCATTTTACCTTTCTGGTGATCGCACTGGATAGTCATTTATTATAAGGATTATTTTTGATGCATTTTTTGAAACACACAGTACACATTTTTAAATATTAAAGAGAGAGATTTGACTGGTAGCTTACAGCTCATGATGTTAGGGAAAGATGCAACAGTGCGCAGGGCCACCTTAACTACTTTATGGGCCCCCGGCAATACAGTGTACTGGTCCCCTAAAAAAATAAATATATATATATATATATATATATATATATATATATATATATATATATATATATATATAAATAGTGTGTGTGTGTGTGTGTAAAAAAAATATATATGTATGTAAAAAAAAAACGTGATTATATATATAAAATCACTTTTTTTTACATATATATATATATATATATATATATATATATATATATATCTAAAATAAATGAGAGGAGGCGCACAATAGTGTAGTATGGCAAGTTAATGGAGCCAAGTATGAATCCAGAAAAGGAACCAAAACACCAGAAAAAAGTGAGCCAAAGCTTCCCACCGTGTGGATATCAACAATATCTAGAGTAGATATGTGTAGCTCATAGGGTGAGAGATCACACAAGCCCAAATAGCGTTCAAGATAATATATAGACAAACAGGTCACACCAATGAAGATGTATGCGTACCAGAAGCCAAAAGTTAAATGGCTTATCTGTAGGATTATCCTGTAGACTGTGAGGATGTAGTCAATCTTCAGCCACCATTGATTATCCAATTGGTTACCTCAATCAATACAGAGAAGGACACAGATGTAGTATCCAAAAAGTTCAAATTTATTAAAAAAAGTAGTAACTTACACATCCAGAAGCAGATGACAAGCCTATCTGATCAGCGATGGCAATATAACAGCAAATACTCATGAGTATTAAACATATCTACTTGGCTCCATTAACTTGCCATACTACACTATTCTGCGCCTCCTCTCATTAATTTTAGATTTATTCCTGCTACACCGCTTGCTACAGAGGATTGGCAGCCGTCCGCACAGGGGAAGTGTTACATAAGAAGGAACCAGTTCAAGACATTGGACTCTAATATTATTGTACTGGTGCAGTGTCATAGCGCCATTTGTGTCTATTTTGTGATATATATATATATATATATATATATATAGGGGCCCCCTTAACTTACCTTAAGTTCGATCCTCTTCTTTTTTCCGCGCCACTGAGTCTCTTCTGCCCTCTTCCGTGCTGTGGTTGCAGTGAATGCTGGGCATGACATCAGGCCCAGCATTCACTGCGAGCACAGCACGGAAGAAAGGACCAGGGAGGGAGCCGGATCACGGCTGATGTGACCGCAAGGTAAGTATTTTTAATAAAAAAATATATATATATTTTTTTCTTTTTTTAGGATTCGGACGGGCCCCCCTTGCCTGCAGGGCCTCTGGGCACCTGCCCATCGTGCCCAATGGAAGAGACGGCCCTGACAGTGCAGTGAAGTGCTCATATGCTGCTCTGGCAGACTGATCAAATAGGTTTCTGCCAACATGTTTCCTAATAGTTAAACTTATTAAACAAGGTCAGATATGTTTCTATAAAGGGAATTTTGTAAGGATGTGTTAGTAGGCAACTAAAGAAGTTTGAGCACAGAGGCATAAACCAGTCACAGATAATGTAAAAAGATTCATGTATTTTTATAGCACAGGACTGGCAGCTTTTTCCCTGCTTTGCTTTAGAAATGACCCACTGTGTCTTAAGTCATCACATCTAGGTTTTCCTAATTGTTACTACAATCGCATTCCAGTAGTTCTAAATTCCGCCTACTTTTGTCTTGGCCCCACCCACAGTTGATTTGGACCCGCCCACATGAGGCCACTTCAAGAATTTTTTCCAGGGCCACTTTAAGTTTCCAATCCCTCCTGGAGGGGGGCCAGTGTATATATTGTGTGTGAGAGAGGGCCAGTGTATATATTGTGTGTGAGAGGGGGCCAGTGTATATATTGTGTGTGAGAGGGTGCCAGTGTGTATATTGTGTGTGAGATAGGGCCAGCGTATATATTGTGTGTGAGAGAGGGCCAGTGTATATATTGTGTGTGAGAGGGGGCCAGTGCATATAATGTGTGTGAGAGAGGGCCAGCGTATATATTGTGTGTGAGAGAAGGCCAGTGTATATATTGTGTGTGTGAGAGAGGGGGCCACTGTATACAATGTGTGTGTGTGAGAGGGGGCCACTGTATATATATTGTGTGTGTGGGGGGGGCAGTGTATATATTGTGTGTGAGAGGGGGCCACTGTATAAAATGTGTGTTTGTGAGAGGGGGCCACTGTATATATTGTGTGTATGTGGGGGGAGCATTGTATATATTGTGTGTGAGAGAGGGCCAGTGTATATATTGTGTGTGTGAGAGAGGGGGCCACTGTATAAAATGTGTGTGTGAGAGGGGGCCACTGTATATATTGTGTGTGGGGGGGGGGCAGTGTATATATTCTGTGTGAGAGGGGGCCATTGTATATATTGTGTGTGAGAGGGGGCCAGTGTGTATATTGTGTGTGAGAGAGGGCCAGCGTATATATTGTGTGTGAGAGAGGGCCAGTGTATATATTGTGTGTAAGAGAGGGCCAGTGTATATATTGTGTGTGAGAGGGGACCAGTGTATATATTGTGTGTGAGAGGGGTCCAGTGTATATATATTGTGTTGATGTGTGTGGGTGTGTGTGTGTTTGAGAGGGGGCCAGTGTATATATTGTGTGTGAGAGTGGGCCAGTGTATATATTGTGTGTGAGAGAGGGCTAATGTATATATTGTGTGTAAGAGGGGGCCAGTGTATATATATTGTCTGTGTGTGTGTGAGAGAGGGCCAGTTTATATATCATACTTGCCTACTCTCCCGGAATTCGCTAGAGGCTTCCGGAAGAGTAGGCAACCTCCCGGATTTGCCAAAATTTGCCGAAATTCATGGCATTGAATGCCGGGGCTTAATCACACCATTAAGCCCCGTCCCCACTCTTCGATGCTCTGAATTTTGGCATTTCAAAGTGGGGACGGGGCTATGGTGATGCATGGACATCACCACGCCCCCCTCCTACCACCTGTCATATGACTTCTCCCCTGGATATATATTGTGTGTGTGTGTGTGAGGGGGCCAGTGTATATATTATGTGTGTTTGTGAGGGGGCCAGTGTACATACATTGTGCGTGTGTGAGGGGGCCAGTGTATATATATTGTGTGTGTGTGTGGGGTGGGGGAGGCAGTGTGTATATCAGGGGCCATCCGGCTGTCATTTCATCTCATTATGCGCGTATGCGCAGCAGTTCAGCTCATCGCCAACAGTGAACTGCTGTGAACTCCTCCCGAGCACCATTACGGAACTAATCACGCCTCCAAGAGGTAAGTTGGATATACATTTGGCTAATGTTTATTTTATTTATGTGTGGCTTAAACTTATTTGGAGGCACTTTGTGTGGCATAATATTCATTGGGGGCAATTATCTGTGGCTTAAAATTATTTGGAGGCACTTTGTGAGGCAAAACATTCAATGGGGGCATTTATGTGTGGCTTAAAATTATTTGGAGGCACTTTGTGAGGCATAATGTTCAATGGGGACATTTATGATTTGGGGGAGCAACTACGTGGCATAATATAAACTGGGGCTCTACTATGTGGCATAAAATGAATTGGGGGCAAAACTATGGGGTATATGAAATGGGGGTATAACTATGAGGCATGATATGAATTGTGGGCACAACTATATGGCATAATATAAATTGAGGGCAGTACTGTGGCATAATATGAATTGAGTATACTACTATGAGGCATAATTTGAATGTTTATTTGTTGGTCCCATCACTGTTAATATTATCATATAAAATAAGATATATATATATATACACAAGTTAACCCGTGCATGATACTCATGCATTCTAGTCAAATCAAGCTACTTAAGGTGTTAAAAAGGTTCTTGTCATGCATTTGGGCCATAGCCCAGGCCTCCTCAGGGGAAGAGCGTTACTTCCCGACGTAAGCGCCCTTTTTTAACGTGGTTTTGTCCACATGTCACCACCTCATCATTCTTCTCCATCACCTCATCCTTCATTTTCATAGCCACATCTATCCAGATGTCTATCCAGACACAGGGATCTCTCTCAGCGGTCCTGAGTATCACACTCCTCTCACTCTGTCACCCCCGACAACCACCAACCACTCCCCACTGTCACCCCCGGCAACCACCAACCACTCCCAACTGTCACTTCTCCTTCAAGAAATATATATATATTTTTTTTAAATCTTTATAAACACTTTTAACAATTAACAAATTAAATTAACAAATTAAAAACATCTTAGTATACCAAATTTCAGCCCTTTCTGATTTTTTTTTTCCACACACACTAAGAATTTAGTAGGTCAGTGTATAACTCCGCCCATCAGGTGGCGCTGCAGCTTGATTTTATTTTTTCCACACACACAGACAGACTAACACACGCCACTAAGCATTTATATTATAGATATATATATATATACAAGTTAACCCGTGCATGATACTCATGCATTCTAGTCAAATCAAGCTACTTAAGGTCTTAAAAAGGTTCTTGTTATGCATTTGGACCTAGCCCAGGCCTCCTCAGTGGAAGAGCGTTACTTCCCGACGCAAGCGGCCTTTTTAATGTGTGTTCATGAGGTAAAATTACCTCACGAAAATGAGTTTGACCCCTCAACTCGTAAATTTAGCCTTTACTACCCCTCCCACGGGGGGAAGGGGGGATGATGGAAGTTAACTGACTTGGCTATTCTAATTTTTTTGTCAAATAATGTCAGTATACCAAATTTCAGGTCAATTGGATGAGCCCTTTCTGAGACAATAGTTTTTTCCACACACACACACACACACACACACACACACACACTAACGCACGCCTCTACACATGTGTGTTCATGAGGTAAAATTACCTCACGAAAATGATTTTGAGCCCTACCAAATTTCAGCCCTTTTTTAATTTTTTTTCCCACACACACTAAGAATTTAGTAGGTCAGTGTATAACTCTGCCCAGCAGGTGGCGCTGCAACTTGTTTGTTTTTTTTCACACACACACACAGACAGACAGACGCCACTAAGCATTTATATATATATATATATATATATATATATATATATATATGTCTTATTTCATTATTCTAATATCATAATATTGATAGTAACGGGACCAACAAGTAAATATTTATAAAATTTTGCACAGTATTGTACATATATATATATATATATATATATATACATACACACACACACACACACGCACACAGCTGCCACACCTGGGCTTGACTCGATTTTAGCCGACACACTAACAAAGAAAGGTTGTCGACCCCTGGTACATATATTGTGTGCGTCTGAGGGGTTCAGTTTATATATTGTGTGTGTGAGAGAGGGCAAGTGCATATATATTGTGTGTGTGTGTGTGTGTGTGTGAGAGAGAGAGAGGGCCAGTGTATATATGCATTTTGTGTGTGTGTGTGTGTGTGTGAGAGGAGGCCAGTATATTGTGTATGTGTCTGTGTGTGTGTGTGTGTGTGAGAGAGAGGGGGCAGTATATTGTGGGTGTGGGTGTGAGAGAGAGAGGGGGCCAGTATATTGTGTGTGTGTGTGTGTGTGTGTGTGTGAGTGTGTGTGTGTGTGTGTGTGTGTGTGTGTGTGTGTGTGTGTGTGTGTGTGTGTGTGTTTGTCATACTTGCCAACTCTCCCGGAATGTCTGGGAGACTCCCGAAATTCGGGTCAGTCTCACGGACTCCCGGGAGAGCTGGCAAATCTCCCGCAACCCGCTACAGCCACCACTAAATGACACGATTTGCGGTGAATCACGTCATTTTGGCCCCACCCCCGTGACAAAACACCATTTTCGCTGTGGGGAGCAGGTCCAAAATGAAGCGATTCACCGTGCCCTGCCCCCTCCAGCCCTCCAGTCACGCCCCTCTCCTGGAAAAAGATTCTAGAAAGTAGGTAAGTATGGTGTTTGTGTATGTAAGAGTGGGAGCCAGTATATTGTGTGTTTGTGTGAGAGGGGGCCAATATACTAATATAATGTTTGAGGGAAGGGGATCTAAATTTAATGGTGAAGTGCAGGTTGGGGGCTTATTATGGGTGCTATTTTATTTGTGGGTGGTGGGTAATTTTATTAGTGGGGCTTATGAAGCTAAGATGGCGTAATTGGACTTATAATTTAATGTTGGATTGGATTGAGAGCTATTAACAGAATATGCGGCTGTTTGGGGAAAATTAGATCTATTTATTAAATGTGATTATGAATTATTTAATGCCTGGGATGGTTGTGGGAAATGGTTATGGTTATTAAATGTAAATGTTTTTTAATTTATTGCTGGGGCTGTTTGCAGGAAGAGAAATAGGTTTGTCTATTAAATGGGAATACTATTAAATGTTGGGGGGAAATAGGTCTATTTATTAAATGTGTATGCTATTAATATCAGGGCTAGTTGGAGGGAAGTAGATCTATTTATCAAATGTGAATACTATTATTTTAATTTTGGGCTGAAGGGAGGCTTTATGTAATGTGGGTGTTATATTGATTTAACACCGAGGCTGGTTGGAGTTTTCTAAATTTCATGTACCCATTTTTTTCCAAATAGGGTGATAAAGAGTACATAAATAATCTATTATTTATGTTTCATTTTATAACCTATAACAGATTCAGCCACAATTGAATTGAAAGGTGACTGTGCACATGAAAATCCTCCCCCCACCTGGGACTATGGGTGGTAACTACTTGATAAACAGGTTTGAACATTTGGGGCCTGAGTCATTAAGGCAAAAAAGGAGTAAATGTTCTCTGGGACAAACCATGTTACAATGCAAGGGGTGCAAATTAGTTTATTATTTTGCACATTAGTTAAATACTGACTGTTTTTTCATCTAGCACACAAATACTTGCTAGCTTTATTATTACACTGAAATTTAAAGTTGATCTAGGACATGTCCTACCACAACTATAAATCTGTCCCCACATTTTAAATTTAACCCGCCTCCAATGCAACATGGTTTTGCCCAGGTGCAATGTTACTCCTTTTTTATGCTTTGCTCTCCTTAATGACTCAGGCCCTTGGTCTATAATTAGCATATGAAAGACTAGCCAGCTTCTAGAATCCGCCCACAAGGGGGGTTTACACTGGACAAGGAAAAAGTTCTCTCCCTCACTCCATGCTGGATTTCTGGACTGTGACAGGTCATGCAGCTCCTAGGTGAACAGGCCAACATAGGCCCTAAGTAGTGTGAATTATAGAACTGGAATGTAGTAAAAGGTGAGTGAGTGGATACATGAATGTGGTAACTTGAGAATGAATGTTGTAAATGAAAGTTTTAAGTGAGAATGAAAGTGTGACATAAATGCATGCCTGGTTGGGATAAATAAAAGCATTTATGTTATACATAGTTAATGATGTAATGCTGTGATTTGTGGAGTGCTGTACTATACATAGTTTGAATTCCTGTTGTGCTTGGGATCGATTGATTAGGCTTTGGTCATGGAGACGCTTGTGCTATGCATGGTTAAGTTTTGGTCCTGGAAACATTGGTGCTAAGTTCCATAATGGACTTTGAAGAAAGTGAGTTTGCTTTAATGTACATGCATAGAAGTGATGGATTAGGAAGTGATCAGATCGTTAAATATAACATTTTATATTGGTGTTATACATAGTCCTGTGTGGTTTTATGTTGGTTTATGCATAGAAAGTGGAGTAGTTTGAACTGGTTGTAACCATGTGTTTGAAAATGGCCGCTGGACTTTGAGTGAGGTATGCATGCTGCTCTATATGGATTCTCCCCTCCCCCTTCACTACACAATGCATACACACACACACACACACCTTTAGACAATAGTTAGTCAAAACACACACACAATTACATATATATCTATATTAAAGGCAATAAGTATGATATATTGCACTAAAAACTATTTTGTGTAAAATATTGTTACGCTGTTTATTTTTCTTTAATATAATACAACATACTTTAAATGAAGCTATATCTTGTTGTGATTATTCTTGAAGTCTATCGATATAAGGGAATATAAGAATGATATTTCTTGGGTTAATTTAGAAATATCTTTTGCGAGGAGTTGGTTGAAGGTAATAGTCATATATATAACGGTATTAAATGGTCATACATACATTTGCCAGAATATTATGGAGATTGGAACCCAAAAGGGGGGAAAACCCCTTTTACATAGGGCATCCAACATTCCAGGATCCAGACAAGCAGCAACTGATCTAAAGACACCAGCAACCACAAGAGGTGAAAGTGACAAGACAGGTAGGAGAGAGGACGACAGTCTGCCAACTGCCCTGAACCTGTTTGAGCAGTCCCGAATTTGGGTGACTGTCTCACTTAGTCAGGATTTGGTCTTACTACAAGGAAGGACAGTTGGGAGGTATGTCCTGCTTCACACTGTACTGCTCATGAAGGCAGAGCTGCGTGCACCTAACTGGTGTAATCATAGGGGTCCCCCCTGTCTAAAGTATCCCTGGCCCCCCAGAGCCTTAATAAAGTTCTGGGCCAGAGTGTCAGATTGACACCTAGTGCTCTGCTCCTCCTACCAGTAGCACTACTCATATTATATGTTTTAGGTTAACCCTTAAACAAATAATAACCCTATTATTGGCAAAAATAAATCAGGTTTTTAAAGCAAACGCGCTTTTTGCATTTTGATAAATTAGCCCCTGTGTTCAGTACTGTAATAGAACATTATATAATCTATTGCAATAATATGATTTATACCCGATTATAATCAGCGAGGTATGTAAAAAAAACAAGTGTTGTAGTGAGAAGGAACATAAAATAAAATGCAATATAAACTGAGGTTTGTTTTTTTGTTGCATTTTTTGTTTTCTTTATTTAAAATTTATCATTTATAATAATAAAGTATCGCTGGGTTAAGCAACACTAAAATAGCCTCTTTTTATATTGATAAATATATATTGTACCGAAGACCACCCTTTGAGGATTGGCCGCTACTTATGGGAGAGTGCTATGTGCTTGCCCCCTGGGCTAAAGTCTACCAGCCAGACCCTGATGCAGCCCTAAGGCTTTCATTGCTCTAAAGGCACTACGTAATTGAATAAAGCAGTGTAGTATGTACAGCTCATACATTCAACAAGATAACTTCTTATACATTGCTGAGCTACTGCATTACAGAGAATCCGACTCTGAGCGGAGTGGTGAATGTATATCTATAAACTTCATCAAACAATCTGTTCAGACTTGATGTATTAAGCAGACTCCCTAATTGAATGTACAGTGCAGTATGTAGTCATGGTCAAAAGTTTTGAGAATGACGTAAGTATTGGTTTTCACAAAGTTTGCTGCTTCAGTGTTTTTAGACTTTTTTTTATCATGATGTTGCTATGGTATACTGAACTAAAATGACAAGCATTTCATAAGTATCAAAGGCTTTTTATTAACAATTACAATTACATTAAATTTATGCAAAGAGTCAATATTTGCAGTGTTGACCCTTCTTTTTGAAGACCTCTGCAATTCACCCTGGCATGCTGTCAATCAACTTCTGGGCCACATACTGACTGATGGCTGCCCATTCTTGCCTAGTCAATGCTTGGAATTTGTCAGAATTTGTGGGGTTTTGTTTGTCCTGCTGCCTCTTGACCACAAGTTTTCAATGGGATTGAGGTCTGGGAATTTTCCTGGCCATGGACCCAAAATTTCGATGTTTTGATCCCTGAGCCACTTAGTTCTCACTTTTGCCTTATGGCAAAATGCTCCATCATGCTGGAAAAGGCATTGTTCATCACCAAACTGTTCTAGGATGTGTCACGAGCCGCGGCGGTACTCACAGCCGCCGCGGCTCGCTTCCTGTCGGTCCCAACGTCCCGGCCGTCACCATGACGACCGGGACGTCATTTCCTTCCAACTCCCGACCGTTGCCAAGGCAACGGTCGGACGCTTCCTCAGCGCCGTGTCCTGGCAGCCAGGCGCGCATGCGCTCTAGGGACAATCAGGCAGATTTAGCCTGTGGCTGAATTAGCAGGCATTAGCCTGCAGGTGTGGATTTCAGGGCTAAGCCCTGATTGGTCTTGCTAGGTGCTGGCAATTAGCCTACAAGTGTGGCCTTGTCTAGGGGCAGGTTCTGATTGGTTGTGGGTTGTATTTAAGGCAATGAGGTCTGCTGCCTCATTGCCGGTTATAGCTTCTGTGCTCCAGTCTGCTGACCTGCTTGTTCCAGTTCCTGTATCTACGTTTTGACTTCCCGTGTATGACCCTTGGCTTCGTATTTGACTTCGCTTGTGTTTCCTGTGACCCTGATCCTTGGCGCGTTTACCCGTTCTGCTACTTTGCCTGTGACCTCTGACCTCAGCTTGTTCATTGTTACTGTTACCTGCTGCCGACCTTTGACCTCTGCATGGACCTGACTCTTCTTGCCTGGGTTCTCCCCAGCCGGTACACACTTCACGACCCTCTGTCAGTCTGCAGCCCAGTCTGTCCCCACCATCAGGGGCTCCAGTGAACACCTGACTGGCAGAGTAGACTCCGGGTTGTGTTGTGCCGGCTGGAGGGGTTCCTAACATTATAACCGGCCCACTCACGGAGACGAGGTTGGAATGGATGCAAGTGGATCCTCACCGTCTCCGGCACAAGCCCTAGCAGCCCATGTTGAGTCCTTATATCAGATGATCCAGGGACTGGCTGAGCGTCTGTCTGTTCAAGAAGAAGCCGCAAAAGTGTCACAACCCACTTCAAGTTCCGTATGTGAACCTAAGATGAACTTGCCGGATCGCTTCTCTGGAAATAGGTCCCTGTTTCGGAATTTCAGGGAGAGCTGCAAGCTCTATTTCCGATTGAGACCCCGCTCCTCTGGGTCAGAGCATCAAAGAGTCGGGATTATCATTTCCCTTCTACAGGGTGACCCCCAGTCCTGGGCGTTTTCCTTGCCGCAGACCAGTCCTGCCATGCAGTCAGTAGACGCTTTCTTCGAGGCGTTGGGTCTATTATATGACGACCCGGACCGTATTGCCTCCGCTGAAGCTCATCTACGGGCCTTGAAACAAGGCCGGCGCTCGGCAGAGGAATACTGCGCTGAATTCCGTAGATGGTCACCTGATAGTGGATGGAATGATCCTGCCTTGCGGAGTCAGTTCCGTCTTGGCCTGTCAGAACAGGTCAAAGACTCTTTGGTGCAGTACCCATCTCCTACCTCTCTGGAGGATCTGATGCACCTCTCCATTAAAATCGATAGGAGATTTAAAGAGCGGAAAACCGAAAAGGAGACATCATCACATCTATCCGGCTTCATTCCTGTTCCCACGGATGGTGAGGAACCCATGCAATTGGGAGCGTATCGTCTCTCCCCTGAGGAAAGAGACAAGAGAAGATCACAGGGCTTATGTCTCTATTGCGGCACAAAAGGCCACTTCTCCCGTTCCTGCCCGAATAAGCCGGGAAAAGAGCATGCCTAGGGAACGAGGGGAAAGTTCACCTAAGTCTACAGATTGTCTCCCCGAAAAACGCCTTATTGATCCCTGCACAACTCACGTTTAGTGCTCGTTCAATGGACCTGTCCGCCTTCGTTGATAGTGGAGCTGCAGGCAACTTCCTGGACATCGGGTTCACACGCGCTGCTAAAATTCCGATGATAGAACTCAAGTCCGCTATTACTGTCTGTGGCTTAGATGGAGGTCCGTTGCCTGGTGGCAAGATTTCCTGGGAGACCTCGCCACTACAATTAAAAATCGGAGCTCTCCATTCAGAGTCAATAACCTTCCTCCTTATCGATTGTTCCTCAGTTCCCTTGATCTTGGGCCACCCATGGCTTTCCCGTCATAACCCTGTCATGGACTGGGTAAAAGGAGATATTGTCCAGTGGAGCTCTTATTGTACACAGTCCTGCTTGTCACTGCCCCTGCGGGTGATTCAGTCTATTCCGGAGCAGCTTCCCTCACAATATCATGAGTTCTGGGATGTGTTCTCCAAGAAAGCTGCTGACACCTTACCACCTCACCGTGACTTCGACTGTGCCATCGAGCTTATTCCTGGTTCCAAGTTGCCTAAGGGTCGCCTGTACTCTCTCTCTGTTCCCGAGACCAAATCCATGCAGGAATACATCGATGAAAATCTGGAGAAAGGCTTTATCAGGCCATCTAAATCTCCCGTAGGAGCAGGATGCTTCTTTGTATCCAAAAAGGATGGAGGGCTAAGACCCTGTATAGATTACCAGGGATTGAATGTTATCACAATTAAGAACACCTATCCTCTCCCGCTCATTTCCGTACTTTTTGATCAATTGAGAGGGGCTACGGTCTTCACAAAAATCGACCTTCGTGGAGCGTATAATCTCATCCGTATCAAGGAAGGAGATGAGTGGAAGACGGCATTCAATTCGCACTCTGGCCACTACGAGTATCTGGTCATGCCGTTTGGCCTTAGCAATGCACCTGCAGTGTTCCAGGACTTGATCAATGAAGTTCTTCGGGAATTCCTTGGTTGTTTCGTGGTCGTCTATTTAGATGATATCCTCATCTATTCCAGATCTTTGCCCGCCCATCAGACTCACGTCAAACAAGTTCTACAGAAATTACGAGAGAACCACCTGTACGCTAAGCTGGAAAAGTGTGAGTTCGAGGTGCAGAGGGTATCCTTTTTAGGCTATGTAATCTCTTCTGAGGGATTCTCCATGGATCCAGCTAAGGTCCAGGCTATTTTGGATTGGGTGCAACCCAACAATCTTAAGGCGGTGCAGAGGTTCCTGGGCTTCTCCAATTATTATAGGAGATTCATTCACAACTTTGCCGACATTGTGGCTCCCATTGTCGCTCTGACCCGTAAAGGAATGGATCCAACTAATTGGCTGTCCCAAGCAGTAGCCTCATTCGAAAGCCTGAAAAAGGCCTTTGTCTCCGCTCAGGTCCTTAGACATCCGGATCCAGCTAGGACATTTATTCTTGAGGTTGACGCCTCTGACATCGGTGCCGGTGCCATCCTATCGCAGAAGGATCCTCATACTAATCGTCTGCACCCATGTGCTTATTTCTCCCGTCAGTTCTCTTCAGCGGAGGCCAACTATGATGTCGGTAATAGAGAACTATTGGCAATCAAATGGGCCTTCGAGGAGTGGCGGCATTGGTTGGAGGGTGCTTCACATCAGATCTCTGTCATTACCGATCACAAGAATTTACAATATATACAGTCAGCCAAACGTTTAAATCCCAGACAGGCCCGGTGGGCGTTATTCTTTACCCGGTTTAACTTCCTGATCACCTACCGACCAGGCTCCAAAAATGTCCGGGCAGATGCCCTTTCCAGAAGTTTCTCGGCACACCACATTCCAGTCACTATCCCAGAGCCGATTATTCCTCCTTCTGTAATCCATGCCGGGTTGACCCAAGATCTGAGTATCACACTTCAGAGATTCCAGAAATTAGCCCCTGATACTACTCCGGAGCGACGCCTCTTTGTTCCAGTCCATCTAAGGAAGGCGGTTATTGCAGAGGCGCATAACAGTAGGGTTGCAGGGCATCCTGGAATTTTCAAGACGTTAGAAATCCTTTCCCGTACAGTCTGATGGCCATCTATGTCTGCTGACGTCAGGAGTCATGTCCTCTCATGTGAGGTTTGTGCCAGAAACAAAGTTCCTAGGATCCGCCCAATAGGCCAGTTAGTTCCTTTGGCACCACCTGCAAAACCATGGACCCACTTGTCCATGGACTTTATAGTGGATCTACCACCTTCTGCAGGACACAATACCATTTGGGTCGTGGTAGACCGGTTCAGCAAGATGTCCCATTTCGTTCCCTTACCCAGACTGCCTACAGCTCGGGATTTGGCCGTCTTATTCATTCAACATATTTTCCGGCTCCATGGACTCCCTACTGACATAGTTTCCGATCGGGGTTCTCAGTTCATAGCACAATTCTGGAGATCTTTCTGTACCCTTCTCGGAATCAAGGTTAGTTTATCATCCGCATATCACCCTCAGTCTAATGGGCAGACCGAAAGAGTTAACCAGTCCTTGGAAAAGTTTTTGCGATGCTACACGTCAGAGTTCCATGATAATTGGTCTTCCTTGTTACCCTGGGCGGAATTTGCCTGTAACAATTCCTGTCATTCATCTACTAAAACTTCTCAGTTTTTCTGCAATTATGGTTTTCACCCCAGATCTAACTCCCTGTATTCGATTAACCCAGTTGGTGTCCAGGAGATCCGTTCCACTGCAAGAGATCTCAGAGTTATCTGGAGGAAAGTACAGGCATCTCTGAAACAAGCTTCAGTTGTCGCAAAAAAATTTTCGGATCGCCACCGTACCATCTGCTCCTTCAAGGTGGGCCAGAGAGTGTGGCTGTCTACAAAAAACATTAAACTCAGACAGCCTTGCAAAAAGTTGGGTCCCAAGTTCATCGGCCCGTTCCTTATCATCAAGCAGGTTAATTCTGTCACATTTAGGTTAAGAATTCCGGGCTCGTTGAGAATTCCCAACACATTTCACTGTTCTCTGTTGAAGCCGGTATTATATCCTACTCAAATCCAGTCTTCAAATTTGCCTGAGAGAAAATCAAACAGATCACCAAGATACGTTGTTCAGAAGATCTTGGATTCCAAAAAAGTGCAAGGTCAGGTGCACTTCCTAGTGCAGTGGAGGAATCGTGGGTTAGAAGAACGGTCTTGGATCCCACGGAGACAACTCGATGCTCCTAAACAGTTGAAGGAGTTCTTTAAAAAATTTCCAAGGAAACCGGGATGTCGGGGTTCCTTAACCCCTCCTCAAGGGGGGGGTACTGTCACGAGCCGCGGTGGTACTCACAGCCGCCGCGGCTCGCTTCCTGTCGGTCCCAACGTCCCGGCCGTCACCATGACGACCGGGACGTCATTTCCTTCCAACTCCCGACCGTTGCCAAGGCAACGGTCGGACGCTTCCTCAGCGCCGTGTCCTGGCAGCCAGGCGCGCATGCGCTCTAGGGACAATCAGGCAGATTTAGCCTGTGGCTGAATTAGCAGGCATTAGCCTGCAGGTGTGGATTTCAGGGCTAAGCCCTGATTGGTCTTGCTAGGTGCTGGCAATTAGCCTACAAGTGTGGCCTTGTCTAGGGGCAGGTTCTGATTGGTTGTGGGTTGTATTTAAGGCAATGAGGTCTGCTGCCTCATTGCCGGTTA
The DNA here is from genome assembly GCF_038048845.1 of Mixophyes fleayi. Lineage (NCBI taxonomy): Eukaryota > Metazoa > Chordata > Amphibia > Anura > Limnodynastidae > Mixophyes > Mixophyes fleayi. The sequence continues at coordinate 85,605,601 of NC_134407.1, read as the reverse complement.
TAGCTTCTGTGCTCCAGTCTGCTGACCTGCTTGTTCCAGTTCCTGTTTCCTGTATCTATGTTTTGACTTCCCGTGTATGACCCTTGGCTTCGTATTTGACTTCGCTTGTGTTTCCTGTGACCCTGATCCTTGGCGCGTTTACCCGTTCTGCTACTTTGCCTGTGACCTCTGACCTCAGCTTGTTCATTGTTACTGTTACCTGCTGCCGACCTTTGACCTCTGCGTGGACCTGACTCTTCTTGCCTGGGTTCTCCCCAGCCGGTACACACTTCACGACCCTCTGTCAGTCTGCAGCCCAGTCTGTCCCCACCATCAGGGGCTCCAGTGAACACCTGACTGGCAGAGTAGACTCCGGGTTGTGTTGTGCCGGCTGGAGGGGTTCCTAACAGGATGGTTGGGAGAAGTTGCTCTTGGAGGATGTTTTGGTACTATTCTTTATTCATGGCTGCATTCTTAGGCAAAACTGTGAGAGAGCCAGCAGGGACAGTTTTTGTTATTAACAGAATTGGCTTATATATATGTATACATTTTCCAGGGGTGTGCTTATGTCCAATACAGCCTAAATATGTAATTAATTAGCAGCCTTCTGGGCTGATTGACTGCCATGTGCCTCCCCTTTGTCTGATTGGCTCATCAAAGTATTTAAGGCAGGGATGGCTTAGCCTCCCTGCCGGTTATAGCGCTAGTGTACTGCACAGATTGCTGACCTGCTGTTGGATACTTTCTCTGCCCTTAGATTGTTAACCTGTTGTGACCCTTAGCTTGTTTATTGGTTTCTGCTTCTATGCTTGTGCCCCTTTGACCTTTGCCTAGTTCCTGAATTTTCTCTGTTTGCTGCTGGTACCAACCTCTGCCCTGTTTTATGACCTCCCTTGCTTGCTTCTGACTCCCGACTCTGGCCTGTCCCAGATATCAGCCTCCAGTATTCCGTTTACCTCCAGCCTATACCACTCTAGAGCCTAAGTCCTGGGGGCATCTGAGTAGCTCCGAACAACATCAGTTCTATGGGAAAAGCGGCTGCTAAAGGTGAAGACTTCTAATAGCTTGGTTCTAAAGGCTTACCTAATAGCCATGGTCATAACATCCACCACCACTTTAGTTTAAATAAAAACTGTGACCTTTTGCCAAATTTACATTGCTGTCCCTGTGGCTATTTATTTACTCAATTACAGTAATAGTAAGTCTGAAAATTCAAAGGAGGTTTTTAGGTTCAATGACCTCATCTCCTCCCTTTGCTCGTCCTCCCTTCTCTCCTCTTGCCTCAACTGGCTCCTCTTGTGCCTGGTCTGTTTACCCTCCCTTAGGATGTAAGCTCGTATGAGCAGGGCCCCCTCCACTCCTGTCTCCATACCCGTTCTTCCGCTCCGTCTTTACTGCATATGACTAGCCGGAGTTTCTGAAGTATTTGTTCTTTTTGTTCATTGTTCTGTATGGTTTCACCCTGTATAGTCTACTGTTAGTACTGTGTGCGACGCTGCGGATACCTGGTGGCGCCTAACAAATAAATTATAATAATATTAACACTATTCAGTTTATTATTTTTTTTAATTGAATCAGAGCAAGCAAATGCAAAGTTTCAAAATTCTTCATTAAGACAGCTTGCTGCAGACTTTGGCCAACATTGGTGAAAATTTGGACCATTGTGAAGCGATCATTAGTAAATAGACTGGAAATGATTGGGAATGTATGTTAATGTTATAAATAGCAATATAGGAGCAAAAACAATTCAAAATGACATTATTTCACCTGTTTTTCACAATTTTTAGTTAAATGAAGATCCAAAACCAAAATCTTTTGCGATAATTCAACAAAACTGGTAGCAAAACCAAAATACGAAGTTGGGTTAGAACCAACACCGGTTTAGAAACCAAAACACTAGCATCAGCGCACATCTCTAGTATTAACACATTTTCTATTACTAAGCTGGTCGCTTGCAATTGCTGGTCATGGGAAAATTGGTAGTATTGTGCTGGTAATGGTAAGTCATTTTTTTATGGGGACATTTCTTCTTTTTTTTTTTTTTAATTTAGATTACATCAATTCAAAGGGTTTTCTTAAAACTCTTTTTGCTCTCCTGTCCATTATATAAGGTTGGTGGCATACCTCCCAACATTGGATGTGTGTCCACACCTGGAGGCGGCCATGCAGAGCAGCAGTGAACAGAATACCTCACAACGTTCTCACTGATCGAGACAAATCTGTCCCGATCGAGAGCCCTCAAATAGTGACTGTCCCGCCTAAATCGGGACGATTGGGAGGTAGGCGGTGTCGACAGGGCTTGTCCTGCTATAGTGGAAACTAATCAATGCTGTTACCTGCTAATGTTGGAGCTGGTTGAGGATTTGGGGAGGATGGCACATTGCCCATTTTTAATCATTGCTAAAATTAGGTGAACCTAAGTTTAATTCCCCTCAGGAGTACATAGTGTTTTAATAGTAATCATGCTTTGAAAAAAGCATTCTTTACATTTGTAACCATGCTAATATAGTTAATATATATGGGCCTGATTCATCAAGGTACGCAAACACAACCGTATCTGCATTGCATACTTTGAGTGATGCAAACACTTACGCGAGTGAAATAAGCACCTCAAACTGCAAAAACACACCCTCCTGTGGTCTTCTACACTTAAGGCACGGAATAAAGCAGCGCAAACACAATAAAACACACCCACCTGCGGATCTTTAAACAAGGCACAAGCACAAACGACGGATTGCAAGTGATTGATGGGAAGCTTAGCAATGCATACGTTACGCCCACTGTGGGAGGGACATGAACAGTTTGTTTACACAGAACACGACACAATTGCCTGGGGCTTATTTTTATGGGATAGCCCTTTACTCATTAATCACTGCCAAATAACAATGATGTGGCACACTCTGAACATTGGTTTTCCTTTGCTAATAGTTAGAGTGATACACACTTTTTAACTGAAACACACATGGCCTTTCTGTGTTTTGGATTTTAAATCGACGTATAGTATGCAAAATGCATGAATATGGCTTCCTTAAAAGCACATACATAATGATTCGATAAAAATGTATATGTATGTTGTACTAGAAATCGATCTGGCTTTTCAGGAAAATGCATAGCATACTCTTCCATAAAGGATACACACACACACACACACACACACACGTGTATGCAATCTCCACATAGATTAAGGGTTTCAGTCTGGATTAGAATTTATGACTGTCTTTATGGGAAGTGGGAGAGCTACCCACTAGCCCAACCTAAGATGTGAAAAGACAGAGAACACCAACAATACAGCATGCGTGCTACACAGGCAAATGACACTGAATAGTACTCGTCATTATTCACACAAATTACTCACAAAATACCCATCTCACAGGTAGCTCACTGGTTAGCACTTTGGACTCACAACACAGCAGCCATGAGTTCAAATACAAAGCATACCCATAACTATTGTGTCAACTGGAATCATGCTAACAAGAAACACAGGAACTTCACACAATGGTTTAATTTTTTCATTTTGATTTGTTATACACGCTCAACCACATTGTAAAATATGCCCTCAGATTTATCCTGTATTGTTAGAAAATCATTTTTTGGGGGGTACTTTAGAAAAGCCTCAGGGCCCACAGTTCACATGCACATTATTATGTCCATGTTGACATTTATTACTATGAATGTACTAAGAGGGCGGTGGGGGTTTGTAGGGGACAGCCTCCTTGGAGTTAAATGCAACTTTGCCTGCCAACCAACTTTCATCTGGATCAACAGCGTACAGTAGCATGGTGCTTTACATCAGTTGCACCTCTGCCTTACAGCACTGGGGCCATGAGTTCTATTCACAAACTTGGACTCATCTGTGTACAGTTTAGTTGTTTTCTTTAATGTGTGACTGGCTTTGCTTTGACACTTGATGTTTACCTTGGTCTATCACTACAATGGCACATGATTTGGGGAACTAGTTAATGAGCTATGGCATTTGCCATATAGCTTTGTTAATGACTCTTGCCCCCAGGGCACATTATTTCTGTGTCTGCTATTACTATGGGTGGCCTACATCTTGGAGGGGTGGATTGGTGGTGGAGGGCACATGTTCCTTTGACTGACATGGAATTAGCAAATGTAAACCTTTTTTTCTTCAGCTACTGCTTGTGCTTGTATGTGATTTCACCATCTTCTTGTCTTGCAAAATATTATAGCCAGCACCGGTTCAGCATGGTGGCTTATTATTTTGCACCTCTGACTCCCTGTGCTGGTGTCATGAGTTGGACTCCTGACCATTGCCTTATGTGTATGGAGTTACTGTTATTCACATGTTAGTGTGGGTTTCATTACAAAAATACACTTTGTGTATCTTCAATTTGATGATAGCCACAATTAGTAGGGCTATTTAAATTTTGCCACTATGATGGATTTGTGTCCCGAATATGTTGATTAAATGTTAGTTTTTTTGGTCATCCATAGCACTTCTTTATTGACCTTAGACCCACATGTTGTGAATCTGTAATATATTAATAAAGACACACACACAAATGATTTGTTTACATAACGTGTGATAATTGTCAGCAGAATACAAATTTAAAAACTATTTACAATCCATATCAAAATAACTATTTACATAAATAAAATAAAAGTCAAAATTAACCAAACTGATGTGCCCAATTCCAGATTTTTAAATCCATTTTTTTTTTTAAAAAAAAAAAATTTTTCATGTTTTCTAATTTTTTTTATATATTTGTGTATTTCTACACTTAGTTGTTTTGCAGATGGGGGAGGGAGGGCCACGTTCCAGATTTCTCCACGTGTGCTGTAAAACAAATAAAGAAACAAATCATTCCATGGCACACTAATTTTAAAAGCAGACAGGACTTACTACAGATGTGTACTGTTTCATAACTTTCAACTGTTAGGCCTCTTGCTACAAATGCATTTTGCCGGCCACTAGACATTGATAAGGCTTTTGCTATGCATTTTTAGCAATATAAAAAAATCTTTACAGCAATATATGCCCCAGGGCAAAGCTCTACAGTTGGTCCCTACCTACACAACCACTCACAGGAATAAAAAAATCATTGCTTTCTAAATTTTTATTAAAAAAAATAGAATAATATACTGACAAGTTGACAAGCCTATCGGGGCCATCTGTCCATGTGCCCCCTGCCTTGCAAGATGGCTCTTGCTGTGGATTTCTTTGTTACACAAAATCAATTTTGTAGGCCCATTAGGATTTAAACCTGTGACATTTATGTCACCGTTTAATCAATATGCGTGACAGCAGGAATTATTTTCAATTATAATCGACATCACAATGTTATTCAAATGTGAAAATCCTTTTCTGTAAATACTTACCATCTCTTAAGGCATCGGAATCATCAGGCACCACTAGCTGGCCGTCGCCCTCCTGGTCCGCCTGCGCGTCAGGATCTGTCTCCACAGCCACCTCACCAACCAATTCGCCCTCGCCATAGGCGGATGCCTCGGACTGGGCCTCAGGCTGGGACTGGCCCTCAGAATTGTTCTCCACCTCCTCCTGGCCCTCGCCCTGGCCCTCCGCCACCTGCTCGGCCTCGCCCTCAGTGTCGGCATCACTATCGGCCTGAACTGCCCCCTCAGGCTTCGGCTCTAGCTCAGCTTCCTGCTGCTGCTGCTCCTCATCCTCGTCCATCACCACCGGCTGCCGGCGTTCACCCCGTTCCTGACGTGCCCAGTCTGTTGGAAACAACACAAATAACATAGGGTAGTTGTAAAAGATTCACCAGCTTAATATACATTAGACTTACGATAATCATGTGTTCAGACCATTTGAATAAACTTCTCATTGCCAGCACAGACAAATATTTTCTACTACTAAAGGATAAAAGCATGATAGACACAAACCACTTCACATGACCTTTAACAAATGATTGTTTTGGGTATAGGGATGTGGAATATCTCAGTGGCCTAGTGGCTAGCACTTTGCTCTCACAGCACTGGGGTCAGGAGTTCAAGTCCTGACCATGGCCTTATCTGTGTGGAGATTGCATGTTTGCTCTATAGTTGCATGTGTTGACTACAACACTCCCAAAACATACTACTTGGCGGTAAAATAGCAGAAAGCTAAAAATGCAAACAGTCTGTGTGGATATGTTTGGTTTTTTTTTTAGTCTGTAAGCTACAATGGGGTAGGGACTTATGTGAATGAGTTCTCTCTGTACAGCGCCACTGAATTACTGGAGGGATATCAAATACTGAGGATGATGACAATATTTTTGAAATCGTGGTTTGGTGGGACTCCCTCACATTGCAAATAGCCAGTTGCACCTTATGGGACCTTTCAAATATATGAAAATGAGCAACGGACTTAGTTTTTCAAGGTGACTTTCAAATGTTTTTGCAATAATAAAAACACATCTGCCACTATAATCTTCAAATGGTTTCTAAGCTAAAGATCAGCAAGTGACAGCATTGGGGTCAAGAGTCAGAGAGCTTGATTCAAATACCTGCATTAATGTTCTGAAGTTTCTCCCAAAAACATTTAGGAAAGTAAATGTTCAGCAGCCAAATGTAGGAGACAGGAGCCAAAGTAGGATGGGTGCATTGGAAGGGGGATAATTTTTCTAGTGTGCTGGCACATTGATATGTACTGGTAGGGCATGTCAGGTGATTTAGAGTGAACATATTTTCAAACAAATAGCAAAGATATATGTGTACACATGTTTTTGACAATTAATAGAGAACTCACTTCTATTTATCTCCTGGCGTAGCTCCTGGAGCAGCTGGGTCTGACGCCGGCGGAGATCGCTCCAGCGCCTTTGGAGTTGGACTATGGTCCTGTTTTTATTAAATCGCAGCCGGAGGTATCTGCAGACCCTCTGATATGCCCGCAGCTTGATTTCATTGGAGACATATCTCCCCGAGCGCTCGCGTCTCGCAAAATATAGCTGCCCTTATTTTCTTTCTCGCAAGCTATCAAAATTGAAGTATTCTGCGCTGTGATTGGTTCTCTCAGCACGTATGGGTGCGCTAACGTCACACGCGGATCTTTCAGACACCTGTGTGTGTAATGGTTGCCTCTCCATCCAAAAATATTGCGTCCGTCGCGGATGAGACGAGTACTCTATGCTCTGCAGTGATGAAACATTAATGTACACCTGGCTTCTCAATTAAATCAGTTATTTAATCCCACTCAGCCTCTTTCTTCTGTCATGTAAATTTTAAATTTCACTGAGCAGGCTCTGATATACTGTGGACATGACAGTTTTTTGACAAACATATGTAAACATTGTTAATGCAAAATGGGTTTATCAGAAAATGCATATTATTGATGTGTTTTATTGAAAATACACATACAATTACCCATTAGGCATAAGTGAACTATAGGAAGTCTCATACTAACATGACTAAATAACATACAGTGTATCTGACCAATTGTAAGCATCAAATCCAACCCCAGTGTGGAACCGAGCTCAGAGATGCTATGGGAATGAATAACAACAGAATTAACTACTAAGGTTACTATGTGCTAGCCTAGGGCAGACACACTAGGGGGACATGGGGATAGTAAGTAAATCTTACACTCAGGGCCTGATTAATGGTTCTGGCCGCCCTAGGCTAATACGGCCGCAGCGCCCCCCCCCCCCCCCTCCTCCTCCGAATATATAGGTGTATAGGAACACTCCTGAATATGAATGTTCAGGTGTATTCTTCAGCATTCAAATTTAGACAGATTGTGCCATTGTCTCTTACCTTTTCTTGCTCTTCTCTCTTGCAACTTTGTTATCCTCTCGCTGGCTTCTGGAAAGTTGGCATCCTGTTTTGAAAATGCAAAAATGTATTATAATGCAAACCCTGAATGATTAGGCCCTTTAGTTAAAACAAAACACTCCATTATAGCCAGCTAAAAGTACCCCATTAGACAGGTATATATAAGCAATATCTGAATATTTGTTGTCAATCAAATACAAACCTCTACCAGCCCCATCTCACTAATATTTAGTATTCTAGTGATTGCTGAGACCACCCATGTGACCACCACACAATCATGAGATTCTGCCCCCCAAAGCTGCTCTATTTTTTAAATACCCCCTGCAGCCATTTTCCTTAACCACAACCCCCCCACAGCCATTTTCTTTACCTCCCACCCTGCATCCATCCCCCTTGCAGCTATTTTCCTTACCTCCACTCTGTAGCTATTCCCCCCCGTCACATCAAAACTCCCCCAGTCACATATATCAGCCCCCCTCCTCTGCCCTCCTTCATACATATCAACCTCTCTCCCTCCCTATAGATTTTCATGGCAGCCCCCCCCCCTCCCACCCTATAGATTTGTATGACAGTCCCCCTCTACCTCCCTATACATATGCATGACAGTCCCCCCTCTCCCTCCCTATAGATATGCAGGGTAGTCCCCCCCCCTCCCTATAGATATGCAGGGTAGTTCCCCCCTCCCTATAGATATGCAGGGTAGTTCCCCCCCTCCCTATAGATATGCAGTGTAGTTCCCCCCTCCCTATAGATATGCAGGGTAGTTCCCCCCCTCCCTATAGATATGCAGGGTAGTCCCCCCCCTCCCTATAGATATGCAGGGTAGTTCCCCCCTCCCTATAGATATGCAGGGTAGTTCCCCCCTCCCTATAGATATGCAGGGTAGTTCCCTCCCTATAGATATGCAGGGTAGTTCCCCCCCTTCCTTTAGATATGCAGGGCAGTTCCCCCTCCCTATAGATATGCAGGGCAGTTCCCCCTCCCTATAGATATGCAGGGCAGTTCTCCCCCTCCCTATAGATATGCAGGGCAGTTCCCCCCCCCTCCATATAGATATGCAGGGCAGTTCCCCCCCCCCCCTCCATATAGATATGCAGGGCAGTTCCCCCCCCCTCCCTATAGATATGCAGGGCAGTTCCCCCCCTCCCTATAGATATGCAGGGCAGTTCCCCCCCCCCTCCCTATAGATATGCAGGGCAGTTCCCCCCCCCCTCCCTATAGATATGCAGGGCAGTTCCCCCCCCTCCCTATAGATATGCAGGGCAGTTCCCCCCTCCCTATAGATATGCAGGGCAGTTCCCCCCTCCCTATAGATATGCAGGGCAGTTCCCCCCCTCCCTATAGATATACAGGGCAGTTCCCCCCCTCCCTATAGATATGCAGGGCAGTTCCCCCCCTCCCTATAGATATGCAGGACAGTTCCCCCCCACTCCCTATAGATATGCAGGACAGTTCCCCCCCACTCCCTATAGATATGCAGGGCAGTTCCCCCCCCTTCCTATAGATATGCAGGGCAGTTCCCCCCCCCCCACCCTATAGATATGCAGGGCAGTTCCCCCCCCACCCTATAGATATGCAGGGCAGTTCCCCCCCCTCCCTATAGATATGCAGTGCAGTTCCCCCCCCCTCCCTATAGATATGCAGGGCAGTTCACCCCCCTCCCTATAGATATGCAGGGCAGTTCCCCCCCCCCCTCCCTATAAATATGCAGGGCAGTTCCCCCCCTCCCTATAGATATGCAGGGAAGTTCCCCCCTTCACTTACCTGTAGTTGTGCCAGCGTCGCTCCTCTCCTCAGATCAGCAGATAGGAAGTGAAGACGTCCTGCTTCCTGTCTGCTGCACAGCAACAGGCAGCCTGGCGACTGGCTGTGTGTTGCTAACCACTGACCACCAATGCTTTTGATCGTCAAGCCCTCCCCCACCCCGAAAAAAAAAAAAATGAAGAAAAAAAAAAATGAATGAAAAAAAATAAATAAATACCCGCAGCGCCGCGCCCCCGGGACCCAGCACCCCCAGCCTAGTGGTTGATCAGGCCCTGCTTACACTGTATAGTGTCAGTTTTGACCTTGCAGTAACTTGGATTTGATGCAGACATCAGAAGGTGTTTGAAATAGAGTGTAGATTTGGAATAGGGTAATGGCTTTTAAAAGTAGATTTGTACAAATAGTGTGAGTGCTTTGCCTACCTGTCATTTGGATTTGCATATCTGTCTTTGATTTGGTGCATGCAACTTTTTCAATCTACATCAAGTTGTGTCATGGTTGTGCACAGTTAACATTAGCCCTCTTGGTAGTGCTTCTCTTTGAAAACCACATTGGCTGTTGGTCACAGAATGGCCATGCAGACATGGCATGTTCCTTGCCTATTAGCTATTTAGGCACACAAAACTCAGCTTATTGATTGGATTACACCTTTGCAGACTCGGCTCTTTGAGGTTACTGTGTGTCCGATGGTTGTAAATAGTGATCACACACCTTCGTAGTACGGACTGGAATCATAGGTGAATGAAGATGAAACCTATTTAGGCTTTAGCGGGATGCTGACAAAAGTGCCTTGAAGCGCTACATCGAATGGATAATACTTGTATGATCCGCGGATAACAGTGATATCTGTGACTGCCTCACACGCGGCTCTCTGATGAGAATAGGGGCATAGAGTCAACAATTTAGTTGGTCTCTGTATACTTTTTCTACCTATTGTGCTATTTTTATTTTCACTTGGCTATATGCTGTAATTGCCGTTGCACTTGGTTCAACCCACCCAGGAGTTGTACTATTGGATTCATCTGAAAGCGGACAAACAATTGCTTTTACCATCCTCTTTTCTCCGTGGAGCATTCTCATCAGAGAGCCGCGTGTGAGGCGGTCACAGATATCACTGTTATCCGCGGATCATACAAGTATTATCCATTCGATGTAGCGCTTCAAGGCACTTTTGTCAGCATCCCGCTAAAGCCTAAATAGGTTTCATCTTCATTCACCTATGATTCCAGTCCGTACTACCAAGGTGTGTGATCACTATTTACAACCATCGGACACACAGTAACCTCAAAGAGACGAGTCTGCAAAGGTGTAATCTATATGGGTATGTGGAAAAACGCATCATATCTACCATCAGAGACAGTGAGTACTACAGTATATTCTACTCACATATGTGTCTTTTCCATCTATGGAGCATGAAGCGGAATATACATTTATATGTGGAACTTATACTATAAAGCTTGTTTGAACTGAGGCTCTAGTTCATCTCTGCTCAATACGGAGTTATATATATGGCCATATAGACATTATCATTCATAGGAAGAAACTTACCACTACGTGTGGATTGATGATAACGGCAACTATCAGCACTATATATCTTTTTGTGGGGAAATCGTAGAGCATTGCTCATGTCTTTTAATTAACATCTTTGACCACACAATTGGCTACATAATATACAGCTGTTATATTTTTCTTTCATCGGTAGCGTGTGGTTCATATACGTCATAGTGCACTGTGATGTAGTTTTTGCAATTTTTCCTCACAATATCCCTTTGTAAGCATACAGGTATTTACATGCATGATTTTTAATATACACAATAAACATGTTGATTTTATATACTTGACCACTCGTGATCTGCCACTCATTATTTTTTTAATTAGCCTATTTTGGAGACAGTTAGAATTGAGCGCTGCATACCATTTTTTGCTCTATATTTCCGTATGTTGGTGGGCGCAGTCACTTAGTTTATGCAGCAGCTTGTCTTCTGTCCATATATTACTGGAAATTGTACATATTTATTATTTTTTTCCATCATCTCATTTACCTTCATTGGTATTGCATTGGCGCCATATCAGGGTTTTTTTCTGTTTTTTGCTACACATCCAGAATACACTATATAACAGGTGTGTGCACAAGCTTACAACCTGTGTTTTCACACACATTTGACTTGGCTTCAAAGGGGGTATATGTGTGTTGCCGCGAAGGAACATTGCATGACTGCACCAATACACAATATAGTTGATGTGTAACATATGACAAATAGCATATGATGCCGCACAACAGTGCTGTCCAAAAGGGAATGACAAAAAAATGTGGAGACCAACTCCAACAGAGGCTAAAGTAGCATCTGACGCAAAGACCTTGGCCTTTAATATGTGGACTGTGTGTGTAGCATTTGTCTGTGGCCACGATTGAAAACAAAGGTGCACTTGAGTTGCAAGTGTTTTAGGGCCAGTTGGCTTCAACTGGCTTCAACTTCCTAGCCTAGGAAGTGTGGCAGCCAATGCCATCAACATTTAAGAAACACTTTAACAGAGGTGTTGTGCTAATCTCTATAAGTGCACAGACCATGTTGAACATTCTAAAACAGTGATGGCTAACCTGTGACACTCCAGGTGTTGTGAAACTACAAGCCCCAGCATGCTTTGTCAGTAGATAACTAGCTGAGAGCTGGCAAAGCATGCTGGGGCTTGTAGTTTCACAACACCTGGAGTGTCACCGGTTAGCCATCACTGTTCTAAAATGTGCCACAACCAAAGAGACTATACTAAAGACACAAATATCTCTAATGTTAAAGGTAAAAACCACGACATATAGTGTCATTTCAGGGGAAGGGCAGTATGTGGAGATAAACAAAAGGGTGGGTTGCGCTATCTTGATATGTGTAAAGCAGCCAAAGATTAGAACCTGCAAATGGACAGGAGGGAATCCCTACCCTCCCAAAAAAGATTAATACGTAGTATATCAGGTTCTGGGCGCTAAAAGTAAAGCTTGTGTGGCGAAAAGAAGAGTTATTGTTATTTATTAAACATTGTAAAAAAAGATTGCTCCGGCCGGAGCCAATGTTGATGCAGCAAAGACAATATGATACCAGTACAGAGATCAAACAGGTACATACATATATGGACAAATGGTGAAATGAAATCAGTCCATGCACATAAATGTCCACTGGGTTTGTGAACCAGTGTTGCAGATTGTCCAAATAATCAGTAAACAGATGCCCTTTCAGCCCTGTTAAGGGTGATATTGAGTCAATTGTCCCAAAAAGGTACTGACATTAATGGAGTGCACTAAACGGACCTGGAGGTCATATCCATGGAAGTTTGAATGAAAAAAGAAAAATGTCCCAAAAACAATATATGTGAAAATCCAGGGTAACTTACTTGATGTCGCTCGGTGGAAGATGTACGCTGAGCGGGGATCCCTCCTATGGACTTACAGTGTCTCCTGTCTATAGCATGTACAGCAGTACAAAGTGCAGACACAAGTCCTGTGTTTGACCAGAGGTAGCGTATACACGCTGGATGTATCCCTCGCAGACAGCTGTTCTGCGGGTTGAGGTTGATGTTGTTTAGTAGTTGATGTGCGCTGAGCGGGGGTCCCTCCTGCAGACTGATAGCGTCTCCTGCTTTAAGTTTGTGTGATGATGCAGGGCACAAGCACACAGCCTGTGTGTAACGGAGGTGGCGTGTGAACGCTCTAGATATCCCTCGCGGACAGCGGTTCGGCAGGGTGAAATAAGCAATCCAGCGTGCTGGAATGTGGAGATTGAATAGGTAGGCACTTAACAGTGCTATATGGTTCCGTGTGAATGTAAATACCAACGCGTTTCGCTCGTAGCCAGAAAGGCAGTGAGCTTCCTCAGGGTTTGTTATAGTGGAACTGGTCTTCCTTCCAGTTTTTATAGTTTCCAGATTTTTTCAAATTTGGCGGCAGCAATCTCAATTAGCTGGGCGGCGGCTCAGCTGGTGACATGGAAGTGTGAACACCTGATAATTGGATTGTGCACAAACAAAAGATGAAATGCTGCCAAATGTTTAAGATTTGAATGGAATGGAGTAAAATACATCACTAATTGAAGGTGTCTATAAATGATCTTACATATTGTACAATGTATGGACAGTGCATGGCTGTCAGTTAAATACAATGAAATATATACTGATATAACAATAATAAGGAGTTAGCAATAATAAAACGATTGAAAGAAGTGGTCTGTTGTTAGCGATGTATCTGGTGTATTGCAAGCAATAGTCTCTGGTTTAAAACATCTTGATATGTTAAACATCTGATATATTTAAAAAATCTGATATATTCAAAAAACAAATTCAGTTGTTGGGACAGTACGCTTTCCCAGACAGTTTTGAATAGTATCAATGAACAATGTAATGTACGAAAAATTCGTACACAGACAGGGATTGAGATAACAGTATAGGAAAACTAATGATGCTATTACTAAAAAGTAATAATGATAATACTAAAATGCTTGTTACAAAAGATGCTAGTTACTAAAAAAGGGGGGGGGGGACGATAAGCCCTGAAAAGGTGACTACCTCATCCCGATAGGATGAATGGGAGGCAAGGGGGAGGAAGGGTGGGAATTTCAGGATTTTAAGAAATAGCCCAAATCAAAATCTATATTGAGTCCCTTTGGAGTCAGGGTTTTCAGGTAAAATATCCACCTGGCTTCCTCCTTTGAAATAAGGGATACATAGTCTCCGCCCCTCCAGGGTTTGGTGACTTTACAGATCCCTATATATTTTAAGGCAGTATGATCATGGTTGTGGTATTTGAGAAAATGAGCAGATACGGTGTGGTTCTCTGACTTATTTTTAATGTTCCGTATGTGTTCAGAGATACGAATGTGCAATTTCCGGATGGTGCGTCCCACATACTGGAGGCCACAGGGGCACTCCAGTAAGTAGACTACACCTATGGTGTCGCATGTAACCTTGGTTTTGATTTGGAATGACTCCCCCGTGACATGGGATCTAAAAATGGTAATGGGTTTTAGTCCCCTCTGGTTAGTCATAGTGCAAGCCTGGCACCTATGGCAAAAGTAGAAACCCCCACTATTCTCTTTAAGCCAGCTCTGTTTCTGTTTATGTTCTAGCTCCCCCTTTGCAGTGGGGATACAGCATTTAACTAGCTTAGTGTTGAGAGAGTCAGATTTCCTATAGATGATCCTTGGATGTTCTGGAAGGATATCCCTCAGGCGGTCATCCATTTGTAGTATATGCCAGTGTCTCCGTATGATTTTTTCAAAGTCCCTATGATTGGAGCTGTACTGGGTAATGAGTGCTGGTGGTAATGTGCCATCTGCATCCGTGGTGATTGTTTTGGATAAGAGAAGAGTTTCCCTATCTGATTCTTTAACTTGTTCAAAAGCCACGTTAATGATGTCCTTGTCATAGTTCCGTTCAAGGAACCTCTTGGTCAGGATTTTGGACTGATCCTCGTAGGACGCTAGGTTAGAGCAATTTCGTCTAATGCGAGTGAACTGGCCTTTTGGTATGTTGGTAAGCCATCTTTTCAGGTGGCCACTCGTTGCTGGAATATAGGAGTTACAGTCCACTGGTTTGAGGAAAGTCTTAGTCTGGATATCCAGACTAAGACTTTCCTCAAACCAGTGGACTGTAACTGTAACTGTAACAAAACAATCACCACGGATGCAGATGGCACATTACCACCAGCACTCATTACCCAGTACAGCTCCAATCATAGGGACTTTGAAAAAATCATACGGAGACACTGGCATATACTACAAATGGATGACCGCCTGAGGGATATCCTTCCAGAACATCCAAGGATCATCTATAGGAAATCTGACTCTCTCAACACTAAGCTAGTTAAATGCTGTATCCCCACTGCAAAGGGGGAGCTAGAACATAAACAGAAACAGAGCTGGCTTAAAGAGAATAGTGGGGGTTTCTACTTTTGCCATAGGTGCCAGGCTTGCACTATGACTAACCAGAGGGGACTAAAACCCATTACCATTTTTAGATCCCATGTCACGGGGGAGTCATTCCAAATCAAAACCAAGGTTACATGCGACACCATAGGTGTAGTCTACTTACTGGAGTGCCCCTGTGGCCTCCAGTATGTGGGACGCACCATCCGGAAATTGCACATTCGTATCTCTGAACACATACGGAACATTAAAAATAAGTCAGAGAACCACACCGTATCTGCTCATTTTCTCAAATACCACAACCATGATCATACTGCCTTAAAATATATAGGGATCTGTAAAGTCACCAAACCCTGGAGGGGCGGAGACTATGTATCCCTTATTTCAAAGGAGGAAGCCAGGTGGATATTTTACCTGAAAACCCTGACTCCAAAGGGACTCAATATAGATTTTGATTTGGGCTATTTCTTAAAATCCTGAAATTCCCACCCTTCCTCCCCCTTGCCTCCCATTCATCCTATCGGGATGAGGTAGTCACCTTTTCAGGGCTTATCGTCCCCCCCCCCCTTTTTTTAGTAACTAGCATCTTTTGTAACAAGCATTTTAGTATTATCATTATTACTTTTTAGTAATAGCATCATTAGTTTTCCTATACTGTTATCTCAATCCCTGTCTGTGTACGAATTTTTCGTACATTACATTGTTCATTGATACTATTCAAAACTGTCTGGGAAAGCGTACTGTCCCAACAACTGAATTTGTTTTTTGAATATATCAGATTTTTTAAATATATCAGATGTTTAACATATCAAGATGTTTTAAACCAGAGACTATTGCTTGCAATACACCAGATACATCGCTAACAACAGACCACTTCTTTCAATCGTTTTATTATTGCTAACTCCTTATTATTGTTATATCAGTATATATTTCATTGTATTTAACTGACAGCCATGCACTGTCCATACATTGTACAATATGTAAGATCATTTATAGACACCTTCAATTAGTGATGTATTTTACTCCATTCCATTCAAATCTTAAACATTTGGCAGCATTTCATCTTTTGTTTGTGCACAATCCAATTATCAGGTGTTCACACTTCCATGTCACCAGCTGAGCCGCCGCCCAGCTAATTGAGATTGCTGCCGCCAAATTTGAAAAAATCTGGAAACTATAAAAACTGGAAGGAAGACCAGTTCCACTATAACAAACCCTGAGGAAGCTCACTGCCTTTCTGGCTACGAGCGAAACGCGTTGGTATTTACATTCACACGGAACCATATAGCACTGTTAAGTGCCTACCTATTCAATCTCCACATTCCAGCACGCTGGATTGCTTATTTCACCCTGCCGAACCGCTGTCCGCGAGGGATATCTAGAGCGTTCACACGCCACCTCCGTTACACACAGGCTGTGTGCTTGTGCCCTGCATCATCACACAAACTTAAAGCAGGAGACGCTATCAGTCTGCAGGAGGGACCCCCGCTCAGCGCACATCAACTACTAAACAACATCAACCTCAACCCGCAGAACAGCTGTCTGCAAGGGATACATCCAGCGTGTATACGCTACCTCTGGTCAAACACAGGACTTGTGTCTGCACTTTGTACTGCTGTACATACTATAGACAGGAGACACTGTAAGTCCATAGGAGGGATCCCCGCTCAGCGTACATCTTCCACCGAGCGACATCAAGTAAGTTACCCTGGATTTTCACATATATTGTTTTTGGGACATTTTTCTTTTTTCTTTTTTCATTCAAACTTCCATGGATATGACCTCCAGGTCCGTTTAGTGCACTCCATTAATGTCAGTACCTTTTTGGGACAATTGACTCAATATCACCCTTAACAGGGCTGAAAGGGCATCTGTTTACTGATTATTTGGACAATCTGCAACACTGGTTCACAAACCCAGTGGACATTTATGTGCATGGACTGATTTCATTTCACCATTTGTCCATATATGTATGTACCTGTTTGATCTCTGTACTGGTATCATATTGTCTTTGCTGCATCAACATTGGCTCCGGCCGGAGCAATCATTTTTTACAATGTTTAATAAATAACAATAACTCCTCTTTTCGCCACACAAGCTTTACTTAAAGGGCAGTATGTGGCTAATGATAAATAACCAAACATGCCATCAATATATTGAACAAGTAGACATGTGCCTAAACGTGCCCCAAAGGACTATGTATGGATTCTTGCGTATAACAATACAAAGCACAGCAGTGTAAAAGTCAGCAGATACTTGATTGGGACTTTTTTGACACTATTGCATGGTCAGATTTATTGTTAACATGAATCTATAGTTGCAGCAGAAAACATAGCAAATAAAACAGTGGTCTGTGTGCAAAAGTTACTTGCATCAAGAGTAGACAATCTGGGTAAAGTCAAGAAACATATAAGCAGCCTAGGAGCATTGGAGAAATACTTCAACGCGAGCTGCTGAACTCCAAAAGGCACACCAGCTTGGCCTGTTGAATGTAAAACAAACAATTACTTCAGCAAAATTAGATCACATACAACATTATTTAATGTACTTAGTATATGCCTTGGGGCACATGAACGTGTCCTATGTAATGTAACCAGGAAGGTGTCTTGAAGGTTCGACACACTGCTCTCTGTAATCATGCCTTGTGAATTTTTCATATACCTTGATTTAGCTGTGTGTTTGACATCATTTGTGCCTTGAAAGTTCCCCCACAAAATAAAGAAACAAAATGTGCAAATTGCCTATTGTCCACAAGTCAGTGCATCAAATGAATCTAACAAATGTACCGTTTTTGAGACACTAAAATTTCATGCAGCACCAACACTTTACTCTTACATGTTATTCCAAACACTATAGATACTTTCATTCATCCACTGCATTCCCCATGGGCACATCCTCCCCCAAACGTTGTGACATCTGGTGTTCCATATTAAACTATAACATTTGAACACAAATTAATTATTGCAAGACCTCAATAGAGAGGGATATTATTTGCCTGTGTTTTGTACACACCTGTACTTTCAAACATTAAAAACTACAATATGTTATCTTAAGTGGAACTCAAGTAAACAAATGACATAAGAGGACCATAACTATATACTTACAAGCTGGAAAAGGCTAAACGTGTTCTTCCTTCTGGATGAAATGGACATTTGCAATCCACCTTGATTAAAGATTAATTTCAGCTTTGCCAGACATGTCCCAGCCAATGCCTGTTCGTACATAAAAGAAAGCCTTTAGTTAGGCCAAAATAACGCAAGACACAGCCTTTCTAACAGCATTTCTATTTAGCAGAAATCAAAGGTACACTTTTGAATCCCTCACAAATATCTGGTCCCAACATTTGTATTTGTTTTTAAAATTGAAAAAGGGTTTTACATTAATCACAATACAATAGTTTGTGTGGACTGACAGATATTACCCCAAACAGTGTCGGACCGGGGCATGAAGGGCCCACCGGGGGACTGCAATGCTAGGGGCCCACCAGACGGGGTGTGGCCAGCAATCATAGAGGCGAGACCAGGCACTAGAGGGGGAGTGGTCAGCCCACAAAGGACAGCTAGCACCATAGTGTAGTGTATAAAGACTGCAGTGTGTGTATAAAGAGTACACAGTCTTGATCTGCTCCTTTCAATATAACCCTAGTAGAAGAAACACTAGTTCCCATGCCTGGAATCTGTGCAGTTTGTCAGATACACACCTCTGCAAGTGCCGTAATAGAAACGTATAGAAGTAGGAAATAAAACACACAGCATTGAAAGTATCTTCTGAAATGCGGGGGTGGTACGCATAGAACCCCTGTGCTGGAGAGAATGTTTATTATTAAAATCTTATATTTAGGTGAAATTCATCTTTAAGTTACAGTGGTGTTCAACACAGGGATTTTATGCTTCATAGCTAAAGCTGTCCTATTATTTCCACCCTGCAATATAATCAATGTAATATAATATAAATGATTTCCAAAATAGACACTTTTATATGCGATGATAATTAAATGCACATAAGGAATATGTTTATACAGAATTTACATCTCACTATAAACCACAATCGGGTTTCTACGGGGTATGAATGTTCATTGATTAACAGTGTTAAGATGTTACACTAAGTATTCTTCAGATTGTTTACATAATGCAAAGTGCACTTTCCATCAAATGTAGAGCACTTAACCTCTTATCTATTAGGGATCATGCAGGCAGAAACTGTCACTAAAGGTCCATTCTGCATATTCAGGCTGGCTTGGGAGCATACTCACTTACCTGTCTCCTGTCAGTGAAAAGCTCCGGCATCCTGCTCCTCTGGGCAGCCGCGGCTAGTTATGACAAGGCAGCAAGAACTCCTCCTACCCTGCTAAAAGTGTAAAACACACTACCGCGCAGGTGCAGACAGTCATGTCTAGGCTCTCTGCACCTGCGCAGTAGTGTGTTTGTTACAGAAGTGTCGCCGCAAGTCAGGTCTTCCCCATAAGCTCCACCCTAACAGCGAAGGGGGAGGGGCTTAATCGCACCCGGGCCTACCTGTGTACAGCCCGGCTGGCCGGCAGGCCAGTCCGAGGCTGACCCCAAGTGAGACAAACCATATTTTTTTTTTTTTTACCTTGCAAAGCAATGTTGATTGTGAGTTGTCCTGACTCCCAAAATTCCAGAGGCCTGGGGATCTCTTGAATAAACATGCCCCATGGCAATTTAACAAATCCACATACGATTTAAAATAGGTATAAGATTGAAAATCTTCACAATGCCACACCCAAAAAAGAGGGGTTAACATTAAATAGACAAATAACACTCTTTAAAATGCACATTACATCTAAAAACAGATATACACTGTTATTGTGTAACAAAAAACATCTTACAAACATTTAAAGTGCCTATAACACAATAACTTGAACTATAACTCAATACAAATAAAAGCCCACTAACGAAATCACCAGCAGCAAAACACAGAAACTTTAGCAATGTAATCGACTTCAAGTCTGCATGAGGATGTATTTTATAGTGGTTTGTAATGAGCATATAATAAGTATATGCAGGTGTATAGGCCAGGTATCAGCTGACGAGATCTGATGCTGGGTCTATGCAACGGTGGTTATGAGTAACTCTGTTTCATTTTATACTGATTAAAACAAGCTTGTCTTTATTTCTTATAGTAAAATTATATGATATGCATTAGTGTAGACATTGCTTTATTGATTTTGAAACCACAAAACATGATAATTTCTGTCTGTTACTAAGAAGGTGTGTTCAAGTTTTCAATTAATTATGTTCAAGGACATTTTTGTGTGCAAATAGTTCATGTACAGTTTGGTGTGGGTGTTTCAATCTGAAGTATACCTTAGTGGTTAAAGAAATAAGCTGTCAAGGACAAGGTAATGAGTTTGAACCCTGAATGATTCCTGTATGTGGCTTAACTTTGTCTTTTTCCATGTTTCAGTGTATGTATTCCACTCTGTCACTTATCTAAGAGTGCTTTAGTATATGTTTTGGTGTGTAATATGACATGTTGAACAGTGTGGTCAGCTACAACAGAGAAAAGCAGTTGGTCCAAATGACTTATACGTATACATAGGAAATCTCTACTGGCAAAAGTGAAAAAACCTAAGTGGCCAAAATACCCTTAGAGAAAAATCAATAATTTGAAGTGCTAGCAATATTATTCTACTTTTGGTTTGTATTAATATACATGGATGCATTTAAAGATGCAGACATTTTCACTCTGCATGTACCAAATCTGTATGTGTTTAATATTTCTAAGTATTGCCCTTTTTAACCAAGTTTTAAGAAAAAACAACTTATGATAGAAGTAGGTGGTCTGCTTTTAGTTCTATTACATTTCCTTGACATGTTGTGTTCACCACTTGTACATTGGTGTAGCAGTTAGCTAATGTACCTGGCAACCGTGCAAGCCTGAGTTCTACTCCTCACCAATGCTCTAGTCTCTGAGGGATCATTAATATCCTTGTCATATTTGTGTTGATGTTAAAAGTGTTCCTGGGGTCATATTACGCTCTGGTTAAAGTCGCATAAATCATGCGTGTAATTTGCAAAAATGTTAAATTATTTTTATTTCTATTATTAGTGGATTTTAATGGAAAAGCACCATCAACAACTGTCACATTAGCCATTTCACATTGAGAGTAATTATAATGGCGGTTGTTGTGATTCTAAAGAGATTTAAAATCAATATTGAATGTTAGTGCTAGAAAAAAAAATATTTTTTTTTTACCATGCACTCAGCACTCCATTCCGGCAGGCAGAATGAATGGGGAATGCAGTGTGCACTCCTTTCCGGCTGGCAGAATGGATAGGGAGTGATAGTAGAGAAGATATCTGCCTAGCATACCAAACTGCAGTGTAGAAGCCTCTAAAAACCAGGCCTCTTTACTGAAGAGCCAGCAAGCAGCATAGTGCGCTATATGAAGCTAATTAATGTCGGCGTTCCGGCATTCTGGCAGTTCCGATTTTAACCCAAAGGCCCAAAATATCATTAAACATCTTACACTTGCCAGTGGCATTTATTAGAAAGGTGTCTGTAAGGAAAAGAGGCTTTTTTTTGCACAAACACAGTAATGGGACATTTGAGAAATATATATATATATATATATATATATATATATATATATATATATATATATATATATATGCAAATAAATGTTTTTTTTTAAAAAAAAAATCTAAAAAATGTCTGTATTGATATGTATGTGTGTTTTGCGTACTTGTTTGTGGTTTTCATATGCAAAGTATGCTTCTAAAGGCATTTATTAGTTGTTTTCGCTAGCTGTTTTGGACTTAAACATGACCCGGAGCTTCCTTAACTTTTCTCAAGGATTTGAGGCATGAGTGACGTCAGTTTCCCTTAACTGCACAGAGGGAATGCCTACTGTTCTTAAGTTAAAAAGCATAACGCCTACTTTACTCAAGTGATCTCTCATCTCCGCCCAGTCCGCGCCTACTCTCCTCCCATTCCCACCCCTTTATTCTCAAGCGGTCGGTCGTCATCTCAAATGTATTTGCGTTGCAGTTTGCGTTTGAGTTGCCTTTAAGTGCCGCATCTGCTGTGTTTGAGCAGCGTATGTGGTGCTTTACGCTGCTCAAGTCACGTTTTCGCGCATGCGCAGAGACGAGTAGCAGATTATCCGCATACGTATGCGTTTGCGTACCTTGATGAATCAGGCCCTATATGTGTATATATATTTAAATATACATATACACACATACATACACACACACACACACATATATATATATATATATATATATATATATATATATATATATATATATATATATGCTGCACTGCTTCAAAACTGGTAGGTTAGTCCAGAAGTACAACAAATGATGCCAAAAGAAAGTATGAAGTAGGCGCCTTCAGGTACACCAAAATGTCCAGCGCTGGGAATAAACCCTCTACTTCTATATACAATTGTTTTCTATAAAATGCACACTTGAGTAAAATACACAGATTTATTGCAACTTTGGGTTCCTACAGTAAATCACACAATTCCCAACTAGGGATAATACATACAAATGCAGACAACGGTATATGGTATTTGCATAGTATCAATTTAAGGCTAAGAATACTAGCACATTATAACCTTTACATGTCTCATAAACTGTAAAAAAGGAGACTGATAGAGACAACTGGTAGAAACTCTGCAGAATAAAGACGCTCTATGTCTCCATTTTCATCTGATGAAACTTGTATCCATCATAAACCTTAAAAATGTGAATGCATGCATGATTCAAAATTTAGAGATCTCAATTCATGAAGATTCTTAACTAAAAACAAAAAAAATATAAAAAGTAAAAAAGAGAGAGATACGTTGTGATAGAATGACTACTTTGTGTGTGTCCACAATGAACAAGTAGTCTCCAGTGGAATAGAATGAAGGATCCAAAAGTACAAAATTAAGCTTGTTCCATATATATACGGTAAATGTAGTTCATAATGTCCTCCTTTCTACACATATATAGAGTCTCATGGCATCAGAGACAATCAGCTTGTAGTGTAATATAATGGTTCTTACCGCATCCTGTGGCTCTCATAGAGAGGTGCAAGGAAGCGTGATTCTAATCCTCATATAAAATGTTCTTAAGCCATCCAGACATCCCATGATGTTTCCACTAGAGAAGGTGCAGTGTCTAGTTCAAGCATATAGGCGCCTTCAGTATATTGAAATATTCAGATAATATTAGAAATGACCAGAAAGAGGAAGGTAATAGACATTTCAGCAACTGGTTGTGTTGAATCGAAGATCCTTTTGGATATCAGAGTCCTCTCACAATCATCAGGAGAAACAGAATCCTCTCACGATCATCAGAAAAAAACAGAAAAAAACGCATATTACTGGTCCATTGAAACGGTATGATAACTGTTACTGCTCCTGCCCATTATTTCTGAGGCAGCTGTCCAAATAACATTTTATTGATAGCTTGCTGCGATAGATAATCCAAAATCAGCCATATCGCATAAATAGACCCTTAAGTGCGACTCAGTGATTCAACTTGAATGAAACGGGAACTTGGTAGTAGTTGGAGACTGAGAGGCTGATGCAGAGTTTAACGTACTCCATATGCGCCTATACAGACTTGCGTGATTATGGCACTTCTGTGTATGGATAAAAGGAAGGGATGGGCCAATCTAATGTTGGCCAAGTACAGTAACAGCCTGTTTGTTCCCATTTGCGACCAACTCTATATCAGCCTCTGAAGCAGTTTAAATTTGGAAACACTGTGGAAAAGCCAGTGGGATCATAGAGCTCAGAGGTTTCTTTTACCTTTTTACTCAAAGCAGCACTCCAAGACAGACTAGCTTGCCAGACCCCTATTTGTCTGGATTAACTGCTTACAGGGGTATAACCGAAAGCTGTTCCCAGTCTCATATTACAGCAAGAGCTTAGTCAAAGCAAACTGTCAATCATAGGCATATCCAGTTCGCTCCAATAAAATCCCTGACCAAAAAATATTATAAACCAGTTAATATAATGAGTAGACTCACCTAGGAGACATATGCTGAGCAAAACAAAACTCACATGTCAGCCTGATATATTTGAGATGCGTACACATGCTTGATTGCATGAACTTCAATTTGGAAGAAAATATCGCCAGAGCAGCTGATGTGTGCATGGGTGACCCGGCTTTCATAGCTAGAGAGAAGCCTTATATGTGTTGAAAACACCAATTTTTTTTTGGAGATAGGGCTTTTCTGAGCTTAATGAATAGAGTCCGATAGGTGTTAAACTTAAAATGCGGGGACAGTTTTATAGTTGGGGTAGGGCATATCCTAGATCAACTTTAAATTCCAGTGTAAAAATAAAGCTATCAAGTATTTGTTTACCACATGAAAAAACAGCCAGTATTAACTTAAGTGCAAAATAATAAACTAATTTGCACCCCTTGCATTGTAACATGGTTTTGTCCAGGAGTAAACCTACTCATTTTTTTGCCTTACTTTTCTTAATAATTTAGGCTCTTTATGTACATAAAAGTAGAAATGTATGTATTTGATAGAAGGTTGTTTCAGAATTAATTATTGTACTATAATTCAAAGTCCAAGAGCTCCATCTGCTGTACAAACTGTTCACTGTAGTTATTCATATTGTAATTCAAATTGAACAAATACCCCTAGTATATACATTTAATAAACAGCAAATACGCTAATACTTCAGACTGTCTAAATGAAATGGATGAAACCAGCAAGTTGGATAAAATTAGGGATGTGCACCGGCGACTTTTGAGGTCTCGTGTTTTGTGTTTTGGATCCGGATTTTCGTTATTTTTGAGGTTCGGATTTGTCTCGCAAAACACTTGACGAAAGGTCTCGGTTCGGATTTAAGGTTTTGGATTCGGATTTTTTTTGAAAAAAACATAAAAAGTTTAAAAATCAAGTTTTTGGGCTTATTTTCACTCCTAGGCTATTATTAACCTCAATAACATTCAATAACAAGCATTTCCACTAATTTACAGTGTATTCTGAACACCTCACAATATAGTTATTAGTCCAAAACGTTGCAACAAGGTATCTTTCTGGACTGCGTAGAGGAGTGGGTCACCACAATATATATTAAAAACCCTGAACTTTTATGATTCGCACCAATAAATGTACCTGGACTGCGTAGAGGAGTGGGTCACCACAATATATATTAAAAACCCTGAACTTTTATGATTCGCACCAATAAATGTACCTGGACTGCGTAGAGGAGTGGGTCACCACAATATATATTAAAAACCCTGAACTTTTATGATTCGCACCAATAAATGTACCTGGACTGCGTAGAGGAGTGGGTCACCACAATATATATTAAAAACCCTGAACTTTTATAATTCGCACCAATAAATGTACCTGGACTGCGTAGAGGAGTGGGTCACCACAATATCTTAAAAACCCTGAACTTTTATGATTCGCACCAATAATTGTACCTGGACTGCCTAGAGGAGTGGGTCACCACAATATATATTAAAAACCCTGAACTTTTATGATTCGCACCAATAAATGTACCTGGACTGCGTAGAGGAGTGGGTCACCACAATATCTTAAAAACCCAGAACTTTTATGAATCGCACCAATAAATGTACCTGGACTGCGTAGAGGAGTGGGTCACCACAATATATATTAAAAACCCTGAACTTTTATGATTCGCACCAATAAATGTACCTGGACTGCGTAGAGGAGTGGGTCACCACAATATCTTAAAAACCCTGAACTTTTATGATTCGCACCAATAATTGTACCTGGACTGCCTAGAGGAGTGAGTCACCACAATATATATTAAAAACCCTGAACTTTTATGATTCGCACCAATAAATGTACCTGGACTGCGTAGAGGAGTGGGTCACCACAATATCTTAAAAACCCTGAACTTTTATGATTCGCACCAATAATTGTACCTGGACTGCGTAGAGGAGTGGGTCACCACAATATCTTAAAAACCCTGAACTTTTATGATTCGCACCAATAATTGTACCTGGACTGCCTAGAGGAGTGGGTCACCACAATATATATTAAAAACCCTGAACTTTTATGATTCGCACCAATAAATGTACCTGGACTGCGTAGAGGAGTGGGTCACCACAATATCTTAAAAACCCAGAACTTTTATGAATCGCACCAATAAATGTACCTGGACTGCGTAGAGGAGTGGGTCACCACAATATATATTAAAAACCCTGAACTTTTATGATTCGCACCAATAAATGTACCTGGACTGCGTAGAGGAGTGGGTCACCACAATATCTTAAAAACCCTGAACTTTTATGATTCGCACCAATAATTGTACCTGGACTGCCTAGAGGAGTGAGTCACCACAATATATATTAAAAACCCTGAACTTTTATGATTCGCACCAATAAATGTACCTGGACTGCGTAGAGGAGTGGGTCACCACAATATCTTAAAAACCCAGAACTTTTATGAATCGCACCAATAAATGTACCTGGACTGCGTAGAGGAGTGGGTCACCACAATATCTTAAAAACCCTGAACTTTTATGAATCGCACCAATAAATGTACCTGGACTGCGTAGAGGAGTGGGCACTGGGCACCACAATAAAATATATAAAAAACCTTCAACAGATCTGCATTACACTACACATACGGCTGCTCCTCCATCCTCTCCATCATATACATGTTGGAGTTTTAGCGTGTGACAACCTCTTGTTTTTGATAATGTCAGTGCATTTTGAATATTTTTCAATTTGCCCCACACCACTGAATGTACTTTATCTATGATACGCATCTATCTATCTTGACTGCGTAGTGTGGTGGCCCCGGTACACAATTTGGTACCGAGGCCACAATATATTTAAAAAACCCTCCACGTGTCAGAATTCCACCAAACAAGTATCTGGACTGCATAGTGGGGTGGCCCCGGTACCCAATTTGATACCGGGGCCACAATACCTCCTCCAAACATGGTACAGACAATTCGTCATTGAGATCCCAGACAGACAGGGTCAAAGTGTTATTGTTTGACTTTGTAAACCCAAAAAACTGTCCCTGTTGCACATAGTCGTGCAATGAAGACTGACTTTTTCATTTAAAGGCACGATCTTTCAAGTGTAGTGTTTGTAAGTCTAAGTCATATTATACTTTTGGTAAAATTGGTTTATTTTGTTCCTCTTTATGGTAATTAGTAATAGAATTAAAGTATGAAATAGAATTAAAGTATGAAATAGAATTAAAGTATGAAATAGAATTAAAGTATGAAATAGAGTGGTATAGAGTTGTAGTGTGGTATAGATAGAGTGGTCCACACAATATAATAATAATAAAACCCTCCACGTGTCAGAATTCCACCAAACAAGTATCTGGACTGCATAGTGGGGTGGCCCCGGTACCCAATTTGATACCGGGGCCACAATACCTCCTCCAAACATGGTACAGACAATTCGTCATTGAGATCCCAGACAGACAGGGTCAAAGTGTTATTGTTTGACTTTGTAAACCCAAAAAACTGTCCCTGTTGCACATAGTCGTGCAATGAAGACTGACTTTTTCATTTAAAGGCACGATCTTTCAAGTGTAGTGTTTGTAAGTCTAAGTCATATTATACTTTTGGTAAAATTGGTTTATTTTGTTCCTCTTTATGGTAATTAGTAATAGAATTAAAGTATGAAATAGAATTAAAGTATGAAATAGAATTAAATTATGAAATAGAATTAAAGTATGAAATAGAGTGGTATAGAGTTGTAGTGTGGTATAGATAGAGTGGTCCACACAATATAATAATAATAAAACCCTCCACGTGTCAGAATTCCACCAAACAAGTATCTGGACTGCGTAGTGTGGTGGCCCCGGTACACAATTTGGTACCGAGGCCACAATATAATTAAAAAACCCTCCACGTGTCAGAATTCCACCAAAAAAGGGTATGGACTGCGTAGTGTGGTGGCCCCGGTACACAATTTGGTACCGAGGCCACAATATAATTAAAAAATTGGGCATCAACTGTCACCGTTGTTTAATATCTGATACACCTAAATATGGACTGCACAGTGGAGTGGCCCCGGTAGTAAATTTGGTGCCGGGGCCACAATACCTCCTCCAACTTCCAAGTGTAGTGTTTATAAAGACAGACAGCGTCAAAGTGTTATTAGTTGACTTTCTTAACCCTAAAATTGTCCCTGTTGCAAATATTCGTGCAATGGACAGTTACTTTTTTATTGAAAGACTCAAGCTTTCAAGTGTAGTGTTTATAAAATATAAACAACAATACAGTAGTTTTAGAGCACGTCAATACCTCTTGTTTTAAATTATGACACAGCATTTTACTTTTGGTTTAATTTCTTGTATTTTTTTAAATTTGGTTTTACTTTTTGAACATGGCAAACGACTGTTGATTGGTCATATAATGCAAAAAAAAAAGGTCCAAGATGGAATTGTCCTTGGGCCCTCACACCCACCCTTATGTTGTTTAAATAGGACATGCACACTTTAACAAACCAATCATTTCAGCAACAGGGCCTACCAAACAACTTTGGCTGAAATGATTGGTTTGTTTGGGCCCCCACACCAAAAAAGCTATTCATCTCTCCCTGTACAGACTAAACAGGCTCTACTGAGGCAAGATGTCGTCCTCATCCTCAACCTCTGATTCCTCTCCCCCTACAGTGTGTACTTCCTCCTCATCACACATTATCAATTCGTCCCCGCTGGACTCCACAACCACAGGTCCCTCTGTAGTATCTGGAGGGCAGTGCTGTACTTCATTGAGGAATTGATTATTCATTTTTATAAACATCATTTTTTCAACGTTGTGAGGAAGCAACCTCCTTCGCCGCTCACTGACCAGGTTCCCCGCTGCACTAAAAACTCTTTCCGAGTACACACTGGAGGGGGGACAACTCAGGTAAAATAGAGCCAGTTTGTACAGGGGCTTCCAAACTGCCTTTTTTTCCTGCCAGTAACAATATGGACTGTCTGACATGTCTACTTGGATGGTGTCAGCAAAGTAATCATCCACAATTTTTTCTATTGTGACAGCATCCAATGCAGCGAGAGTAGACATGTCTGCAATGGTTGGCAGGTCCTTCAGTCCGGACCAGATGTTATCAGCATCCCCGCCAGTGCCTCTTTTGGGAAAACTGAGCTTTTTCCTCGCAGCCATAGATGTGGAAGAAAATGAGGGTGGAGCTGTTGGCATGTCACGGTCCTCTTCAGAGGACAATCTCCTGACCAGCAGGTCTTTGCACCGCTGTAGACTTGTGTCCGCCGGAAACAGAGACACAACATACGCTTTAAACCGAGGATCGAGCACGGTGGCCAGAATGTATTCCTCTGACTTTAAAAGAGTGACCACCCTCGGATCCTGGCAAAGCGTACGAAGGGCTACATCCACAAGAGCTACATGCTTGGTGTAATCGCAATGGCTTACCAGCTCCTCCCTCACTTTCTCCAGCTGCTTCTGCAACAGCCTGATCAGGGGAATGACCTGACTCAAGCTGGCAGTGTCGGAACTGACTTCTCGTGTGGCAAGTTCAAATGGCTGCAGAACCTTGCACAACACGGAAATCAGTCTCCACTGCGCTTGACTGAGGCGCATCCCCACTCCTTTGCCTATGTCGTAGGTGGCTGTGTAGGCCTGAATGGCCTTTTGCTGCTCCTCCATCCTATGCAGCATATAGAGGGTGGAGTTCCAGCGCGTCACAACCTCTTGTTTGAGGTGATAGCAGGGCAGGTTCATGCTTTTTTGATGTGCCTCTAGTCTGCGGTAGGCACTGGCTGAATGCCGAAAGTGTCCAGCAATTTTGCGCGCCACCGCAAGCATCTCCTGCACACCCCTGTCACTCTTGAGGTAATGCTGCACCACCAAATTAATGGTGTGGGCAAAACATGGGACGTGCTGGAAATTGCCCATATTTAATGCCCGCACAATGTTACTGGCATTGTCTGACACCACAAATCCCCATGAGAGTCTAAGTGGGGTAAGCCACTGGGAGATAATTTCCCTCATTTTCTCTAATATGTTGTCAGCGTTGTGCCTCTTATTAAAGCCTGTAATGCACAATGTTGCCTGCCTTTGCATGAGCAGCCATTTTGTAGATGCTGCTACTGATGCAGCTGTTGCTGTTGCTGCGGAAGGGGATGCATCTACCCAGTGGGCTGTCACAGTCATATAGTCCTTCGTTTGCCCAGAACCACTTGTCCACATGTCCGTGGTTAAGTGGACAGTGGGTACAACCGCATTTTTAAGAGCACTGAGGACACTTGATCGTACTTCTCTGTACATTTTTGGTATCGCCTGCCTAGTGAAGTGGAATCTCGAGGGGATTTGGTACCGGGGACACAATACCTCCATCAACCCTCTAAATCCCACTCCACTGATGGCGGACACCGGGCGCACGTCTAACACCAACATTGCAGTTACATTGGTTGTCTGGATTTGGATAAAAATAACTCCAGACCGAAGAGGTGCATTTTTTGGTCTTCTGACCAGGTATGACGATGGGCTTTTTCATCCCATGGACATCAGCTGTTTCCCCCCCTGGTGCCTCATTTACAATAACCACATCACCATCCTCATCATCAAGTTCCTCCACAGCGCCAGCTACATCATCAATAGCCTCCTCCCGAGCCACCTCTTCCCGTACAGTGATGGGAAGGTCAGGCTTGACAACCACCAACATCCTTGGACTCGCCTTGTGGATTTGTGATAATTTCTCTTTAGAAGGCAGAGTTGTTTGCTGTTTTGTTGCTGACAGCATAACTCTCTTCAATTTTTTGTAGGGGGGGGGGAGGAGGAGGAGGGCTAAGATCCGTGGGTGAAGCTGAACCACTAGTCATGAACACGGGCCAGGGCCTAAGCCGTTCCTTGCCACTCCGTGTCGTAAATGGCATATTGGCAACTTTACGTTTCTCCTCAGATGATTTAAAGTTTCTCTTTTTGCTACTTTTTCTTAACTTGGGCTTTTTGGATTTTACATGCCCGGTACTACGAGATTGGGCATCGGGCTTGGAAGACGACGTTGATGGCATTTCATCGTCTATGTCATGACTAGTGGCAGCAGCTTCAGCATTAGGAGGAAGTGGGTCTTGATCTTTCCCTACTTTATCCTCCAAATTTTTGGTCTCCATTATATGTAGCACAAGATACTGCAGAATGTGTGAACTTGGTAATATTGCAGTACCAATGGACTTATACTGCTGGATTGGTTTTGCAAATTTGGTTATAATTATTATATATTTTTTTTTTTTTAAATTTTTTATTTTTTTTTACTTTTTTTTTATTTTTAAAAAACTTGGGAATAGTGGGGAAATAACTATGCCCTTAGAAGCACAGAGCACAGGACACAGCACCACTGGACTGAACAGGACACGGCACAGGACCCAGCAGCACTACGGAACTCAGCAGGACAGAGCACAGGACACAGCACCACTGGACTGATACTGCAGAATGTGTGAACTTGGTAATATTGCAGTACCAATGGACTTATACTGCTGGATTGGTTTTGCAAATTTGGTTATAATTATTATATATATTTTTTTTTTTTTTAATTTTTTATTTTTTTTTACTTTTTTTTTATTTTTTAAAAACTTGGGAATAATGGGGAAATAACTATGCCCTTAGAAGCACAGAGCACAGGACACAGCACCACTGGACTGAACAGGACACGGCACAGGACCCAGGGCCGCCGAGAGGGGGGGGGAGCGGGTACTATTTACCCGGGCCCGGGTATTCCAGGGGGCCCGGGGCTGCACTTTTTTTTTTTATTTATAATTATTTTTTATTTTTTTTTCTATACTTTTCTCTTCTTCAAAATTTTTTTTGGATGTTCCGGGGGGGGGGGGCCCAATCCAATCAGCCAATGCGGTGATGTCACGCGAGAGTGCCTAGCTGTGCTCTCGCGTGACTTTGTGGAACTACTTGTTTACAGCCTGTGACCACGCCGGTAGTCATAGGGCTGTCTTCAGTGCAGGCTGCAGGCAGCAGGGAACGTTGTTTGTAAGTACAATACGGTTAACAAACTTATTGTCCAGAGCTGTGGGGTCATCCTTCATACTATGTCCAATCCACATTCCACAGACAGCACCCTTTCACTGCCGGGACAAAGCAACACAAAGAGATAAGTGCTTGAGGGCTTTACCTGCACACACACAAAGAGAGTTGTATAAAGAGAAAGAGTGACACTTATAGAGAGTGAGAAGGCTGGCATCGATATCACCCTCAGGCTAACATCCTTAGATGTTTAAACAATGGCCCGACCGACCTCTCTATTTTTACTGTTACCCTTTGTGTTTATTTCTTTACACGGGTTGCTCTGTTTCTCTGACATTGATTTACTGTCCTTTAAGTGCCCACCCGGCTAATGAGATTCCAACCCCAACACGAGCAGAAGAAGTTCATATTGAATAAACAGTATTATATAGTCCCCTTATTGTCAGTGTCAATTTTCAGAAAGGAAAATTCATTAAACAGATAGAGTGGAGAGGGTCTAAATAACAGAAGCTTACAAACCTCTGCCCCTCTAGTTGTAATAGATCTGCAAGTCCTGGCATCCTGGGACTTGTAGTTCCACAACTGCTGGATCGCCACAGGTTACCTACTTCTAGTAAACTAAAACACTTTCATCATCAGCTGATATTTGTTCAAGGGACGTTAAGAGAAACCTGAAATCCTCTTTATCGCCACAATATTGCTATAAATTGTATATATTAGGACAGGGTGCCTCTTTTTGGCAGCATTGGACTTTTGCTTAATGCCACATGAAATAATGGGCAGTTGGTGTGTCTGTACTGTTAGATAACATATTGTTAACAAAATAACATGATATTATTAGTTGTGGTAGTAATTAGTGTGATGATTATTATTATTTTTGCAAAATATATAAGATGTAGAATAATATTTGCAAAGAGTCACTAGAGATCCCAGTCTCATCCAGTATCGTAAGAGATTTCGCACAAGAAAGGCAGTACACTGATTTAGCACATACTAAAGATTGGCCTGTATTGTAATTCTGTGTTTGTCGGCTGGAGATAGGATGTTTGGGGATCTAATACAACATTTTGCAATGTGGGGGGGTCTGGCGCTATATAAATAAATGATGATGATAAAATGGTTATATGCAGACTGTAGGAGGACATCCACATTATGTTTTCAAAATGCCCCCAATTCATATTCTGATACACAGAAGTGCCCCCAGTTCATATTATGCCACAGTAATGCCCCCAGCTCATTTTATGACACGCAAGTGCCACATTTCCTATTATGCCACAGTAATGTTCCCGGTTCATTTTATGTCACACATAATTGCCCCCATATACTCCGTGGTCTGTGTTATGTACTGTGTTCAGTTATTGCTCTGCTTTTCCATATTTCATGTACCAATACATTTTCCAAACAGACCGCAACATTGCAGTGACCGGACAAGAAACCAGCAGCAGACTGCGGAAGCTGTAATAACAGGTAGGATAGAGCATGCACAGACCTTTATACACACAAGATACAGCACGCAGATGAATAAGGCGCAACTGTGTCTTTGTATATGTATGTGCTTAAATATGCCAAAAATGCAAATTCTTTTGTCCGGGTAGAATTGACATCCACCACTACAAGGAAGAGCACAGCTCGGTGACCTCAGGGGGAAACGGTGAAGCCTGGAGCAACTTGATCTCAACCACAAACAAGGTAAGCTGTTTTCTTATAAACTATAAGGTATTTGCATTGCTTAGAGGTATACTTAGAGATCTAATCCAAACCCGTGACTGCTTCTTCCATTATCATGTGTATACTGCAATTAGTTAAGACGCCATTTAGCTTCCATGTAGCTACCAAGGTACGTCCAAGTCTTGATGTGGCAGACAGAAACTAAGCAGCAATTCCTCCTACATACCCCTAATATATATATTTATATATATTCATTTTAGGGGAAGCTTCGCCATGGATTTGTATCATCATAAATCTGGCGCCCAGAAACGTAAAGAAAAAAAAGCAAAAGACAAAAGGACCAGTGAAGGTCGGAGAACTCTTGAAAGTGTAGGATTTACTGTTTCCTCTCATTTGTCTGAGCATGAAGGTCAGAAGGAGGTGGCTGGATCTTCAACAATAACAAGTGGAATTGATGAAGTTAATGAAAATCTAACTGTTATTGTTCTTGATGATGATGATGATGATGATGATGTTAGTGGTTCAAGTAGTATGCTAACATGTGCTTCTGGCACAGACACTACACTGATTTCAGAACCACATACAAGTTCTGCACACTTAACTTCTGCACGTAAAGGTGATGTTACTGAGGTTTGTTCCACAGCTTACTCAGAGGGGGCATCTGATATCGAATTAGATAGCAACAGGCAGCTATTGAAATGTGATATAGGCCTTCTGCAACCAGGTTTCTCAGTGGCCCAAATAGAAGATGCCGTACGACAGGGACCAGAACCACACCCAACCTTTTTCCCACCTGATAAACATGGCAGCCAATTTCCTTTTTATATATTAAATTTTCACTTACCAAACAAAGAAAAATATCCTCGCGACTGGTTAGTTTGGAGTAAGAGTAAGCAAGCTTTGTTCTGCTTTCCCTGTTTTTTATTCAGCAAGCTCCCAGTAACACATCGTTCAGTTTTGACAACAGAAATCGGTTGGGGACCTTCGAAAGGTTATAAAAAACTGTACAATAAAATACCTGACCATGAAAATAGTAATAACCATCGTACATGTTATGTAGACTGGCGAGATTTGCAAACCAATCTTGAAAAAAACATGACAGTTGATAGTTTATTATGGCACAAAATCCAGAATGAAACCGAGGTTTGGAAAGCCTTATTGCGAAGATTTCTGGATGTAGTTCTGTTTCTTGCAGAACGTGGACTGGCTTTTAGAGGATCAAGCAACCTAATTGGACATCCAAGAAATGGCAATTTTCTAGGAATGTTAGAAGTTGTAAGCCACTACGACCCTTTGCTTGCAGAGCATTTGAAAAAAGTAAAACAGGCACAAATGGAGAAAAAAAGATTACAAGTACATTACTTGTCAGCAGAAATTCAAAATGAATTCATATCATGTTGTGCCGAATATGTGTTTAACTGCATTTTAAAGGAGAGAGAAAATGCAAAGTATTTTTCTATTATTGTAGATGCAACACCAGACTCAGCACACATGGAACAAACTACCTTCATTTTGCGTTATGTTCTTGTCGTAAACAATGAATATCAAGTTTTAGAACGATTTTTGGAATTTGTCAACTGCAATAAAAAAACAGGGGAAGCTATTGCAGATTTAATTCTGGAAACGCTTCAAAAACGTAATATTCCAATAAATGATTGTCGTGGACAAGGCTATGACAATGGTTCTAACATGAGTGGAGCATACAAAGGTGTCCAAGCTCGAATTTTACAAGTAAATTCTCTGGCTATTTTTTCTCCTTGTGCCTGTCACAGTTTAAATCTGTGTGGTGTCCATGCAGCAGAATGTTGTCCTGAGGTTGTGACATTTTTTGGCATTGTACAAAAGCTGTATAATATATTCAGTGGCAGTCCTCAGAGGTGGGAAATTTTGAAAGCAAACATCGGTGCTTCACTCCACTCCATGTCAAATACACGTTGGTCTGCAAGGGTAGAGAGTGTCAAACCCTTTGCTGAAAGACTTCCTGGGATCCAAAAGGCAATTGAGTCAGTGTTGGAACTTAACCTAACATCAGAAATTCGAACAGATCTTGATTCTGTAAGCATATATTTGGATTCTTTTGATTGTGTTTTGATGGCATCTATTTGGCTAAAAGTCCTTACAGCTATAAATTACAGAAGCACAGTTTTGCAAGCACGAAATACCACAATTGATAAAGAAGTTGAAAATCTTTCCAGTCTGGTAGATGAATTAAAAGCAATTAGAAATAATTGGCAAGCTCTCTTAAATGAATCCAGACTGGTTGCTGAAAATTTAAATATACCAACTGAGTTTAGATCTTTTCAGCAAAGACGTCAAAGAAAAAGGAGAAGATTTTTTGATGAATCATCAACTGAAGAATCTTTCTCTAATTCAACCCCAGAAGAGATGTTCAAGTGCAAAGTATTTCACATTCTTTTGGACAGCGTCATAGGCAATATGACAACAAGATTTGATGCAGCAAAAGCCATAAATTCTTTATTCAGTATTTTATGGCTCTTTCCTGAGGTAGAGGATGAAGAAGTTAGAGAAAAGGCAAACCAGCTTCCAAAAAGATACGAAGATGATGTTACCCAAACTATTTGTGATGAGCTAATACACCTTAAATCAATATACAAATCAAATTTAGGAGAAGAATCTCTTTCACCTATCAAACTCCTAAACAAATTGAAGCACCAGAAGCTTGAACGCCTGTTTCCGAATATTGTTGTTGCCTTAAGGTTGTTCTGCACCATACCCGTAACAGTGGCTCAAGCTGAACGCTCTTTCAGTTGTCTCTCAAGAATAAAAGATGTTTTAAGATCAACAATGACTCAGAATCGTTTAAATGATTTAGGTCTGCTATCAATAGAGGCTAGCTTGGCCAGAAATTGCGATTTCTCAAGTATTATCGATTTATTTTCAAGTCGTAAAGCTCGTAAAGCTCTACTGTAATGGATCCAGATATTATAATTCAGTGCTGGAAAAAGTCTGGCCACCTAGATATTAAGAATTAAAAGGGTCTTTTAGGTTTTTTGTTTCAATGAAACACTGATCATAATTTTGTATTGTGACTTATATGTTCCGAACCTACCTCCTAATATATTTTATTTTAATTTACCTGTCAGATGTAATGGCAGTTTTGAAAATGTATATTGTATGTTGGTTTACTTTCATAGTTCATCACGTCAATGTGTAACTGGGGATATGACACTTACACATGGTTGGAGATGTCTCTATGGCCGAGGTATTTACAGTTGCACTGATTTTACTATTTATTTTTTTGCACCTAAATTATTTTGATATTTATGTTTAAAGTTTTAACATGCCAAAGCTAAGTTTCTCTATCTTTCTGTAACAAAAATATATTGTATTTATTTTATACATGTCTGGTGTAAAGAACAAATAAAGTTGTTTTGTTTATATTTGTCTTTTTCATTATAACATCTGCATATCTTACACTGAAACATATATTTTTAGGTCACTGTCCTGAGTAACTCAGGACTGCTTGGACATATGTCATGCTCCGGCAATCGGGCTCTGCACCAATGGTGTACGCAGCAATGCAGGTTTTTTCGGTAGGAGGGTGGACTAGTGCTTTTAACCTGATAGACATGGGGCCGGCCTCAATTATGCATAGCCACGCCCCAATTGTGTGACCACTCCCACCATAGCCACGCCCCAAATTTTCCCGCCGCCGCGCAGCGGCGGCAAATTTTTTACTTCCCTGCTTTAAGGGGCCCCATAAAGTTTCTGTACCGGGGCCCTGAATTCCTCTTGGCAGCCCTGACAGGACCCAGCAGCACTACGGAACTCAGCAGGACAGAGCACAGGACACAGCACCACTGGACTGATACTGCAGAATGTGTAAACTTTGTAATATTGCAGTACCACTGGACTTTTACTGCTGAATGTGTGAACTTGGTAATATTGCAGTACCAATGGGCTTATACTGCAGGATTGGTTGTGCAAATTTTGTGGTAATTAAAAAAAATTAAAGTAGTTTTTGGTATTTTTTAAAAAAACTTTTTTTTATTTTTTTAAATACAGGGGAATATTGGGGAAATAACTATGCCCTTAGAAGCACATAGCACAGGACACAGCACCACTGGACTGAACAGGACACAGCACAGGACCCAGCAGCACCACTGACCTCAGAAGGACAGAGCACAGCACACAGCACCACTGGACTGATACTGCAGAACACAGCACAGCACAGCACAGCACAGAACTAAACAGCACAGAACTAAACAGCACAGAGGACCACCTAACACACCCTCCCTCTACCCTGATCAATGCCCGAGTGAAGATGGCGGCGACTAGCGGGGAATTTATAGGATCCGAGTATCGCGAGATCCGACAACGGGATTATGAGTCAGAGCCTCAGTTTCACTTTTGAATTTGGCGCCAATACCCGGATCTGTCTCGGATCCGACTCGGATCCGCAACGTTCGGGTGGGCTCGGATTTCATAAATCCGAGTGCGCTCATCCCTAGATAAAATAATATGTAATTATGTCTAATCTTCAAAAATATAAGAGCTATTTAAAGACTGGGAAACCACACATTCCCTCTGAATAGGATCATTACAAGAGTTTATAAATAAATAAGTAACACTCTGACCTTCTCCTTTAACTAAAATTGAAACCAATTAAAGATTGATATTGCATTCAGTAAATTAAATGATAGCTGCACACAAAAATAAAAATGTAGTTTTGCATGGTGTATCAAGAGGGAGAGTAAAACCGAGCGTCTACTTACCTGTCATCGTCTATTCATTGAATCAGCTAGGGTTCCAATTGCACCAATGCAATCTACTCGTCTCCTTAAGTGGCCTGATAGAAATTCTGATTCACCTTATTTGAGACTGAGAAGTTCATAGACAACGTGGCATCAATAACCACTAAGCTTATTTCAAACAGGTCGAATGGGAAGAGGAAAGTGGAAAGAGGTGAGGGACAATCCAGTGGTTCCATATACACTGAAGGAGTGGATGCACCAGATATAGAACAAGTTGTTTTCTTGGTGGACCCAGCTTTGCATTGTATATGGAAGGTATGGAGGACACTTTTGCCTTATAAATGATCTCTATGATAACAGATGTTGCACTTGTGTTCACAGAGCAATGAATGCCTATAACTGCACCACAGGTGACATGCTAATGCATTTTATTCACATGGGTGCCTCATGTAGCATTGGAAGCATTCGCATCCAAAACATACAAGTAAAAATGGCACATTTACGTGGTTATGTTGCGTTGCATTTGGATGTCAGGTTATGTCGACGCTTGTATTTCTACAAGCACCATCATACCCAAGTAGTTTATGGCTGCCAGGACAAGCTGTATTGCCACACATAAAAATAACAACTTTTTTTTTTTACTTTAAAAAATGATTACTGTAACACTTAGTGGCCACGGGTGTTGGGCTGAACCCCTGTGTTATCAGCAACAGGTTGTTTTTTCCTAAAGGGTGGGCCTGCATTTTTATTGCAGGCCCAATTCCCCTAGGGAATTTAGCCCCATGCTGAACAGGCTGGGACTGTGTGCCACGATTACAGGGTTAGCCTACACTACAGGCTTCCCCGTTCTAGTATGACCAGCCCAGCCTATCATAACATATTGCTGGTGGCAGCTTTTGTTGGTGGTTCCCACGCTATTGGGTTCCCAGCATTAGCAGTAACCAGCCCAGGTTATAGGAACTAGTGGCTGGTTCACTTTTAGGGATGGGATCGTTGTTGTTTTTTTTATGATTCATTGATTTATTTTATACTGCAAACGTCCATGCCGATCATCATAATCAGCATGAATCTTTGCTCCAGCGGTTGAGCACTCGCAAGAGATATGCCTGAGAGGCACACATGGGAATGTGTCCACCTTTAATTCTGTAGACACACCTTTACTGTACTCATCTGTCCCTTTTCTCCCCCTTCTCGCCTCTCTAAGCGCAAGTGTTGGATGTGGCAAAATATGTATACGGACATATGCATGCGCATATTTTGTATGTATGCACAGTACGGAAATTTTTTAGCCAAAAAAATTATTTATGTCCAACTCGACATAAGCCCACTTGTGTGAAAAACGTTTGTACCCAAGCCTATGTTAGTAACTTGATTTAAGGAATGATGTTTGCCTT
The DNA here is from genome assembly GCF_038048845.1 of Mixophyes fleayi. Lineage (NCBI taxonomy): Eukaryota > Metazoa > Chordata > Amphibia > Anura > Limnodynastidae > Mixophyes > Mixophyes fleayi. Next base: position 85,565,511 of record NC_134407.1, on the reverse strand, counting down.
ATGCGCTATGGCATTAGTTTTTATAAGTGTAAATCACCTACTCATTCCATCTTGGCAAGTTTAAAAGTATAAACTTGCGCGCAAATTGAGTTATAAGAAAGAACAAGTAACTTTAGTGTAGTTCCAACCGTTCACATTCAAGTGTATCTCAGAATGCGTTTCGATTTAATTCTAGGTGTAATGTACAAGTACAGGTGGTTTAGGCACAAGGGGTCCGATTCATTAAGGTATGCAAATGCATACGCATCTGCGTTGCATACTTTGAATGACGCAAACACTTACGGGAGTGAAATGAGCACCTCAAACAGCAAAAACACACCCTCCTGTGGTCCTCTACACTTAAGGCACGGAAATAAGCAGTGCAAACGCTATAAAACACACCCACCTGCGGAGCTTTTAACATGGTACAAGCACAAGCGACGAATCTCAAGCGATTGATGGGAAGCTAAGCAATGTATACATCACGCCCGCTGTGGGAGGGACCAACAGTTTGTTTACACAGAACACAACACAAATGCCTGGGGCTTATTTTTACGAGATAGCTCTTTACTCATTAATTACTGGCAAATAACAATGATGTGGAACACTCTGAACGTTGTTATTCCTTTGCTATTAATTAGCGTAATACACACTTTTAACAAACACATTGCTCAAGATCTTTCTGTGTTTAGGATTTCAAGTCGCGGTATAGTACGCAAAATGCATGGACATGGCTACATTAAAAACACATGAATAACGAATATATCAAAATGTATGTGGTGTAAATACATCTTGCCTTTTCTGCAAAATCTATAGCATACTCTTCCATAAAGGATACACACAAGAGTGTATACAACCTCCATACAAAGTAAGGGTTTCTGTCTGGATTAGAACTCATAAATGACTGTATGTAAAGTGGGACAGCTACCCACTAGCCCAACCTGATATGTGATAAAATCCAGACAACACCAACAATACAGCATGCGTGCTACACAGGCAACTGACACTTAATACTAGAGTGGGGCAGGCTCGGTTCCCCGAGAACCGAACCCGCCCGAACTTTGCTCAGTACTCTCCTGCCCGCTTGGATTCCAAATCAAGGCCGAATGTCATTGTGACGTCGTCGGATCTCGGGGCTCGATTCTCGCGATATTTGAAAATTATAAATACCTTCCTCCACAGCAATCCATCGCCATTTGACAGAGGGAGAGAGCAGGGTATAGTCACAGGCTGATTAGAGCAGGGACAGAGAATACAATTCTGATTACAATTCTGATAACAATTGATAGAGAAGAGAGAAGGATAGAGGAGTCTTTTTTTTTCAATATTTGGCACTACAAGTGCTTTTGGGGTGTCCCCCATTCTTTTGCATTTATTTTTGTGGCTGTCAAAAGTCATATTTGTCAGCAGTATCTAAAAAATTTGTAGCACTACAAGTGCGTTTTGGCTCATAATGGATTCAAAGCAGTCCACATATGATGTGTTCCCAGTACGTCATCTGGGAAAGGCAATGTCAAACTACACAGTCTTTTGAAATCGGTCAAAAAAACACACACCCAAAAAAAATTACTGTGTTGATAAAAAAAAAATTTTGCCAACATTACTGTGCCGATAAAAAAAAAAATTTGCCAACATGCCATTCTACACACGCAGTGGCAAAAAGAGAATGAGGCCTTCGCCTTTCTCTATTAGTGGCAGATCAAAAAATGTTACTGAGCCTTTTTCTTGTACGGACACTAGTGACAAAGCAAAACCAAGTAATTTGGAGTCTAACAGTGGTGCACAAGTACTGTTACGCGTGAAAGCCGAGCTGCAAGAAAACAGTAAGGCATTAGAGGATAATGTATGCTCTGAATCAGAAATGACACCAATCCCTGGGGAGAGTCCATCCACCAGTGGTATGTCTAATCGTGAGCATTCTGTTAGTGACAGTGTACCCATAAAGAAGGTTCCTTTCAGCAGTTCTGCTGATGTGTGCCTTAACAGCCCGAGTGTAGTCGGTGATGCACCAACTGAGGATGCCACTTTTGAATTAGAAGAGGATGAGGGGGAGATTTGTGTAGGCGACGAGGGCACTAATGATGATGTTGATGATTATGAAGCAGACAGATTCCAAATTGCCTTTCTCAATTTCTATTTATATTCTAGACTCTATAACGGCTGAATAGTTTACTATTTTACTCCAAGTGGAGAGGGGGTCTGATGCAGACAGATACCAAACTACCTTGGTCCATTTATTTTTACTTTCTAATTCCACAGTCTATGCAGGCTGCTTTTTTCTATTCAACTACAAGTGGAGGGTGTAATATACACCCAAAGACGATGGCTGCATTGCCAATAGACAAAGATAAAGAGGAAAACAACCAGGTTGGTGTGGAGAATTAAGGAGGGCCTACCAGGGATTAAACTGTTTTATTCCTAATTTATTAGCTGTAGAATTACCTTACTTATCAAAGAAACAGGTGGAGCACTAAATTAGGTTATTTTATGCTCTAAAAACATTGATTTTTAATCAAAATTGCAAAACAAAACCAAAACCAAAACACGCAAGGGCGGTTTGGCAAAACCAAAACAAAAACACAGGGGTCATTGAGCATCTCTACTTAATACTACTCTTCATTATTCACAGAAATTACTCACAAAATACCCACATCTCACAGGTAGCTCACTGGTTAGCACTTTGGACTCACAACACAGCAGCCATGAGTTCAAATACCAAGCATACCCACAACTATTGTGTGGACTGGAATCATTATGCTAACAAGAAACGCAGGAACTTCACACAATGTTCGTATTTTTTTTTATTTGGATTTGTTATACTTGCTCAACGAAATTCTAAAAAAATGCCCTCATTTGTCTCCTGTATTGTAAGAAAATAATTTTTTGGGGTGAATTTTAGAAAAGCCTCAGGGCTCACACTTCACATGAACATTATTAAGTGCATGCTGACATTTATTACTACAAATGGACTAAGAGGGGGGGGAGATGTAGGGGACAGCCTTCTTGGAGTTAAATGCAACATTGCCTGCAAACTGACTTACATCTGGATCCACGGCGTACACGTTATGTGATGTACTCAGCTTTATCCAAACTGAACGCTCACCACACTCCAGTACCAAGGACCTTTGCATCACTTGCACTGCTGCCTTACACCACTGAGATCATGAGTTCAAATCACAAACATGGCCTCATCTGTGTACAGTTTCGATGTTCTCTTCAATGTGTGACTGACTTTGCTTTGACACTTGAAGCTAACCTTGGTCTATCACTACAATGGCACATGATTTGGGGAACTAGTAAATGAGCTATGGCATTTGAATATATCTTTGGGAATGATTCTTGCCCCCAGGGCACATTATTTATGTGTGTACTATTACTACGGATGGCCTACCTCTTGGAGAGGGGTGGATTGTTGGTGGAGAGCACATGGAATTAGCAAATGGAAACCTTTTTTTCTTCAGCTACTGCTTGTGCTTGGATGTCATTTCACCATCTTCTTGTCCTGCAAAATACTATAGCCAGCACCGGTTCAGCATAGTGGCTTATTATTTAGCACCTCTGACTCCCTGTGCTGGTGTCATGAGTTGGGTTCCTGACCATTGCCTTATGTGTATGGAGTTACTGTTCTTCCCATGTTAGTGTGGATTTCATTACAAAATACACTTTGTGTATCTTCATTAGCTGATAGCCACAATTAGTAGGGCTATAGAAATGTTGACATGATGATGGGTTTGAGTCAAAAGTTTGTCGCTTAAATGTTAGTGTTTTTGGAATCCATATCCATTCTTTATTGACCTTAGACCCACATGTTGTGCATTTGTAATAGATTAATAAAGACACACACACCAAGGTTGTTTTTTTGAAAAACTTATATAAATTGAGAAATATAAACATATATACAATAATGTGTAAAACTATTTACATGAAAAACAAAAAAAAAAAACTAGTCATATTATGTAGACCAGTAGTCCATTTTTGCCTCCAGCTCCTCAAAGCATTTTTCCTGCTCTATTTGCAGGTTTTTGATTTTGGCCCAATATCCTGTAATTTCGGCCCTGATCTGAGACAATGTGCTGAAATAAACAAGAAAAAAAACATTAAATACATGTAAACCTATTTAGACAAACAAACAGGAATTAGAGATGTGTACTGTTACATTAATGTAAAATGTTAGGCCTCTGCCTACAAAACCATTTGGACGGACATTACACGTTGATAAGGCTTTGGTGTCGCATTTTTAGAGATGTACTACATTCTGGTGTGCCCTGGGAGAGGGCCGTGGGCAGGGTGGTCTTAACAGCATTATAGTCCCAAGGAAAAAACACTACCTACACAATAACTCACAGCTAATAGTTGAAAATTAGTCTGAAAATTTAACTCATACTTATTGCAAACTCCCACAAATTCAGTGTTTGTCAAATTAAACGTCTGCTGCATAGCAGACATTAATCTATAAACGTTTGGTAAATCTAACATGTCTATTTATTTAGCAAAGCAAATATGTTCAAATCTAAATGTAAAAGCATTTGTTTAATCATACAGACAGAGGTGGTACAGTACTAAGTTAGTTCCAAAATTTAAAGAATAATCCAGTGTTCCATCCAAACGTTAACTCGCTTTATTGCAAGAGATTTTTTAGATAATTTCATGGCAAATCTATACCACTATATACTGAGAAGTTGACAAGTCAATCGGGACCGTCTGTACGTGTTGCCCCTGCCCTGTGTGACCATGTGTTAAGATGGCTGTGGCTGTTCTTTTCTTGTTTACACAAACTCACATTTGGATGTCCATTATCATTGCAACCTGTGTCATAAATGTCACCTTTAAATCAACATGTGTTCCAGTAGGGATTAGTCACAAATTTTATGCACATTGCAGTGGTATCAAAATCCAAAAACCCTGTCTTGTAAAGACTTACTATCTCCTAATGCCTCAACCGCTTGAGGCACTAGCAGCTGTCTTTCAGCCTCCTGGTCCTGGTGGACCTCTGTGTCTGGCTCCGGCTCCTCAGTAGACCACTCAGCCGCTCAGAGGTGGAGGGGGGGGGGGGGATTGGGCGGCAGGCTGGGAGTCCTCCTGCGCTTCATCCTGCCCTTCACCCTGGTCCTCCCCCTCCGTCTCTGGGGAGGCTTCAGCTTCGTTCTCCGCCTGGACTGCCACCTGCTGCAGCTGGTCCTCTTCCGCCTCCTCCTCCGCCTCCCAACGTGCCAGGACTGTTGGAAACAAGGCTATTGTTAACACACTCACCAGCTTAATAAACCAATAGTATTATGACAATCAGCTGATCATATGTTTAATAAACTTAGCATTGCCAACAGACACAAATATTAGCTACTACCAAAGCAAGGAGCTAAACATGATGAAGACAAAGCATTTCACATGACCTGTGACAAATGTTTGTTTTTGGTATAGGGATGTGGAATATCTCAGTGGCCTAATGGTTAGCACTTTGCTCTCACAGCTCTTCTGTGCTGAGTTTGCAGGTTTGCTCAATGCTTGCATGTGTTGAATACACTTGCAAAACATACTACTGGCCTGTTAATATTTAATATTTTAGAAATTGCCAGTAGTCTGTGTGTAAATGTTAGGGTATTTAAAAGTCTGCAAGCTACTATGGGGCAGGTAAAGATGTGAATGAGTTCTCTCTGTACAGCGCCACTTCATTAGTGGAGGTATATCAAATACTGTAGATAATGGCAATACTTTAGAAATCTTCCTTTGTTGGTACACCCTCACAGTGCAAATAGCCAGTTGCACCTTATAGGACCTTCCACATCTTTGAAAATGAGCTAACGTCTGTGGTTTTTCAAAGCTACCTTTCAAATGTGTTGCCAATAATAAAAACACTTCTGGTACTCAATTCTGCAAATGGGTTTTAAGCTTAGGTCAGCAAGTTACAGCACTGGGGTCAAGAGTTTGAATCAAAAACCTGCATTAATGTCCTTAAGTGTCTCAATAAATCATGTGGGAAAGTAAATGTTCAGTAGCCAAATGTAGGAGACAGGAGCCAAAGCAGGTTGGGTACATTGGAAGGGGAATGACTTTTCCAGTGTGGAGAAAGATTGATATGTAGTGTAGTGGTAGGTCATGTCCGGTGCTTTGGGTGAACATATTTGGATACATTTACCCCCCCAAAAAAACTTTGCACACATTTTCGACGATTAATAGAGAACTCACGTCTTACAATCTCCTGGCGTAGCTCCTGGAGCAGCTGTGGCTGACGCCGGCGGAGATCGCTCCTGCGCCACTGGATGATTGAGCAATTTTTGTTGATCCGCAGCCTGAGGTGTCTGCGGACCTTCTAGTACGCCCGCAGCTTGATCTCGTTAGAGACATATCTCCACGAGGGCACGTTATCCATGCCCTCGGTAAGCACTCTAAGTTCTCTGCGCGAGAGTATCGTGGTCCTCATTTTGCTTCTCACTCTTCCAAAATGAAGGACTCCGCGCTCTGATTGGTTCCCTGAGCACGTTTGTGCGCGCTCACGTCTCACGCAGATCTTTCAGACACCTGTGTGTGTAATGGTTGCCTCTTCCACCAAAAACATGGCGCCCATCGTGGATGAGACGAGTACTCTATGCTCTGCAGTGAGGAAACATTAATGTACACCTGGCTTCTCAATTAAATCAGTTATTTAATCCCATTTGTCCCATTTTCTTCTCTCCTGCAAATTTGAAATTTCACTGAGCAGGCTCTGGCATACTGTGGACATGACAGTTTTTTTAGGCCAGAAATTTGCCCAACATGTGTAAACATTGTTATTACCAAATGGGCCTACCTGGAAATGCATGTAATTGATGTGTTTTATTGAGCATACACATACATGACCATTAGGAAGTCTCATACTAACAAAAATAAATAACATACAGTGTATCTGACTAATTGTAAGCATCAAATCCAACCCCAGTGTGGAACTGAGCTCAGAGATGCTATGGGAATAAGTACAAACAGAATTAATTACTAGTGTTAGTGTGTGCTAGGTTAGTCCAGACACTCTAGGGGGACATGGGGATAGTAAGTAAATCTTACACCATATAGTGTCAGTTTTCCCCTGGTGTTAGCTTGGTTTTGATGCTGTCATCAGAAGGTGTTTGAAATGGAGTATACATATGTAGTAGGGTAATGGCTTTTCAAAGTCGAACAGTACAATTGCTTTGGGAGGGCTTTGCCTAACTGTCATTTTAAATATCTGTATTTGATTTGGTGCATGACATTTTTTTACTCTACATCAAGTTGTGTCATGGTTGTGCACAGTTACCATTACGCCTCTTGGTATTGCTTCCCTTTAACAAAAACTACAGTGGCAGTTGGTCACAGCATGGCCATACAGACATGGCATATTCTTAGCCTATTAGCTATGTAGCCACACCAAACTCTACTTATTGATTAGATTTATATCCAAATGCAACTTTGTGTCAACCACTATGTTTGGGGTGGGGGTTTGAATCGCACTACAGATTGTGTGCCAGTGTTCTGTACTTACTGCTTGCCAATCTGGAGTATGGTCACTCTGCTGGGTGAGGAGAATGTAATTGTGGCCTCAGAGTGCTATTATGTGTCACACTTTGAAAGTATTTGTATACACACACACACACACACACCTTTTTGTAAGCCCCTTTAGCAATGTGAGTGCTAGTGCAAATTATTTAACTAATTCTTATACCCCAATATGAACATTAGAGTTCACATCCATAATGCCAGTCAATGCCATCAACATTTAAGAAACACTTTGACAGAGGTGTTTTGCAGATCTCTATATGTGCACAGACCATGTTAAATATCACATTCTAAAATGCACCACAACCATAGAGACTATACTAAATACACAAATATCTGTAATATTAAAGGAAAAAAACACTACATATAGTGTAAATTCAGGGGAGGACCAGTATGTGGCTAAGGGGCCAAAAACCAAACATGCCTTCAATATATTGGACAAGTAGACATGTCCCTAAACATACCCCAAAGGACTATGTATGTATTCTTGGGTATGACAATACAAAGAACAGCAGTATAGTAGTCAGCAGATACTTGATTGGGACTGCTTGATGACACTAATGCATGGTCACATTTATTGTAAACAAACATGAATCTATAGTTTCAGCACAATACATAGCAAATAAGACAGTGGTCTGTGTGCCAAAGTTACTTGCATCAAGAGTAGACAATCTGGGCAAAGTCAAGAAACATAAGCAGCCTAGGAACATTGGAGAAATACTTCAACGTGTAGTGACACACGAACTGCTGAACTCCAAAAGGCACACCAGCTTGGCCTGTTGAATGTAAAACAAAACATTACTTCTGCAAGATTAGCTCACATACAACATTAAAGAATGTACTTAGTATATGCCTTGGAGCACATGAAGGTGAAGGTGTTCCAGGTTACATGAATGTAACCTGGAAAGCTTGATTTAGCTATGTGTTTTGAATCATTTGTGCTTTGAAAGTCAACCCACAAAATATAGTTACAAAATGTGCAAAATGCCTATTGTCCACAAGCCAGAGCACCAAATGAACCTCACAAATGTACTGTTTTTGTGACACTAAAATTTAAACCAGCAACAACAATTTACTCTTACATATTATTCAAAACACTAGAGACTTTCATTCCTCCACTGCATACCCCATGGGCACATCCTGGCAAACATTGGGGACAGCTGGTGTTCATTATTAATCTATATCATTTGTACACAAATTATTTCTTGGCAGACCTCAATAGAGAGTGATATTGGAAGGGAGATTTTGCAACAGGTGCCTATAGTACATGAGCAGTTATCTAGGTAGCAAGTGACCCAGAAGAGACCTGTGTCTAGATGGACAATGTAGTGAATAATGTGTAGGGTGTTAATCGGTGTCCAAAGCAGCAGAGAGTTATAATTGAATGAGTATCTCAAAAACATTGTACATCATAATTTGGGATAACACATTTACAGTAAGCAACTGAAAATAAAATATATAACAACTCCTTTCTAAGCATTGCTTAGAAGTGTTGCAAGGCAGCTCATGCAGGAAGCCATAATGCCTGTCTTCTATGTTTCAAATATCAGATAGAAAGCCAACAAACTTTGGCCAATTTAAAGTAACAAATTCTTCGCCTGTGTTCTTTGTACACACCTGTACTTTCAAGAATTCAAATCTACAATATATTATTGTAACTAACAAGTCCACAAATAACATCTAGGACCATAACTATATACTTACAAGCTGAAAAAAGGCTACACGTCCATGTCAGTTTCCTTCTGGATGCAATGGAGATTTGCAATCCACCTTGATTAATTATTCTTTTCAGGTGAGCCAGGCATGTCCCAGCTAAGGCCTGTTCGTACACAAAGGAAAGCTTTTAGTTTTGCAATAAACACAGCAATCTCTACCAAACAATCAACATTATTGTTCTAACTGATAAGCGCCATAACTCCAGACACAGGCCTTACAGCAGCATTTCTATTTTGCAGAAATCAAAGGTACACTTTTGATTCCCTCCCAAGTATCTGGTTCCAACATTTGTATTTGTTTCTTAAAAAGAAAAAGGAATTTACATTCATCCCAATACAATAGTTTGTGTGGACTGACAGATAGTACCCCAAGTGTGACAAACCATATTTGATTGTTTTTTTACCTTGCAAAAAAATGTTAAAGGTTAGGTGTCCAGGCTCCACATTTTTGTGAGGGCTGGTGATCTGTTGAATAAACATGCACCATGGAAATTTTGATATACCACATAAGAGTTTAAATAATAGGTATAAGATTGAAAAAAGCTACACAACACCACACCCCTAAAAAAAAGGTTACAATTCAATAGTCAAATAACTACACTGTTATTGTGTAACATCAAACATCTTGAAAACATTTAAAGTGCCTATAACACAGTAACTTTAAATAACACTCAATACAAATAAAATGCAATTAAGGAAACCACCAGCAGCAAAACACAGTACAACACAGTACTATCTATTGATTTCTAATAAACTTTTAGTGTGCATGAGGGTGTATTTTATAGGTAATTGTAATGAGCTAAGTATATGCAGGTGTATAGGCCAGGTATCAGATGATGAGATCTGATGCTGAGTCTATGCAACGGTGGTTATGAGTAACTCTCTTTTATTTTATACTGATTAAAACAAGCTTGTGTTTAGTTCTTATAGTAAAATTATCTGATATTCATTAGACTACACATTGCTTTATTGATTTGGAAATCACCAAACATGATCCTTTCTGTCTGTTACTAAGAAGGTGTGCTCAAGTGTTCAATTAATTCTGTTGAAGGACATTTTGGGTGCAAATGGTTCATGTGCAGTTTGGTGGGGGTGTTTGCATCTGAAGAATTACTTAGTGGCTAAAGAAACAAGCTGCCAATGAAAGGTAAAAAATTTGAACCCCGGGGGGCGTGGCCTGGCAGCCAAAATGGACGGTCACACTTCCTAACGTCTCCTGCCACAACAAGAAGGAAAGCGCTTAAATTTTGTCTCTGACAAAGCTAATCTGACCAAAAGCCGCTCATCCGGTCTTGGGACACCAAGGGCTTCTGCCCGACACCTTTATCGGGACACCACACTAGTCCCGCTGCCCGCACTTAACTAACCGCTGCTTTTGGCGCGAACCGCGCAACTCTCATTGACCCTGCAGCTCGCAATGGCAGTGCGGCTGTAACCGCCGACGGAACACACACACAGTGCCAGCAACGTTTCCCCTTTGATACACCAGCTGGGGCTGGAGCACAGTAGTGCCCGCTAAGTGCTCTTATCCCCCACTCACTGACCGAGGGCCCTCCGTGAACGGCATCACCACCCCCCCCTCTCCCGCTCTTACCCCCGCAGCTGAGATGCAACTGAGACCCTCACCAGCAGCCCTGTGCTAGCGCTGACACCAGGGGGACATTCAGGCAGCTCACTGACAGCAGCGCTTAAGACACGGTCATCACCAGCAACAACTCACCTGATTTGTCAGTCGGTGTCCGGCAGAACAGCCCGACGTTTCACTGCTGGCTCCCTTCAGTAGATCCCCGTCTTGACTGGGCTGGGACTCCCTCCTGCGTGAAATTCTGGCTGTTCCGTGCAGTGAACTGTGAGTCAACAACCTGATTGCACAGACTAGATCGAATACAAACTTCCAGTGTGGGAAACTACTGCCACCCTGTGGCCGTTCAAGCAAACTACACCGTCCTTATATCCTAATATATTTTCAACTGTATTATTAATAACAGTTACATGCTGGTGTGCTAAGTATTGCTGCTACATCTCAGCAGTCAGAAATCCGATGTAAACCCTCATCTGGTCTCGGAGCCTGAGGGGTCAACTGCTGCCCCATTGTGTCGTTTCTGTGCCACTACACCTCTAACATAAAATCAACCTCCCCCATTGGAGACTACAGTTTCTACGTGCACCCAAATATATTGACTGTCCTTGTGAGATCTAATCCTGACGGATGTGGTGACCAGTCGTATCCTCAGAGTGCCCTCTTGGAGTCAAACCCCATACGAGCAAAACGCTCTCTACCATTATTATTGCCCGTGACCGGTTGATTATTATTCGAAACCAGCCTTTCAAGTGCCTTGATTCGTCTGTTCATCATTACACCCACGGCTAGTATGTGAACTTTACTATGCTGCCCGATCCCGGGTAGGACCCCTCTCAACTGAACCGAGTTCGGTGTGCACCCTCCTTTCCCTCTCCCTCTCTTTACCTGACCTTGGCCTTGTTATCCCATCCAACGGCCAGATCGGCTCGCCTGAGGGCACCATGGCTTCCAAACCAAAGAAAGTGACAGCAGGAACCTCTGCAAATTTCTTTGGATCAAAAGCGAAGCCCCCCTCTCCACAAGCTGATCGCCAGGGGGCGTCGGGATCTTCATCGTCTGAAGTTGAACTTGACCCTCAGATTCAAGCGGTAATGACCAGTCTCTTGGAGGGGGTGAAAACTACTTTCTATCAGGAAATGACAAAAGTGGTCAGCGAGCTCAGAACAGAGTTGAACGCGCTGGGAAACAGGACAGACGCCCTAGAATCAAAAACTGACGACATTTGCCGATCCAACTCTGCAACTGATAAGGAACTCTCCCGCCTCCGTGACGAAGTTGAAATCTTGAAAGAGAAGCAAGAGGATTCTGAGAACCGATCTCGCCGTAATAATGTCCGCATCAGAAATGTGCCTGAGGAAATCGGTAACGCAGACCTTCAAGCCTTCCTCATGGCCCTCTTTCTTCACCTCCTCCCAGACATCTCTGAGACTGACTGTCTTTTGGATCGGGCTCACCGTGCCCTGAGAGCCAAACCCCCAAACAGCCAACCTCCTCGGGATATCATTGTCCGTCTACATTATTTCCGGACCAGAGATCGTATTCTTTCCGCTACCAGGGACCGACCAGTAATTACATTTCGGGACATGGACATCCAGCTATTCCAGGACTTGGCTCCTTCCACGATACAAAAGCGGAGGGATCTTCAGCCAGTCACTAGGATTCTTCGACAACACAACCTCCGCTACCGCTGGTGCTTCCCTTTCCAGCTTCAAGTATTTGCTGACAACTCCTCCCACTTTGTCAAATCGCTGGAACAGGGTCAGAGCCTCTTGGATAAGCTAAGCATTCTTCCCGAGCCGTCAGCCCCTCAGGCTACTCCCAGACCCAGCGCCCGGCGCTTCCTCAGCCTGATTGGTCCCGGTCTTCGAGACGACGTCCGCGGGATGCAGATCCTCCCTGATTTGTTTATTGTTGCACTAATGGTCCTATCTGTGTCTGTTTTTGTTTTCTTCCTGTTTTAACTCTCCCTTGTTTTTAGGGGGACTTTCATCGTCAGTTGGTAGCGGTTACTACCCTACACTCTCAAGTAGTATACATAATATGTTTTATTGCTTTTTGTTTTGGTGGTTGCTCTTTTTCTTGTTTCTACCAATAGTTCTATTGCTGGCCTCCAGACCCCTCACGCTTCTTCTCATTATGTAATATTATGGCTGTTTGTAATGTGGCCTTTTCCCTGCTGTTGGAAGGGGGAGCAGCTTGCCTTTCCCGTGTCCCTTCCTCCTCCCTCTCCCCTCTTTCCTACCTTCCCTTCCCTCCCCCCTCTACTTCCCTAACCCCCCCCCTTTTTTTTTTTTTTTCTTCCTTAAACTGTTATAAATATTTACTGTACAAGTTTTATTTACCTTGCACACCGTTCCATGGTTTGATTTTGAATTTTTCAATTAATGTACTCTATTTGTGGGTCTCCCGAGGCTCTGGCGGCTGTCGATGCCGTGCGAGCCTAAGGACCACCCCCCCGTGCACCCTTTGACATTGTTAATTTTACTGCGCTCTAGCTTATAATAATGTCTTTGAATCCGCTTAGGATTCCTTTTACTCAGTGTTTTCGCCCAATTGGGCTTCTTCTTTTTCTATCTCTTTTCTCTTCTTCTTGTGACTTTGATCCACTCTCTAATTGGCTCTTCAAACGTCTGTTCCATCCACAAACTAACAGGTTTTGTTCCCTATCTAACTGTTTAGACCTATTTCCAGACTTTGGCTCCTCGCGACTGCAATGGCTTTGAAGATTTTTTCCGTCAACGTGAATGGCCTCAACTCTCCTCATAAATGTACGATTCTCTTGGGTGCCTGTAGGAGAGAAAACGCAGACATTGTTCTTCTTCAGGAGACTCATCTCACAGGTGTCCATACTCGGCTCCAGGGTAAGCAATTTTCCCAGACCTTCTTTGCCTCTGCAGACTGCAAGAAACGGGGCGTTGCTGTTTTAATCCATAGTAAAGTCCTCTTTCTTCACTCCAAGACCCATGCTGACCCAGAAGGCCGCTTTCTTTTGGTGAGCGGCACTCTCCGGTCTACTCCCGTCACTCTGGTCTCAGTTTATGCCCCGAATCAGAGGCAAAAGCCTTTCTTTACAAAGCTCTTTAAGCAAATTGAGCGGTTGGCGCAGGGCCATGTTATCATGGGAGGTGACTTTAACGTTACTCTCGACCCGGCTCTCGATAGGTCTCCCCCCTCCTCTCCTCGGCGGGGTATTTCCTCCTCCTCTGAATCCGCCACCTTGTCCACACTCCTTATACACCATCATTTATATGACTCCTGGAGACTATGTAACTCAGACGCCAAGGATTATACTCACTTCTCAGCCCCACATCAACTATACACGCGCATAGATATGTTACACATCTCACACTCACTCACTCATCATGTGACGCGGGCAGACATTACCCCCCTCTCTTGGACAGACCATTCGGGTGTTTCCCTCGTACTAGATCTCCTCAAACCGCCCCCCCCCCAGCGCAGTAGATGGCGCCTAGACGACGCACTTTTACTTAATAGATCTATCTGCCTAGACATTAAGACCTCCATTACCAATTACTTTCAGGAAAATTCAACCCCTGATGTTGCCCCCGGTATTGTTTGGGAGGCTCACAAGGCTACCATCCGAGGCCAATTAATTAGTCAATCAGCTGCAGCTAGAAAGAAAGCAGCTGAGGAAATCTTATCCATGGAAAGTGGGTTAGCTTCACTCCTTACTCAGCATCAAACTCACCACGACCCGACCCTACTTCCCAAGATTGCGTCAATGAAGGGCCAACTAAATACCATCCTCTCCCGTAGAGCAGCTGTCACGATGCAGAAGCTCCAACAACGGTATTATGATAAGGCGGATAAAGCTGATTCCGTATTAGCTAGAAAGCTCCGGAAAAAAATAGCCTTGCAACATATTGATAAAATTCGACAGTCTCCTTCTGGAGATGTAACTTATGACCCAACAGGGATAGTTAGAGAATTCAGGGACTTCTATTCTTCCCTCTATAACCTCGATGCTCCCTCCCCTCGTCGGGACCCCCAGCCTCCCACCCTGTCCGATTACCTTTTATCGACACCCATCCCTAAAATTACTAACACACAACAATCTGTCTTGAATGAAGACATTACTCTATCGGAGGTATTGACAGCAGTTAAGTCCCTGAAATCCTCCTCAGCTCCCGGCCCGGACGGCCTCACCCCCCAGTACTATAAAAAGTTTGCCTCGGTCCTCGGTCCTCACCTGACAAAATTTTTCAATGAAGTGCTAGGGGGGGCTCCCTTCGACTCCGCCACCACCAGAGCTAATATAATTGTAATTCCCAAACCGGGAAAAGACCCCTCTCTTTGAGCTAGTTACAGGCCCATCTCGTTACTAAATGTTGACCTAAAATTATTTGCAAAAATCTTGGCCTCTAGGTTGAATCCACTCCTTCCAGCCCTCATCCATCCTGACCAGGTGGGCTTTATTCCAGGGCGCCAAGCCCCCGATAATACCAGAAGGATTATTGATCTAATCCACACGATAAACAATGATAATCTATCCTCTCTCTTCATGGCGCTCGACGCCGAAAAGGCGTTCGATCGCATCTCCTGGTCATTTATGGAGGGTGTGCTTCGAGCAGTGGGATTCACAGACAAATTCCTGACAGGTATTTTGGCCCTCTACCGATCTCCGTCAGCTACTGTTTCCGCTAATGGTCTGACCTCGATGCCCTTTTTGATCACGAACGGCACTCGTCAAGGATGCCCCCTCTCCCCACTGATATTTGCTCTAGTCATCGAGCCATTAGCCGCCAGAATTCGTAACAATCATGAGATATCTGGCATACAGGTGGGCCCCTCTACCCATAAGATTGCCCTATATGTAGACGATGTTCTGCTCACTATCACTAATCCCAAAACGTCGGTACCCCCCCTCCTAGAGGAACTAGATCTCTATGGCTATTTCTCGGGCTACAAGATCAATCCAGATAAGACGGAGGTTCTAGACTTTAATATATCAGCTACAGACAAGTTATTATTAGAACGCTCCTTCCCTTTTCACTGGGGTCGCCGCAAAATTAAATACTTGGGTGTTTCCATCACAAAGCACTATCGACATCTATTTCAAGCCAATTTTCCTCACCTACTCGATCAAATCAAAATAGACCTTACATTGTGGTCACAGCTCTATATCTCCTGGCTTGGACGCATTAATGCCGTCAAAATGAATATCCTCCCTAGGCTGCTCTACTTCTTTCAGACTCTCCCCATCCGCATACCGCCATATGTTTTTAAATTCCTACAATTCCATGTCTCCAGATTTGTCTGGTCGGGCAGACGACCCCGGGTCCGACTTAAGGTTCTTCAGAGGTCCCCGCGGGGGGGAGGTCTGGGGATTCCTGATTTTCAAAGATACTACCTCTCCGCTCAACTTGCTCAGTGTGTCCTATGGTCTGGTCGGACGGAAGCCAGAGTTTGGTCTAAAATTGAGGCAGAGGGTCTGGGACTGCTTTCCTTATCCTCTCTCCTATGGGTCCCGAGGCCTCGTCGCCCCAAACGTCTGTTATCTCACCCAATAGTCTCACACACATTATCTATCTGGGACTCATCATCCCAAAAATTTGCCTTATCTCCCCATCCCTCTCCGGTTGTTCCGCTATTCAACTCTCCGGAATTTCCTCCCGGACTACATCATAACTCATTCCAGCTATGGTATTCGCGGGGAGTCATCTACCTCAATCACTTATCCACCTCAGTAACTTTTCCTCAGTTTTCTGAAATTCAATCACAGATCCACATTCCCTCAAAGCACTTTTATCAGTTCTTGCAACTTCGCCATTTCCATAGTGTTGCTAAAGATCGCCTGCTAGCCCGACCTCTCTCCACCTTCGAAGCCCTCTGTCTACGCCAATCTTCAACCAAAGGTCTGATATCAATGCTTTACCACGAACTTGCTTCCCCTTCTTCTTCTCTTAGACCCCCCCATGAACTAGCCTGGGAACGGGACCTTGGAGAAGAGCTACTGGAAGAGGAATGGTCTGAAATTTACGAGAACGCCGCCTCTAGTTCCATCTGCGTAAGAATTAAAGAGAATGTTTATAAGATGCTTTATCGGTGGTACTATGTGCCCTCGCGTCTTTGCAAAATCCATCCTGATTCATCTGATCGGTGCTGGCGAGGGTGCTCCCATGAAGGCACATTTCTCCACATATGGTGGTCGTGCCCAAAATTGACAGGCTTCTGGATCCAGATAAGAGGCCTGATTAATTCAATTCTCCTGGTGGATATTCCCCTGGAGCCAAAAATTTTTCTTCTCCCTATGGGGGCTCCCTCGGCATCCCGACATGAGAACAAATTGATTAGACATATTGTTTCGGCAGCTACCTACCAAATAGCGGCAGACTGGCGTTCGCAATCCCCTCCTTCCATGCAGTCCATAATCAACAGAATTTGGCAGATTGAACGGATGGAATACATGACCAGTATTATCCGAAACTCCTCCGGAGCCTTCTCCAGGGTTTGGGACCCATGGTTATCCTTCTTCCAGGCCTGCCCACCCTTTATTTAACTCCGCTTTAAAACCTCATTCTTCTTCTTGGATCTTTTTCCAACTAACAATGGATCTAGTCACTCACTCCTTCCCTTCTCTCCTCTTCTCTTTCACTTCTCTCTCCTTTCCTCCTCTATGTATTCTCTCTCTTTCTTCCTCTTTCTATAAAACCTTAGGTCATCTGTCATTACTAAAATTGTTAGACTGGTTGACTTAGTATCCTCTTATGTTTCATGCTGATGGCTGATATGGTTTCCTCCTGTATACTTATGCTATCAGTATGCACTTTGTCATTTGTCCTATGCTGTTCTCATGACCTTGCAAAAATAAAACGTTTATAAAAAAAAAAAAAAAATTTGAACCCCGAATGATGCCTGTACGTGGCTTAACTTTGTCTATTTCCATGTTCCAGTGTATGTATTACACTCTGTCATTTATCTAAGAGTGCTTTAGTATATTTTGGTGTGTAATATGGCATGTGGAACAGTGTGGTCAGCTACAACAGAGAAAAGCAGTTGGTCCAAATTACTTGATTGCAAAGACATAGGATATCTCTACTGTCAAAAGTAAAAAAAACCTAAGTGTCCAAAAAATCCTTAGCGAAAAAGGAATAATTGGAAGTGCTAGCAATATTATTATACTTTTGGTTTGTATTAATATACTTGCCTACATTTCAATATGCAGACATTTTCACTCTACATGTACCAAATCTGTATGTGTTTGATATTTCTAAGTGTTGGCCTTTTTAACAAAGTTTTATGAAAAACAACTTATGATTGAAGTAGGTGGTCAGCTTTTAGTTCTATTACATTTCCTTGACATGTTGTTTTCATCACTTGTACATTGGCATAGCAGTTAGCTATTCTACCTTGCAAGCCTGAGATCAAGTCCTCACCAATGCTCTTGTCTCTGAGGGATCATTAATATCTTTGCCATATTTGTGTTGATATTAAAAGTGTTCCTGGGGTCATATTATGCTTTGGTTAAAGTCGCATAAATCATGCGTGTAATTCGCAAAAATGTAATTTATTATTTCGATTCATAGTGGTTTTTAATGCAAAAGCACCATCAACAACTGTCACATTAGCCATTTGACATTAACAGTAATTATAAGGGTGGTTGTTGTAATTCTAAATAGATTTAAAAACAATATTTATGGCAACGTTGATTGTTAGTGCTAGTAAAAATTTTTTTACCATGCACGCTGCACTCCATTCCGGCACCCGGAATGGATAGGGAGTGATAGTACAGAAGATATCTGCCTAGCATACCGAACTGCAGTGTAGACTCCTATAAAAGCCAGGCCTCTTTACTGAAGACCCAGTAAGTAGCAGAGGGCGCTATATGAAGATAGCTAATGCCACCATTCCGTATTCCATCAATTCCGATTTTAACACCAAGGGTCAAAATATCATTAAACATTTTACATTTGGCAGTAGCATTTATTTGAAAGGTGTCTGTAAGGAAAAGAGGCTTCTTTTACACAAACACAGTAATGGAACATTTAATACATATAATATATGTATGTATACAAATAAATGTAATTTAAAAAAAAAAAAAATCTAAAAAATGTCTGTATTAATATGTATGTTTCTCTTGCATACTTGGTTGTGGTTTTTATATGCAAAGTATGCTTCTAAAGGCGTTTAATAGTTGTTTTAGCTACCTGTTTTGGACTTAAACATGACCCTGGTTCCTTAACTTTTGTCAAGGATTTGAGACAGGAGTGACGTCAGTTTCCCTTAACTGCACAGAGGGAACGCCTACTGTTCTCAAGTTAAAAAGCATAACGCCTACTTTACTCAAGTGATCTCTCATCTCCGGCCAGTCCGCACCTACTCTCCTCCCATTTCCACCCCTTTCGACTCAAGTGGTGAAGCACCATCGCAACACCATCTCAAATTTATTTGCGATGGAGTTCGCGTTTAAGTTGCCTTTGAGTGCCATATCTGCTGTGTTTGAGCAGCATATGATGTGCTTTCCGCTGCTCAAGTCCTGTTTTCACGCATGCGCAGAGACGACTAGCAGATTATCCGCATACGTATGCGTTTGCGTACCTTGATGAATCGGGCCCAAGGTCTTCGCTGTTTCTGTCTTTCCCCTCTCCTATGCTGAGGTTAAATGATTTAAGTCTACAAATATCCAATTTTTTTGCCCTTTCAGCACTGTTTTCTTTTGGCTAGCTCCACTGGCGCTACTCTGCTGGCAGCTTGAGAGTCGATTGCCACTATGCCCTATCCCTTCCAGCGGCTGGATTTCTGGCAACTGTTCATAGGAGACAAGACATGGACCTGTTTTGCCTTTTTGTGGACAACAATTTCTCACATCTTGTAGATATGGTTCATGCATCTGAATTTCCCCCTACTTGTAAGGCATGCTGAAAACTGGTGTCTTTGCTGGGCTTTTTCCCATGTTGCAGCAGCAGTAGCATTAGTGTTGACCAGTGAGAGGCAACCTGTTACTTTTCAGGGACCATGTGGTGCCATCCTCTAAACTTTAAAAGGGGTGCACATTACCCTTAATTTCAGTAATAAATAAAAAATACGTTAAAAGTAAAAGTTCTCTTAATCAAAGAAAAGGACACCCATCTGTAATAACATATCTTCAAGCATTTTAAACAAGTGCTTTAAACATGCTACAACAATAAAACAGGAAAGCTCTCACAATAAAACTGGAAAGAGCTGTGTGCCTCAGGTGAAGGCTCGGAGGGCCAAATGCGGCCCTAGGACAGCTGTTGACAATCACTGGTCTAGACTTTGTTCTTGTTTTTTTCTTCAGCTATTTTGATTGGATGGTTGCTATTAAACAGTTTATCTGCTAGTTTCCTAAAATTTCTATTTCTCACTGTCTATTTTTTAGCTTCTTAAGTACTTTTAGGATTAACTACTTTATTGCCTTGACCAATAAGTGCCTGGGAGACCTTCTTGTTAAGTTTGTTGACTTTTCTGGGGAAAACATCAATTTGTGCAAAAACTATTTAAGCACAACCAAACTGTCCCTCTGAAAAATTGTGCTGGTCATCATTTTAAATATGGTTAATGAAGCTTGTCTGTTTGCACGCATGTCTGCCTTCTTCTGCCACAAGAACACCAACAAGTTCCAGTTCACCTATATTTTAGGTAGTGTTTTTTGGTTTAGGCTGAGATTTGATCAGGCATTTATGGCTTGAAATGGTTTCAGATATACCCAGAAGTCATGGAGTTGAACAACAACATTAAGGGTCCATGCGGTGGAATGTGACCCGTGTTCAGTCTGATTGTTAGAACTAATTGGGTTTATTAGGTTTGATTTTTAAAATTTGTTGGCCTTGTTTCATAGAATAGTTTTGGTATCGTTTGAGATTATGACAGATGCAATTAAATGCACTAAGCGATGTAATAAAACATCTAGGACATGGACCCATTGTGCTGATAGGGATTGACACAAGCTACATCACTACCTATCAGAATTTCTGTTTTCACCCACAAGGGAGCGATGGACTTTGTAGCGGGGCCCCTAGAGTTAGCCTTGGCAGAAGTTTACTGTAAAGAGTAAAGAAAACAGAAATTTTGTTAATACAGTCCAAAGTGAGCGCAGGCAGAACAGATTCAGAAATGTTAAACAAGCTGAGTTCAGAGTCACAAGCAAACAACCAGGTCTGGAATAATATGGGTCAGAATCAGAAGGCCAGATGGGCTAATACTGAAACACAAGAAATGCACGCACAACATGTTGCCTAGGCGTCAGAAAATAGTCTGAATGGGTTTAAACAGAGAGCACCTAAAATCAAGGCCACATGTCCAAACACATTCACCAGTCATTGGGATCACCTAAATTGGCACAAGTATATAAAATGCACCTATTTGGTCATAACTATATAAAATATATGTACTTGGCATATCTGTATTTTAGACTTGGTTGGGAATGTGGATAAGCAGGCACACAATGCCCAAGTCAACAAGAATCCAAGGATGTGTTCATTATAGAAGAGTATTAAATACTATAATTTTATAGTTTATAAATTCCAATGGAGGTGTGGCATTCCTGCACTGCATGTGCAGGGTAACAATGGTAGTATTCTTAGGGGTTATGGTGCACCTGAAAGACATAGGCATATATTTTTGAGCAGCCTCCCAAATGGGATTGAACAAGCAAATCCTTTATTAGGCAATGATCCGAGTTTACGTAGGCCTACAAGTCCTCTTTGTGTCACCCATAACCCTTATGCCTTCAGAGTTAATAAACTATGGGATTGGCTTTCACCCAAGCTGGTTGTCTTGTCTTACTTTTTTGCACTTTACAGGAAACAAAGCTTCAGGTTTGTCCTGTAGGCCAATGAAACTTCAGTCACAGGAATACTAAGTTTTTAAAAACATTAGTGTAATCAAAAAATGTTTTAATTGTGTTGCTGTGAAAAATAATGAAACAGCTGACATTTTTTAGCGCATTTGATTGATGGTAATAGAGTATATTTCTGTAGTATATTTCTCCATGCACACGGTCCCAAAACAAACATTATTTAAAAGTGTCATGCATCAAAGGCAATGGCTGGACCCTCCTGTCACAGCGGTGATAGTCATCTTGCCGAACACCATAATTCCGACAAGAGAGATGTAGACAGTACAATGGCGATAGCTGTTATAGCGACATGTAGTAATTGTAGACTTACAGAGAAATTGAAAGTAAACAGGAAGTTAATTTTCCTCAACGTAACTTTCCGACAGTGAGATTCCTGGTCTTAAGGAGGTCCGATACGACCACCACCTCCAAGATAAGGTACAACTGTTATTACAAAAGCTAAAATGAAAAGCGTAGGGGTCTGTCTTATAAACATTATTGCTTGTTAAGTTAATAGTGTTCATAAAAACAACCCCTACAGTTTTTATTTTAGCTTTTCTATAAACTTAAGTTAGGAGAATTAAACTTCCGGCTTTCAGTGAGGTCGCAAATCTTTACTTTCACTTTCTCTGTAAGTCTACATTTACTACATGTCGCTGTAACAGCTATCACCATTGTACTGTCTACATCTCTCTTGTCGGAATTATTGTCATCACTAATTCGTATCCCACCTTGTCACAGAATATCATATAATGATATGAAGTATCTTTTTCTACCACAACACAGACCAGTATAGAATGTTGGTATCTGTATTACAAAGGCACTTAAAGGTTAGAACTGTACACAGTAGCACTGAGATCAACAAATATCCAAGTACAGTGTATGTGCTCACTTCAGTCAATGAAAATATAGGACGGTACCGACAAATAGTCTTAACCTAAGTGAATTTAATTAAATTTAGTGGGTAACTCAAAGTGAAAGTGACAGTAGGGTATGATAAAGATGTGGATTCATTCCCAGATGCATCACATTTCATTGTAGAATGGAAATACAATAAGTAAATTCTTCTCTCCTTGAAATGACTCCACATGCAGTCTATGTCTGATTCTAGTGTCAGTACACATTCAAATGTCACGGAAATAAGCTACAGTAGCCCTTGTAGATCAAAAGAGAGTAGTTTGTTGTACCTGTCCTGAGCTGTGTAGTTATAATGCCGGTCCTTACTGCATGTCTCAGGGATTTGGTGTCCCTGCTGACCTTCACCTCTCCCCAGCCCAATATTAGAGTGCTCTCCCTTCACTTGTTTCACTAAACTACCCCCACTACAACTCCGCATAGTGTAATGTAACCCCTGCAGGAGATGATGGACTAATAATCCTACTATACCAAGCACGAGTCCCTGGGTGATCACCACCCCTCTAGCGCTTGCGACCACACCACACCTAGGGAGAAAACCAGACATGTCACCGGAAGGCAGGAGTACTCACGGAAGAATAACAAAATGTTCAACGGGACGGATGTGATAGATAGACACTTTTCTATACCCCTCTCATCGTTCTGACAAGTTGCTCTGGACCTGGGCATGAATACTTGGGACAAGGAAAAATCCCGCCTGAGTATTCTACTCACCACTACTCACCACTGTACTGGTGAAAGCTCTTGCCAAGAGCAAGACCGACACAGGAAGGTGATACTCACCAGGACTCAGTGTCTTTTCTTAGCACTCATCCATTCAGAGGGGGAACTATCAAGATGTGGGCTCCAGTGCCAGGAGGCAGGGAGGAGGGAACTGGGGCCCTTGACCCTCTGCATCTGCCATGCAGTGGGACCCATTATCTCCATGGGCCCAGGTGCAGGGCACCTGCCGCACCAATGGTAGTTTCACCACTACATCAACGCTCCGTTTATCAGCACCTATTAGAAGAGGGCGAGGAAGACAGTCCAACCAAAACTCTATCTTCCGGCTAGTATGTACGACCCACATCTATAGTAGCTATAACACAACAGTCAGTCCCTGATCCTTTCAACAGTCTATGTGACCAGATACTGCACAACTTACAACTCGCTAGTGTTGTGCACTACCCAAGACTACCTCACACAGTTCCAAAGCACCAATGCAGGATACGTGGATGAGAAAGGGTATACCAGGAGCCTACCTTTAATGGGGCCTGACTCCTCGTACCTGTAGGGGAAAATCCCAGGCTAAGCTTCTAGCATTGCTTTCCCTCTTCTAACAGGACAAAACTTACAAACAATTACAACTCTGTTATTTACATGGGAGACTATTCCTCCATCGATTAGGAAGAGTTCACCTTCCCACACTGCATGGAACACACAGCACAGAAGTGGAACCACTAACCTTGATTGCTGGAATGCAAATCTGTGCACCTCAAATTGAAGCCAACAGCCTTGACTGCTAGGACTCAAGCAAGGGATAGTACTGCACTGCCAACTGGTTGACCCTGTCATCTACTGTGCAGTGAAAAATTCAGGGCAAATTACAGAAGCCCCGGGATCCGATTAAACCTACCTACCACTGCAGAGTGACCAACACACAAATGGTCACTTTCTAAACTCCAGGGGAACAGACCAGTCCCGGTCCTGGATCGGTAGGACACATCTCATTTGCTGCTACCAAATACCTAAGTTCAACAAAACCACAGGCTAATCCTGATCTTACTTTGGGTCCACAGGATTTCAGCCTGTATCTGACTTGGTTGCACCAGCCTTCAGTTGACCAGCTGTGGCAGCAGGCTTCTGAGCCTGTCCAATAGTACCTCAGGCTTCTGAACCTGTATAATGGGGCCTTAGTAGTACCTCAGACCTACTAACCTGCTCAGTGGAGTTCAGTGGTACCTCAGGCCTACTCACCTTCTCAGTGATACCTCAAGCCTCTTCTTTTGGGGGACTCACTTCTCTCTTATGGGGGGACTCAGTGCTCTCCTACCAAACCCTACTTGCTGCTCGAGTTTTGTGCCAGGAATGCTTAGGAAAGAGAAAGGGCACAGGCCCAGATGAGGAGGTGCCCGCAGGGGCCTTACCTGGTTCTGGGCACCATCTTCCCCACTGCTTGCCACACTGCTGTCATTCTCAAGGCTCAGCCACAGTGTCTTCTCCTTTGCCGATGTCTTCAATGTTGACTGGCTGCTCATTCTCTTCTTTAGTAGGGACGCAGTTAGCACTTATAAGGGTTTACTGCTTTAGACGTCATCTTTGACTTCTCTCTTAATTTCTTCCAGGTTGGGATGTCCCACAACCTCCTCTCTGTTGCTGCTCTGCTGACAACTGAACAATTGGTGCAGGGCACCTTGGCTTCAATAGCCACCAGCATGCCAACGTCACACGGCATCATCGCAATTTCAAATGGCTGAGCAGTGATCCCTAATTGGCTCAATGTCCCGGTCATCAGACCACCAGCAGCGAATCCCCCTGGATTCACTGCCGAGGCCCCAGCACCAAGCGGAAGGGACTCACCAGGCTCCGGGCACCCAGGTGAGTCCCCCATATTAACAGTAACTTCCCCGTCAGTTGACGTGCATGCACTCTTCTAGAGTACATACTAGCCAAATTCAAGCTCTATATATATTTTTTTTTTATTCTGCTTGTTTTGTGAAGATATTTATTATTGTTCCTGGGGATTGTTAAATATGATTTTTTGTTAAGGCCTCATAAGGCCTTTGTTCAGCCATTTTATTGTAACTTGTATAGAAATATTATTTGCTAGAAGAGATTATTCATTTTTCTGTTAACTTGCAGTTTTGCAATATGTGAGCCTATGGCCTTGAAGTTGAACTAATAGGGAACACCTGAAGAATGTAACCAGTTATGAAAACAATAATGAGCTTCATATCCAGCTGGTAGTATGGGAACTGTATCCATGGTGTTGCACATAGCATATCTCCAACTCCCCTTGAGATAAGAGATAATAGGCTCATCTGTCCTTAGAAGGGGGAGAAAAGTAAACACCTCAAGAATACGTGAGAAAGTTAATCAGTAGCGCTTCTCATAAACTAGTGGTATAAACTATTGTATGCATATGACGTAGGATTCATTTATTCAGTAGCCTATAAAAACCTGTATCTTTGTATCAATAAACTAGAGAATATTCCTTGTATACAGAACTTGGTCTGTGTCAATTCTCTCCAGCTGATTGAAGCGCTTCCAGATATACTTGACACCACAGGCAGACTTGGGTCAGAATTTTAGATCTAACAACTTGGAGGTCGCCACAGAGATTCGCTGTCCAGCAGGCTACAAGACAGACAACGGAGGTTTCCCAGCACATTGAACCCCAACATCCGCGGTCAGTAGATTTCTACTCGTTGGTCTTCCTAGTCTGGGTCACCTCATGTCTGTCTGAGGCACCTGACACGCGAATTTGTGAGTCTCAAGTATCATCTGATTAATATAATACAGTATTAACCCAATTTGTTTACTGTAATTGTATTGTTGATTAGATTTTTGAAAGATGATTGAATTTTGAGTGCATGTGTTTGTACCTATGTATGATGTATAAAGCATAAAAGTCACATAAGACATTGATCAAAGAAGCATGTAATGGAATAGAGGGATTTAGAGAGTTATTGTTTTGAACATTGAGTGAACATTTTAGACACCATCCCCAGAGGTATATCAAAGAAGGGAGATTCTGTAATCTGCCCAAATTGTGTAAGAGAGATTTCCAAAAGACCTTCGTCCCAGATACTGTCAAAGAAGCTATTTAGCACGGACATCCAGTACAAGGAGTCCACAGAACGGGACGTCCAGTGCAAGGACAACCCACAGAAACTAGATAAGAGTCCCGATTTGGACTCAACAGAATACTGTCAATACGAGTAATATAGATAGTAAACAAATGACAGCAGCTCCCTCATAGATATGATGCACAAAGACTTAAGGAAATGGGGGAGTAGAAGGTCTGCAGGGAATTTTTCAAGAAAGCGGGGATAGCCAAAGATATGTGTGGATGGAGAAACAAAGGTGTTGCAAGTGGTAATGTGACAAGAACAAAGGGGTATTGAGATCAAACCCCAAGAGATTGTTTGAGGTGGCACAGGAAAGTTAAGAGATCTGAAAAGTCGAAATATATGTGGATATGCTAAATGCATCGGAAGCTGAATAATGAATCAAGTAGGTTGTATATTATAAATGTATGTAAAATTGAAAAAATGTGTCCGGAGTGCTGATTGATGATAACATGTTGAAGCTAACTTGTATTTAGTGTAATGCTGGGACTTGTAGTTCCACAGCAGTAGGCTGGAAGATGTCAGTTAAGTTTTCTTTCTCTGTATGTGAGTTTTGTCTCCGTCTTACTGCGTGTGAGAGAGATCCGTGATAATTCACATTGTTTGTTCTCTGTCTTAGTGCTCTATAAGGGAGATGTTTGATTTACTTTAAATCACAATGTTTGTCTGTCTTGTCCGTTTTTTACAAGAGACATGTTTCAAGGTTGAAAAAGTTGTACATTCATTGCTTAATGATAAGCTTTTAAAAAGATACAAAAGAAGTTTTAAAATGTTTGGTCCGATTGCACGGACAAGATTGTAAATAATGTACATTATCACTATAAGTACTAGTGTCAGAACAAAGCTGGCTGGGATCCAACAAGCCGTTTCTGTATTTGAACAAAATAATTTTGTTTCTGAAGTTCAGAAATATAGCTTTCTCTTTAATGAAGTTGAGAATTGTGGGAGTGAGCTTACATGCTGTTTTTATCTGTGTTAAAATGGCGCTGATGAATGTTCTCAGAAATCAGGAGGGTTTTGTTATGCCTTTAAAGAAATGTTACGAGATAAAATGTCGTCTGTGAGCGAGACTTAAGTGAATATATTTTTACTTTGAACACGAAAATCACAGAATCTAGAAATATGTGTGAATATTTGGTCACGGGAGAGAGATTTTGTTGAGAAAATGTTGAATGATTTACAGACACAATGTATTGTGTCTAACGAGAGTACTCTGATTTATGAGACAGTGCTGCTTTTAAAATGGTTGAATACTTGGAACCAAGATTCCAGATTGAATGTTTCTAAACCCGGAAATTTAATTAGTGTCATTTAAAAGGGCTGTACTAAGAGATGATAAGAAAGGAGTGGCTTTGAACACTCGCCCAGGTCTCGTCACTTTGACATTCTCTATTTGTGAAATTAGGGACTGCCCCTTTGAGGAAATCAAGGCATGGAACGCATAGCGTCACAGTTAAGCTTTTAGCAGCTGTTCACTGGTTACCTGATAACAGTATACACGCATGTTACAGTTACAGTAATTCCTAGTAAATAAATGTTAATCTCTATGCAAAAGTTTTTTTATTCACAGGTCTCCAGCTGCAAAGACCCATTAGGCAATCCAGATTGCATTGATTTAACTTCCAATGCACCATCTTTGCACCACAACAAACATAAGTATAAACTAATGAAGGATTTAAATAACGTAAACTCTTCTGAGTAATGATTACCCTGTTTTGGAAAGAGATATTAGAGTTTATGTGCTATTCGCATAGCAAATGCATGAACTAGGTGGTTTTTCTGTATGTGCAGAAAGCAAAAGGTTTTTATTTGTATCCTCATTACAGTTTTGAGTAAATCAGTGTTTGTAAAGACATTTACTGCCCTTATTTACTGTGCTATAATTGTCATATACTGTAAATAATTCTTTTTATTGTGGGTATGGTAATGCATTGATGGGAATTCTATATTTTTACAGAAATGAAAAAGATTTAAGACTTTAAGAGCAATTGTATGTGCTCCTGCATTAGCACTTCTGGATCATAGCAAGCCATTTATACTCTCCTCTGAGCAGAACCAAATGTTTAACCAATTTTAAGCTGAAATAACTTCAGCGCCAGCACTGGCTTTGCCAGATTATGACAAGCCTTTCACATTACTTTGTTATGAAGTCAGTGCACATGTACAAGGAGTACTGACACAAATACATGGTCGCAAGCTAAGGTCACTTGCATACTACTCTGCTTTAGTGCTTGAAAAGAGTATAGATATTGTGCTAGGACACCCAGTTACCTTAACGGTATCGTACGTTGTGACAGAAACCAAGCACAAGCAAAACATTTGTTACCGGCCAGATTTACTAAGTATGAAGATATACAGCACAAAGGACATTCCCTCCTATTGTGAAATGAGTGACATATAACACTTGCCGAGCGCACTGTGTATTTTCTTCCTCCCTTTCCTTTTTTATTAGAAGACAAAAAAAAAAAAAAAAAGGAAGCACAAGAGGCCCCAGAGCCTCTCATGTTCACAGATATATGTTAAGACCTTCAGACAAGGGGAATCTGAGTAAACTGTATTTTAAGTTTTCTAAAGGTCCAAGGGAGACCAGAGAGGGGAGTTCATTGATATTAGCAGGAGGAATATAGATTACACGTTATTTTCCTTTGCTGTGCGCTGTAGATGTGTACTAGACTAGAAAGGAAAGCCAAGTTTGGAAGAACCAGACTCAGGCCCATAGTAATGTATAGATCATTATACATAATTAGAAAATTCTAATATGAAAGTTTAACCCAACCAAATAAAGAAAAGAGCAACCCATGACTACAGGGGTTTACACCCAATGCAGGAATGTGTTTGTGAGTATTGTGGCCCAACACATTATTATATACACTAATAGAACTGATGATGTGGCTTATTAACAGGTTATTTAAGCTAAGTGTTTCTCTTCCAGAAGAATTAAAGTTACCACATCTGTCTTAACCGTTGTACTGTACACTCCATCTAATGAGTGTAAACTTTGTGGAACTCAGAAACCAAGAACCTTTTCCTTGGATTCCACATGCTCCTTACTGAAGCCTATCCTAATGAAGTAGCACTGCTTACTCCCAGTAACGTTACACTTAAGCAGTGCACAATGTTGAATCCTGCTGCCTTATTGCAGCAAGTTTCAAAAGATGGGAGAAGTACCTGTATATATTGGGGTTACCCTAGGGATTTGGGGGAATTCCATTCCAGCTTGAACAGAAAGAAAGGAAAAAAAAAATTCAAACAAAATTTTTCTGAACATGATTGCATAGAACTAATGAAACAAGAATCTCTGGTTTTATCTCACATTAAAGATAAACCATTACCAGATGCAGACATCACTCTTTTTGTAGATGGTTCACACTATCACATAGATCCTGTCCCGTATACAGGGTGTGCTGTAACCACACACACAGAAATAGTGATTCAACAGACTCTACCGAGTCACATGTCAGCACAAGAAGCTGAACTAAAGGCCCTGACACTTGCATGCATATATGAAAAAGGACAAAGAGTAAATATTTACACTGATTCAAGTTATGCATTTGTAATTGCGCATGATTATGGCCCTGTATGGAAAAGTAGGGACCTTATGGGTTCAGCAAGCAAACCAGTCAATATGATGAACATACCAGGGCACTGTTCACTGCATTCCAGCTGTCCTCCAAACAGTGATGAAGGTGAAGACACACACAGAGATACTACCCCCGAAGCTAAGTGAAATAGACCAGGCCGCACGAGAAGCCGCCATAGCCCCAGTACCCCAAGGGGAGTCTATTTACATGGTGACCCCCTGACCCCTGTTTGACCAGAGCACACTCCAACTTATGGAAAGACAAGCAACAGAAAATAAGAAAAAGACTTGGGCAATACATGGAGCACTAGAAGTGCAAGGAGTGGTGTAAAGGTCAGCGTTTGTGTCTGCCAAAAGTAGTTTATCCCATTATGGCCAATATAGCACACGAGAAAGTGCATCTGGGAAAAGATGCTATGGTTGTACTCACTAGCAGCTTATGGATAGTACCAGGGTTCGCCCAAGCAGCACAGTCGTTAGTGGCAGAATGCCTAGTCTGTGCACAAAGTAACCCGAGTAAGTCTGTCCTATGGAAAAGCACACCCCAGACATAATATCCCTATAAGAGGATACAGATAGACTTTATAACTTCCCAAATGCTCGGGCTTTGAGAATGTGCTTGTCTGTGTCAACTTCTTTAGTCACTGGCTGGAGACATGGCTGTATAGAAAAGCAAATGCTAAAGCATTAGCCAAGAAAATTGCGAATGAGGTAATCTGATGATATGGTGTACCAGAGGTCATTGTAAGTGACAGAGGGATACACTTTACGGGGCAAGGATTCCAGAAACTATCACACCCCCTACAGATCCCAAAGTTCAGGATGTATGGAGCGCCTTAATGGTACACTGAAATTGAAAATGCAGAAAATAATGGCTGAAACAGGTCTGCCATGGATCTCATGTTTACCTGCACTCAGTAAAAAATACTGCTAGGAAAGACACAGGTTTAACACCATATGAGATATTGTTTGGCACAGCAAACAGAACAGGCTGTTATTTTCCATAGCAACTACACCATGTATATAGTGATTTGTTGAATTATGTTGCCTTATTATAGAAACAACTAACTGAAATACATGGTCAAATATTCTCCTCCATTGCAAACCCTAATTTTGATACAGGTACCCATAAACTGCACCCTGGGGGGCTGGGTGGTCGTGAGAAAGCACATCAGGAGAAGTCTTGAACCCAGATACAAGGGTCCTTATCAAGTCCTGTTGACGACTCCCATGGCAGTGAAAGTACAGGAAAGAGACACCTGGATTCACGCATAACACTGCAAAGTCTTCAAATCAGGGGAGTCTTGTTCTGATAAATAGAAATGACCGTCTCATTGTATTGATATGTCTTGCCAGAATAATTGTGACTGAAGTAGGGATTAAGGCCTCCCTAACCCAGTATGAAACAGACAGTTAAGTGACATATTGCCTATGCCACTGTGAGAAACATATGGGAAGGAGTGCTCAACAATTTGCACTCATAGTAGAGTAAACTCTGAAAATGTCTTTGTGCAGATGCATAACCTCATTGGTAAAGTTGTCAGTAATGATTCATGTTGGATATTGGAAATATTGGCATTAGTAGCAAATGGTTTTGCAATCCTGTTGATCGTATAGGTGATAATGAAACTAAATATATGGCTGATTAAGAAGTTACTGACACTTGATTGTTGTCTCTCCAAAAAGGGAACCACTGAAA
Source organism: Mixophyes fleayi (assembly GCF_038048845.1). NCBI lineage: Eukaryota > Metazoa > Chordata > Amphibia > Anura > Limnodynastidae > Mixophyes > Mixophyes fleayi. Next base: position 85,533,892 of record NC_134407.1, on the reverse strand, counting down.
ATCCCGAACCTCTGATGATCACAGAAATTACTTCTGAAACCTGACCAGACTATGAGTGTCATGAATTATTTGGACTAGCAAAGCCAAAGAACTGCAGAGTTTGCAACAAGAAACTACTAAAGATTGAACAAAGGACATGCAAGGCCTGCAGAACTACTATAGACTCATTAACTACCTACTAAGAAACCATCTTTTAAGAAACCATCTTCTAAGAAACCATCTTTTCTAGACATGGACATTTGCCAAAATGCATCTCCTCATAAATCAAGTTAGGACAGGGAGGATCACAGGCTTATTAGTGGGGGATGAGTTGACAGATTCCTAAGGGGACCAACTCTATGCATGTGGCCTCCTACATGTGTATAAGTACCTGCTTATTAAGAATGTGGTTCTATAGATAGGATTAGGTAGGTAGGAGGAGAAAGGGTCGAAAATTGAATAAAAGATGGGAAATGTTAAATATGATTTTTTGTTAAGGCCTCATAAGGCCTTTGTTCAGCCATTTTATTGTAACTTGTATAGAAATATTATTTGCTAGAAGAGATTATTCATTTTTCTGTTAACTTGCAGTTTTGCAATATGTGAGCCTATGGCCTTGAAGTTGAACTAATAGGGAACACCTGAAGAATGTAACCAGTTATGAAAACAATAATGAGCTTCATATCCAGCTGGTAGTATGGGAACTGTATCCATGGTGTTGCACATAGCATATCTCCAACTCCCCTTGAGATAAGAGATAATAGGCTCATCTGTCCTTAGAAGGGGGAGAAAAGTAAACACCTCAAGAATACGTGAGAAAGTTAATCAGTAGCGCTTCTCATAAACTAGTGGTATAAACTATTGTATGCATATGACGTAGGATTCATTTATTCAGTAGCCTATAAAAACCTGTATCTTTGTATCAATAAACTAGAGAATATTCCTTGTATACAGAACTTGGTCTGTGTCAATTCTCTCCAGCTGATTGAAGCGCTTCCAGATATACTTGACACCACAGGCAGACTTGGGTCAGAATTTTAGATCTAACAGGATCAATTGTTAAGGACTGTTTTAACAAATGCGTGGAAACATATTTTATAATGTTATATTGCTTTCATGCTAAAATTAACAAATTTAAACTCAGGTTCATCACACATTTTAAGTCAAATACCCCTTCTAACCATCCCTCTCAGACACATGAGCACATCTGTCTCTATCAGGCTGCCATGTTGATGTGACAGCCCCGTGTACTAACTGTAAAAAAAATTACATCAACAAGCATCAAAAACTTTCTTTGTCCTATTCCTTGTTCATATATGAAAAAAACAGGGAAAACTGGCTGACCTTTGTTTAACCCCACCTGTGTAAATATGATATAATAAAAGGGTGGGAAAACCGTCCGAGACTAGTTTAGTCCTACCTTTTGCATAAATAGTTATAGTATAAAAGATAGTAAAAACAAGTCTAACCCTGACTATTTATCAAAAAAGCACACAAAAAGTCTATATAAACCTATAACTATGAAGTAAAATCACCAACAGGCACTTCAAACCAAGTGCCTCCTGCCACCCAAACAACACTTTCCAGACAACCAGGCACTTCAAACCAAGTGCCACCTGCCACCCAAACAACATTTTCCAGACAACCAGGCACTTCAAGCCAAGAGCTAGGTAAATAAATACCAACCGCATTTTTCTTATCAGGAGGTTGAAATTTTGGTTAACAACATAGTGGAAATGCTTGTGAGGGTCAATAGAAACGTGACAGCAGCTGTTCGGCTGGCTACTTGGCAAAAAATAACACATAGGGGTAAAAATAGCAATCTGCAGTTATATAAAGCAGACGATTTTCTGGTATTATTTAAAACAGAAATTTTATTAACGTAAAGCCTGTTGGGTTTGATAAGTTGCTTGATAACTTCTTTTGGGGTAGAAAGACATCATGGACCAGAGGCAGTAAAGTGACATCAACTTGGATGACAGGAGAATGGGCAGCATAACATATCTCAGTAGGATGGATGGAATCAAAGATCTCAGGAGGATTGGCAGCATCAAAAATCCCAGGAGGATGGGCAGCATCACAGGTTTCAAGAGGATTGGCAGCATCAAAGACCTCAGATTACAGGATTTCATGGGGTGCAAATGGGTCATGAGGCTACAAAGCAAAAGCAGATTGATCAGAAGTCAAGACACTATAAAGATTTAGCAGAGCTGACACATGGACAATGTGGAGGTTTGGCAGAGCTCACACCTGAACACTGCCACCAGATTGGTGGCAGGAGATTCGCCAGCATTGAGTGTGGGAGAGACTGACTGTCAGGACTGACTACCTTTTTGGCTTTTTCTTGATGATATAAAGAATTCCTCTGCGTTGTGATAATGTAGTGTACAGATGTTTATGTTTTATTATGTACAATTAACACAGATGTTTCTGGTCAGAACATAAATATAAATACCAACTGGACATAAATCTCAATTATAAATATATAATATATAAAATTCTCAAAATCTGTGGCAGCGGGAAAGGTTCCCAATTATATTTAAGCAAAGTCCTTTATAAAACCAACGCAAGGGGGACAAGGACTATCACAGCCAGACTGGCACAGTTAAATGTTCCAGAAATGTTCAGCAAATCGCAAAGTGGCTAATAGCCTGAAAGGAGTCTATCAGATGCTTTAAGTTCTCTACTTCTGACATGGGAGTTGGTGCTCGCGGCAGCGAGCAGTTAATGAAGTCCAAACAGCCAACAATGTATAGTTGATGGTAGACTTACGTTTGTGAGGAGTGGATCACGGTCCAGTTCCTTACCTCCCCTCTCTAGATCAGGGGGCACTGTTGTGTGGAACTTGCACTCGGAGATCGCTCCGTCTTCTCCAATGGTGCACGCATGCGCAGAGTGGTGCCAGCATTCCAGCTGTTAGGTGTGTGTCCTCTCCTCTCGCTTGCTCTGTGCTGACGTGGCAGTTCAGCGTTCCAGCAGCGGGAGCTATAAATGATGTTCGAACACTAGATCAGTCTCAGAGCAATAGGTTTACCTCCTGGACGTCTGGCTCTCCTCATTCCTTTTTCCTGTAAGCTTCCAGTGAACTCCCAGTATATGAGGCAGCTGGTTCCTGACTCTGGTTTTGGATTCTCATTCTGGTACTCAGCCCTTCTTGGTATCTGGACTTGGATTGCTGACTACGTTTTTGTTTTCTCCCCTTGTACTGCTTACTGCCCCTGTGTGAACCAAACTCCGGCTTGCTGATCACATTTTTTGGATCTAACCACCCCTTGCTACATCTATCATGATAGTGGACCATTCGGGGGCTGCAAACTGCAAACCTTCAGCTGTGAAGTCTATACCACCTTGCTGTGGTTCTTGGTGAAGAAAGGAGGGTTTGTTACATTCCGTGCCCAGATTCGGCCTGTGCCAGCATTATCTGATAGTTTACTCCATCTTGCTGTATGGGTGTGACAGTTTGATGTTACTCAAAATCAGTCCTCCAATGCTTATAGAAATAACATCCTATATGTTACATAGCTTATAGTTTTCAATAGTTTAACTCCAAGGAACAAACCAAACAATCATGACAAGATTCTCAACTTGACACACTGAATTGTGGAAGTATTCTGTCAGAATTTGCATGCAGCCTTTTGCATTGCATGCTGGTTTGCATTGGCAGCTCTTGCCTCCAGGATTATAGGACTTTATATTTGTGTTCATTGTATATATTTTGGCAGTACCTCTGTTCACCAGAGGTGCTGCTATTGTGCCTTTTCCTTTATTATTGCTAGGGGTTAACCTGTGTCACTATTTATCTCCTGCACCTGGGTGTTCCCTATTTATACATGTTTCTCTGCCTCTTCTGTGCTGGTCATTGTTGTTTTGTTGCCTTTCAGTTTGGTTTGTCTCCTGGTTCTTCTGTGCTCTTGAACTTCACATCACTACTCCGGATCCCTCTTCATCTAACCATTCCTCCTGCATCTGCAGTATTACTTGCAGTTTCAGCATTATTTGGTTCATACTATTTATCTGCATTTGGATCAATAAACACCTATATTCTTTATCACATCCTGGGTTCCATAACTGTTACTTAGTTAAAACGTGACACATATATATTCCTGCAAACTAATTGTACATGTACAAATGTCCATGATGTCTACCCCCAGTTACTTTTAACAGAAGCTCAGCATAAGCACTTTTTCAAATCTTGATAACTACGACAAGAGTTTCAATTATTATCATAGCAGTTTTCACAAATGCCAAATGGACCATGTATATAGGATGGCATGAATGTTTACAGCAAGTTGTGCCTATATGAATAAATCAAGGAGAATAATGGTGACACTTACACACCAGTATATAACTCTTAATCAATTGCAAAGCTCATAGCAAAAACAGAGTAAATTGAATAAACTGGCAAAAAGAAAAGCATTTGCCAGGGATTAAGTTTAGAGCCAAAATAGGGAGTGAGGGGTTGTTACATATTGCTCAATAGTCTATTGACTATTCACTTAGCCGACTGTGCATGCACAGTCAGCTAAGGAAAAACTCAAAAGTTTTTCACTACTGCGATCACCAATCAACAAAGCTAATACTTCACTGTAGTCTTTGCCGGAACAGTCTCCTATTGAATGTGTTGTCCTGGCATGACTTTTATGATAATTCGCTACAAAAATTAATCTCTTATCGTAACAAAAAGAGGCAGTAAGAGTTTTTAGTTTACGTGGAATAAAATGCGAACATTAATAAATAGGCCCCTATATGTTTGGTGCAATCTTCAAGGAGCAGATTGCGCAGTAGTGCACTGTCTCCAGACTCAGAAATTTAAGTTGTGCAGTTATACAAAAGCTATAAAAAATATTGTTCACGGAGGAGGACAACGTTTTACATATGACATTCTTTTACACATATAGGGCGTGATTCATTAAGGAAATTAAAGCCATAAAAAGGAAGTAACTTTGCACCTTGGCAAAACCATGTTGCATTGGAGGGGGAGGCAAATTTAAAATGTGATGGCAGATTTATAGTTGGAGTAGGGCATGTCCTAGATCAACTTTAAATGTCAGTGTAAACAAAAGGCTATCAAGTGTTTGTATGCTATATGAAAAAACAACCAGTGTTTAACTTATGTGCAAAATAATAAACTAATTTTTCATAGTGAGCTCATTTGTATTTTAACTTTTTACAAATGTACATTGAAAATTATGTAGATGTGTTTTTTTTTTTTCTTTAGACTTTCACATCGTTTTGAAACATTCAAACTCCTTTGTCTCCATGACCTGTACCTCTTTCTTGTCCACTCTTGTCTTCATTATATGCTCCTCCCTGTAATCAGATGAGACTTCAGCTTATCTCCCTCCTCCTGTCATACCATCTTGTCCCCTGCAATACAGAGAGGAGAGAGTGGGAGAGAGGAGGGACAGTGGGCACCTGTAGAAGTGCTCAGCCTGATACTCACTCCCTGTCTGCTCCTTGTTCATCAAAGAAAACAAACCTCAGGAACATTGCTCCAGCTGTCACAGAGAATATTTTTTTCAAAGCGAATTCCCTCTCTTAAGGGCTCTACTGTCTCATCACTAAAACTTAAAGGTAAGAAATACTATAATTTTAAGCAAATAGGAGTTAATTCGGCTCAGATGTATACTGCCCCAACTGATCAACCCTTTTGATACAGAAATATTATTGTTTTACATTTGCTCTCGATTGTGTTCTGTTTACTTCTTATTTTAAGAACTGAACAGATGGATGTTAATTTTTTCTGTCTGTTTTACTGATCTTTTATGCATAGTTGCAGCTAAAATCTCTGCATATACAATATATTTTAAAATTAATCTAATCCCCAATTTCAAGCTAAGTGGCATAACAGTTCTAATTATTTAATATGTACATATTGCTGTGACACAATTGTAAAACCTGAATACTGGTTGCACACTATTTTGTGACAAAAGATACACAAATATATAAACCAATTCAAAGTATTTTACAACAGTGGTGTAAATATTTTAATGTGTGTCGTATTTTTGGATGTATAGATAGAGGAAGAGCATTGCTTTTTTATATATTTTTTTTAATTTTGCGTGACGTTGTCATGTTGAGATTAAAATAATCAAACTGAATGATTAAACTTGCTTATTTGGTCAGTGTTATATAAATGTTTATAAACACAATGTAACATGGATGTGTGTACAACGCTGTGTGTTTAGACCATATGTATAGTTCAATTTGGGGTTGCATGCAAATATTACTGGTAATTTAACCGTTTCACAGATTGAGACAGGGAAACAAAGGTCTTATTGTTTCGACATTTCTGACTCTTTCATTAATAAGCGGAAAAGTTTAGAAAACGTAACAATTGCAAGTTTAAACGGAACACCAATTTAAATCTAATTAAGTTGCCATGCGTACTTAGCAACTAATCTACAGTCTTGAAATTTGATATATTTAAGTAATACATTAGCTCCACTTTCTACAGTACTTTAAATACATGTATTAGGCAATGTTGACTAAAACCTATGTATCTTAATTAACTGTAAAGGGTAATTTATTATAAGGACCAGTGGTTGAAATGGAAATTTAGAAGTGAGGGTGTGGACAATTTAGAAGTGACAGTATCAAAATTTAGTAGTGGCAGTATCGAAATTTAGAAGCGGCAGTATGTAAAATGTAAGTAAATGGAATTTGATGGTTTTATAATCATAGCAGTAGGAGAAGAGGTGGTATGGCATACCAAAGTATACCAAACCACTTTGACCACTGATAAGAACATTAAAATATGTTTGATGATATTTTGGCTATCATATAGACATCATTAAGTGTTAAACAGACGAGTTGTCCTTTGCTTAAGCTAATGATATACATAATAGGATTATAATCACTTATAATACTCTCATTCCAAATAAAATATAGGCTAGCAAAAAACTTATCTTTAGCTCCAAAACATTCAAGGATGGAGATTGTACCTTCAGTAGATTTTCAAATGTTCAGAACCCTGGCGTAATATTGTTAAAAGGAAAACAAAGCAGGCCAATAGCTGTCACCTCTACCATTTTTGCACTTCTGTATTAAAACACCTGAAGATTAGGAGGCTCATGTAGAGTTGGGCATACATCTGTTTTTTTTATTAGATGGGCAATTTCATTCAGCGCATGCATACAAAAAGAGTATTCATATGTCCATATCAAAATTTTTGCGCATGTTACTCTAATATCTCCTTAAGTCATGCAGTAAACCTATAACAATATAGGAAGAGGATATGTTGATAAAACCTCTATAGCCTGGGCACAATCATATGTCAGCTATGTTTACATTTTTTCAGGAAAAAGACTATTACAGGCTAAAAAGCAATGACTTGAATAAGTTGTACTGATATTCTTTATATACCATGCAGGAGCTGGCTGGCAGACTTTAGCCTAGGGGGCAAGCACACAGCACTGGCCCATAAGTAGCCAATTCTTAAAGGGTGGTTTTCGGTACAATGCATATTTACCATTATAGAAACGAAGCTATTTTAGTGTTGCTTAACCCAATGGTACTTTATTATTATAAATGATAAATGTAAAATAATGAAAATGAATAATGCAACAAAAACAAACCTTGATTATTAAACGATTCACGCAAAATGTGCATTTGTACAATTAATAAATATAAAGAGGAAAAAAATACATTAGTAATTTAAAACAACTTTAATTTACGTTAAAAAACAATCTATATGAAACTTGAACCGATGATGATCTATGCTCGCACAAAATCAAATTATGCTATTTTTTTAACAATAAAAATGAAAGGATTATATAAACAAAAACTGATCATACACTTACTTGAATAAAAGTGATTGTAATTTCTCTCTCTATTTCTCTTCATTTTCTCTTTTTATTATTATTCGTCTTATTATTATTATTATAATTATTATTATTATTACTATTATTATTATTATTATCTTTTATTTATAAGGAGCCACAAGATGTCCGCACATATTACAAACAATAGAACATACAAGGATTAACAGTACAGAACAATAGACAAGTAACATTAAAACTCTAAAAGACCCAAGCATAGCTAGCACCAGTGTAGCTGGAGCAAAAGTAATAGGTAGTGAGACAGGAGGGAAGAGGGCTCTGCTCGTAAGAGCTTACAACCTAAACGGAGGGTAAACAGGTACTGGAAAGAGGAGCAGAGGCAGGGCACAAAGTGTCAATCTGACACCCTGGCCCATCAATAATGTGAAGAGCGCAGCCGCACAGGCACGTCACTCACACACAGTCATTTGTTGCTACAGGCTCTCGTAGTCTATGGGAGGAGCCATGTAGCACTGTCATCAGAGTGGTGCAAGTAGCCAATGCAGGCCATGCATTGGCTGCCATCACATATTGATTGATGTGACTACATTATCCATTGATAGAATATTGGTACTACAAGCTGTAGTACCAATAATCGATCATTGGATGATATGGCAGTATCACGTAGTAGGCGATGTGGCCGCCCATGCGCAGCTTGCATAGGCTTCCTGCACTGCGTTCACCATTGGACCACCAGTCAACCCAAATTGGACTTTGGATGTCCAGCCAGCCCGTCCCTGAGCCCTTGGTTTTTATGTAAAATAAAATATATCTATCAATCAGATTTTCACTTGATTTCCCCTGTGACATTGTATTATGTATTACTATAAAAATGAAAAAAGAAAGAAAAATAAATAACAATAGATACATCATGATTTAGACAACCAACGAGTGGCATATTTATGGATTAAGTCTACAACATGAGAAAGTAAAAACCTTAAAGTATATTATTATTTTAATAAAAGTAGACAGGTTTTTGTTTACATTCGCATGAGCAGCTGAGCAAATCAGATATCCTTCTGGCTTAAAAAGACTTTCTGTCTCCACTGAGCTTGTGCTTTCCCTCAGCTGTTTCTGACCTTCTTACAACTGACTAAGCTGACAATCACCTGATCGCTTTGTGCAGCTTTCCTCCCGGCTCAGCCTTCACTGCCAGTGTATATATCGTTTTTCTGGCTCACTGTATTACCATCTCCTCAGTCCAGTGAACAGCATTGTTCTGTGATCTGAAACATACAAAAATTCTGGGAAAATCTGCATCCTAGTCTGGAATGGAATTTTATAATTGGATGCATAGAAAGATAATTACCAACTATTTTCTTTTATTTATAATCAGTTACAGAAATAGAAGCTTGACTGAATTGTTCGCCTTTTCATATTGTTTCAGTCTTTCTCTTTATACAGACAGTTTTGATGCTGTTCCGCTATTTTGATTATTGCAGTTTATACAATATCTTTGCTTTTCCCATAAAGGGACACATACAGCGTGGGTAGGTTAATGGTTAACCTTCAGAGAGCACCACATATAGGACTAACCAGATCAGACATGTATGTCCAGATACATGGGAAATACACATGTTGCATATCTTCCTGGCATTAAGTTCACATGTGTCCTGTATGCCTACAATTATTACTATGTAGACATAAATGGCCTGATGCTGAGTTGTATGGAAACGCAAAATGCTCTTTTTTGTACTGTGCTTGTGCAGTAAAATGGAGTACATCTCAGTCTGTATGTAGACTAAGAAATATCTGGCTGTGGTGCTATGTGTAGAGAAAGGGAACAGGGGAGGGAAGTGGTGACTAGCATAGCCTGAGCACAATAAAGAAGTGTGTTAACGCACTTTGTTAATTATGTAGATGTTGAGGCAGGCACAGACATCTTTTGCATCTGCTTCCCCCTGGTGCAAGATCTGCGCTTCTGCTGATGAACATCATCAGCATGGTCCCTGCCCCAAATGTTAAAAAAAGAAAGAAAACAAAACAAATGTACGCCCCAATTAAGTCAAACAAGGCCTAGTGCTGCCTGCCTAGGCTGGTATCTGCAAACTCATGGGGAAGAAAAGCATGGGGTCCCTCTGAAAATACCATGCCAGCCAGGACTGGTGACACTTTAGCAAGAAAACCTGCAGTGTGGGGTCCCCTTGCCATAATGTCAATCAGCTCTAGGCTAGTCAGCTCAGGGCTGAATTCCCTAGAGTGGTGGATGTGGGTTAATAAATATGCCCTGGCCACCTTTAGTGGTTGGGCATGCTGGCACTTGCATTTTTATCAGCTCCATCACAATCATGGCTGCCAGGGCATGTTGGCACTAAAGGAACCCAGTGCCTTCTGGGACATGTAGTGCACCATGAGAAAATTGTAAAAACAAACACACTCACTCTAGAACCCAGCACTTCCCCCCGCAACCACACACACACAACCCTCACTGATCCCCTTTATTTTCTGACCTAGGTATTGGCATGAAAGCTGGCACTGCTGTCATCCTCTGCTTGCAATTTGTCTTGGTAAAATAAAAAGTCATCATAAGATGCCCACTACTAGCTCAGCCAAGAGCTCCACTGCAAATGAGCTCTTAGCGGCAGTGCAGTAATATTTATAACCAGGAAATTTCTCATGCTCTGACATGTTTTTAAAACATACAGTAAGATCCAATGTATAGCTCCTCCCCTCAACTACTCCTATTCATAAATCTCTGATCTAATCACAACACACACTCTGACATACACCTTTCCTTCCATCTGGTAACCACCTCTCCCTAAAACATATCTCTTCAATTTAGCTTTATCCCTTATTAATAATACCTGATACTACCCCCTCTGCATGTCATTAATCAGTAACAGTCCCATAACCACTCTGTGTCTCACTAGCTCTTTGTCACAGGCACTAGGAGTCTTTGCCCAGGAAATCACCAGATGATGGCTTACCAGAGTAATATAGATGGTAATAGGTACTCTGGTAGAAGGGTGACAACGGAACTGGAGGAACAGCAGATGGTGAGAGAATGCTCGAGGAAAGTCTATGACTAGCAGCACTGGTAGAGAGTATATAATTGAACACGAGTAACTGGATGGACAAGGAAAGGTGAGGGTAGTCAGTGGTCAGCGTATAGCAAGTTGTACCACTGCTATAGTGAGGAGGAATGTCCAGAGGTAGCGAGGAGGTAGTGGGAGTCTGCGGTCTGCGTATAGCAAGTTGTACCGCTGTCTAGGTAAAGGAATGGAATCCAGGTGAAGGTAGATAACAGGGAAGTCAGTGGTCTGCGTATAGCAAGTTGTACCACTGCTATGTGAGAGGATACTTGAAACTGGTGTCACAGGGAACTGGAAGCAGTGGTCTGCATATAGCAAGTTGTACCACTGCAATATATATGTGTGGAGGGCACGAGGAGATGAATGCTATGCAGAGTATACACGGGTACACAGAACTTGATCCCACGATGATATCACAATACAATGATAACAGAGCAGCACTGCTAAAGTATACAAAGTCACAATAACAATCCAGGCAAATAGGAGACAAAGTCAATGGTAGCAATAGTCTCAGTGGATAGAGGACTCCAGAGGAGAACACAACACAGTCCAGCTAGATATGCAATACACAGGCAAAGTCAATGAGAAGTATGCATACCGCGGTTCAGGAGAGCAGGCTGTCAGAGAGACGTGCAGGGATACCTGAACGGCTGAAGGCCGGCAGGAGGAGAGATCACTGGAAGGTGGAAGCGGTATTCAAGTTGGTGCAGCGCACGGCAGGAAAACCATCATGAACGAGGCAATACTCTGGAAGCAGTAGTAAATGGAACTGGAACTTGAAGAACACGGGAGAGTTAAGGCGGTCTGAACTCCAGTAGCAGAGATGGAAGCAGCGGAGCGCTGACCCGATGAACGAAGGAGAGTTGAGATGAGCTGGAACTCTGTAGAAGCAACGGAGGCAGCGGATAGGACTCAGCTGGCTGCAGACACGATGAACACCGGGGAGTTGAGGTGAGCAGGAACTCTGTAGAAGCAACGGAGGCAGCGGATAGGAATCAGCTGGTGCAGACACGATGAACACAGGAGAGTTGAAGTGAGTAGGAACTCTGTAGAAACAACGGAGGCAGCGGATAGGAATCAGCTGGTGTAGACACGATGAACACAGGAGAGTTGAAGTGAGTAGGAACTCTGTAGAAACAACGGAGGCAGCGGATAGGAATCAGCTGGTGCAGACACGATGAACACAGGAGAGTTGAAGTGAGTAGGAACTCTGTAGAAACAACGGAGGCAGCGGATAGGAATCAGCTGGTGTAGACACGATGAACACAGGAGAGTTGAAGTGAGTAGGAACTCTGTAGAAGCAACGGAGGCAGCGGATAGGACTCAGCTGGCTGCAGACACGATGAACACCGGGGAGTTGAGGTGAGCAGGAACTCTGTAGAAGCAACGGAGGCAGCGGATAGGAATCAGCTGGTGCAGACACGATGAACACAGGAGAGTTGAAGTGAGTAGGAACTCTGTAGAAACAACGGAGGCAGCGGATAGGAATCAGCTGGTGTAGACACGATGAACACAGGAGAGTTGAAGTGAGTAGGAACTCTGTAGAAACAACGAAGGCAGCGGATAGGAATCAGCTGGTGCAGACACGATGAACACAGGAGAGTTGAAGTGAGTAGGAACTCTGTAGAAACAACGAAGGCAGCGGATAGGAATCAGCTGGTGTAGACACGATGAACACAGGAGAGTTGAAGTGAGTCTGGAAACCACAATAGAAATAACAGGAATCAGCAGGAGCTGAATACACGAGGAAACACAGGAACACCTTCAGAGGCTCATGGGAATGAGACTCCAAGATCAGGCCACGAGGTATTGACCACAGGTGCTTTAAATAGGGAGTGTTGCCTGATCAGCCAATTAATGAAAAGTAACAGATACTGAAGGCTTGAAAGAGCTGCACATGCGCAGACCTTCAGGATGGCGGACGGCCACGGTTCCTAAACACACGAGAAGTAGCACTCACAGTCCGGTGAGTGACAGTACCCCCCCTTTTAAAGGTGGGCACAGAACACCTGGAACCGGGTTTGTCCGGAAACTTGGAGTAGAACTTCTTAAGAAGAGTTGGAGCGTTGAGATCTTCTGCTTTGATCCATGAACGCTCCTCAGGACCAAAGCCCTTCCAATGAACGAGGAAACGAAGAACTCCTCGCGAAATTTTTGCATCTAATATGTGAGTAATCTCAAAGTCCTCCTCTTGATGAATTTGACCTGGCCGAGGTGCTGAAGGAGGGACCGAGAAACGGTTGATGATAAGAGGTTTGAGCAAAGACACAAGGAAGGCATTGGAAATACGAAGGTTCTTAGGAAGTAGAAGTTTGAAACAAACTGAATTTATCACTTGAATGATCCTATACGGACCAATAAAACGAGGAGCGAACTTCATAGATGGGACCTTCAAACAAATATTTTTGGTTGATAACCAAACACAATCTCCGATTTTCAGTGGTGGAATAGCCCGTCTCTTTTTATCTGCAAAAGACTTATATCTGGCAGAAGTCTTCTTTAAACAGGTTTTGACCTGCGACCAAATATTTTTGAAGGTTTGGCAAATAGTCTCTACAGCAGGAACTTGGGTGGGAGGGAGAGCAGGAAATTCCGGAAAAGACGGAGGGTGACCGTAACCCACAACGAATGGAGTTTTAGAAGATGACTCATGATAACCATCTTCAACGTCCGAGGACGTCACGAACGCCCGATGAGGAGGAAGGCGTTCTGACAGAACCTTATCGCACAGATCCGTAGATGAAGGATCCTGTGGAGGAAGACCTGGTGGAATAGACGACTGTTGTATTTTAAGTGGAATAACTTGAGAGAGACAACGATGATGACATTCAGACCCCCAGGATGTGACTTGAGGAGTGTTCCAGTTGATCTGAGGGGAATGAAGTTGAAGCCATGGAAGGCCTAGTATAATAGGACTGGTAGTAACAGGAAGAATTAAAAATGAAATTTCTTCTAGGTGTAATACACCAATTTGAAGGGTTACTGGAGACGTACTCTGAGTGATGAGACCATTAATAATGCATGATCCATCGATAGCAGTCACAGTAATAGGTGTCTTCAAAGTGATCATTGGTAGGGACCATAGATTCACGAGGGATTTAGAAATAAAGTTTCCCGCAGCTCCAGAGTCAATAAGTGCTTGGGACTTAAAGGATTTGGTAGCAAAGGAAACTGTAACATCAAAAGCACAAACTTTTAATTTCGAGGAACAAGAAGAGGACTCCAGAAACCCTAACCTTATCTCTCCAGTATTGGTTAGAGCCCGGCATTTCCTGGGACATGAGTTCAGCATGTGAGTAGAGTCAGCGCAATAGATACAGAGTCTATTTATCACTCTTCGTTCTCTCTCCTCTGCAGTTAATTTGGAGCGACCTATCTTCATAGGTACTACTGGAGATGGAGCTTGATGAACTTGAGGTACCGAGCGAAGAGGTGCTTTGAAAGAAGTTACTCTTTCGGAATCATTCTCACGAAACCTCATGTCTACACGAAGGCAAAGGGAAATCAAATCATCCAAAGAGGAGGGTACTTCTTGTGAGGTCAGTGCGTTTTTAATTTTATCGGAAAGCCCCTGCCAGAAGGCGGCGATCAGTGCCTCAGCATTCCACTGAAGTTCAGAGGCTAGTATCCGAAATTGAATGACGCACTGAGCTACGGTGCGAGATCCTTGGCGTAGACGGAGGATGCTGGATGCAGCGGAAATAACCGGACATGGTTCATCAAATACACTTCGGAACGTGGAAATAAATTTGGCACTATCCTGTAATAATGGATCATTTCTTTCCCACAGAGGGGAAGCCCATGCGAGAGCTTGTCCGGAAAACAAGGAAATGAGATAGGCCACTCTGGAACGATGAGTAGAGAAATTTTGAGGTTGGAGCTCAAAATGGACGGAGCATTGGGTAAGAAAGCCCCTACAGGTTTTGGGGTCTCCATCATATTTTGAAGGAGTAGGCAGGTGTAGCGTGGAAGCAGTAGACACCTGGGATGGCAAATGGGAAGAAGAAGATGACACGGGAGGATCAACGGTGGTTGCTACATTTTGCACAGAAGTTACTTGGGCAACTAAAGTCTGATAACATTGCAGCAACTGTTGATGACGAACATCTTGTTGTTCCATACGGGTAACCAGATACCGCAGCATCTCATTAGCTGTTGGTTCCGATCCTGGGTTTGTCATGGCCTGATCTTACTGTCATGGGCACTAGGAGTCTTTGCCCAGAAAATCACCAGATGTTGGCTTACCAGAGTAATATAGATGGTAATAGGTACTCTGGTAGCAGGGTGACAACGGAACTGGAGGAACAGCAGATGGTGAGAGAATGCTCGAGGAAAGTCTATGACTAGCAGCACTGGTAGAGTGTATATAATTGAACACGAGGAACTGGATGGACAAGGAAACGTGAGGGTAGTCAGTGGTCAGCGTATAGCAAGTTGTACCACTGCTATAGTGAGGAGGAATGTCCAGAGGTAGCGAGGAGGTAGTGAGAGTCAGCGGTCTGCGTATAGCAAGTTGTACCGCTGTCTAGGTAAAGGGATGGAATGCAGGTGAAGGTAGATAACAGGGAAGTCAGTGGTCTGCGTATAGCAAGTTGTACCACTGCTATGTGAGAGGATACTTGAAACTGGTGTCACAGGGAACTGGAAGCAGTGGTCTGCATATAGCAAGTTGTACCACTGCAATATATATGTGAGGAGGGCACGAGGAGATGAATGCTATGCAGAGTATACACGGGTACACAGAACTTGATCCCACGATGATATCACAATACAATGATAACAGAGCAGCACTGCTAAAGTATACAAAGTCACAATAACAATCCAGGCAAATAGGAGACAAAGTCAATGGTAGCAATAGTCTCAGTGGATAGAGGACTCCGGAGGAGAACACAACACAGTCCAGCTAGATATGCAATACACAAGCAAAGTCAATGAGAAGTATGCATACCGCGGTTCAGGAGAGCAGGCTGTCAGAGAGACGTGCAGGGATACCTGAACGGCTGAAGGCCGGCAGGAGGAGAGATCACTGGAAGGTGGAAGCGGTAATCAAGTTGGTGCAGCGCACGGCAGGAAAACCATCATGAACGAGGCAATACTCTGGAAGCAGTAGTAAATGGAACTGGAACTTGAAGAACACGGGAGAGTTGAGGCGGTCTGAACTCCAGTAGCAGAGATGGAAGCAGTGGAGCGCTGACCCGATGAACACAGGAGAGTTGAGATGAGCTGGAACTCTGTAGAAGCAACAGAGGCAGCGGATAGGACTCAGCTGGCTGCAGACACGATGAACACCGGGGAGTTGAGGTGAGCAGGAACTCTGTAGAAGCAACGGAGGCAGCGGATAGGAATCAGCTGGTGCAGACACGATGAACACAGGAGAGTTGAAGTGAGTAGGAACTCTGTAGAAACAACTGAGGCAGCGGATAGGAATCAGCTGGTGCAGACACGATGAACACAGGAGAGTTGAAGTGAGTAGGAACTCTGTAGAAACAACGAAGGCAGCGGATAGGAATCAGCTGGTGTAGACACGATGAACACAGGAGAGTTGAAGTGAGTAGGAACTCTGTAGAAACAACGAAGGCAGCGGATAGGAATCAGCTGGTGTAGACACGATGAACACAGGAGAGTTGAAGTGAGTAGGAACTCTGTAGAAACAACGAAGGCAGCGGATAGGAATCAGCTGGTGTAGACACGATGAACACAGGAGAGTTGAAGTGAGTCTGGAAACCACAATAGAAATAACAGGAATCAGCAGGAGCTGAATACACGAGGAAACACAGGAACACCTTCAGAGGCTCATGGGAATGAGACTCCAAGATCAGGCCACGAGGTATTGACCACAGGTGCTTTAAATAGGGAGTGTTACCTGATCAGCCAATTAATGAAAAGTAACAGATACTGAAGGCTTGAAAGGGCTGCACATGCGCAGACCCTCAGGATGGCGGACGGCCACGGTTCCTAAACACACGAGAAGTAGCACTCACAGTCCGGTGAGTGACACTCTTATTGCCTCAGCATTGTCATCTCCCATGAAGATGTAAAGTATGTAAGAGCAGTCATTGGATTGAACTTACATTGCAGTGTGATAGATGCATGATATCTTTCTGTTCTTGGTTTTAGGTGTAAATGCACAGACGTTAAATTTTAAAACTGCTTATGTTTTATAGTTTGAATTAAAATCTACTAGAAAAGGTTTAATTAAAATAATCTTCAATTATCTTTATCTGTTGCAACAATTCAGCCCTATGCTGTTTGACTTAAAAACAATATTTTTGTATACATAGTTCCACTAACCCTATATATATCTTTTTCTCTAAAAAGTGATTTTTCTTAAGAGCTTCCTCTTATTAAAAATTTAAAATGTTGCTACAATTTCTTCTAAAATGGCTGGATTAGCCATATTGTGTATTTATCAGTTTTGAAAATAGCAACTTTTAGATAAAATAAAAGTATTCTAGTTTACTTTCTTTCTGTGTGTTTTAGTTATTATGTTTTTTCTTAACAAAAATGATCATATTCAAGAAGTGTACATTTATATGACTAAACTAAACTTTGTTTTTATGACTTCTATGAAATTCGCTAGAATAATAGTGCTCTACTTTCAATTAAAACACACATTGTCAATTTAGCATATTCAGAGCACAAGACTTGCTCCAAATGGGATGTTTGTGCTTCCTACCATGCTAATCAGGCTTTCCCACAGCCTTCAAACCTTTAGACATTCTCTAAATCCCATCTCTTTTTTAAAGCTTACCTTATCCCTGATGATACTATTCACAATAATATACCCTGACAACTGTCCCAATCTCCACTCTAAGCCACACTCTCTCCTGTTGCTTTAGCTGTGCCCTCTTCCACTTAGAATGTAAGCTCTCTAATGAGCAGGGTCCTCCGTACCCTTTGTTTTCATGTCTGTATGTATTTTGTCTGCCTTGTATGTCCTTGTTTTATGCATGTCCTGTTTTCCCTACTGTATGGCGTTGGGGATCACTGTGGCGTCTTACAACTCTACGATAATAATAATAATAATAATAATAATAATAATGGTTATATGTAAGGCTATATCATATTTAGGATACAAAATAATTTTGTTTGGAGGCAGAGAATCAGCATTGACTAAAACTGTATGTGTTACATGTGTTTAATATTTTATAACAGCAAATTAAGATGTCACATCCATAATGTCCAGGATATAGTCATCCTGTTGGTGGATGTCTTTGAAAACATTTAGAATATGAGTTGTATCTTTCACGTGCAAGTAAAATTTTTAACTAAAGGGTTGTAAAAAATAGTCAATGCATTCAGGCAAAGTGATTTTAATGTAAATATATAATTGGCCTATCTTCAGGTTTAAATGATTTTTACGAATTCTTGATAAATAATAAAAGATACAGACCAAGGCTAGAATAAAATATGTATATTTATATTCATATTCATTTAAAATCCATTCATCCTTTTCATTCTTTAAAAGTATATACAGTGTCCAGGAAATAATTTGGTGGGTTTAGTTTTAAATGTTATTTGTTAAAAGGTCATTTAGCATCTGATATGCCCCTTTACCATATTCTGCTTTAAAATGACTATGTCTACCCCTTTGTCCTTTTGTCAGTAACAATTTTTAGTGTGATGCCACAAAACATAATTTGAACTGTGGGCATGCATTTTTGTATTTTAATAAATGTTCTATATAGACTGTACAGACACAAATTATAGTTAGTATTTGGCCAAGTCATGTGGCCAAGGGTTTTTTTTGTTTTGAATTGTAATCCCAAAATATCTTTTGTAGGAACTTCTGTAAGTCCCAATAGCAGTTTTCTATCTGTGTTCATTTCTAAAATGCAGCTCTAGTTTGGGGGAAGAGCAGCTTGGAGCGATATCATAGCACAATGTGCATTGATTGTAACAGTCAGGGACAGGCTGGGCTGGGGGGCAGGGGGGCATCTGCCCTCTGGGCCGCTTCCATAGTGGGCTACTTTGGGCTGGGTCACTGGACCACCTGCATTTTTTTCCCATTAAAACAGACAGCTGAGTCAAGTCTTGCCCCCCGGGATGAAATTTGCCAGCCCTCCCCTGGTAACAGTAAAGTAGAATTCACACAGTCCATCGCAAAAATGCATCCAACAGTAGCATTTATCACTATCTGTCTCTCCCCTGTGACATTATATGACCAAGCTACATGGCCAAGCCTGGATGCATCAGCCAGTTTGAATCATGTACACTGCCAACATCTGCAGACAACATAGCACAAAATAAAGATTGAGAGGAGATGACGGATAGACTGTCCCAAGGCTACATAACAGTATATGCTGCCCAAAGCTTCCAAACTAAATTATATCATTACCTCAACTAAACTAAAGCTTTTAGGTATCATGTTATTTATTTATTTTTACAAATCATTGACTTGTCTACTGCCTTCTGGTGAAAATAAAGCACATACTAAAGTTGTCTGTATTATTTCTACTCATCTGCAGAATAATCCAGGCAACATGTTTAAATGGGCTCAATATAGTTTGGGCTTACGTGTCCCATTTCCTTATCTATTTATCAAAAAGGACCTTTGTAGGCAAGCATCCGACAGAGATGTTTGACATTAAGCAGAATTCCAAGGTAAAATATATACAAAAATACCCTAAAATAATGCAATGCATATGATTGAAACCTCACAAGCAATAAATATACTTAATACTTAATTTTGTGTGTGAGGGCAGGTTAAATGAACACTCACTGTTTCAAAATTCCCATTATATGCACAGAGGCTAATATATATTGCTGCACTTAAACCCTATTATTATATGTAAAAATGTAAAACAACTTTGCAGCCATTGTAAGACATTCACACTATGAACTGTTTTCTATGTCCGTCATTTTTTTCTGTGAAGCACAATTTTTTTCTCTTGTGGCAAAGAGTTAGCTTTTTATATTTCTCATATTTTTATGAGTTTTATATTCACATTATATTTATGAGCTTATTTGCTAATTGGAAACAACTTAAACTCTGCGAACACTTTTGCATATGTTAATGAGTCACTTTTATTTCTACACAGCTTTAGATGAAGTCATTGAGGGGGATTGACTATGCTGCTTGACTACTTTTCTATCTCAATTACACATTTAGCTTTGATAAAGTTTACAAAGAGCAGACAAAAAGCATCAGTGGGAAGGACGTTAGTAAGACAGATGTGGGATGGCATCTAAAGACTCTGCAAATATTGGAAAGGTCCAGCTCCAAAAAGATGTTGGAATTAAGCGGTGAGAATGCTACATAAGGATTTATAAGTGCTGAAGGCGGCTCCCTTGTGATAATTCTAAAAGCTCTCCATTTGAGACATTTACTTGACTTGGATTACAATTATCGTCATCAGGGTACATACCCTCTATTAACAATAGTGACTATTTTATGGGAACACAATTTGATGCTTCAGGGACTCTGCTAATTATACAACTTGGGCATTCTGGAATATCCATTTTGTTCCATATGATGTAACAAATATTGTTTTTACTGTTGTTATGCTAGTATAACATTTCTTACTTGGACCATTCCTTACAGCTGTCTATATATGTGTGTATGCTTTTTTTATGTGATAAATTTTGAATATGTCAAACAAAAACTAAAGATGTAATTTTATTTAAATTATAATCTTAAGACAATGTCCTGTATTACTAAACTCTACTTGCCTCCCTGCGCAAATGAAAACTTTGCACCCCTTAAGATCATGCTATTTTGGCGGGCATATCCATGCAGAATTCCATAGTATTGCAAAACATGAGAAATTACCATTTGCACTGATTTCTGTTAGGTCTTGAATGAGCCTAGTAATGTGAAACAATTGAAACAATTTATTTAATTGTTATGTTCCAGCAGCGATGCGAGGATTCATCATCAGTGCATGCTGCCGCAACGCGTTTTAGGTGCATTAGTAATATGGCATCAAATTGTTCCCTTGGTGATCAAGTAGTTTCATCACTGGGTGTAGCCATGTTGGAATCAGCTGTTTAATATGTTTAAGCATTGCATCTTAGACACAGATGAAAATCCTTCCTTTAGTCTGCCGCTATTGGATACCTGCTCTTTAAAAGGCTTCCTTTTCCTACTTCCTATGTTGGTTATAGTATATTTATGGTAGTGTGTACTTGTTTATATAGTTCTCTGGATATTTTGGGTTTTGACCTTAGCTTGGATTTTTTTGTTTTGCTCGTATTTTGCCTGCCATGACATGTGGACTGTATTTTGGACTTTGCTAGAACTTAGTCTGCCCTTACATTGATTTTGTATTTGACTTATGCTGTATACCATTCTTTCTGGTCTTTTGCTAGTCTCCTTAAGTCTGTACTCCCTAGAGCTGAAGACGTAGGGGTACCCAAGTATTGGTAAGCAACTCGCACACTATAAGAACGGTGACTGTAAGCAGGTTCTGCAGATCTTAGAGTTGTCATACCAGTATTGTAACATTAATAAAATCCAACACTGTTTAACTAATTTAATGAGTGAAACTTGTTGGATTTCAGTAAATACATTATCTGAGTTGTTTTGCAGTTTGAGAGGGCCTTACATACTATGCCTTCTATATTAGGTACATTACTAAACTGAAAACTCAAAACAACTACATTTTTTTATAGTAAGTGTGCAGTGTCTTCTTAAAAATGTAAATTTTCTTTTACATTTCTTGCAAATTTGAAGAAAAATAATCTGGAACTTTGATTACACAGAGATATAAAGAAAAAGTCAGCAAGTAATTTAAGTTTAAAGGTTTTACCTCACCAGAATATGAGATCATACCAAGGGGACTAAGATCAGTCCTTGACATTAATTAGTGGTGGGAAATACACCAACTCTTTGTGTGTACACATGGTATAATAGTTTATTTATAAATAGCATTGGAGTTTGGTGATGAAAGTGGTAAACATTGCTTAACAGTTATGAGTACATATGGACTTGAAGTTTGGGTGCATTTTAAAATTGGATTTGTAATGTGTTTTTATGCATGTCATACAATTCTCATTATTTCCATGCATTTTGATTCTTCTGAATTTCTCGCTATTTCATGTTTTTAAAGTCCGTCAAGTCAACAGGAATGAATCAGTGTTCAAATGCTGTAGCATAGGAAATACAGTTTTATGCCCTGAACTCATATATACTGCATGATGCATTTAAAATGCCATATTTTAAATGTATTGCAGAGTGAAAAACATATATACATACTGTGGCAAAGAGGCAGTTTCCCTATAAGGGAACTGTTAAAAATACAGCCAGTCTGCAGCAGCAGGCTGCAAACAGGGTTAAAGGTTCCCTAGGTTCCTCTTTGAGCTCACACACACAGGTGTACCACATGGGTGTGATTGGTTTGCTGTGATTTGTTTGTAGTGCTTGGGGTGGAGGATAAAGACACTGTCTGTATGTGTTGGTGGGACCACCGATGCCAGTAAGTGACCGGCTTGCAGACAGGGAAGTAGGTGGTGGTGATTTTTTGTGTACTGTTACTAGATATAATTGCTGAACCAGTGTTGGAACTGTTTACCATCCTGACAACTACTAATAAACAGTTAAATGGTTCAATGGTTCATCATACCTCTGTCGGATTCCTGTGAATGCTGTACTTTTTCACATGTGGATCATCGTGGGATCTGTAGGACAGCTAAGACACAGCCGTCCTCCCAGCCTCCAGACTCAAGGGTGGTGGAGTCTGTTAAAAACCACTATAATACATCAAAAAGTTGCAATGCTTTGTTTTAAATGTATTGCTGTGAAGAGACAAACCTGTGTACTGGGAACTGGTTAGCACCAGTTTTGGTTGCAAAAGAAAGCAGAAGTTAAACACTACTGGCCATTGTAGTGCCACACTTGTTAAAGGTTCAAACTGTGAATTGGGTGTGGTCCAAACAAAATTATATATATTTTTTCCAGTTTGATTGCTATTTACCAGTGAAGGTTTTAAAGCACAGCTGAAAAAAGGGGGTTTAAAAACAAACAAAAACAAATTTATTTTTCTTGCAGTTGTAGTACCACACCTTTTGGGTCACTCAGTTGTGAATTGGGTGTGGTCCAGAAACTTTTGCTGTTTACCTGAATGCTGAGAGTAGCTAGGTTTATTTCCCAACACAAACTCCTGTGGGAATGGAAGACATTTTTTAGAACCCTAGTGCATGTGGCAGCAGTGCAGGAGGAAAATACCCAACTTCTCCATGAGGAGATCGCTCAGGGGAGATGGGATAGAGAGGCTCCAGCTACCGCCACGCTACAGAAATTAACTTCTGATGATGAGGTGGAGGCATATCTAATAGCCTTTGAGCATGCCACCACCTGAGCCAAGTGGCCACCTGGGTCTTGGTCCGAATACCTGGCTCCCTTTCTTTCAGGAGAAGCACAGCGAACCTATATAGACCTAGATGAGGACCAGATTGGCGATTATCAGCGGCTGAAACCTACATCTTAGCAAGGGTTGGAGTCATCAGAGCAGGGGAGGTCCAACAATATCATGACTTGAGACTCTCCAAAGATTTATCGGTTCGAGCTCAGCTTGCTGAACTTGGTAGAACACTAAAGAAGTGGTTACAGCCAGAAAAGAGCACTGCGGGCAGAATGATCGAAATTCTGGCCATTGAACATTGTATCTGGGGTATGGACTGAGGGCTCCACAGGTGGGCACTGCAGGTGGATCCTCAGTCATATGAGGAATTGACTGCTGTAGTAGAGAGTTACAGCATATGCCCAAACCTCCGTTGCCCGCTCCAAAGCTTGTGCATCGGTCAAAATCTGGCATATGGAACAGTGGACCGGATATTAGTGAGGAGAGGTTGCTTGATGAAAAGGCAGCCAAAACTGCATTAAGTCCAATCTGCTTTGAGTGCAAATAGCCTGGACACTTGAGGGCTCAGTGCCCAACATTAGTAGAGCCTATGCATTGTTCAGTAGGACACACACAACCAAGCTATCCGAGCCACTGTACAATGAGTCAGGTTACCAGGAAGTCCTACTTGTTTCACAAGACTGTGTGTCACGGGCACTAGGAGTCTTTACCCAGGGATCACCAGATGGTAGGCTTACCAGAGCAATGTAGATGGTAATAGGGTACTCTGGTAGCTGGGTGATCACGGAACATGAAATGATGACCGATGAGATGCTCAGGAAAGTCTATGACTAGCAACACTGGTAATACTGAGGTAATGATACACAAGGAACTGTATGGACAAGGACACGTGAAGGTAGTCAGTGGTCTGCGATAGCAAGTTGTACCACTGCTATAGTGAGGAGGAATGTCCAACAGAAACAAGGAGGTGATGAGAGTCAGCGGTCTGCGGGTAGCAAGTTGTACCGCTGTCTGAGTGAAGGAATGGAATCCAAGTGGAGGTATCCAGGTAGTCAGTGGTCTGCGGTAGCAAGTTGTACCACTGCTATGTGAGAGGATAATGGAACAGGTGATACCGGAAACAGGGATCAGTGGTCTGACATCAGCAAGTTGTACCACTGCATATATATGTGAGGAGGTGCACGGGGGAAAACTGCAACACAGGATATACACAGGCACCTTATACACGATCCACAGTAATATGCACAATATAGGTATATATATATGTAAATGACTGATCAGGTCTGCAATCTAGAAAGTCTCTTGAAGTAGTCCAGCACAATGATAACACAGTCAATGATGGCAATAGACTCAGCGGATAGCAGACTCCAGAGAGAACCAAACACAGTCCAGCAAGATATGCAATACACAGCACAGTCAATGAGAAGCATGCATACCGTGGTTCAGCAGTAGCAGTCAGATGGGATTGCAGCGGTACCTGAGCGGCTGGAGGCCGACTGGATAGGAAGTCCCTGGATAGGAGAAGCAGCGGTCTAGCAGGTGCAGCGCACGGGTGAGTAGACCGACAGGGACACGAATCCACAGGAGTCAGCAACACGTGGAACTGGACTCATAGGAAACCCAGGAGAATGGAGATGATCCAGCAGAGGGTAGTAGAAGAGATACAAATCCAATGCTGACAGGAGGGTAGAGGCCAGTGGAACACGTGAAGGCGTGGAGAGTGGATCAGCAGGAGATGGACGATAGCGCTGACCACAGCGGCAGGACTCAGCGGCACACGGAGGTAACCAGTAGCAACCACAGGAACCAACAGCGATGGGAAACAGGAGTGCACCGCAGGACAGGAGCTGTAGATCACGAAGTGTAGCAGATGGTAATGAAAAGCGGCAGTCTCGAGGAAGACACAGCAAAGATGAGATGAGAGTGTAGTGCACGGAGGCAGCGGATAGTAATCAGCTGGCAGTCACGATGTTGAACACAGGCGAGTTGCAAGCAGGAGACGGTAGTGCACAGAGGCAGCGGATAGTAGTCAGCTGGCAGTCACGATGTTGAACACAGGCGAGTTGCAAGCAGGAGACTGTAGTGCACAGAGGCAGCGGATAGCAGTCAGCTGGCAGTCACGATGTTGAACACAGGCGAGTTGCAAGCAGGAGACTGTAGTGCACAGAGGCAGCGGATAGTAGTCAGCTGGCAGTCACGATGTTGAACACAGGCGAGTTGCAAGCAGGAGACTGTAGTGCACGGAGGCAGCGGATAGAAATCAGCAAACAGACTTGATGAGAAGCAGGTGAGTGAGGTAAAAGCTGGAGTGCACGGAGGCAGCGGATAGCAATGAGTAAACAGTCACATAGATATGAAATAACGTTGAAGTGGTGTAGAAGACTGTAGTGCACGGAGGCAGCGGATAGGAATCAGCAAACAGTCATGATGACACAGTTGATGGTAGAAGTGGTATGGAACCACAGTAGTAGAAGTGGTTTGGAAACCACAGGAATCAGCAGCACTGAATACACAAGTAATACAGGAACACCTTCAGAGACTCATGAGGAATGAGACTCCAAGATCAGGCAACGTGGTAGTGACCACAGGTGCTTAATATAGGGAGGTTGCCTGATCTGCCAATTAAGTTAAAGGGGTATACACTGAAGTATAGAAAAGGGCTGCGCATGCGCAGACCCTCAGGATGGTGGACGGCCACGGTTCCTAAATGTCCGGGAAGAGGCACTCACGGTCCGGTGAGTGACAGTACCCCCCCTTTTAAAGGTGGGCACAGAACGCCTGGAACCGGGCTTGTCCGGATTTTTGGAGTAAAACTTCTTCAAAAGGGCAGGAGCATTAAGATCTTCAGCTTTGATCCAAGAGCGCTCCTCAGGACCAAAGCCCTTCCAATGAACGAGGAAGTGGAGGACTCCTCGCGAAATTTTTGCATCTAGTACCTCGGTAATCTCAAAATCCTCCTCCTGATGGACTTGAACTGGCTGCGGAGCTGAGGGAGGAGTTGAAAAACGGTTGATAATAAGAGGTTTGAGCAAAGATACATGGAAGGCATTAGAAATCCGAAGACTCTTAGGAAGAAGGAGTTTCACACATACTGGATTGATAACTTGAATGATCCTATATGGACCAATAAAACGAGGGGCGAATTTCATGGATGGAACCTTCAAACGAATATTTTTTGTGGATAACCAGACACGATCTCCAATTTTTAGTGGTGGAATAGCCCGCCTCTTCTTATCAGCGAAAGATTTATATTTGACAGATGTCTTCTTTAAACAGGTTCTAACCTGAGACCAGATATTTTTAAAGGTCTGACAAACAGTCTCCACCGCAGGAACTTGGGTGGGCGGGAGGGCAGGAAATTCCGGAAAAGACGGATGGTGACCGTAAACCACAAAGAATGGAGTTTTAGATGATGACTCATGGTACATGTTGTTATGGGCGAACTCAGCCCAAGGGAGTAACTCTACCCAGTTGTCTTGATTGGCTGATGAAAATATCCTTATAAAAGTCTCAAGATCTTGATTGACACGTTCGGTTTGTCCATTGGATTGTGGATGGTAAGAAGATGAGAGTGCTAATCGTATGCCCAAGGTTTTACAAAGGGCTCGCCAGAATCTGGACACGAATTGTACTCCTCTATCAGACACAATCTCAGATGGACATCCATGGATACGGAAGATCTCTTTAATGAAATGTTCAGCCAGGATAGACGAGGAAGGCAAACCAGACAGAGGGATGAAATGAGCCATCTTCGAAAATCTGTCCACTACCACCCAAATAGTGTTATGGTTCTTACTAGGTGGTAAGTCAGTAACGAAATCCATACTAATATGGGTCCATGGTTTGGACGGAATGGGTAGTGGTCGCAGCAACCCTGCTGGGGTTCTGCGGGAGGATTTGAATTGCGAACATAATTCACAGGAAGCAATGAACTCTTTGACGTCTCTCCTCATTGAAGGCCACCAGTAACTTCGAGAGAGGATCTCAAAAGTCTTGTGTTCACCGGCGTGTCCAGAAAAACGAGAGGCATGGAACCACGAAAGGATTTTCCTCCTTAGAGTAGAAGGCACGAGGGTCTTCCCAAATGGTAGCGTTTTGGTGGATGAAGCAGCCAGTGAGATACATTTGGGGTCTAGAATGGTATGGTTGGAAACCTCTTCTATATCAGAGGACGTAGCAAAGGCTCTAGATAAGGCATCAGCTTTTTTGTTCTTGGCAGCTGGTTTGAAGGTAATTATTAATTCAAAACGGGAAAAGAAAAGAGACCATCTTGCTTGACGAGGGTTCAAGCATTGGGCAGACTGGAGATATGACAAGTTCTTATGATCCGTGAAGATCGTCACCGGATGGCGAGCTCCCTCCAACAAGTATCTCCATTCCTCTAATGCGGCTTTGATAGCCAGTAATTCCTTGTCTCCGATGGTATAATTCTTCTCTGCGGGTAGGAGACCCCGAGAATAGAAGGCACAAGGGTGGAATTTTTGCTGTTCCGAGCGTTGGGAGAGAATAGCTCCTAAGCCCACATTAGAGGCATCTACTTCTAGGAAAAAAGGGAGTGTCACATCAGGCTGACGAAGGATTGGAGCCGAAGAGAAGGACTCTTTTAATGTTTGAAAGGCTTGAATAGCCTCAGTAGACCATTGCTTAGGATTAGCCCCTTTACGAGTCAGGGCCACAATAGGAGATGCAATGGAAGAAAAATCTTGAATGAAGCGTCTATAGTAATTGGCAAAACCTAAAAAACGCTGGATGGCACGAAGAGTATTTGGCTGGGGCCAATGTAGTACAGCATTTACTTTGTCAGGATCCATCTTCAGACCAACTCCGGAAACAATATACCCCAAGAATGGAATCTGGGGTAATTCGAATGAACATTTTTCTAATTTACAGAACAATGAATTTTTCCGTAGCCTGGAGAGGACTTCTGCCACATGTTGGTGGTGAGAAGGCAGGTCCTGTGAAAAAATCAATATGTCGTCCAGGTAGACGACGACACATACATATAATAAGTCCCGAAAAATCTCATTAATGAAGCCCTGAAAAACAGCGGGGGCATTACATAGCCCGAAAGGCATTACCAGATATTCGTAATGCCCGTCTCTGGTGTTAAACGCCGTCTTCCATTCGTCACCGGAACGGATTCTGATTAAATTGTAAGCACCACGAAGATCCAACTTAGTAAAAATACGGGCTCCCTTGATGCGGTCAAATAGCTCAGTGATCAACGGAATGGGATACCGGTTCTTGATAGTAATGGCATTGAGTCCACGAAAATCTATACAAGGGCGTAATGATCCATCCTTCTTTTTGACAAAGAAGAACCCAGCTCCAGCGGGCGAGGTGGAAGGTCGAATGAACCCACGCTGGAGGTTCTCCCGTATATATTCAGATGTAGCTTGAGTTTCAGGTAACGAGAGTGGATAGACCCGGCCTCTGGGAGGAGTCTTGCCAGGAAGAAGATCAATCGGACAATCCCAAGAACGATGAGGAGGAAGACGTTCAGACTGAGCTTTATCAAAAACATCGGTAAATGAAGCATATTGAGGAGGGAGTCCCGGTGAAATAGCTGAAATGGAAGCTTGCTGTACCTTGAGAGGAATGACTTGGGAAAGGCAATGATGGTGACATTCAGGCCCCCAAGACGTGACTTGAGGGGTGCGCCAGTCAATCTGGGGAGAGTGACACTGAAGCCATGGAAGGCCTAGGACAATCGGACTTGTCGTAACAGGAAGAATTAAAAACGATATCTCTTCATGATGCAGAGCACCAATCTGAAGGGTTACTGGAGACGTACTCTGGGTGATGAGACCGTTGATGAGACGTGATCCATCGATAGCCGTCACAGTAATGGGAGTTTTTAAGGTAATCATTGGTAGAGACCATTGATTAACTAACGATTTGGAAATAAAATTTCCTGCTGCTCCGGAATCAATCAATGCCTGTGACTCAAAGGTCTTGGTAGCAAAGGAAATAGTCACATCAAAAGCGCAGACTTTAGATTTCATAGACGATGGAGAGGACTCCAGGGACCCTAACTTCACCTCTCCAGAACTAGTTAGGGCCTGGCATTTCCCGATCTCTTAGGGCAGGAGCTGAGGACATGAGTGGAATCAGCACAATAGATACAGAGTCTATTCTTGACTCTTCGTTTCCTCTCCTCAGAAGATAACTTGGAACGTCCAATCTCCATGGGAATCACAGCGGGTGACACTGGACGAAATTGAGGGTTAGAGCGAAAAGGTGCTTTAGCAGAAGTCGTTTTCTCAGCCTCTCTTTCACGAAATCTCATATCAACACGATGGCATAGAGAGATCAAATCTTCAAGTGACGAAGGAAGCTCTTGGGTAGTCAGTGCATCTTTAATTTTATCGGAAAGCCCCTGCCAGAAGGCGGCAACTAGGGCTTCAGTGTTCCACTGAAGTTCAGAGGCTAAGATCCTAAATTGAATGACGTACTGGCCTACAGTATGAGATCCTTGTCGCAGACGGAGGATGCTGGAAGCAGCGGAGGTCACACGACCTGGTTCATCGAACACACTTCGGAATGTAGAAATGAATTTGGCACTATCTTGTAATATTGGATCGTTCCTCTCCCACAGAGGGGAGGCCCAAGCCAGGGCTTGTCCTGAAAACAAAGAGATAAGATAGGCCACTCTGGAACGATGGGTAGAAACATTTTGAGGTTGGAGCTCAAAATGGACTGAACATTGGTTAAGGAAACCCCTACAAGTTTTGGGGTCTCCATCGTACTTTGACGGAGTAGGCAGGTGAAGCGTGGAAGCTATAGACACCTGGGATGGCAATGGGGAAACGGAGGAAAGCACAGGAGCTTCAGTAGTAGCTGTCACAGTCTGTCCAGATGTTCCTTGGGAGGTTAATGACTGATAACACTGAAGTAACAGCTGTTGGCGGGCATCCTGTTGCTCCACACGGCTAACCAGATGTTGCAGCATCTCTTTGGCGGTAGGTTCCACATCTGGGTCTGTCATGGCCTGATCTTACTGTCACGGGCACTAGGAGTCTTTACCCAGGGATCACCAGATGGTAGGCTTACCAGAGCAATGTAGATGGTAATAGGGTACTCTGGTAGCTGGGTGATCACGGAACATGAAATGATGACCGATGAGATGCTCAGGAAAGTCTATGACTAGCAACACTGGTAATACTGAGGTAATGATACACAAGGAACTGTATGGACAAGGACACGTGAAGGTAGTCAGTGGTCTGCGATAGCAAGTTGTACCACTGCTATAGTGAGGAGGAATGTCCAACAGAAACAAGGAGGTGATGAGAGTCAGCGGTCTGTGGGTAGCAAGTTGTACCGCTGTCTGAGTGAAGGAATGGAATCCAAGTGGAGGTATCCAGGTAGTCAGTGGTCTGCGGTAGCAAGTTGTACCACTGCTATGTGAGAGGATAATGGAACAGGTGATACCGGAAACAGGGATCAGTGGTCTGACATCAGCAAGTTGTACCACTGCATATATATGTGAGGAGGTGCACGGGGGAAAACTGCAACACAGGATATACACAGGCACCTTATACACGATCCACAGTAATATGCACAATATAGGTATATATATATGTAAATGACTGATCAGGTCTGCAATCTAGAAAGTCTCTTGAAGTAGTCCAGCACAATGATAACACAGTCAATGATGGCAATAGACTCAGCGGATAGCAGACTCCAGAGAGAACCAAACACAGTCCAGCAAGATATGCAATACACAGCACAGTCAATGAGAAGCATGCATACCGTGGTTCAGCAGTAGCAGTCAGATGGGATTGCAGCGGTACCTGAGCGGCTGGAGGCCGACTGGATAGGAAGTCCCTGGATAGGAGAAGCAGCGGTCTAGCAGGTGCAGCGCACGGGTGAGTAGACCGACAGGGACACGAATCCACAGGAGTCAGCAACACGTGGAACTGGACTCATAGGAAACCCAGGAGAATGGAGATGATCCAGCAGAGGGTAGTAGAAGAGATACAAATCCAATGCTGACAGGAGGGTAGAGGCCAGTGGAACACGTGAAGGCGTGGAGAGTGGATCAGCAGGAGATGGACGATAGCGCTGACCACAGCGGCGGGACTCAGCGGCACACGGAGGTAACCAGTAGCAACCACAGGAACCAACAGCGATGGGAAACAGGAGTGCACCGCAGGACAGGAGCTGTAGATCACGAAGTGTAGCAGATGGTAATGAAAAGCGGCAGTCTCGAGGAAGACACAGCAAAGATGAGATGAGAGTGTAGTGCACGGAGGCAGCGGATAGTAATCAGCTGGCAGTCACGATGTTGAACACAGGCGAGTTGCAAGCAGGAGACGGTAGTGCACAGAGGCAGCGGATAGTAGTCAGCTGGCAGTCACGATGTTGAACACAGGCGAGTTGCAAGCAGGAGACTGTAGTGCACAGAGGCAGCGGATAGCAGTCAGCTGGCAGTCACGATGTTGAACACAGGCGAGTTGCAAGCAGGAGACTGTAGTGCACAGAGGCAGCGGATAGTAGTCAGCTGGCAGTCACGATGTTGAACACAGGCGAGTTGCAAGCAGGAGACTGTAGTGCACGGAGGCAGCGGATAGAAATCAGCAAACAGACTTGATGAGAAGCAGGTGAGTGAGGTAAAAGCTGGAGTGCACGGAGGCAGCGGATAGCAATGAGTAAACAGTCACATAGATATGAAATAACGTTGAAGTGGTGTAGAAGACTGTAGTGCACGGAGGCAGCGGATAGGAATCAGCAAACAGTCATGATGACACAGTTGATGGTAGAAGTGGTATGGAACCACAGTAGTAGAAGTGGTTTGGAAACCACAGGAATCAGCAGCACTGAATACACAAGTAATACAGGAACACCTTCAGAGACTCATGAGGAATGAGACTCCAAGATCAGGCAACGTGGTAGTGACCACAGGTGCTTAATATAGGGAGGTTGCCTGATCTGCCAATTAAGTTAAAGGGGTATACACTGAAGTATAGAAAAGGGCTGCGCATGCGCAGACCCTCAGGATGGTGGACGGCCACGGTTCCTAAATGTCCGGGAAGAGGCACTCACGGTCCGGTGAGTGACACTGTGTATGTGAATCATCATTTGGTGCTGGCTCTGGTAGATTTGGGTAGTGAACTGTCCTTGGTTTCCAGCTCCATATTACCAGAGAAAATGATGCATAATCTGCCCAAAGTGAAGGTACTCTGTGTCCATAGGACTGCAGAGGAATATGACAGGACTCTTTTGCCTATTACTGTGAATGGACAGACACTAATAGTGGTAGCGACCGTTGCCCCTAAGCTGCCATACCCTTTAATCCTGGGCAGAGACTTTACGCTGTTCAAGCAGATCCTCCAGGAGCGAATCCAGCCGGACACATCGGCAATTGAAGCACTGGCCGAAAGTCCAGCCTTGATGGAGGAGCTTGAGGAAACAGGAAATGGAAAGCCCCAGGATCTACTACGAAACCTGAAACAGACAATTCCGGAAAATGCACCTCCTAAGAGGTGGGAGCATAGACAAAAGAGAGCTGCACAAGTACCAATGCAGAACCAGACCCTGGAATCATTCGTTGGTGAGACCTCGGGTGAAGTGTCTACACCTCCCAGTGAGGACTCAGACTGGGCAGGATTGTCTAACTTGTTTCCACTAAGAGACTTTGGCCGAGACCAACTTAGAATGTTGCCTTAGCTATTGTCTATAAGAATGTGGTTGAGATTAATGGGGTAGAGAAGGCTAACAAGCCTGCAGAAGGTATTGCCTATTATATGGTAAAGAATGATATGTTGTATAGAGTTGCTAATGTACAGGGTAGAACTGTAGAGCAATTGTTAGTGCCGCAAATCCATACATCACTTGTTCTCAAAGCTGCACATACACATCTGTGTGGGGGGCACTTTGGGAAGATAAAACACGGGAGCAGATATTGCTCAGGTTCTATTAGCCCGGAGTGTACGAGGTAATAAAAAAATTTTGCCCAGTATGTCAGAGAACATGTCAAAGCCAGACTACCGGGCCCCGCTTGTTTTCATCCCTGTGGTGCAGACCCCGTTTGAGCGTATTGGTATGGATCTGGTAGTCCCATTAGAGAAATCGACCCGTGGCCATCAGTATGTATTGGTCATAGTGGACATACCACCAGGTATCCCGAGGCTATACCTTTGCACAATGTAAAGTCCAGTACAATAGCAAAAGAACTCCTTCTGTATTGTACCAGTTTGGGTATCCCCAAAGAAATCTTGACTGATCAGGGTACTCCCTTTATGTCCCGTTTAATGAAAGAGCAATTCAGGTTATTAAAAGTGGAAACATTACACACATCAGTATATCCACCCGCAGACTGAAGGGTTAGTGGAACATTTTAATAGGACACTCAAACATATGATGAGGAAGGCAGTGGCACAGGAAAAACGGGACTGGGATGTATTATTACCCTATTTAATGTTTGCAGTGAGGGCGGTGCCTCAAGCATCTACCGGGTTCAGCCCCTTCAAATTGTTGTATGGCAGGCAGCCAAGGGACATTCTGGATGTTCTTAAGGAGGGCTGGGAGCAACAGAGTCCAAAAGAACCCAATGTAATCCAGTTTGTGTCCCAGTTGTATGACAGGTTGGGGAGGATCACCCCTTTTGGTGCAACAACATATGCATGAGGCACAGGCATTAATTGGTGGTATAATTAATTTCAAGATTCTTAATGTTAAAAAATACCCTCTACTGTGAGTTTGATTTGTGACATTCACAAATGATAGTACAACACCTTCTTCATCATCAGCATTTTATATAGCACCATTAATTCTGCAGCACTGTACTCATATCAGTCCCTGCCCCATTGGAGCTTAAAGTCTAAATTTACTATCATACACACACACACACACAGACTGAGAGAGACTAAGGTCAATTTAGTAGCAGCCAATTAACCTACTAGTATGTTTTTGGATAATGGGAGGAAACTGGATCATGCAGAGGAAACCCACAGAGAACATACAAACTTCACAAAGATAAGGCTGCCTACCTTTAAAAATAACTTTAATAATCTTACCAAATGTGCTAGTATAATGTTTTTGTATGGGTCATTTGTTTTGTTGTTTAACTTAATGATCCTGTTTGTCACCACTGTTTGCTTTCCATTATTAATACCAGAATTATCCTTACTAAATACATTTTCTTTACAATGTATTCACACAATTTGTTTTTGTACGATTCTTTATTTTTCTTTTCTTTTTGTAAAGAAACCATCTGTGTAATTTGCTACCACTGATTGTACCTTTGGGAAAAAGAACAACAAAAAAAGTAGTTTTATAGAGCACATATTCATCCCTCTCTTCCCAAAGTTCTACGATTTCATCAGATGCAGAACATTTGGTGGTATAACATTGATAAAATTGTTTCAGATTATAAAGAAAATCATTCATAATCCAGTGTTTAATGTAAGCCTTTTTTGCTCTGTAATTTTAACGTTGTATTATATAAGTAGATTGTATTATTCAATAGTGATTTGAGGATTATTTTTTTAATATGCGTGTAAAGAAAAGTATTTTTACAAGATCTAATGTTAGTACAAAGCTGTTATTTCCAATGATTTATTTCTATGCCAGCAAATAATAAAGCTCTATGTGTCCTCTTTAAGGAGTCTGATCTCACAAATCAAAAAACAAAGCAAATTTTATTAAATACCTCTGTGTGGATTTTGCCCTACAGGGGTTCTCTGTAAGTATCCACCTATTTTTGGACAACCCACAAAGTTACGGTGCCTCCCTCAACTGTAGCTTTTCTGTAGGACCAACCTCAGAATATGTAATGTTACATGTACTGAGTTGTCAGTCCAGCTTGGGATGTGCAGTGTTTGTGCACATCACTGGTTTGGTCACAATTTCTGTCTCATCAGCTGCTGCATACACACTTAGAGTGTATTTGAAGTACCCACCCAGCTGACAGGCCCAGATTTACATTCTTTGCCAACATAGGCCATTTTATTTTGCCTTCCTATACCTCTGCTTTCCAACTGCCTTGGCTGTCAATGGTTTCAACCTACACTGCAACTAATTGGTATAAAATAAATATTCGGCCCTGCACCTCTTCCTCCCTAGGCTGAAGCCTCTGTGACCCTTTCCCAAATTGAAGTTTGCCAGCTACTCTGGCAACTATCTGCTCTGTATGCTGTCAGCACTGTTGGACTATAACCTCTATACATATTATTGTGAAGTCCCAGGAGAAAAGACCCAGATGTCGGAATTAGTGGCACTATATAAATAAAAAGATGATGATGTCTCAAAGTGAATAATCCATTTTAAAATGGCTTGGCAGCTAAGCCTCATGAGAGCACAATGGATACATACATTTTATGATAATGGTAGAATTAAAAGGATGTACTAAACAAATTTATGATTTTGCAAATAAGTTGCTTTTTATTTACAGTTGGAGTATCATGAAGGACATAAAATATGGGTAATCACTATAAGCTTGGCTAGATACATTTTGCAATGCTAGATGGAAATGCTATGTCTTCTTCCCTATCACACATGATGTAATTACACAGACATTGTTTTTCTGCATCCAGTGACTACTGGTGAAATTGTAACTAGATTGGCGCTGTGCAGGCACTTGCCATCCCCTAGTCATGTTATGAATTGCACATCCATTCATAACTCCTCTCCATGAAGCAGAGTTTTAAAGAAACATCAGTAGTAAGCACCACGTATTTACTCTAGGCACCATCTTTTTAATTATTATTATTATTATTGTTAATTTGTAAGGTACCACAATTCTGCACAGCACTGGACAGTGGGAAAAACAAGGGTAAGCTATAATAAAGAGATTTTCAGAGAATGTTTAAAGATTAGAAGGCTCTGGTAGAGTCTGATCAGGCATGGTTGGGAATTCCATAAGTGGTTAGCAGTATTCGAGAAGTCTTGGAGACAGGAATAAGAGGTGGATACAGTGTCGGACTGGGGCGTGAAGGGCCCACCGGGGGAATGCAATGATAGGGGCCCATGAAATAGTGTGTGCACCGACACAAAACCAGAAGGGGTGTGGTCAGCCACCAAAGGAGTGGAAGGTAAGTAAAAATAACTGCCGCAGTCACCTTACCTACCTGTTTAATTTCTCCTTCTGGCACAGTGTCAGGAGGCAAGGATCATCACTCTGGTGACTGGGGCAGTGATTCTTATTTCCTTACAAAGCATGGGACACATGGCGAGTTGGAGGTAGGCGGTGGCAAACGCAAGATTTCTACAGAGGGTTTCCATTCCATGCTACCAGAGCCGACATGACCTACCATTATTGGCTATCACTTTAGCCAGTTCGAGGCTGCTTTCCAATTCCTTCCTATCCACTTCAAATACACAGGCAATGCTGCATGCACTATTGTTAGGTGCACGCAGCTCATCTTTCACAAGCAAAGTAGTGTGAAGCAGGACATACCTCCAAACTGTCCTTGCGGTGGGGACAAAGTCCTTACTGACCAGGACAATCGTCCAAAAGCGGGACTGCCCAAAATCAGGACATATGGCAGACTGTCCTGCTCTCTCCTACCTGTTCTTGCAGCTTTCACTTCCTGGTGCTGGTGTCTTAAGCTCAGTTGCTGCTTGTCTGGATTCTGGAATGTTGGGGCCCTGTTTGGAAAAAGGGATAGGTACATGAAATATGGAAAGCTGAGCAATGAGTAAACCCACTAGGCCTCCCTCCCCGAACTAGCCCCTACGTTAAATGAAAAGCAGCCAAGTTTAATAAATAGGCCTCAGCCCCAACATTAAATTAATAGCATTCCCATTTAATAAATAGACCTATTTCTCTGCAACCTGCCTGACATTAAATAATAAGTATTCACATTTAATAAATAAAGCTACCCCCCAAGTAGCCTTGAATTTAAATAATTTAGTACACATTTAATAAATAGCCCTCTTTTTCCTTAAAACCAGGACAACATTCAATTATTAGCCCCCAAACTATCGCAGCATTAAATTAGTAGGTACTATCATTACCCCATTTAAATTAAGTAGCTCCCACCAAAAATGAATATCCCATACTGTCTAAGGACTGGCCCTCACACTATATTAATAGGCAAAGCAGCCCCTGTCATAGCACATAAAGAGCCCTCCTTCCCACCACACTTACCTTTTTCACTACCCACCCCCACGTTGGTTCTCTCAACCTATACACAGCCTGGGCGTATAATACAGTTCATCTACTGAGATATATAGCAAGGATTTAGAACAAGGCAAATGATACTTAGCACTCCATATGTACATCACATACACACAGCAACTACATCTAACACACTGAAGAAGAAATATGGTACCGAGCTCAGCTGATATTAAAAATAGGAATATCACGCAGGGTCACAATGTTTCAGGGAGATTTATTTTTCACAATAATAGACTTTATTAAAGGTTTTTCAGAAAGCAAAAGAAAGAGACGGGGACACGTATCCCGAAAGGGGTGGGTGGGGTACAGAATTTTCAGTGAGATTTAAAAAAAATGAGCCTGTTTCTTTAAGTTACTATGTTAGTGGCTCAAATACTACAGAGCGAATGACTAAAAGTCAAACCCTCAAATGAACTTTGATTTGCACTATTATAAGCACAAAATAAGCTATTTCACAATGTTATGAATTAAAAACAACACTATATTATATACAGTATATATAACACTTTTAGACATGCACTAATTCACATGTGTCTATCCTAATACAAACATTGTATAGAAGTAGTGTCCTTGAAAATTGATAAATCACTCAAAAAATGGACACACATTTGACGGCGCACTGCAGAATGTAGGCCCCGGCGATTGTCAATCCCAAAATATTTGCAATTACAGCCTTTTTGAGGGCAGCTAAAATATTTTTTCTGCTGTACTTCACAAAATGTAGCTTTATATAGGTAACATCATACTATATCCAAAGAGAGCTAATGCAGTTCAGTAAGTCCGCTGTAATCTCTAACCTGCTTCTATTGAACTATAACTTTGAACAGTATATGCTTACAGAGCCCATCAGCACAGCCTCCGATTGCCTGTCTGCAGCATTTATCATTAATTTGTGTCAGCTTAATTCATCAGAATTAGTAGAACACAATAGGGTATGTTGCACTACAAAACAATCCTAGTTTTTTTTCCATCTAAAAAAGCACATATGTAATGGCACCCACTTGTCTCACTGCCCCTATACTACCAACAGTAACTTACAATCCAAGTCCCTTCCTCCCAGGACTCTCTAACCTGTGAGTAAGTTCACTTACCTGTCAGCGTCTTCTCTTCTCTCTTCCCCTGCTCCTGTCAGCTGACACACATGTGACCTACTGATTCACACTGCCGCGCCGTCGCGGTTATTATGCATTGTGCAGGAGCAGTGCATAGTCTGCGTCCTGCCCTCCTAGGGTGGGTGAGGGACTCTCAGGCAGTGGGGCCCACCAGTGATTTTACCGGTACCCCGGTGGGCCAGTCCGACGCTGGGTGGATACCAGGGATGAGGAGAGGCGCAGTTCAGAGATAGATCTAAGAGGGCACAAGGGAGAGTATTTTGAGATGAGATTTGAGATATATGAATGGGTGCTGTTAGTGAGGGTTTTGTAGGTAAGGTTGAGTAATTTGAATTAGATTCTAGAGTACACAGGGCACCAGCGTGGCAGATGTGGGAATGTTGAGAGTGGAAGATCAGTCTTGCTGTGGCATTTAAAATGGATTGAGGGGGGGACAGATGGGTGAGGTGAATCCAAGATAAGAGGAGGTAGCAGAGAAACAGAGAGAGGAAAGAGAGCATATGAAAGGCAGACTGAAGAAGACAGCAAGAAAGTAACAGAAGGAAGGAAGAAAGAATAATGAGAGAGAGACATTTAATCTGCTTTTGCCACCCATGCCAGTCATTGAAGCTTGGTCTACATTTACTAGCCTACTTAAAAAGAGCACTGTAGAGAGTCTGTGATTAAGAACTTAATTTGCTGAGAATGTTGTTGTTGAAAACATTGCTAGTGAAAAAAACACCTGCTCTTGTGTTTTAAACCTGTATTGGAGGACTTTTAAGAAGAATACAATGCAAAACTGTGAATTGCAGCATGACAAAGAGCAATACTTCTTACCACATCCAAGTTTTCTCAATAAAGCACAAGTTTTGTCTAGGATCAGTTTGTAAGTTCCATCACTTGATCACTTGTAAGAACCCAAATCCTTTCTTTCTCTACTGCTAACTACGCCTGATATTTATATATTAAAAAAGCTGGACCGATAGATACATTCAAGGCTGGCATTAGGTTTCAGTTATACAGTTATGGCCAAAAGTTTTGAGAATGACACAAATATTGTTTTTCACAAAGTCTGCTGCCTCAGTTTTTATGATGGCAATTTGCATATGCTCCAGAATGTCACGAAGAGTGATCAGATCGGTGGTATTAGTTTAACCAACGGTATTTACACCGACAACGAGCTGGGCGGCACTTCATGATGACGTCACTTTAAACAGAGACATAGAGGAATGTGCATTTAAAGTGGCAATGTGAGGACCTCACAACTATACACTTTAATGTAACACACACTAAAGTGTATAGTTGTGGGGTCCTCACATTGCATTTGGAAAAACGCTTGTCCGGAGAAGGAAAGGTGAGTGCTACCATCAGTCCTGTGTCATGCCAACAGTAAAGCATCCTGAGACCATTCATGTGTAACCCCACACAGCTTCTCAGCCAAGGGAGTGGGCTCACTCACAATTTTGTCTAAGAACACAGCCATGAATAAAGAATGGTACCAAAACATCCTCTAAGAGCAACTTCTTCCAACCATCCAAGAACCGTTTGGTGATGAACAATGCCTTTTCCAGCATGATGGAGCACCTTGCCATAAGTGATAACTATGTGGCTCGGGGATCAAAACATCAAAATTTTGGGTCCATAGCCAGGAAACGCGCCAGACCTTAATACCATTGAGAACTTGTGGTCAATCCCGAAGACGCTGGTTGACAGACAAAAGCCCATAAATTCTGACAAACTCCAAGCATTGATTCGGCAAGAATAAGCGGCCATTAGTCAGTATGTGGCCCAGAAGTTGATTGATATCATGCCAGGGCGAATTGCAGAGGTCTTCAAAAAAAACGGTCAACACTGTAAATGTTGACTCTTTGCATAAACGTAATGTAATTGTCAATAAAAGCCTTTGACACTTATGAAATGCTTGCAATTTTACTTCAGTATACCATAGCAACATCTGACAAAAAGGTGTAAAAACACTAAAGCAGCACACTTTATGGAAACCAATATTTGTGTCATTCTCCAAACTTTTGGCCATGACTATAGAATCCATCTCCTGGTCAATTATTTTTTGTAAGTAAATATTGTCACTGTCGATGAGGACTACAGTAGCAACATGTTTGTTCTCGATCCCATCATGACGCTCCTTGCCTGTTAGGGCAAGGCGTTTCCTATGGCTTTTGTAATGTAAAGAAAAAACACCTCCTTAACAGACTATGGTTCAACTTCTAGTTGCAAGGGGTCTGCAATTTCCCTAAAAAAAACTTATACCAATGTAGAAAGCGGGAAGCAAAAGTAAGTTCTGAACCACAAATGAAAGCAATGCGGATAGATATAAAAAATTTTTTTAATAATAAATGCATAAAAACATCATATGTAATTCTCTTAAAAAACAAATAACATTAATAAAGCATAATAAGAACCATGTTTAATCCAAAGTGAGGCTGGAACCAATAGAAGACGGCATGTATATCCTCCAATAGCTGAATCAACAATGGACCTAAAGAAGCATAAAGGGCATGTAGAAATGGAATCCGTATAGTAAACAGAGTCCCCAATGCAAACACAGAGAGAGCTGCCACAATATGAGAGTTGCCATGATGTCATATATCAAGCTAAATGTGCCGATTAGCTTACCAGGCACCTGGGGAGATCAATCCAGCTTCTCGCACAGCTCCGTGTGCATCGGTCAAATTATACCTTCACAAACTTGTCGGCAATGCTGTGGCTCCTCCTCTGGTTCACAGAGGGATTTTTAATAGCTTTTCCCTCACTCTTTGTATATGGAACAGCAGCTCTAGTATATAGGAAGTTCACATGAAACGATACCTCCTAATAGTATAGTAAGAGATTGTATTAGCCCAACTCTTACATGATTTTTTTAGTTCCAGTTCCTGCACATCTTAGCTTCCAGCAGTTGGATTTCAGGCATCAAAAACAGGTATGAAAGGTCAGGCTAACTTGTTTCATCGCCTTGAGACAATTTCATCAGACATCCTATAGCTTGTCTGCTGCGATCAGTCTTCAGCCTTCGCTGTCTTACTTAGGCTCTCCTCCGTCGAAAGTTGTGCTCGGCTTGCTGCCTTGCTCACCAATAATTGACAGTGGTTCTGTGCATGTGCAGAAATTTCTATTTAATTTCATTCATTCTGAAAATTTTCTGCTGAGATCAGCAAGAAGTGCCTACAGGTACTATCAAAGGGACCCTCTGTCATGTAGGCATTGCTAGCTAATTGTGTTAATATCCAATCTCTGTATCTGATATTTTTTTCTATGTTATTGAACTTTCTTTTGGATTTCTTGTCCCAGCTATTGTTTAACCACTTGTCCGTGCTTACTGACTTGCTATACCACATACCAACCTGGCTACGGATAATTGAACTTGCCACCGTTTAACCCTTTGGAATTTTGCTTACTAACTTGTGCTATACAGTGTACCGATCTGGCTCTGGACAATTGGACTCACTACAGCTTAACTCCTTGGAAGTCTGTTGACTGACCTTTTG
This sequence comes from Mixophyes fleayi, assembly GCF_038048845.1. Lineage (NCBI taxonomy): Eukaryota > Metazoa > Chordata > Amphibia > Anura > Limnodynastidae > Mixophyes > Mixophyes fleayi. Next base: position 85,492,043 of record NC_134407.1, on the reverse strand, counting down.
GTATATTATGTACCAATTTGGCTTTGGAGATTTGTACTGTTAACCCCTTCGAGCTTCACCTTCTTCATATCACCACCTTGTATGCCAACCCTGCCTGGAATGCGGACTGTGTCTCTATAATTGTGAAAGATCAGTCCTGTTTTTCTTCACATCTGTACTAGAATCTACTCTCCTGGATAATGGCCTCAGCAACTTGTCGAACCCCTTCCCAGTCAGCTTACACAAATTACATCAAGCCTTGCAATATCTTCAGGGACAACTTAAAACTATGCAGACCCAAATTGATGAGATACAAGTGACTTAATCCCTACCTCCACCTTTCAAACTGCTCCCATCCTGGCCCATCCTGACCCTGCCAGAGCATCTATTCTCGTGGTGGTTTCAATTCTAACACAGAGACAAGGAATTAAAAATTTACTCCATCCTTGTGCTTTTTTCTCTAAAAATGTAGCTTCTGCTGAACAAAATTATTCTATAAGAGACAAAGAATTACTTGTCATTTTCTTGGACCTAAAAGAATGCTGTCATCTTCTAGAAGGCACTGACGTTTCGTATCACTATTTATACTGACCACAGGAATACCTTCAAACTGCAAAGAGGCTCAGTTCCTAACAAGCCTGCTGGTCACTATTTTTCACGCAACTTAATTTTGTAGTAACCTATAACTTGATTTCTCATAATGGTAAAGCTGATGCCCTGTCCAGGATCTTCAAAAAACCTTGGAAATATTTACAAGAGGTCTTAGCTACAATCTTTTCTACAGGTAGCTGTTATTTCTCCTCATTTTCTAAAAAATAAAATTACCAAGGCAACCATGAAATGATAAACTTTTGGCTCCACCCCCACTCGCCAGGGAGCAGATAATACAAGACAAGCAGTTAATTTAATTAAAGCAGCTAACCAGGCTCAGACCCCTGCTCTGGTGGTATCTCTTGATGCCGAAAAGGCTTTTATAAGAACTACCTTTAGAGCGATGGGTTTTAAGGGTCAATTTTTATGTGGGCTAGCTTCCTTATATTACAATCCCTTCGCCGCTGTATGGGCTACTGGCGCCGCATCGCCTTCATTTCAAATTACGAACGGCACTCGACAAGGCTGCCCACTCTCCCCTTTGCTGTTTGCTCTAACGATGGAGCCACTGGCATCTCGGGTTCGTAGTAACCCGACGATCACTGGGGATCCAGGCAGGCAGGACTGACTACAAGATTTCTATCTATGCAAACGATATCCTACTAACAATTACCCACCCCCTCACTTCCCTCCCCTTTTTACAGAGTGAACTCGGTGAATACGGTGCAATATCTAACTTCAGATCAATATGGACAAATCCGAAATCCTCCCTCTTAACTTACCTTCCTGCCTCCTGGACTTCCTGAAACATCATTCAAACTTCAGATGGAAACTAGACAAGCTCAAGTACCTGGGAATCTACTTGACAGGTCAATATAGTCAACTATATGCTGCTAACTTTCCCCGACTATTGAACTCACTTAAGCGAGACCTTGAGAAATGGGATAGGTTATACATCTCTTTGCTGGGCCACATAACAATGGTAAAAATTACTGATTCTTTATTTATTTCAGATGCTCTCTTTTTGAGTACCGTCGCTCGCACTTAAGACCCTTCAGAAATAAATTGGCCGTTTTGTCTGGACAGGCAAACGACCTTGAGTACAAGCCCATACACTTCATCACCAAACCTCGGAGGGAGGGCTGGGTCTTTCAAATATCTCTAAATTTTACATTGCTACACATCTGACCCAACTAGTCCTATTTCACTTCCCATCCGACACTAGATTATAGGTCGACATAGAAGCTAATCTCATGCAGTTGCTTTCACCCTACACCCTCCTATGGATATCGATCAAGCATCGTCCACCACTCTCCCTGCTCCCACCCACTACTCGCTACTCGCTTCAGATATCGGACTATAGTACCCAAGCATTCCACTTGATAGTAAATCCTGAAATTATGCTCCCACTGTGGAATAACCCAGTTTTCACCCCTGAACAACAGCAGTCTTTCTTCCAACACTGGTTCTGTGTTGGGGTCTGGTTCCTGACAGACATAGCACCTATGCAAATTTTCCCCGAATTTGCTGACCTCCAGCGGCGATATGATATTGCCCATAGGCGCTTCTATCAGTATCTCCAGCTAAGACATTTATATCATTCAATCCCAGCATTTAGAACCATTTACCAACTCATGCCATTATAATTGTCATGGGCACTAGGAGTTCTGACCAGGATTCACCAGTTGACTATGCTTACCAGAGGGGCGGAGTTTGCACAGCGGTCCTCTGGCAGCAGGGTGAATAGTGGAACGTATATAACAGCAGATGGAGAGAGGATGCCAATGGAATTGATGATAGTCAGTGACTTGCAGCTATACTGGTAGATGAGTCAGCGACTTGCAGCTATACTGGTAGATAAGTCAGCGACTTGCAGCTATAGTGGAAGGCAGGTTTCAACCACGGAGAGCCGGGTGGACGTGAGCAGGTGAAGGAAGGTAATGGGAGAGTCAGTGGTCTGCGCTCAGCAAGTTGTACCACTGCTGTGAAGGGAAGACTTGTCCAGGTGCAGGTAGGTAGCGGGAAGTCAGTGGTCTGCATTCAGCAAGTTGTACCACTGCTGTGATGAGAAGACTTGTCCAGGTGCAGGTAGGTAGCGGGAAGTCAGTGGTCTGCGTTCAGCAAGTTGTACCACTGCTGTGATGAGAAGACTTGTCCAGGTGCAGGTAGGTAGAGGAGGCGTCAGTGGTCTGCGGACAGCAAGTTGTACCACTGCGAGGAGGTGAGGACTTGTCCAGGTGAGGATAAGTGGAGGAATGAATAGAGTCAATAATTGTATGAATACAATGAGAGCACAGAGGAACTTGCTCCAAACAGATATGCAGCATTATAGCTAATAGTCTATAGCGGGTATGGATACCGCTGCTGAGTAGGAAAGCTTGTCCTAAGCGGATATGCAAGGTAACAGTTGAAAGTCAATTGCAAGTAAGCATACCGCTGATGAGTAGAGAAGCTTGTCCACGAGGATATGCAGGCACAGCAGGAGCGCTGAACGGCTGAAGCGGGTATGGGAACCGCAGGTGAGCAGAGCAGGTAATCCAACAGACAGCTGAGGACATGAGCAGGATACAAGAGTCAGTAGCGGGTATGAGAAGCGCTGATGAGCGGAGCAGGTAATCCAGCAGACAGCTGAGGACACGAACAGGATACAGAAGTCAGTAGCGGGTATGAGATCCACCGATGAGTAGAGCAGGTAATCAGCAGGAAGCTGAAGACACGAGCAGGACACAGGAGTAAGTAGCGGGTATGGGAACCACCGATGAGTAGAGCAGATAATCAGCAGGAAGCTGAAGACATGAGCAGGACACAGGAGTCAGTAGTGGGTATGGGAACCACCGATGAGTAGAGCAGGTAATCAGCAGGGAACTGTAAACACGAGCAGGACACAGGAGACACCTTCAGAGACTCACAGGGAATGAGACTCAATATCAGGCAACGATGTAATGAGCACAGGTGCCTTGAATAGGGAGAGGTGCCTGATCCACCAATTAGATTAAAAGCAAAGGTCATAATAGTTCTTGGAGGCTGCGCTTGCGCAGTCCATTAAGATGGCGGACGGCCACGGCAGGGGCACTCCCGGTCCGGTGAGGGACAATAATCTTTTTGTAAGAGTAAATCTACTGGCTTAATCTCTACATGTTATAGTCTTCTGGCATATCATCAGCCTGTCAATGATCGCTACAATCTAAAGTGGGAGGAGACCTTTGTGTGGTGCTGGAAATGGATGAGTGGTCCAAGATCGCCATGAGCTCTATCTGTGTACGTACCAAAGAGAATACAAATAAACTATTATATAGGTGGTATTTGGTCCCCATCCATCTAAAAGCCATGTACCCCGATTCTTCCAGTTTTTGCTAGAGAGCCTGTGGACATGAGGGCTTGTTCTTTCATATTTGATGGTCATGGCCCAAGATGGTCAAATTCTGGCAAAAGGTTCACAATCTAAGTCACCTCGCTACAAATTCCCCCTGTCCTTCTTATTCACTCCTGCACAGACCTGTACCCGACATTGACAAACACACAACAGCACTTGTGAGCCATACACTTAACACTGCCAAATGTGTGGTAGCAGCAAGCTGGAAACAACTTAAACCCCCCTGCATTGCCTGAAGTGATTAATAGAATTTGGCAGACTTACCATTGTGGGCATATCACAAGCATAATTAATGATCGACCCAACAAATTTCTAAATATCTGGCAACCCTGGGTTGCCTCTTGTGGAGTAGACCAACCAAGAACCTCTTAAAGCAGAAACTGATACTATGGATTTAGCACCAAATCACATACTAAATATCTGACATTCACCAAGATGCCAGGTCGGGCTTCCTTCCTATTCCCCCTTGTCCCTTGCTAACCCCCCCTCTCCCTTCCTTACCTCCTATTCCTGCCCTTCTCCCTTCTTTTCTTTCGCAGTCTCCCTCCCTTACCCCTCCCCCTCATCCCCCTCTTGTGTTTCACTTTTCCTCCATCCTCAACTCTGTTGTTTTGCATCATAATAAAGTTCTTAAAAAATTCTAATACTAACTGTTTGATTTGTAACCTAACCTGTCTGCTGTTAAAACTTGAAAAAACTTCTAATAAAATATGTTTAAAAAAAAGAAGAAGGGGGGCGTGGCTTGTAAGCCGACATGGCCGGACGTTTGTGAGAGAGCTCCAGCGATTACACATAGGAAAGGCCAGGTTCGAGCGGACGGAGAGTGCAGAAAAGCACAGAAAACATCCCCGCAGCGCCTCAGGGTTCTGTGAACCCAAGTGTAAAACGCTAAAACGAACTGCCCGAATACCGGAGGCCAGCTCTTCCCCGGAGCATGCTTGGGCGCCATTGCGGTGCCCGCATAGGAGCTTCAATCAGCAGAAGCAGAAGTGTTCATTACTGCCAGGGCAGCGACCCTGATATCACAAGTCCTGACCCACAGAATCACAGATACACGGAAAGTATCCAGATTTTGGACTGCCTGAATCCGCTACCGACGGCTGCAGAAAACAGCTATCTACACTTGGGGCCAGACAAAAGAAAAAAGTTTTGGCGCGAAAACACCAGTCGTTGAATCAAGGTGAGAAATATCAGCTCCTAAATCTGAGATATTAAACAATATAAAGAAGAAGTTAAGAGAGAAATATAACAAGAAAGGAAAAAAAAAAAAAAGACAAAAGTTTATTTGCAATAAATAAAAATATAGAGGATAGAAATACAACTCTAAACAATTAAGCTAATTCTCAACCCGCCTAATGAAAAAAAAAAAAAAAAAACCTATTCGAGTCGAAAGATACTGCTTACTCCCTCGGATGCTGAGGATTTGAGTTCACTCTGAATACAGAGAAAAATTACAAAAATAATCTCCAGTCTTATCCCCTCTATACAGGGCCGGCGCTACCATTAGGCAGCCTTAGGCAGCTGCCTAGGGCGCCGGCCTCTGGGGGGCGGCACTGTGGCCGAGGAGACTGATTATTAAAAAAACAATTATTAATAAGTTCATTTTAAGCGGGCGGCGCGATCGCCGCCGGGCGGATCGTCCGCCCGCAATATAGTAGTCCTGTAGACCTAAGCGGTGCTGCACTGTAAGCAGCACCGCATTTTCAAATGTGCCTGGCGCCTGGCAGCGTCGTGACGTCACGACGCTGCCAGTGTAGAGAGCCGACAGGAGTCTGACAGAAGTAAAGAGAGAGGAAAGAAGCAAGAAACAAGAGGCGGAGAAGAGAATGGAAGAAAGTGAAGGTGAGTACAGAAAAGGGGGAGAGGTAGTGAAAGTATGGAACAGAGAAACGGAGGGGAGGGTGACAGAAGTATGCTGCAGAGAAACGGAGGGGAGGGTGACAGAAGTATGCTGCAGAGAACCGAGGGGGGAGGAGGAGTGGATGCTACAGTAAAAAGGGGAAGAGGGAGAATGAATGCTACATAAAATGTGTGTGGTGGAGAATGCATGCTACATAAAATGTGTGTGTGGGGGGATAATGGAAGCTACAGAATATGTGGGGGGGGGGAGAATGGATGCTACAGTAAATGTGTGTGTGGGGGAGAATGGATGCTACAGTAAATGTGTGTGTGGGGGAGAATGGATGCTACAGAAAGTGTGGGGGGGGAGAATGGATGCTACAGAATATGTGGGGGGGGGGAGAATGGATGCTTCAGTAAATGTGTGTGTGGGGGAGAATGGATGCTACAGAAAGTGTGGGGTGGGGGGAGAATGGATGCTACAGAATATGTGGGGGGGGGAGAATGGATGCTACAGAATATGTGGGGGGGGAGAATGGATGCTACAGTAAATGTGTGTGTGGGGGAGAGAATGGATGCTACAGAATATGTGGGGGGGGGGAATGGATGCTACAGTAAATGTGTGTGTGTGGGGGAGAGAATGGATGCTACAGAAAGTGTGGGGGGGGGGAGAATGGAAGTTACAGTAAATGTGTGTGTGGGGGGAGAATGGATGCTACAGTAAATGTGTGTGTGGGGGGAGAATGGATGCTACAGAAAGTGTGGGGGGGGAGAATGGATGGTACAGAAAATGTGTGTGTGTGTGGGAGAATGGATGCTACAGAATATGTGGAGGGGAGAATGGAAGCTACAGAATATGTGGGGGGGGGGAGAATGGATGCTACAGAAAGTGTGGGGGGGGAGAATGGAAGCTACAGTAAATGTGTGTGTGGGGGGAGAATGGATGCTACAGAATATGTGGGGGGGGGGAGAATGGATGCTACAGTAAATGTGTGTGTGGGGGAGAATGGATGCTACAGAAAGTGTGGGGGGGGGGAGAATGGAAGCTACAGTAAATGTGTGTGTGGGGGGAGAATGGATGCTACAGAATATGTGGGGGGGGGAGAATGGATGCTACAGTAAATGTGTGTGTGGGGGAGAGAATGGATGCTACAGAAAGTGTGGGGGGGGGAGAATGGAAGCTACAGTAAATGTGTGTGTGGGGGGAGAATGGATGCTACAGTAAATGTGTGTGTGGGGGGAGAATGGATGCTACAGAAAGTGTGGGATTACACTTAGAAATGTCCTTAAGTTAGAGACTATGGAGTCTATGTACTAAAATAGTGCCGTGACAAATTGCAGCTATGCAAGGGCATAGGTGACATATGTGAGAATAGCTAGTGGGCAGATGGGCATGTGTGAGTGAAGTTGGTGGACAGCGGGTACATGTCAGTCTGTAACAGGTGAGTGATGTCATGTTTTCTTTTTTTTTGTTTGTTTGGTTCTGAAATCTAACATTTAGAGCCTCCACTCTAGATATCCTGTGTTTGCTCCTGGGCAGCAGTGAAGCCTGGACAGCATTCTGCGCCAGACATCAGTGCTGCGTCAGACATCTGAACTGCATCCTAGCCAGCCAAGAGGAGGTAAGAGTTATTTTTATTTCAAAAATTCTAAGTGTGTTAGGGGCTGTGAAATAAAAAAATATTTTTTTATTTGGGGGGGGGGGGGGGGGGGGCGACGAGCTTAAACTTTGCCTAGGGCGCCGGGCAACCTTGCACCGGCCCTGCCTCTATATTCCCTAAAAGACACAGACAACTACTAGGTTGGAAAAAGATTGATCTGTATTGTTTGGCTGACTTCTGCTCGCTAAAGTGGCAACTACTCCCCCCCCTTTTTTCTTTTGTTTTCCTTAAAACCATATTTTTTCTTGTTCTCTTCGATATAGATTTTAAATTGTTATAAGCATAAAGTTATATATACTGTCGATGTATAATTTAAGCAAATTCAGTTACTGGACTAAAATTTTGATTGTATATGAATGCATCTAAATAAGTAATTGGTATTGTATACTTTGTGTTTGTTACTGTAACTGTCATGTCTTTTTCTGACTTCTGAGAAAAACTAATAAAAAGATTTAAAAAAAAAAAAAAAGAAATTACAAACTGTTCATAAATTCAGAATACTGTAACATGAATTACAAGAACACTCCAATGGGTACCTGACTCAATTTATTCAAATCTTTGTACCAACCTCTGTTTTATGCCTAGAAGTCTTAAAAATATGTCATAACTCTAAATTGGCAGATCATACTGGAATGCGTAATACTCTCTAGATTCTTTTGGTGGCCCCAACTCTCTAAAGATGTCAGGCTTAATATGACTGCCTGTACAACATGCACTAGACATAAGAACCCCCATGCACCACCTACTGGGTTGCTTCAACCGATACCCATACCCACGGGCCCATGGAAGGACATCTTAATGAACTTCTCAGTTACCTCCATTACAAGGTTTCACTGCCAACTTCATTGTGGTTGATTGCTTTACCAAAGTGGCACAATTATTTCTTAAACACATTTTCAAATTACATGGTTGCCCTGATTCTAATACAATTTACTCTTTTGGAGGGCCTTCTGCAATTCCTTCTGCAATTCATTACACATTTCTTTAGATCTGTCCTCAGGCTACCATACACAGACCAATGGTCAAACAGAAAGAGTTAGCTAATTTCTGAAACAATAGCTACAAATTTTATCCAGCCTCCAACAGAATGACGGGGCTCAGCTTTTGCCCATGGCCAAGTTTTCTTACAATAACACAATTCAATTCTCAACTCAAATAAGTTCTTAAGGAGCTCCAACAGGGAAACCCCATCCCTGTGCATTCTTCTCCCATAGCTCCAAGCTGCTGAAAGGAGATTGAGAACTCCTCGCCATCAAATTAGCTCTCTTTCCCATTACTATTTACACTGACCACAAGAATTTTTGTTATTTACAATCCAATCGGCATTTAAATCTCAGGCAAGCGACATGGTTATTGTTTTTCTCACAATTTGAATTTCTGGTCAACTACTGATGATGCATCAAAACATGGGAAAGCAGATGCATTATCCCAGTCTTTTGATCCAACTAAAACCAGTGCAAAGACTTAATTTCAGTCTATACCATTTGTGCCCAGTACAAAATGCCATGTGAAAGTCTTATCGGACCTCTCCTTCCGCTACACATACCAGACAAATCTTGGACCAATTTTCCTATGGAATTTATAATAGATCTTCCCCCATCCAAAGATTGTAATAATACTTATGTAGGGGTGGATGGCTTCTCCATAGCTGCTTATTTCACTCTTCTCAAAACCCTCCCTTCTGTACCTATATTGGCTTTTTGCACCATCAAGGAGATCTTCTGTCTGCCCCTTTGAAATTGTTTACAACTGAGGAGTAGCCAAATTCTGGAGGGCATTTTATAAGAATGTTGAGATTAAATTTAATTTATCCACAGACTACCACCAACAATCTAAAAGGTAAACAGAGATCATTAGTCAAGCACTAGAATAGTTTCTAAGGATGTACATTTCTGCTTACCAAGATAACTGGTCTGATTTATTATTCTGGGCAGAATTTCCTCATAACAGTGTCATGAATCCACTTCCATATTGCATTTCTTTATCTTATATGGTTATCACCTTCATCTCCCTACTTTATCAGCCGATTAACTTACTGGTATGTTTTTTGGAGTGTGGCAGGAAAACCCTGAGGAAACCCACACAAACATGGGAAGAACATACAAACTCCACACAGATAAGGCCATGGTCAGGAATCTAACTCATGACCCCAGTGCTGTGAGGCAGAAGTGCTAACCATTAAGCCATCATGCTGCCCTGTGATGATCTAGACTAAAAGGCCACTGCCAGTAAGAGACTCCCAAGTTGGTTCCTGGGATAAGGTTTGCCTCTCAACCTGGAATCCTCCAGGTTATTAATATGAAGTTTGCATCCTATTGCATTAGACCATTCAAGATTCTGGAAGAAGGTTATCTGTGAACTTTAGGCTAGGGCTTCTTTCTTCCCTACGCTTTCCAAATGTATTACAATTACTTCTTGATTGGAAGGGGTATGGACCAAAATAATAAACTGGGTCAAGGCTTTTGATATCCATATCCCCACCTTCTTAAAAATTTTCACTAAATTATGCCAACCAATCTATTTTTTTAGGTGTTCAGTGCCCAAATTGAAAAGGGGCAGTGCTGTCACTAACACAAACCAGCACTGCAACAGCGTCGCTCCATGCTACACTGTACAGGAGCAGGCGCATATCTCTTTAATTTTCTTATCCCCTTGCCATAGTTGTCATCAGGTAGGAAATTCAAATAGGACACTGTATTTAAAGAGAACTTCTCAGTGCCAGAGAATAAAGCCCCACCTTTGGGTCCAGCATTCTGTTTTCCAGCTGTGCTTTCCTTTAATACAGACCTTGACTTGTTTGATCACTCTCCTAATTCCAAATTTTGCTTTATGCTTTCTTTACCATATAGCCTTCTCTACCAGCCCATCACAATAAGAGGTAGATCTGAGGGCTGCAACCTATGGACTCCCTGCAGCTAAGCTCAAACTTCCTTAAAGGGGTCCCTACTGAATATCACGGGTACAAGTTTAGATTCCGTGCCTCTATTCTGCTGGCCCTAATCTTGCTTGACACTAGGATTCGACCACTTCCTGTGTGACAGCGTGACTGTGGTACAGAAATTAAAAACTCTACTGGGGCAAGAACAGACGTGCGTGAATAAATTTTAGTAAGTAAAATACTGGGGAAATTGTTGCCACTATATTGGTGAAAGAGGTAAGCAAGTTATGCTCCCAGACATCACTATTCGCACATCAACTTTTTTGTACTCAATTTTCATCTGCTACTTGTCTACTATGTATCCATTCTTAAGTCCCCTGCAGGTGTTCTTAAAAATGCTCCTATTTTTTCAACCTTTGATTTTTATTTTTATGGGGAATAAAGTTTGTGGGATATGGAAAGTAAGAAAGAAAAGAGACATAAGTACTGCAAACAAAGTGACATTGTGCGTCAAACAAGAAAACATTTACCAAGGTTATAGAATTGGCAAGCAGCATATAAAAGGTATACACAAATAACGAATTCCGTATAACATTACAGATACACACACTTGTCCTCAACCAGCAGCCAATTACAAGTGGTTTCCCACAATGACTGTTTGTAATTGGCTTGAAGTGAAGGAGAGTCCTGGGGATTCCCTGTTTGAACATTTAATGGCAGTCAGTGTTAGTGAGCTGGTGGGGCAAAAGATTTTATTTTGTATTTACTAAAGTGATAAAAAAAAGGATTATAGTAAGTCACTTATGTAACTAAGGTTTAAGAATTTATATTCCTCTGGTATAAGGGGCAGTTGTCTTAGGAACCTGTGTCCTTTAAACTAGGACCACTGAGGTTGTAAAGTTACCCTAAATGGGTCCCACTCTTGCACATTCATTTTAGTTGACCCATTCATTTCAATTGTGTAGTGCACATGCTGGAAACACTGTTGAAATGAATGTGTACATTGAAATGAGTGTGATAAGATCTGAGAGTTTTAAAACAGTACGACTGAAATCACTTATTTTTAATTAAGAAAAAAAAATCAATGTAATTGTAAGAAAATATCTATCGTACCCATTAGAGAGTTGGGACAATGAATTCCTTCTTTTTGCAATTTCTAGAGATGTTGAACAATTTTAAAAAGGTGGCAAAATTGAACTTTAGTAATTTTCTCTTTATTATTTTTTTCTTTAACAAATGGATATTTGATTTGCTTGTGACTTGTGATCTATAATTTGTCCTTCATTAATGACTGCTGCTCAGATCCTTAATTTGAAATTTGACAAGATCAGCTTGTTCGTGCCTCAAGTGACCCCTACACAGACTTTGAGCTTCAGGTTCTGTTTAAGGCTTCAAATCAGCTCCTGACTGCAATACAGATTATGTGCACTTAAGCCAGTGGCTCAAATAGATGAATAGTCACTAAAAATGTCTTCATCTTTAGAAAGTAAAGCTTTATGTTGCCTTTTAATCCCTCTAATGCTCAGAAGGTAATATAACCCACTGCATGTGTTTCCCTATTCTATCAGATAATTGTGTACATTTCAATGTGCAAGATACAAATGAACAGCTTTACAGAAACTAGCTTTCCCTACATAAAGACCTATCAAGCATTATTTTCTATGGAGGTTATATTAGCTCACATACCCACTGGCATTTTACATGTTTTTTCAATGTCTTCACTGTGCTATAGATCTATGTGGTATAATGTTCCACTCTTATTTTAAGTATTAATCATGTTTATAGATTGTTTATTGTTTTGATTTAAAAGACAATTAAACCCCAAAATTAAACCATGAGCCATGGAGGTAGACAAAATTGTTCAGTATTAACTAGAGATGCTCAGGCTCGGTTCCTCAGAAACCGAACACACCCGAACTTAGGGGATCCGAGCATCGAGCCGAGTCGGCTCGGTACTTTCGCGCTTTTTCGGATTCCAAAACGAGGCAAAAAGTCATTGTGACGTTGTCGGATCTCGGATCTTGGAAGTTTTGGAATCTATAAATACCGCCCTCCACGGCGATCTAGCGCCATTTGAGAGAGGGACACAGAAGGGGTAGCATAGAGTGTAGAGCAGTTGGGCAAGCAAAGTTAGAGAATTGAAAGAGGAGGGTGGTAGCAGTGTTAAAGAAAGTAATCAGTGACATTCAGGAGAGCTCCATAGCTCCAGTGTTAAATCTCATTGCAGTAATAATAGTGCTTACAGGGTTGATGTAATTCTGCAGTCCAATTCTACTGTATTATAGGTTATAGGTTATATAGGTAACACAAAAAGGAGAGCTGCGTTGGTAATTCTCATTGCATAAAAATAAAAAAAGCTAGTGCTGTCAGAGTTAGTGTAATTCTGCAGTAAAATTCTACAGTGTTATATAGGTAAAACAAAAAGGAGAGCTGCGTTGCTAATTGTCATTGCTGAAATACAAATAATAGTCCTTGCATTCTTTTCTTCTGAATTTGCACCAAAAAGTGTAGGGTGTTATATACACCCAAAGACAAGAGCTCCATTGCTAATTGTCATTGCTGAAATACAAATACTAGTCCTTGCAGGCTTTTCTTCTAAATTTGCAAAAAAAAAGTGTACGGTGTTATCAAAGTGGATTCACAGCAGTAAACAGAAGAGCAGGAGCACCAAGCAGCCGCTGCCACCAGTCATGATGATAGTAATCCCTGTACGTCATCTGGTAAAGCCTATGTAAAAGTACATAGTGTATTTAAGTCAGGCAAACAAAAATGTAAAAAAACACCTTTTACCTTGGTCAAGAAAAAAAGAGCTGTAATCCAGGCAAAGTTATCTACAGAAAAAACTGCCAACCTGCCATTCTACACACGCCGTGGCAAAGAAAGAATGAGGCCTTCGCCTTTCTCCATCAATTGTATGTAATCTGCACTTTACATGAAAGGTACCTAACTAGATTATAATTTTATGGGAATTGGGGCTGATTCGAAGCACACTGATGAACTGGCTTTTTGCTGGGAATTACAATGGCTCTTTTTAGTTCATTGTCTGGCACAGTGGATTGGTGTGTGTCTGATAAAAGCACGCATCCCGGGGAGGTCAGCGCTCGTTGCCATGTATTAGCTGTAGAATTACCTCACTTATCCAAGAAACAGGTGGAGCGATCAAATGAACCATAACTGGTTTCATGATCCACGGACAATTACATTTAGCCCCACTTTTCTTTTCTGCCACTGCTGTGTGCCAATGTGTCCTAGATGTGGTAGGAACTGCCGTGTGTTTGAGTCATTGCTCTGACGCTTACCATCCAGCCAGATAGCTGCAGTATTTGTTTTAAAGTGTATAAAAATAATATTGTGACCTGTGAGGTGGTCAAAATTGACTGAAAATGACTTGAAATTAGTGTTATTGAGGTTAATAATAATGTAGGATCAAAAAAGGAGCAAAATTATGTGATTTTAGCATATTTTAGCAATTTTTCTAAAAAACTACAGATCCAAAAACCAAAACCAAAACACACGAGGGTGGTTTTGCAAAAACCAAAACCACTTCACGGGGGTCAGTGAGCATCTCTAGTATTAACCCGACATTCAACTGCAGTTGTTTCTGCTACAAACAACTGAACTGTGTTCTGATGTAATCTAATACAGGTCAAAACAGTGAGTCTGCAGGCATTTCAGTTACAGAAACCTCACTGGTCTTACCCCTGTGTATGAATCAACCAATCAACACAGTGTATTTGCACAAGTCTGCAAAGCTGTCACTCAGCCTCTGAAGATTGTTAGAGAAGTACCTTCCTCCTAACTTAATAACCTGCAGCAGAGAAGTGAAAATGGCATAGTGGACATATTTATTTAATTATAAACACTCCAGTTATTTAAATTATATTATTTATCTCATTAATACAGAGCCTTTAATACATTTTCTCTTATTTTTCACCAAATGAAATAGGTTATATCTTAAATCACAAGACACACATCGAAGGTGCAACAAATTTGTTGCTTTGAGAAAATAAATTGTTAAGAGCCCAAGACTTAGGATCAGTCTTACAATAAAAGATAGCGAAAAATAGTATGCATTAATTCTATATCACTGCTTTGAATCCTTCTGGTGAAGACATAGTTCGCCTTTGATATTACATTGGCTAAATACTATATTTCTAATAAGTAATACTCAGTTTCCTATAAGTATTTATGTATTTATAAAACATATTATATAGCTAGGGCTCCCGTGTATTCTTGCTTTCCAGGACAGTGTCTGTTTTAGCACTCAATACTAGATACTTCTTTTCCTCAAAGTTCGATTCCAAGTTCAGCCAGATTTTCGGTAATGAGGTCCTATAACTGTACCCAAAACATGTGGGGTGGTGACAAGTGTAGATCTAGAAGACTTTGTCAAACATGTGTCCTGGTGTTGTCTTTCAAATTTATTTTACACCTGTAAATCTCCATACAAAGTAGAGGATGACTAGTGAAAAAATAAATAATCAGTAAAGAGAAACAATTTTTTAAGAGTTTGTCAAATACTCACAGTGTGGGCAGCCATTTTGTTGGCTGAACAACCGTTCTTTAGAATATAAATGTATACTAGACATCACAAGTGAAATTGAGACACAAGGTGTGCACACAAAAAAACTCTGTACATATGACCAAACTACAGCACAATGCAGAGCAGCACTCAGCACTCACTCAATAGAACATACCTTACATAGGGATAACTGGTCAATAGGTGTCACCTACAACAGGCCTCAAATAGTATAGAAAGGAAGACACAGTGATTGCGCAGACAATCGTGCAAGATAATAATCATCTCACAGCAGAGTATAATGTTGTCTTGTGTGTGTATTTATATTTTTATTGCATTGGACAAAGTGCACCTAAACATTAGAGATGGGCGGGTCTGGTTCCCCCGAGAACCGAACCAACCCGAACATTGGGTATCCGAGTGTCGAGCCGAGTAGGCTCGGTACTCTCCCGCCCGCTCAGAATCCAAATCGAGGCCGAACGTCATTGTGACGTCGTCGGATCTCGGGGCTCGATTCTCGCGATACTTGAAGATGATAAATACCCGCCTCCACAGCAATCCATCGCCTTTTGACAGAGGGAGAGAGCAGGGTGTAGAAATATATTGTGCATAATATTTCTGGCTGTCAAAATTACTATCTGTCAGCAGTATCTACCAAATCATTTTTAGCACTCCCAAGTGCTTTTGGGGTGTCCCCCATAATTGTGCATAAATATTTCTGGCTGTCAAAATTACTATCTGTCAGCAGTATCTACCAAATAATTTTTAACACTAGCCAGTGCTTTTGGGGTGTCCCCCATAATTGTGCATAAATATTTCTGGCTGTCAAAATTACTATCAAATTACTATCAAAATTACTATCTGTCAGCAGTATCTACCAAATACTTTTTAGCACTCCCCAGTGCTTTTGGGGTGTCCCCCATAATTGTGCATAAATATTTCTGGCTGTCAAAATTACTATCTGTCAGCAGTATCTTACCAAATAATTTTTAGCACTCCACAGTGCTTTGGGCTCAGAATGAATTCAAAGCAGTCCACATGATCAGAATGAGCAACCAGGTTCTGTCACCAGTCCTGATGTTAGTGTTCCCAATACGTCATCTGGGCAAGGCGATGTCAAACTACACAGTGTTTCTAAATCAGTCCAAAAAAAAAAATATACTGTGTTGAAGCGAAAAAGAAGTGTTACTGAGCAAAAGTTAAGTGCCGATAAAAAAAAATTGCCAACATGCCATTCTACACACGCAGTGGCAAAGAGAGAATGAGGCCTTCACCTTTGGCTATTAGTGGCAGATCCCAAAAAGTTACCGAGCCTACAATTGGTGCACAACTACTGTTACACGTCAAAGCCGAGCTGCAAGATAAAAGTAAGGCATTAGAGGATAATGTTTGCTCTGATTCACAAATGACATCAATCCCTGTGGAGAGTCCATCCAACAGTGGTATGTCTAATCGTGAGCATTCTGTTAGTGTACCCATAAAGAAGGGCCCTTTCAGCAGTTCTGCTGATGTGTACCTGAACAGCCCGAATGTAGCCGGTGATACACAAATTGAGGATGCCACTTTGCAAATAGAAGAGGATGAGGGGGAGATTTGTGGAGGTGACGAGGGCGCTAATGAGGATGTTGATGATTATGATGCAGACAGATACCAAATTGCCTTTCTCAATTTCTATTTATATTCTAGATTATATAACGGCTGATTAGTTCTCTATTTTACTCCTAGTGGAGAGGGGATCTGATGTAGACAGATACCAAACTGCCTTTGTCCATTTCTTTGTATGTTCGAATTTCTAGTTCTACAGTCTAGGCAGGCTGGTTTTTTTTCTATTTTACTACAAGTGGATGGGGGGGGGGTCTGATGCAGACAGATACAAAACTGCCTTTGTCCATTTCTTTGTATATTTGAATTTCTAGTTGCACAGTCTGTGTAGGCTGCAATTTTTATATTCGACTACAAGTGGAGGGGGGGGGGCATAGAAAGCCACCAAACTACCGTGGTCCATTTAATTTTACTTTATAGTTCCACAGTCTGTGCAGGCTGCTTTTTTTATATTTAACTACAAGTGGAGGGTGGGGGGGGGGAGCATAGATAGCCACCTAACTACCATGGTCCATTTCATTTTACTCTCTAGTTCCACAGTCTGTGCAGGCTGCTTTTTTTAATATTCAACTACAAGTGTAGGGTGTACACAATGGCTACATTGGCAATAATCAAAGATGGAGGAGGTAGACAACCAGGTTTGTCTGTATAATTTGCAGACAAGTGTTCGAATTAAGGACGGCCTACCAGGGATTAAACAGTTTTTTTCATAATTTAGTAGCTTTAGAATTACCTCACTTATCTAAGAAACTGGTGGAGCACTAAATTAGGTTATTTCAGACCAAAAAAATTGTATTTTTTCCAAAATAGCAAAACAAAACCAAACAAAACCAAAACCAAAACACGTAAGAGTGGGATAATGTGCCCTGACACACTGCAAAAATTGGTCAGGAAGGCGTATAGTTCATTTCTCATTATGTGCAGAGCAATTTTACACAAAATACAGCAGGTATGGGATTTACATTCCTTATTGAATCAGGCCCATTATCTTTAGTCTTTACCATGGGCACAGATTAAAACCTTACTATATTTTTCTTTCATGTTTTCTTTTTAACTTTGGAGAATACATTTTCTCTTACATTTCAAAATTAATTTGTCACAATTTTGCACCCCCAAAAACTAGCGCTCCGCCCCAAAAGCCTTGTGCACTAGGCTGCCTATAGGATAATCAGGCCCTGCATATAATGGAAACGTAATGACAAAATAAAATAGTAAACCTATGTCCAAACCCCAATTATCAACAATGATGGATGATGTATTTAGGTTTATAGCTTTATTACTGCCATGCTTTTATTTTTCCATTTTCACACCCACAGATGCTGCACAAAGGAGGTTAAGCAATGTAGAAAAAATGAATGTGGCCCAGGCAAAATATAACTTTTATTATGTTTAAAAAAAGAAGTTTAATAATGTTTGTTCCAGAAAAGAAAGTAGTAATTGTTGTTTTAGTCTGCTCTTCTACTAAACATAGATTAACTGAATTTATTTTTATTAACAATTAAATAATGTGCTTAGTTTGAGACAATAGAGCAGTAAGGTGGTAATAGTGAAGGTCAAAATGTGCCCGTCATAAACCTAGTACATATATATTGGTGCAGAGCTGGACGCATCTTAGCATGAGCCCCTATATATTTAATCAACTATACTGACTTACTTGTAATTAGAGATGTGCGCGGACCGCCGTGTTTTTGTTTTGGATATGGTTTTGGTTCTAAAACGTTTTTGTGTTTTGGTTTTGTAACTGGTTTTGAAAAAAGATTGTGAAAGGTTTTGGTTTTGGATCTGGATTTAATTAAAAATTGTGAAAAATAGAGAGGCATGGCCTGGCAGCAGTTTTTAACAGCTCCCACTACTGACCTCCTATCTCGTCCCAATCTTTGGTCCACAGACTTTAACTCCAGTCGGCATCAGAACCATGAGTCCCCCAAACCTCTGTGGCTCCCCTCTGTTCCGACTCCTGGGCAAATTGCAGCAAGATGTCCGTGACGCGTCTCGAGGTCTTGTCACCTCTCGCTGGGCACGCCGTGTACCCCTCTATGGAACCACCAAGGGCATGCTCCTCCCGGCTACTCACCACTACATCCCAGGATGGGACCACACAATCAGCCGCGAGTGTTACCGGATGGCTGCCGGTTCATTGAGTTATACGAAGATGGGCTCAGCCTCCCCTGCCGCAGGGTAGTTCTCCCGAGCGCCATCTTGCCCCAGCTCTGATCCACTTTGAGCCCAGCAAACATTTATTGAACTGAGGTCACCATTCATTGCACCTGGGACCACTATCACACTAGCAAGTAAGCGTGTGGAAGAGGCTCCCTGAACTCTGTGGAAATCCATCTTGTTATCCCAAATGGAATTGCACTTAACAATAGTAAGGCACAGGGGCTGAATCATCATACGCACTGTCCCCCCTGGTCCCTTCCACTACCACACACTAGTCAGTGTCACCTCTGATTGAGGACTGGGGACTGGTACCGATAACGTAGACACTACCAGCAACTAATCACTTTGATTGCTGCTCTTTACTTAGCTGCAATGACAAGTTTTTTCATCTAACTGGGCAGTGTTACCCTGTTTATTGTCCCCCATTACAGCATCAGCTCTCCACACAGAGAGCTATATTCATTGGCTGGTACACTAATGCCACCCAGTGGACATATATTGAACTACAGGGCTCACCAGTGTATATGCCTCATATTGATTCTGATTATCCTGAGTTTTGCATTTCCTGTAGAATGGACTAATTTCAGGTGTAATTGCAGAATGGACTTATAAATAACTCCTGGCCCTGAGGGCAACATGTAAACACCCATTTTCACTTACCCCTTTACTGAATGGTCCCCACGAGATTTGAGTGATATGCTCACTGGTACAGCACTGTGAACTGCTCAACCTACAGCAACCTACCTTACAACCTTGTCCACACAATGAACAAATCAGCTGGCAGGAGGCACCAATATGCGACTGGGAAGATCACCCAGCACTTTTCATGTAAAGCAAAGCTTCTACACCGCCGCCCTCTCCCTCAGCAGTGAAACGTGCTTCTCAGGCAATTACAGTGCTTAGGGACTAAACGGAAGCCCTGTCTCAGGACCCTAGGGTCATTAATGAAATGTTTAAATCCTATAATGAAAAATTGTACAATTTACGTAAAATGCATGCCTTCCCAGACCCTGACGCTTCCGTGATCCATGCATAAAATGTGTAATTTAGATAAATGCTCCTCACCCACATTGTCATCCCTATAAGTGTCCTTCCTCAATTGCGACATAACCAAGGAAAAGATCACACTAGCTCTTAAATCACAGAAAAGCTCTAAAGCCACTGGTCCTGATGGATATATGCTGTCCTGTTATAAGACATTTTCTAAAGAATTAATGCCCCAACTGACACTTGTGTACAACACCATATTGCAAGGTGGAAAGTTCCATGATGAAACCACATAGTGATCATCCCCAAAACAAAGATCTGACCTGCTGTGCTAACTAACATCCTATATTGCTACTTTTTGCCAAGGTGTTAACGAATTGCTTAAACGCGTACATGACAACCCTAATCTTCCCAGACCAGGTAGGTTTGTTTCCACCAGGCAATCCCTGGACAACACGAGGCATACTATAGACATCATTACATACGTTAACAAATTTATATTACCCTTGGTTATCTTGATGTTGGACGCAGAGAAAGCATTTGATAGGTTTTTGTGGCCCTTCATGTTTAGTAATCTCAGGCAATAAGGTCTAGGAGGAGCTTTCCTCACCACGTGTCAGGTGCTGTATCACTGCCCCTCTTCCTTTGGTGCTCACCAACGGGACTACCTCTTACGCCTTCGCCTTGAGCAATGGCACGCAAGAAGGATGCCCCTTGTCTTCCCTATTATACGTCCAGTGCATAGAACCCCTAGCCCTTCAGGTTCCTGTCTTGTCAATGCCATGCTTGAATCCAAGTTCCCCTTCCAGTGGTGTCTGGAAGTCCTTCTGATGCCTGGGGGTTCACATCTCCAAGGACTATAAAAACCTATTTCAAGATAATTATACTCCCCTCCTCAACGCTGTTAAACGAGACCTACATATCATGGTTTGGTAGGATCAGAGTAATCAAGATGAAAGTTCTACCACGGATCTTATACCTGTTTCAAACGTTGCCCATTCCGGTACTGGGTCCGTTCTTGGCTACTCTGCAGACTACCCCTGGATTCTCCTCCCCCTTGTGGTCTGGAAGGTGGTCGCGTCGATCGCGCCACCTCCGGGTCACTCCTGTACTTCTTTTGTCGTTCCTCTGCTCCTTCTCCTCTCTCCCCTGAAACCTTGTCCCTTTACCCACCCAGTTCTGCCTACTCCCTGCTCTTATCCTCTCCCCTCTTTTTTCTTTTTTTCCTTTTTCCCATCCTTTCCCCTCCCCCTTTATACAGAAAACCTCGACAACATATATCCATATAGAATCGTATTTCTGAAACCTTTTACAGTGCCTTTCTAAATAGCAGCGGCCACCATGCAGTGCTTCATTCCCTCTCATGACCATTCTTCCTATGCTGCCCTGGTAATTTTCTACTTATGACTGGGCTTTGTTATGTATATGTCTGTTCTTGTATTCAGGTTTACCATTGTATAGGATATTTATTGTCTTTTATCGGTCATTTTACATTTCACTACATGTTTTTGTTGAAAAAAAAAGAGACATAAAAAGCGAAATTGTGAAAAATGTCATTCTGAGCCTTTTTGATCTCCAATAATACTATTTATAGCTTTAGCATTCATTACCAGTCTAATTTCTAAAGATCGCTTCCCAACTGTCCAAACTTTCACCACTTTTGACAAAAGTATGCAGCAATCTAGCTGATTAAAATTAGTGACAGAGCAGTGGCACAAATACATGGCACAGATATAATTTTCCACCAAATATCTCCACTGCAGTGCAGTAGGAGGATTCAAAATGAGTCCTATAAACATATGAAATAAGATTTAATCTCTGCCAATAATGTTGACATGTAAATTAAAATCTCATTTTGCTCTGGTGCACACAGCTTTGGATAACAGTGATCATCTTCCTCAATGGTTACAAATGACAATGTTATCATCACCATCATCATCATCCTCATTAAAGATGTCCACATCAATTACATTTTCATTTGAAAAAGAAGATACAGCAAGTAGGTAACCGTTAGGCAGCATGTTGGACACATTGGAGAGAGACAATAGCAACACATTGGAGTTTTTCAGCAGCAATACATTGGAGAAGGTCAAGAGCAATACATTTGAAAATTTGGAACGTAATAGGGCATCTGTCAAGAGCCATTTCTGCACTTCTCCTAGGTGTCAGGGATGGACGTCTGTCTGTTCTCACTGATGGCGCCCCACTGCCTAGCAATGGGAAGCTCTTCCCGGTTCTGGGTAGCTACACTGCGCACATATGCGCAGAGCATCGCATTCTGTTGCATAGCGACTCTCTTTACCTGCTTTGCGTTTGGTTGCATTTTGACCGCCGAAAACCGCAGCACCAATAAAGGAGTACTTCCCTCTATTTAAATCTCCTTCTGGCTATATCTGCCACCAGAGTATTGGTTCACCAGCTCCAGCTGGAATTGTTCTTGTTCCAGCATTGTGTTTTGGCTCTGACCTTTGGCTTGATTCCCGGACTACTTTCTCATGTTATCCCTGGTACTGTTCTTGTCTGTTTGGTTTTAAACTCTGGCTTCCCTCTGACCATTCTCTACATTATCCTTGGGTACTTCACTCCTGTTTGGCTTCTGACCCGGACCGTTCGACTATTCCTGTTTCACACAACCGCACTGGTGACTAACTTGAAGAACTACGACCTGCGCACCTTACACAAACAAGTCCATACCTCCTTGCGGGGGTCCCTGGTAAATATCGGGGGTGCGTTAGACTCCACGCCTCCTTGTTTAGTTGTGACCCACCATGACAGCATCTATCCTAGACTGATGCTACGGAAACAACCAGAGGTTATTGGATGGACAGTTAGACATTGATAAAACTGAATAGAAAAAGCTGGCACGCACCTTCATCTATTTACTATGCACTTTTCGTTGGGCAAAGTATTTATTGGGAGCCAGGAGCAGAGCTTTCTAATGCCTTGTTTTACTATAAGTGGTTTGTTATGGTAGCAGTAAGGTAGATCTGGCTGAATAGAAATTAGTATGGGCTGTAATGCTGCCCTTTTGAATCAAACAAGGAGACTCATATATGTTTGCCAGTTACCGTTTAAATCTACATCCAGTTAGCATGTCTACATACTAATGTCCAGTTTGAGATTGAATGTCAATCTCGATTTATCCTTTTTGCTAAGCTCAAGTGTAGTATCTGACCTAGTTTGATTGTTTCGAGATGCCATGAATTGCCAGGCCTCCTTGGTCTGATGCCGGAAGGCCTGTGGTATTTGTAGCCCAAGGTGCCTGTGCCTCCAGGAGACATGGCCCAGAGGGGACCTGAAAATGCACTGGTAGTGTGTTGTGTAGTGTAGTATGTGGTTTATGTAGGGTGGTGGGCAGCGTATGGGGTGTGTAAGGATAAGAAATTAACTTAATTAGATAAATTAAACAATTTACGTAGGGTGGGGTGCAGTGTATGGGATATGCAAGGATAAGAAATTAATTTAATTAAAGAACAACTTGTAGTTGCCTGCCAGCACACCAGGTGAACACTCAATGAGATAGGTAAAGGAAGGAATGTTATCTTACAATTCTTATCACACTGCTCCACAATATATTTATAATTTAGAAAATTTGTTCTCATATTATAACAAACAACTTTTTTATTTTATTAGGGTTGTTGTGCTGCTCTGAGTCAGCTGCGTTGACCCTGAACCGCAAACACACTTTTTTAATTAGTGATGTCACTAGGTGAGCTTTTACAAATTGACAAGTATTGAAAAATAGAAAAGATTAGAATATAGAATAGAGTTTTTTGATGGGATATGCTGCTGATCCTCACATGCACCTTTTTTGTTAGTATAGATGTTACTGAATGACCTTATCAAAAATGACAAGTATTGAAAAAGTAGAAAAGATTAGAATATATAGCATTTTGGGGGGGTGCTGCTGCTGCTGAAGCTCACACCCCAACACCCAGTTTTTTTTCAAAATAATTTCAGTTGTCACTGCCCCACATAGGATTACTTTCATTAGAAAGACTTAACATTGTAAAAGAAATAAATCAGTTTGTTTCTTGTATTCTGCTGATAATAGTCATACAGCAAAAGCATACTTTTTCTTCTCCACCAAATATACTACTCACTAACTCAGTCTATATATTAGTGCTGCATACTTGCCAAGTTCTCCTTGTTGGCTTCAGGGAGATCCCTGGGGACGTGGGCGTGCGGCGACGGGGCTTGACAAATCGCATCATTTTGGCCCCACCCCCTAAATGACTGTCACAATTTCGGCCAATTACAACAGGTGGGGCTAAGATTACGCAATATTTGCGTCATTAAGCCCCGCCCTGCTACTTATCTATTGCAAGGGCGGGGCTTAATGACGAGAGTCCTCCCAGAATGCGGGAGTCTCCCGGATATTCCAGGAAAGTAGACAACTATGCGTTAAAGAAAAGCAGCTAATGATTCTCTAGAGACTGAAGTGTCATTTACATTTCTGTCTCCACTACTGAAGTCATGTTGTCTTACCTGTCAGTCTTTGATTAAATCTTGGTCTACATGAAAATGGCCACCTCCATAGGCATCAATACATGGACATAGGACACAATTTCTGAACTGTGTCATCCTGTCACAGATGGCGAAGCCAACCACGTCTTGTACTGGCTCAGCATCAGGGAGAATGCCAGACTCTTCAGGGAATGAGGGAGATCATCCCTATTTCAGGGAGTCTCCCTGACATTTAGGGAGAGTTGGCAAGTATGTAGTACTGTTATATATTCAATAATAAGAAACAGTAGCTACTAGTCTGTCTAAACTCTCTGAAAGATTGAAATTACAAACAATTGATCAGCAAACTATTCCAGCTGACTTATCTCTACAGAACTGCTTTAAAATAATCACACAATTTTATAGCTTTCCATGTTCCTCTTTCACCCCTTATGCTATTTTAAGAGCAGAGCACTGCAGCTAACATCCTCCTTACACACTGCCTGTTCTAGAATCGCACAGGAGAAAACAAGGGAGGGCTGTGTATGTATATATATATATATATATATATATATATTTATTGATTGAAATCTATCGCAAGTTTTTCATCGCGATTTCATGATGGAAATGATGTTTGCCTCGCTTTGAGTTCCTAAATTGGCGAGCGAAACCAAGTCATGACTCGGAAACCCAAATTTCGGATTTCTCTTCATCTGAACCACTCATCTCTACTTTTAATAAATTACATTTCTGTTATTAAATGGTAGTGTTTACTTATAATGATTAGGACAGTGGTTCCCAAACTGCACGCCGCGGCTCCCTGGGGTGCCGTTGTGATCTCACATGGATGCCGTGGCATGGGTCAGTGTTAAGCAAGGTGGGCGACTAATTGTTAATAGTTTTGGCTTGGGGGCACCTTGAAATATTTTGGAGACCCTCGAACTGAGAAAGTTTGGGATACACTGGATTAGGGTCCTATTTATGAATGGGGGATAACCCACATCTCTGGAGAAAACACCCATTTTCGTCAGATAAAGGACTACTCCCAGTTTATGAAGCTGTTAACACCTGCTATTGCCTGTTTCCTCCTGACGAAAGCTTCCTCATGCAAAGCATGGGGAAGCCTATTTAATATGGATCGCTATGGTACATGCGTACCGCAATCCTAGGGCCGGATTAAGGGAATGGAGGCCCCTGGGCTAAGGGGGCATCCATTAACCCGTAAGGGCCCCCCTGTGATTGAAGCTGATTGCGGCCCCCCCCCCCGTGATCGGAGCTGCCCGCGCCCCCCCCCCCCCGGCACTTACCTCCTTCTCCGGCGCGCTGTGCTCTCTTTACTGAGGAGATCTCGTGAGAGGGAGACTCACGAGATCTCCTCAGTAAGGAGACTACAGCGCGCCGGAGAAGGACTGCAGGGAAAGTGCTCAGCAGCACTGATTGCGCCGGGGGCGCCCCCGCCCCCGACCGATCAATACTGCTGCTGAGCACTTTCAAGGGCCCCCTGGATGCCATAGGCCCCTGGGCTGTAGCCCAGTTAGCCCTATGGTTAATCCGGCCCTGCGCAATCCTCATATCGCTGGTTGGTGACAGCAGAAATAACCTATGGAAAAAAATTATTTATTTAAATAAAGCATTTTTTTCTAACAAAATTAAAATGCCATTATTATTACATTTATTTCTATTCGTAAACATTGTTTCTATTTTTTAAAGCTGGGTCACACATGGATAGATAGATCCAGGACTGGCTGGCAAAGCGGAAAGAATTCTCTTACTGTTACCAGCAAGTATTCATAGGGCAACAGTACAAGTGGAATTAGGTGCTAAGGACCGATTAGTAACCAATGTTCATTTGGACTGTAGCTCTCAGTCACAGGATCTGCAACCAATTTATCAAACAAACAAAAAGAAATAAGAAAACATAGAGCACTGTTCAGAGATAATTACTTTTATTAAAATTAAAAAAATAATATATTGATTAATAAAACAATAAATCCGCTCTGTAGACTAATAGGAGTTTTTAGCTGTTATATGACAATTCTAGAAACCACCGTAACATAGATATAGCTGTCCAAAAACAGCCAATATTGTACATATGTGATCATCTCTCAAGTACAGCTCAAGTTCATAACAAATCAAACTGTAAAAATATAAGTATTAAAGTAATTCTATCGTCTTCAAATAAGCATTGCCCAAGCGATTGTATTGTGTTTCCAAGGCACAAAGTATTTTATTTTAGCAAATGTAAAGTTTAACAGTTCAATACATAATTATATTACAGTACAGTACAGCCAATACCAAAAGATAAATACATACCGCTGCATTCGCATGCGCTCGCTGCGCTCCCACGGGTACCAGTAGACAGTATATCTCTCTAGAATACTGTGGTCAGAGTAGACTGAGGCTAGTGCCAGTTTGAGCTGATTATATACACTCAGTGTTACAGTGAAAACAATGAAGATGGTGTGGCTTGCTTCTATTGGTCCAGGTATTAGGAAGGTCCAGTGTGCTGCAGGTCATAGGCTAGTTCAAACTAAAGAATCCAAAGGTGGGGGTCATCTATCCAGGGGATGTGCTCCGATATTCCCGCCAAGACTCCTATTTCAACTAGTCCATTAGCATTTTATAGTCGGTATCATGTTAAAGGTTTATTCTCTAACATCAATAACTAGAGTATGCAATGTGCGATCTCTTCACCGAATGAACCGGACAGCTGCTGAGGAATAGGGAATTAATATGATACCAGACATGACACCTTTCTTTTAACCTGAACCTTAAATAACACTGAAGTGTACATATAATCATAATATATAAACTAATAATAAACTAAATACTATCTGCTCATAAATCACTGTGGATTGGAATCAATCTAGATATGAAATATATAAATAACTAAATGTTAGAGTGCGTGTGCGTGTGTGCGCATTTTACCATGCGATCGCGCCATGCACTGTGTTACGTGGCATACTGATCGCAATCGCACGGCAAAACAATATTAACCAATATACTTTCGTTCATACAATTATACGACAGTTCCACCCTTTGATAGTATAATAAACTATCACCTTAAAGATGTTATATGCAGGATCTCAGTACCACGTTTCATTGCTCTGTAATGTAAGCCTCCCTTTGGTGTATGACCACGCTGTTTGTAGCTCTAAACAAGTTATCATAAGAGAGAGTCTTAATCCTCAAAACGATTTCTTCTTTTACTATAGACCGTATACTTCTGGAGCTTGGAGATAACCTTTTGTATGCCGTTCACGGGTACAATAAAACATGTAATACATTAATTGGAAGGGTACAGAGTACAATAGAACATGTATCAGTTATACAGAATACTCTACTACAGTTCTTCAAGTTTAACAGGTTCATCCGTTTAACGCATGTCTTTAAGCTCAGAATACATTTAAACACTTCATGTTCATCAATAGCATCATCCTATGTCTATTAATAATGTCATATACAATCTCCTTCAGCTTGCATTAGTATATACACTTTAATAATGTCATCAGTTCTTTTCATCAACACTTGTGGGCGGGCTATTGTCTGCTCCTTCTTCCCAGTCCCCCAATACTCAGGTTTCTTTGTACGTGAAACAGTGGTCGGCTTGCCAAATATTGGGAGACTCCAGACTAAGGAACAGTAAGTTTTTAGGCTCAGGTTATTTGACAGACACGTACCAAGTGTAAGCTACTAGCACCAAGAGTAGCAGAGACACTGGTACCCATTTCACCCACTGCAGAGGAGCCAACACTCAGAGAAGGGTCCAAGGGCACTCATGAATCTGTTCTGGAAGGCCTCAAATGCAGTTAGTGGCACCTGAGCCAAAGCTAAGACAGTTGTCCAGCATGAAGTTGTAGTTTTCCTGTTCAGTGTTTCTCTCGTTTCATTCTCTTCTCAGGATGGTCAATTCTTTTGATTATTGACAGGTGACAGAGGCTGGTTCAGGTAATGATATTGAGGAGTTGGGGATGAAGGAGAAGTTAGTAGCACAGGTGTCGTACTTTTCCCCTAGTGACCTCCCACCCATAATTCGGATACCTCAGGAATATTTAGTGGAAAGAGAACTAGTCCTACTTGATATAATCACTGAGGCACGTGAGAGCACGCCCAGGACTTTGTTTGGTCTAAAACCTTACCCACCCAAAAATGATAATCATTCTCAAGGATGCCTGCTCAAGTCCGGATATTACTGGACTGGCATCACTGGATGTACCTCTCTTCAACTCTGGGGTCACCGTACTTACGGACGTAATACTACTCAGACAATAGCCCCTCACACTTTCTCCAAGCTCCAAGGTTTCCAAATTTTCCTTTACCCCTGAATTGAATAGAGTAATTGGCTGGACCGATTGTGCTACTAACTTCTCCTTCATCCCCAACTCCTCAATATCATTACCTGAACCAGCCTCTGTCACCTGTCAATAATCAAAAGAATTGACCGTCCTGAGAAGAGAATGAAATGAGCTATCAGCCACTTCAATCAAGTTCCAACTCTCATTCTATTCAATTCGTTCTAACTAGTACCGTTACTTTATGTTCACACTGGTTTGTGGCTAATCAAAAGTATATGATTTGTTACCACTACTCATACATTATACATTTATTATCAATAACATGAATACCCCTATCACCTATTATAACTCTAGGGCTATCACATTGAATAACAAAAGCTTTGAGTATGACACAGTAATACATTAGACACATTTCAATACACCTTTACCCAGACATATTTCATTGGAACACCAGTGTATACTTGAGGATCCTGCAAGGTGGTAATTGGATGACGTGGATTTGTTTCACCTGGAGAAATTCTTCAGGTAACCCAATTCTTCATATATTAACTAATATGTGTATGTGTGCGTGTGCATGTGTGTGTGTGTGTGTGTGTGTGTGTGTGTGTGTTTGTTTATATTTCGAAACAATACAATGAAAAAAACAAAACAAAACATAAATTTCTCAGCTGTCACATAAAACCCTGCTGTCTATTTGACAGCTATGTTTGCCCTGGTGTGACAGCCATGTATGGTCGTGTGTGTAAGTGTGGACTTTACTAGCAGCTACTTCAGTTGGTAACTGTGTCACTGTATAAAGTCCTCTATGTAGTGTCCTACTCATGTGCTGGTATTGCTATAAAATATTTTTTTCAGTCAACTCAACGTCGCCCCCTAGACTAGAAAAATGCTGAAGACCAATGTATATCAATCGATTTTCCCTCTGCCAACTCACATGCCATTTTCAGTACCCCATATTCAGCTACTTGACTAAGTGAGAAGGGTACAGGGGTCTATCTCTATAACACTTTCTTCAAAATATAACAGTATCCAGTACATGTCTGTCTAACAGTGAAAAAATATAAAACACGAAAATTCTAAATTTTCTAGGGTTTCACATTATTTCGTATCTTATGGTAAAGATCCTACTCCAATGTTTTACACAGAGATGCATATCTGTATGCCTAACCTCTAGCGATCTCTCCACCCTTTGTGCATAAATATAAAGGCACACTTTGTACAGGAGGCAAAAAGCAGATATGCAATCTGAAAAAAAACATGAATCATATTTCCACAACAAAAAAACTTTCTGCTTAACAATAGCAGCTTCTATACACATAACACCAAACCCCTAACTGTTTCTATAACTCATGTCAGTTTAGTGCGTATATCCCTGAGTTCGTCTTATGTCAAACATGTCTTAGCCCCATTACTGAAACCGTGTGTTAGCAGTTGCGGCGGGCGCGGGCACCGCCGCGACTCTCACCTCCTTCCTGCAGGAGTCGCTATGACGACCGGGATGTCATTTCCTGGATCTACCGGGCCGTTGCTAAGGCAACGGTCGGACGCCAACAGCAGTAGCGCCGCGTCCCGGCGGCTGGGGACAGCCGGGCGCGTGCGCAGGGATAAGAAAGCCTGTGGGCTAATTAAGTAATTTTAGTATTCTGAACCCCGGTCCATGTGATCTCAGTGCCAGGCTCTGATAGGCTGGTACTGGTATTTAAGGCAGTGAGGTCTGCAGCCTCACTGCCGGTTAAAGTTCTGTATCCAGTCTGCTAGCCTGCTCTCTGCCCTGTTCCTGTCTATTAGACGTGCTGTTGTTTACCCGTGTATGACTCTTGGCTTGGAATTGGACTTTGCTTGTGAACCTGGTGACCCTGACCTCTGGCTTGAATACCGACCTCCCTGCCTGCTCGTGACCCCTTACATCAGCTTGTTTATTGGTACCGTTGTCTGCTGCCGGCCCCTGACCTCTGCTTGGATTCCACTCCGCTTGCCTGGGTTCTCCCCGGCCGGTACACACTTCACGACCCTCTGTCAGTCTGCAGCCCAGTCTGTCCCCACCATCAGGGGCTCCAGTGAACACCTGACTGGCAGAGTAGACTCCGGGTTGTGTTGTGCCGGCTGGAGGGGTTCCTAACACCGTGACTACGTCTTTTTTGTATCTCTATACAAGAGAAGAGAGAGAGATACTAGCATAGATGTAAAGAATGAGAAAATAGAAGAGTAACGAATAACAGAAATACAAATATTTGAATACAAGGGTTTAAAAACAAATAGACATGCAGAAAGGGAGATTTTACAGCAAACATGACAGCTGGATTGGACACTCTGGGGAAATAGCTGTATTCATTCCACTAATCCCCTTAGCTATTCGCTAAACTATGTTCCCTCCCAATACTTGACTAGGGGGTCTTACATCGACCGTGCAATCCAGTGTCGTCTGTCATTTGTTCATTAAGAACTCGGTATCACCATAACTATATACCTTTGCAACGGACTTCCTGACTTATGATAGAGAAATGAAAAATTAACTCTTAGTGACTCATACTTATCTGAAATACATAAAATGATATTTTGGAGCAAAGTATTTGGATAATGATTCTCAGCCAAACAAATTATCATGAGTCACTGCAGCCTAAAACAAAGAGTGTTCCAATGATCCATTGTTAATTTGTCTTCCAAGAGTAATTTTTCTATTTCTCTATTATTATTATTATTATTATTATTATTATTATTAAATTTTTATTTATAGGGCACCACAAAGTATCCGTAGCACTGTACAAGGACAAACAATGGCACAGTACAAGGTGAAACAGCACAGTACAAGTAACAGTAAGCACTATAACTCTGGGGGCTCAGGCACAGCATGAAAGAGAGGGAGGGAGGGGAAAAGTGAGTACAGGCAGGTAACTATGGCCAAAGAGAGTGGGCACGGATGACAGGTTGAGAGTCACTGAGGGGAGCGGAGAGAAGCGAGAGGAGACAGAGGGCAGAGGGACTGAGAGGAGGTGAGCTGAGTAGCTGGAGAGCGCAGTTAAAAGTGATGGAAACAGAAGGTAGGAGAGCCCTGCTCAAAGGAGCGAACAATCTAAAGGAGGGGAAGACAGACAGACACATGGATGAGACGAAGAGACGGGAGGAAGGGGGAGAAGGGAAGAAGGGATGAGAAAGAGAGGTAGCCGACCGGTGGGAGTTTAGGCATGAGACTGGAAGGCTTTAAGGAAAAGGTGGGTTTTTAATGTTCGTTTGAAAGAGGACAGATTAGGGGAAGTTCTGATGGAGCGGGGGAGCTTGTTCCAATGGAGGGGAGCGGCGCGGGAGAAGTCTTGGATACGTGCGTGAGAGGAGGTAATCAGAGGGGAAGAGAGGCGACGATCGTTGGACGATCGCAGTGAGCGGGAGGGAGTGTGAATAGAGATAAGGCTAGAGATGTAGGGAGCAGTGGAGTTGGCGAGGGCCTTGTAAGTCAGAGTGAGGAGCTTGAAAGGGATTCTGTAGGGGAAGGGGAGCCAGTGAAGGGCTTGGTAGAGTGGGGATACAGAGGTGGAACGGCGAGAGAGGAAAATAAGCCTAGCAGCGGCGTTAAGTACAGATCTAAGGGGAGCGAGATGAGAGAGGGGGAGGCCGATATGGAGAAGGTTGCATTAGTCCAAGCGGGAGATAATCAGAGAGTGGACGAGAGATTTGGTGGCATCCTGGGAGAGGAAGGGCCGAATGCGGGCAATGTTGCGAAGCTGGAAACGGCAGGATTTGGCGAGAGAGTGAATGTGAGGGGCAAAGGAGAGAGAGGAGTCGAGAATGACACCTAGGCAGCGGAGTTGGGGAACAGGGGAGATAGATGAGTTGTCAACAGTGATGGAGAGGTCAGAGGGGAAGGAGGTACGAGAGGGAGGAAAGACAATGAGTTCAGTTTTAGTAAGATTGAGTTTAAGAAATCTAGAGGACATCCAGGAGGGGATGGCAGAGAGGCATGCGGATACCCTGGAAAGAAGGGAGAGAGAGAGATCAGGAGAGGAAAGGTAGAGTTGAGTGTCATCAGCATAAAGGTGGTACTTGAGGCCGAAGGAGCTGATGAGTGCACCCAGAGAAGAGGTGTATAGTGAGAATAGTAAGGGTCCAAGGACAGAGCCCTGAGGGACCCCGACTGGAAGGGAGGAAGAAGGGGAGAGAGAGCACTAAGTCTATATTCCTTTCATCTACTCTTATCTGTGAAAAGAAAAACAAGATAGTTATCTTAAGACAGCAAACAAAACAAACATTTTCATTCATTACCATTGACCAACTATCAGGAATGCAAAAATGACAACATATAACAAACAAGCAAAATTTACAAAGTATTACTTTTAAACAAACTTCTTTCTAAATCTGCACACTGATACTCACCATTGATTATAATTTGCCTTGCCTGGTCCTAATTTCCTAGCGTTTGCTCTAAGATTTTCTTTGCAATCTTTCCTCAACTTTCCCTTTTTAAGGCAGTTAAAAAACTTCAAAGATTTCTGTTTCTTTCGTCCCTTATAGTGGTTTTTATAATTCTGAGGTTGTGAATGTAATTTTCCTAAAGCCTGGATACCCACCATCATTAGCCTATCACTCTGCGCTTTTTCCTTTTTACATATATTTTTATCATGTTCTACAGCATGCTCTCTAATTTCATTTACCGTGAGACCTCTCCAATTAGGAAAATAGGTTTGTATCCAGGGCCTTAGATCCTCCCAGAGGCCGTCCATTAGTACTGCAACAGCTACCTCCCTATGATGTGGATTTTCACTTATATCTGGTATCCCTGTGTACTTAATCATGGCCGCTAGAGCCCTAGAAAAATAGTCAGTTGTAATCTCACTACTTTTTTGTTTGATAGTGAATATTATTCCCCATTCCACTGTCACTGGGAAATATATAGCCAACTGTGTGATTATGCGTCCAATATTATACTGATTGTCATCCTCGGTTAAGGATTTATCCTTCTCCAACCTACAATCCCTAATGAACTTTTGTATATCAGTATCGAGAGGAAGACAGGCTCTAAACACCACTCGCCAATCTTTATTAGTAGACTCATGTGCATTACCTAAATGTCTAATAAATTTCTGACACTTGGCCAAATCCTTTCTAGGATCAGGGAAATCAGACATAATTGTAAACAGTTCTGTCCTAGTCCATGGAAAATGCATTGCTACATGTTTTATGGGAACTACACCATCTCTGTCCGCTTTCACATTGGAAACTGCTGTTGTGTGGACAGGATGCAGACTTACCAAGTCGCTACATTCTGAACTAGTTGTTGGAATTGCTGTTGCAGTATAATGAATGTCCCCCTTTCTATTAATTTCTATATTATTCTCATCGATTTCAGCCGCTGCCCCTGCTGGTGGAACCGTTCCCTTTCCTTGTCTGTTTACTGTTTCTTGTATGTTACTGGCATGGGCAAGGGCTAACATAACGATGGGTACATTTTCTTCTTCTAAAACATTACTCTCATCATAACTTAAGACACCATACAAAATACTCATTACATTTTTAACATTTTTGGTATTGGCTGTACCTACCACTTTAACTGCATTTGGTGGCGAGTGCGCGCATGCGCTCAGTTCGCCACGCTTTGCAACGCTCACTTCCGCTGAGCATGCGCTCCCTTGCCACGTGTACCCTTATGGTTGCCACAATTTTTAAATAGTGATCATGCTCAATTCTTGTTTTTGTTGATTTAATCATCTGTACGTTATCTCGTTAACATTATTTAACACCTCTAAGTCAAAACTACCTATGTTTGGGAAAGGTTTCACACACTCCCGTTTCATCTTGACCCATTTGTCGCAGTTTGCCGTTGCATACGCATCATATTTATTATGCATAACATACTTTGCCGAACCAATCGGCCATTCATTAGGCAGCACACAATTGGCCATGTCTTCTTGGCCCTGGATGATTTCAACAGGTATGTCCCCTCAACACCCGCTACTGAGTACCACAAAACAATAACACGCGATTGTCAGCGTGCTCACTGGAGAAACAACCTAACACAACTGGGATCAGACAAGTACCAACTTCGCAATACCCTGCTTTTCCTAGTTTGAGTACTTTACCACTGTTAGCAACCGATATCAATCAAGAATATCAGTGGTTGCAGCGTATTTCCTCCCACATCTCCCAAGTCACAATCATGGCTGCACAAAATCAACCATGCGGTCTGATCGCACCGCTTACAGATACTAACTATCAGTAAACTTTGCGATTACTATTCGGAATGCCGCGAAAACCTGTTATTTTTGCTTCGAGTATACTTGCCATGTATACTCTGTGGTGTCTCTTTATCACCTGCTCTTTGTTAGAACAAAACACTACTTCGCACAAAAGTTTCTTTATATCCTGTTCACACCGAGAACAGAACCTTTTGTCACTCACCAGACTGTGAGTGCTTCTTCCCGTGTATTTAGGAACCGTGGCTGTCCACCATCCTGAGGGTCTGCGCATGTGCAGCCCTTTCAAACCTTCAGTTCATGTTCCTTTTAGTTAATTGGCTGATCAGGCAACACTCCCTATTTAAAGCACCTGAGTTCCATACCACGTTGCCTGATCTTGGAGTCTCATTCCCATGAGCCTCTGAAGGTGTTCCTGTGTTTTCTCGTGTGTTCAGCTCTGCTGATTCCTGTGGTTTCCAGACCACTTCAACTCTCCTGTGTTTCATCGTGACTGTATTAGCTGATTCCTATCCGCTGCCTCCGTGCACTACAGTTATCAACTTACTTCAACTCTCCTGTGTTTCATGGTGACTGTATTAGCTGATTCCTATCCGCTGCCTCCGTGCACTACAGTTATCAACTCACTTCAACTCTCCTGTGTTTCATCGTGACTGTATTAGCTGATTCCTATCCGCTGCCTCCGTGCACTACAGTTATCAACTCACTTCAACTCTCCTGTGTTTCATCGTGACTGTATTAGCTGATTCCTATCTGCTGCCTCCGTGCACTACAGTTATCAACTCACTTCAACTCTCCTGTGTTTCATCGTGACTGTATTAGTTGATTCCTATCCGCTGCCTCCGTGCACTACAGCTATCAGCTCACTTCAACTCTCCTGTGTTTCATTGAGACTGCACCAGCTGATTCCTATCCGCTGTCCCCGTGCTCAACAGTTCCAGCTCATCTCAACTCTCCCGTGTTTCATCGAGACTGCACCTGCTGATTCCTATCCGCTGCCTCCGTGTACCTGCAGTGGCCTGCTTGCCGCTACCCTTCAGTTCTATTTGTGTCTGCAGCCAGCTGATCCGCTCTCCGTGCTTCTACAGTGTTCCTGCCTGTGTCAACTCGCCTGTCTGCATCGGATCAACGCCTAGCTGCTTTCACCTCGTCTAGACCATCTCTACACTTCAGTGTTCTCCAGGTGTCCAGTCCTATATACTACTGCTTCCTGAGTATTTGTTCCCATCTCCGCTGGTCTACCTACCTGTGCGCTGCACCTACTTGATTACCGCTTCTGCCCTCCTGGGACTTCGGATCCTGCCGGCCTCCAGCCGTTCAGGTACCTCTGCACTCCTGTCTGACAGCCTGCTCCTAAACCACGGTATGCATACTTCTCATTGACTGTGCTGGTGTATTGCATATCTTGCTGGACTGAGTTGTTCTCCCCTGGAGTTTACTATCCGCTGAGACTATTGCCATCATTTGACTGTGTTACCTTTTGCCCGGATAGTTCCTGT
This sequence comes from Mixophyes fleayi, assembly GCF_038048845.1. Lineage (NCBI taxonomy): Eukaryota > Metazoa > Chordata > Amphibia > Anura > Limnodynastidae > Mixophyes > Mixophyes fleayi. The sequence continues at coordinate 85,456,032 of NC_134407.1, read as the reverse complement.
GACTTTGTATTATTGTGCAGTGCTGTTCAGTCATTACTATATTGTGCATATCATCGTGGGATCAAGTTCAGTGTGCCGTGTATACTCTGTATTGCATTTCTCTCCCCGTGCTCCTCACTTATATATTCAGTGGTACAACTTGCTAGTGGCAGACCACTGATCCCTGTTTCCCGAGTCACCTGTTTCTAGTATCCTTTCACATAGCAGTGGTACAACTTGCTAACGCAGACCACTGACTTCCCGGATACCTCCACCTGGATTCCATTCCTTCACATAGACAGCGGTACAACTTGCTAAACGCAGACCGCTGACTCTCATCACCTCCTCGTTGCTGCTGGACATTCCTCCTCACTATAGCAGTGGTACAACTTGCTACCGCAGACCACTGACTACCCTCACGTTTCCTTTGTCCATTCAGTTCCTCGTGTACTACTACCTGTATATTACCAATGCTGCTAGTCATAGACTTTCCACGAGCATTCTCTACCATCTGCTGTCTCCTGTTCCGTGATCACCCCGCTACCAGAGTACCATATTACCATCTATACTACTCTGGTAAGTTTATCACCTGGTGATCCCTGGGTAAAGACTCCTAGTGCCCGTGACACCTTTGTTGTCAGGTCCTCTTTTTACCATGGCCCGTCAGACACACCTGAACCAAAGCGCTATCAATTTTCAACAGTTCCACGCTGCTCTCCCAATACTCAATCACAGCCCTACCATGCGGTCGAATCGCACCGCTCAAAGATACTAGTTATCAATACACATCGTGATTAGTATTGGGCGCACGTGCAAAAACCTATATTCCGTTACCAGTATACTTTTGTCTTTATGTACTTATATTTACATACACACACACATCCTTTTGTTTTCTGTACAGAAAATAGATTTCCCAAACAATGGTAATTTTTTTTTTTTTTAGAGGCTTTAACAATTGATTATACTATGCATGTATAACAACTATCAAAACGATTGTTTAACCACGTAGCAATATTACCAAAAGTACACATACACAATGCAGGAAGTACACATACCCTAGGCAATGCAGTACACTTTAAAACGTAAAACGACAATAAAAAGAAAACATTTCTCTTTCTTGTCCCTAGATTCCAGTTAGCGTTCCTTCATATTACGCAACTGTGGACATTCGGTTTCGCAACACAGAGTGAACAACAGGTTTTGAACACATTGCGTTCTTTCCCGTATGTGACGCGTCCATCCACCCTTTGTTGAGGAACCGAAATCCGTTTGCGTTGCGTACCTTTCGATAACGTAGCCTCACCTTCAAGCCCCCAAATTATTAAAGTAATTCTATTGTCTTCAAATAAGCATTGCCCAAGCGATTGTATTGTGTTTCCAAGGCACATGGTGTGGCTTGCTTCTATTGGTCCAGGTATAAGGAAGGTCCAGTGTGCTGCAGGTCATAGGCTAGTTCAAACTAAAGAATCCAAAGGTGGGGGTCATCTCTCCAGGGGATGTGCTCCGATCTTCCTGCCAAGACTCCTATTTCAACTAGTCCATTAGCATTTTATAGTCGGTATCATGTTAAAGGTTTATTCCCTAACATCAATAACTAGAGTATGCAATGTGCGATCTCTTCACCAAATGAACCGGACAGCTGCTGATGAATAGGGAATTAATATGATACCAGACATGACACCTTTCTTTTAACCTGTACCTTAAATAACACTGAAGTGTACATATAATCATAATATATAAACTAATAATAAACTAAATACTAGCTGCTCATAAATCACTGTGAATTGGAATCAATATAGATATGAAATATATAAATAACTAAATGTTAGAGTGCGTGTGCATTTTACCGTGCGATCGCGCCATGCTCTGTGTTACGTGGCATACTGATCGCAATCACACGGCAAAACAATATTAACCAATATACTTTCGTTCATCCAATTATACGACTTCGACAATAAGTCACCAAACGGATTGAATTTATGGATGTAAATACTCTTCTTTATTGATCTGTTGAAGGAATGATAGCTGTGTAAGGACAACCCTCCAGAATATGGGAACAAATCACAGCACAACAATAGCAATATCGCACCACTTCCACATGGAAAGTACTTATCCTTCTTTAGCAGCAGCTATGGCATCTGGTGAGATAGTAAAGGATTTAATCCCAGGAAGCAATCCGATAATCAATGGTGTCTTGTTCCGGTCATATCAGATAGGAGCGCCAAACCCCGGGAATTCAATACTCCAAAAGCCAAATCAAACGCATCATCAGATGCATTTCATCAGAGGCAGGACAGTTTCCCCAGGGAGCTGAGTATCACTCGGCTGGCCCTGCAGCATTTTATTGGTAAGTTGCGGAGATATAAGCATTTTCTATCGCTGCGATAATTGGCAATAGAAAATTATTATTATTATTATTATTATTATTATTATCTTTTATTTGTAAGGTGCCACAAAGGGTCCGCAGCGCTGTACATAGAGCTTGGCGTAACAGTACAGGGTGACAATACATGGCATACAAAACATGGCATACAAGGTAATACAAAACAAAGTGCAGTAAGCAAAGTGTAATAAATATAGATAAAGAGCAATATGTATAAACAAATACCAATTTAGCAGAGAGAAATACATAGGGCAAAGAGGTAAAAGTGAATTCCAATGTACAGATAGGAAGAGATGGAGAGAGGTGGGGGACTGAATAAAGGGATGAGCCTGTACCCTGTGTCCAGTAGAGTGGGCAACACTTATAAGATCAAGGCAGAGATGGAGAAGAGGAGGCACGGGAAAAGAGGAAAGATGGGCGCAGGAGTCAAGTGACAAGATGGAGAAAAGGGACGGAGGGCTAAGGGCAAAGGAAAACAAGAGGAGAAGGACACGAAGAAGAAGGGCCCTGCTCAAGGAAGCTTACAATCTAAAGGTGAGGGGGAGACTGACAGGAGACACAGTGGCTAGAGAGGGCGAGAGACTAGAACACTGAGGAAGAGGAACAGGGAGTAAGAAAGAGGGGAGAGGTATAGAAAGGTAATATAGCGTGAGAGAGATGGAGTATGAGTGGAGATAAGGTTGGAGAGATATGCAGCAGTGGAATTAGAGAGGGCTTTAAAAGTGAGGGTGAGGAGTTTGAAGAGGATTCTAAAGTGGAGGGGGAGCCAGTGAACAGCTTCACAGAGAGGGGAAGAACATGAAGACCGGCGGGAGAGCTAGATAAGCCGGGGGCAGCATTAAGTTTGGACTGAAGAGGAGCGAAACCAGTGCGGGTGTTTCCAGTAATGAGGAGGTTGCAGTAATCCAGGCGGGAGATGATCAGAGAGAGGATTAGCGGTTTGGTGACCTCGGAGGAGAGGAAGGGTCTGTTCTGAGCTATCTAAAATCTTAGTTATCATCACCACTCTATAGTAAGTAGGGTCCTAAATGTGGAGCCCCCATCTCATTTTCTACCTTAGGGTCCTTTCTTTCTAACCATTATCTCCTTTCTGGAACTTAGATTGTGTCTGTTGTGCAGTAAACACACGCATAAAAGCACATTACAAGCTTATTCTGTATTATGGCATACTAGAGGTGTTTCACTAAGTGTGATTAGCTCTGTGCATGCTTTGCTCGTGGCATTGTCCAATATGTCAGATGACATATTACAGGGTAAGCTAATGTATTCAAGAGCAGAGATGAGCACACTGGGCAGAGATGAGCACACTGGTAAATAAGGTTGCACCTGGGCTCCACATAAACATGGATTTTTATTGTGTCATTACAGGGCTTACATATAGAGAATATATTCCAGTATTGTTTGTTCAAGTGTGGGAGGGAGCAAGCTATCATTTACCCCAAATCATCACACTTCCTAGGTGCATCATTTGCAGTATAATGTCAGTATAATGTCAAATTGATTTTTTTATATTTGAATGCTCTCTTCAGTTTTGATTTTTGCAAACTTGTTTAACACGTCAATTTATTCTCTTTCAAAAATATTTCAAAAACGTGGTTTCATTGCATATTTTTACTACCTGGCTCCATTTTTATGATGTGATAGTCTCCATCAAAATAATGTCTTATGGTTTAATCTAAGTTTGTTTTAAAAGTATACAATAGAAAGTATCTGATTCTGAACTTATATACGTTTAATAATTGTGTTTTTTTCCTGCAGGTGCTGAATATCATGGCAAGCAGCAGCCATAACCATTCTGCTCCTTCCTGCCAAGAAGCATTACATTTAATTTGCCATGAAAAGACTAACTCTGGCTGCCATTTCCTGACAAAAAACTCTTCCACTTTACCCTGCAGTGGTCCTGGAAGTCCACAAAGAAAACCAGAAATACATAAAAGCCTTAATAGCATTCTCTGTGTGCCCAAGTGTAATGAGAACAGCATTCAGCATTCACATAGCTCGGAGTGGTCTCCTTCCCAGGATGCAGTTCCTGATCTGTGTAGAGTGAAATCAGACTGCAATCATCTTTCTGTAGAATACGCAGAAGAGAAAATCCAGCATAGGAATCACTATCGATCTGCTGATTCCTCCCTAGCCAGAGCAGCACAACAGGAAGTGCCAAGGAACTTTGTCAGGTGCAATGTATCTGAAAATATTTCATTTGTGGGTCACTGTGAGACATCACTGTGTAAAGCTGAAATTTTGGACAAATTGGACACACCTGTGACAGTCCAGAAGAGTTATTCAGATTACTTCTGTGGTAGTAGGGATTTCGTCACTGGAAACAAAAAAAACAGTGCCATTTATTCAAGTCTCTCTTCCTCCAGTACTATATCTATGTCTGGCAGTGACGGGGCTTGTAGTCTGAGTAATGTTACACAGGACTCTGTAATAGTTCATTCTCCATCAAATGTTCAAAACAACTTAACTGATGTCATATCTTCAGTAAGAGAGCTGAGTATTCCTTTGTGTCATTTGGACAGCAGTACAATTCAGCACAACATCACAGTTTATGCAGTGCCAGGAGCATATCAACATGGAGTATTGGGACCAAGAAATTCTGGGAATGGTTTCCCAAATAATGGACACTTGTATAACCAGTCCCATTATAGAATACCAGGTGTTATATCTTGCGATAATGTCTCAGACACTAAGCTTTTGCCACCAGCAATGATTATACACAATAGCTGTTCCCAGCTTTGTTGCAAGGGCCATGAACCTATGAAGAAAGTGGATGACACCATTGCTGCATATTGTCATTCATTACCCATACCATCTGTCCATTCATCATCTGGACAGATGCACTCAATTGGTGAGCCAGTTTCAGGGCACACTCCACCACAGTTCTGCTCCCAGTTGCCACCAACTGATAAATTTCTCTTTCCAAAATTAGTGTCATCTATTAGTGAAACTGGACTGGATGTGAAGAAGCTTTTAAAGTGTGGCCGACTTGCCTTTCCACAGCCTCATGTCTCAACTGGACAACTGCATTTGCAAAAAAATACTTCAGTACAGGGTAACACTGGTCTACTACTTAAAACCATAGAAACTTCACCAGATAACTTGGAAATTCCAGATTCAGGTGCAAAGATGAAAGACAGTTGGACAATGACATCTATGAACTATTTATCCAAGGAACAGAAAATCCCACTCGATTCCAAGGATGCAGGAGTGCAGACTATAATTATCATGGAAAACAAAGCAGTCTCTACCTCTCCTTGTCCTCAGACCACAGATCACTCTCACTTGTTTCCTGAGGTTGGATTAGCTCTTACCCTCCAATCTCCCCAGTCACCAGTACACGACGTAAGGTGGGATAATGAAGGAATGACATGGGAGGTATATGGTGCTGCGGTTGATCCTGAGGTTCTTGGCTTAGCCATTCAGAAGCATTTAGAGATCCAGATAGAACAGCACGTGCAGCCTTCTGAACTTTCAGGTGAAACGGAGCAGACAACTAAAGAAAAGAGGAGGTCAATCAGAACTGTCATGCAATCTCTGCGACAATCTAACTGTTGTGTGCACACTGACTCCACATCTGAGTGACCCTGAAGAATATAAAGCAATGGCACCACTTTTAAAGCCTGCACTATGTTTTCAGAGCCACACAAACCACCACTTTCTGTTACTTGAAATAGGTCAGCTGATGCCAAAAATGCTAATGTAAAATGTTATGTATAAATTAGCACTTTCTGGCGTCCATGTTAATCCTATCAAAACAATGCTTTTTTCATATAATGCCACTTATTTAAAACGTAACATAACAAACTTTGTCTATAATTTCACTCATTCATCTTTCAAACTATTTGTAGTGCTGGCAGATATACCAGGGATGCTTTATATAGAAACACAATGGTGGTAAATATACTTTGGTCATCAGATGTGCAGAACACATAAATCCGTCAACATTACTAAGTTTTATAAGTGAAGTTGTGTAATAAAGATAACCACAATAAAGAACATGTACTTCAAACTAACATATAAGGGCAGTCTTCAAAGTTGTTAGATCTAATCTGATTTGTGTGTGCTTCTCAGCTGTCACAACTTAAAGTTGCAAAACATGTTTAACATTTAAATGTAGCAAGAGGTTACTGTTTGCCCATCTGAGTGCATAATGTGATTGTAACACATATGTGAATTCAGAAAATGTTGTATTTTGTGACTAAAAGTTAGTATGAATTCAAGGGAAACCGGAGTTTCATGTTCTGTTCCAAGCTAACTGTGACTTAATGAGAAGGGTTAGCAAGGCAGCCAGTACTTCAACACAGGGCCACCTTAACAACAGTATGGGCCCCCGGGCACAGCAGTGCACCGGGGCCCCTATATCTAAATATATAAGTAAAAAAAAAAGGATTATATATACTTACCTTTCAATCTTGATTCGTTGAATCCTCTTCTGTACTTCGGCGCTGTGCTCCTCCATGCTGTGCTCGCAGTGAATGTCGGTGAATGTCGGGCGTGATGACGTCATCACGCCCGACATTCACTGCGAACGCATCACGGAAGAGAGGACCAGGGAGTGAGCTGGATCGTCACCTGAACGTTCAGGTGACTGCAAAAGGTAAGTTTTTGGGTTTTTTTCTTTCTTTACAGGATTTTTTTTACAGCAGAACTGCCATGGCCCCCTTTCCCCCTGGGCCCCCGGGCACCTGCCCATCGTGCCCAATGGGAAAGACGGCCCTGCTTCAACATATATTGCATGGGAGCTGCAGGTATTCCATTTGCAGACACAGTAACAGCATGTCAGAATGTAAGCACTCTGTAGGCTTCAGGGTAAAAAGCAATCAGTTCAGGTGCAAATAAAGAGACGCTTTATTTTGTACCTCCAGAGTGGGGTAAAGGGGTTAGACAGAATAGGCAACTGCCATGGGTGTAAGGAGGCTTTGGGAGAAGATCCATCTCTGAAAACACCACTCCAGTATATGTTGCAAATTCCCAGTTTCCACAATCTCAAATATCTGAATGCTGGCTCACAGATAGTAGCCACAAAACCTTAGCATGTAGACACCATATGAAGACTTGGCACTTCATTGGGTTGGGTTCTAAGACACCTTGACCTGCTACAGAATTTCTCTACCTATTAAATTGCAGCAAGTTGGATATATAAATTTAGATAGATGCATATTACACGTTTAAACATACATACCTGTCAATATTTCACCTGTATGACATTGAAATAAATAGGGAAATCAGAAGAGCAGAGCAATGTGTCCTGAGTGAAATTGACCATGTTAGCAGTAAGCTAAGTCACTCTTAGCTTTAAGAAGATTAACATTGAATGCGGGCACAGAGGGATGCTTAAACCTTTAAAGTGACTAGGGAAGGTATTTGAAAATGGTTTGAGTTAAGTAAAGACCTTTTACAGAACCCATGCACATTTATGCTTGATGTCTTTTCAAACATAACTTATAATAGAATCATGTTTATATTGTATAAGACCCATTATAGGATGTGATATTGTTATACCTTAATAGATTAATTTAATCAAAATAGTGTTTATATGAATACAAAAGTACAGCATTTAGCCTTATATAATACAAACATGATATTGTTACTACTTAGGATATTATATTAATTTACTTAAAATTGTTTATGTACTTTTTTTCATAAAAAATGTTTTTTCATTAAATCTAAAATAAAATGCTCATATTTAAGGCATTTTGCTCTGCAGTGTTGCCTTCTTTTTATTATGAAATAAACATCCTTGGAATATAATGTTTGTCTGTATGTGCAAGGATGGAATATTTATTACATTACTAGCCATGCACCTTCTTTGCTACAGGCATACAGACATAAGTGACTGTGATTTTCTGATATATAGTCACAAGATCAGGGAAACAAATGTTGTCTGCTTCTCGCAGCTTAATAAATTAACTTGTGCTTTTGTTTCCATAGCAGTCTATAATTTCCTAGTCTCTGTCATATAAGTTTTTTTTACTAAATCCATATGAATATTGCCCAAATTAACTATTTATTTTCACTACAAAGCCACATTTAAACCACAAACAAACTCTCATAAATGCCCTCATTCTATATTTTACATGGATTAGGAAGAAACACATTTAAATGTATTGTTGTTATAATAGCCCAGTGCTTTCTCTGATTGGCCACTGATCAGTAATTAGAAATCCCTGGAGACAGTCTTTCAAGAACTGAACTTTGAAACATTCTTGAAAAAACAATTCTCCCCATCATATACTCATTTTCTCCATCCCTCTTTCGGTGAAGTGAAGGACTAGAGTGTCCAGGAAATGGATCTCCTGGCAGAATTTAAAAAGAGCCAAGCAGGGCCGGATTAACCCGAGGTCTAACTGGGCTATAACCCAGGGGCCTCGGGCATCCAGGGGGCCCTTCAAAGTCCTCAGCAGCATCATTGATCGGGGCGGGGGCGCCCCCCAGCCCGATCAATGCTGCTGAGCACTGTCACTGTAGTCCTCCGTCCCCGGCGCTCAGTAATCTGCTTACTGAGGAGATCTCGCGAGTGAACTCTCGCGAGATCTCCTCAGTAAGGAGCTTACAGCGCGCCGGGGACGGAGGACTACAGTGACAGGTAAGCGCTTAGGGGGGGGCCCTCATGGGGTACGGGGGGCGGCGGCGGCGGGTGGCTCACATTGGGGGCCTCACGGGGAATGGAGGCGCCCTTAGCCCAGGGGCCTCCATTCCCTTAATCCGGCCCTGGAGCCAAGGGAAAAACCCGATGTATCTTTATGGAATCAAGATATTGTTACAAAGATTAGTTGGTGTGTTCAGTTTGTTTCTTAGACTGTGGTTAAAAAATAATGAAGATAACTGTAAGCTTATACTCAGTGACAACCAAAAGCTTCTTCAGAACTTTGAAGTAAATGAAACTCCTTTATCAAAAAGCACTTTATCTGGGTTGCCATGCAAGCAAGAAGAATTGTGTTTTGAACATAAGTGGCATAAAAAATTCAAATAGTTAAAAAAAATAAGAAAAAAAAAAATTAAAATAGTTAAGGTCTTCCGTAAACAATTAAGGCCACCAAAAGAAACTAAACATTAGTTACTGAGACTTATGGATCCTAGGATGACCGGCTGTTTTAAAATCATAAACCAATGGAATGAAACGTCAATGTTCATAGAAGTTTGCAAGCCCTAAAATTATCTGCACTTACTCATTTTTGGGGATAAGTCAAGTGTTCCACCAAAACTAAGGCTACTCCAGCAGGAGACATTGAAGTTATATAGATATCCTTTGGCTGCATTTTTCTTTAAAAATTAATTGAGAAATTATTTTCTCTGGTTTAGAGAGAAAATAAATATGTCTGAAAGACATTGCAGTTCCTGGCACACATTCAATGAGACAATTGTAAGGTCGATGGGAAGGTAGCTGAGCAGCGTTCTTCTTATCACACACATCTCAAGACTCATAATACTGAGGAGACAGTCTATCAATTTCTGCAATTGTGAGACCCTGGGACATCAGAGGTTGTCTCGGATTGACATTTAAGGTGACAATATTCTGGGGGGAATTGAAGTCAATGCTCTTGTTTTCCAATCAGTGGAGGGATTGTGAGACATAAGCCATGGAATTCCAAGGATAACAGGGAACTGTGGGAAAAGGTTACATGAAAAAAGGTGATTTTGCAATGATTAGGCTCCAAAGCACTGGTCCCTGAAATTTAATACTTATATGTATACATACATCATGTTACGGTGCCATATACTTTGACTTTTCACTGCTACTTTGTTCAAAGTTTAAGTCATTTGGAGTATATTTTTCTCTATACAATCCAAACAGCTGAATCCATATGATATATAGTACAAAGGCAGTGAGTAAGAAGGTGCTGAAATAGGAAACAAATCTCAAATGGATAAGCCTGCTTGTTATGCTAGTTGTGTTGTTTCTGGTCACCCCTTTATGTGAGTCCACTATTCTGTAGCTCAGTTTTACACAGGCTTTGATACATTGCATTTCACAAGAGTGCTGGACTCTTGTACACAAAATATTTATACTATTATATATTATGCTTATATTCCAATACATTTTGTAAAGTGTATCACACAATAATATAAAAAGATGAGGACAGCAGATATACAACATGAATAACAAAGCGCAAACAAGAGACAGGTACAAGTAGTGCAAAAATAAAATCAAAATAACTAAAAACACCCATTGTTTAGAGACAGACACATACTATGCATAATGAAAAACACTAGAACTGTAAACATGCAGCAGCAATGTCCAGTAGCCACATGGAAATGCGCCTTGGTACTCCCCACTAACTCTTAAATAAGGTTGAAACCCCTACCTACTGCAGAAGCTTTAAGCACCACCACAAGATAGGCGTATATGTGTCTGGTCCAGGTCTACCTCAGTCACATTTATGAGAACACACCCGTACACCTCTACTTTGCCTAGGCTTGCCTGTCCCTAACCTCTGCCTTTCCTCCTCTCTCTAAGTGCAAAATTTGCTTGATAAAGCACAATTGAAAGGGCATATGCTCTATGATATTACTGATCTAAAACCTCTAATTTGATCTACATTATTTGTATATATGTATTCGGACGCTTGACCACTACACCAACAGGGACTGTAATGACATTGCATTCAAATACATATACTTTAATATGGAGCTGGTCCACCTTTTGCAGCAATAACAGCTTCCACTCTTCTTGGAAAGCTTTTCACAAGATGTTGGAGTGTTTCTGTGGAAATTTGTGCCCATTCATTCTGTAGAACATTTAGGAGGTCAGGCGCTGATGTTGGACGAGATCGCCTGGCTCGCAATTTTTGTTCCAGCTCATCCCAAAGCTATTTGATGGTGTTGAGGTCAGGGCACTGTGCGGGCCAGTCAAGTTCTTACACACCAAACTCATCAAACCATGTCTTTGTAGTCCTTGCTTTGTACATTGGGGCACAGTAATGTTGGAATAGAAAGGGGCCTTCTCCAAACTGTTGCCACAAAATTGGAAATATAACATTGTCCAAAATAACTTGAAATGCTGGAGCATTAACATTGCTCTTCACTGGAAATAAGGGGCCTAGCTCAAACCCTGAAAAACAGCCCCATACCATTATCCATCCTCCACTAAACTTCACATTTGGCATAATGCAGTCAGGTAGGCAATGTTCTCCTGGCATCCGCCAAACCCAGACTCGCCCATCTGACTGCTAAACAGAGAAGTGTGATTCATCACTCCACAGAACATGTTTGCACTGCTCCACAGTCCAGTGCCGGTGTGCTTTACACCACTCCATCCAACGCTTGGCATTGGTCTTGGTAATGTGAGGCTTCCATGCAGCTGCTCGGCCATGGGAACCCATTCCATTAAGCTCCCATCGCACAGTTTTTGTGCTTACATTAATGCCAGTGGAAGTTTGGAACTCTTCAGCTATGGAATCAGCAGAGCGTTGGTGACTTTTATGCACCATGCACCTTAGCAGTCATTTACCCTGCTCTGTGATTTTATGTGGTCTTCCGATTCATGGCTGAGTTGCTGTTGCTCCTAAATGCTTTCACTTTCTAATAATATCACTTACATTTGACCATGGAATATTCAGAAGGAATGAAATTTCACGAACCCTCTTATTGCAAAGGTGGCATCCTATAACAGTACCAGGCTTGAAGTCACTGAGCTCTTTAAAATTACCTATTTTGTATCACAAATGTTTGCAAATGGAGACTATATGGATAGGTGCTTGATCTTATACACCTCTGGCAATGGGTCTAATTGAAACACTTCAATTTAATAATTAACATGTGTGGCCAAATACTTTTGTCCATATAGTGTATCGCTGCTTTCTTTGATGTTTTCCTTGTGCCTGTACCTCCAATTTGATAGTACTCTACTTTCTGGCAGAATACAAATCCAGCATTTATTGACATATTGTTTAATGTTCTGTTTTTATCCATTCTTCACTATTGCTGCAAGTCACCTTCTTTTTAATTGTGAGTAATAAATCTGTGTTATTTATCGATAACTATTAAAATACTACAATGCTGATCAGAATCTTCAAGCACAGTTTAATACATCTTGGTAAATAGACCACAAATTTTGGCAGACTTTCAATAAACATTTCAAAAGCACTGAAACTGATTCATTTTTTTATTGATCATGGAACCTGTGCTAAAACTGGTATGTGCTTTTCAAATGATGTTTTTTTGTAGTTGTTTAAGACCTTTTGTCACCTCGAGGAATGTGAGGACACATGATAAGAATCCTTCCTAAGTCAAATTCTGTAGATGACTCTGCTCTTTTTTGTAGCATTCAGCATGTTTATTTTCCAGAACTGTGTGTGATAATAACATGCATTGTCTCCTAGTTGTGACACACACATCACCTCACATTACTCACACACCACTTCCAGCTAAGCAAGTTTTGTTTGTACAAATAAAAAGTCCTTTTTTTAGTCACAACATATTCTTTTGTGCTTTCTGTCTCAGAGAAGAGAAACATAGTAATAATAAGCAGCCCATGTTGGTGTCTGCAGTTTTATGAAAGGAAAACATATATTATTAAATGGCTCATGTGACAACAGGTTGAATGTAAATTATAGCAAACAATATAATACATAATCTGCTAAAAACACTATATTTTGCCTTTCCCTAAGGTAAACAAAGAAAAAGAGAGCAAACAACCTATTTTATTTCAACATTTAATTAATGACATTTCCATTCACTTGATGAAAATGGTAGAGCATGCCAGTGACAAATTAAACTATTGTGGGCCCTGGGATATGCACAGGTGCCCTCTCTTATTTGTTTATGACTAATTACCATTGATTGTTTAATATCCACTTGGGATCAATTACTATTGTACTCAGCATGCCTCATTCATTAAGTATAATTGTAATAAATAGCATCTTCTAGAACAGAACATCTGTTCAAGTTTAAGCTCACTTTTCCTCTTGTTAAGGTCATACTGGGAACCAACTTTAAGTCTAAGTCTATCTACTGTTCTGGGCCCCCGGCTCTAGCACAAAATGCCAAAATGATAATGAGCCACTGCAGCAGGGGAGGGCTGGCAAATTTTAGCCCGAGGGGGGCAAGACTCGACTCAGCAGCCTATTAGGAATATTTCAAAGGAATAAAAATGCAGATGGCCTAGTGATCAAGGCCAAGGTTAGCCCTCTATGGGACCAGTCCGGGAGGCAGATGCCCCCCTGACCCCCAGCCCAGCCTGGCCCTGCACTTGAGGATACTCTTGCTTTATTTACTAATCTCAGTGACAACTGAAGCACGGGTTTTATGATAAAACAAAACCAATGGATAGTGTCACTCAATCAGTAAAGCCACAGGGGCTATGACAGGCTATGTCCTGGACATTGGTACTTTGTTTTAGAATGTTTTAGAATTTTGATAGATCACGAGTATTAACAGATCACGAAACCTGACATTCAAACTGGAATTAGATTTATAGGATAAATCTTTATAATAGATATAAGATTTCCTTCCATTAAGGGTAGTTTGGAAAACAGAAGCTGTTGGAGTCTAAAATATATAGCATGTTAGGCATACACAGGATTATGAGTTGATATTATAGTGAAAACAATATGAAGCTTATGGCAGTTCACCATATATAATGATGGTCTGAATACAAGCACATTGGATATTGCAGCAATCAAAAGAAGTTAGGTGAAAACATACTGTAGGTTCTGTGACAATGCAAGACTATTACAGTATTTGTGGTAATGCAGGTATATAACACAGTCTTTATGATGAATGTACCTCAGAGTGAGCAATGATAATTACCATATTCCGTGCCTGAGAATATTGTGTAGAGCTATATAAATAGCTTGCAGCTGTAAAAAGCCAGATATCAGGAACTAGCAGACTATAAGCTTCAAAGCCAGGTGTTAAGAACCAGAAGACAATAAATTTAAAACACAGGTATCAGAAAACAGGAGACAATAAATTGCAAAGACATGTATCAGGGACCAGGAGACTGCTCAATGCAGAATATGGAACTGCTTGATGCAAGGTCAGGACACTTATAGAGGAAGCTATCATGTAACACTATCAATGGCAATGACAGCAAGACAGGTGAGAAGTGGGGGAACTACCATTGGTGCCACAGGTGCAGTACACCAGTGCCCATGAAGATAATGAGGCCTGCTGCACAGGGAGTTAGTGAGCTGTGGGCCTCAGTTCCCTCCTCCCCTGTTCCCTGCCCCAGGGTCCACAGCTTGCTAGCTTCGCCTCTGCAAGTGACAGTTTATAAAGTGCAGCCTTACAATCAGAACTCAGAGGGAGTCACTCCTGGACTGCATAGCCAATCTGAGTAACAAGCAGATCGCAATGCAAATGAAAACCTAACATAGCAAAGAACAGACGACTGGACATTTTTAAAGACTGTGATGAAACAGGGTCTAACTGGACTGGAATAGATTCATTCTATCTTGGAGGATCCTTGTGTATGTAATACTAGCACAAAGGTCTCTGGGCCCGGCATTGCAGTGCCACCACAGGAAACCTTACCAGGACATGGTCTGTGTAGGCTAGTATTCTGAGCTGGGCAACATAAAAACTGTCTAACAAAACGGTAGCAGTAATACTGCAGAAGGCTACGTCTCTGAAGACTACTGAGATTGGTACACTACCATTTACCCTGTACCTTGTGAATGTCTTATGGTGTTGTGCTGTCATAACAAAGCCTTATTTTGGATATATTCTCGCCTGCCTGAGTGAGATAAATCCCATGAAGGGCAAGGAGTGGGATCACTCGGCCCAGTGTCGCAAGAACCAGGAAGGCTGCCAGGGACGCGAGCGGTTGCAATCCAAGAGTCTTGAAGAGATAGCACAGAATCGGCTATAAAGCACCCAGAGAAAGCCGAACAGAGAAGTACAAGAAACGTGAACCATGTACAGCTACAGCTCCCTAAAACTGGCTGAACTCCAGGGAATATGCCGTGCAAGGGAAATTGCGACTACCCAGGACGACTCCAGGAAACAGCTTGTGGAAAAACTACACCAATGAGATCTGTCCCTACTCGATGATGAGGTCAGAATGAAAATACAGATGATCACAGCAGTGGAAGCTGACAAATTTTGGACTTATGTAGCACAGATCCTGGAGGACCAGGAGCATCCCTGTATATTAGTGCTAAGTGACGGAGGGTTCATGTTTGCAACACCCTCCGAATTGGCACTACACCTGGAGGAAGTGTTCTATCCAGCAGATTCCTATCAAATTGAAACAAGTGATGGAGGACTCAAGGATGAGGAGTTATTTTTATTGAACTTGTTAAGGCAAAGAATAGAAGGCTGTTTGACCCCAAGTGGAGAACTGACCCGGGCAGATGGTTTAAACTACCAGGCGGTACAATTGCTCAAGAAGCAGATACTTGAGGATACCAAACAGGTGATGCGAGCCTGGTGCCCAAACAACTCGGAGATACCTTGGCCAGAAGAACAGCCGGAGGTTCGCAGAAGAAATGCGGACACATTCAGCTTTGCTGGGAGCTGTGACAGTTACTGGATCGGTGGACCCAAAGGGAGGAGGTTGAGACAGTGGAAACTGTACTGTGGGTAATAAGGACAGAATTCACAGATGCAGCTGCAGCCATTTGACCTGGAAGGAGGTGTGCAGATTTCCCAAGTTGAAAAGCAAGCAGGAGACCAATCCAAGGCCCTGAGCTTGCACTCTGGGAAATGGCAGACAATAGTGCCATAAACGTGGGCACCTGGGGCACATCAGGGTATGGTGCCTTAAACAGGAAGGCCAGTTGGGTTTCCCTGCATCCTGGCATCCGGGAGGTATGTCACTCCGATGTGCCAGAAGCGAGGGTGGTAGAGGAGGGCAGCAAGGCTGTGGTTGGTAGGGGGGACGAGCCTAAGGCTTGCTACACAAGCACCTACAGCCAATATGCTTTGATGGCCATAAAACAAAAGACCTATGGGATTTTGAAAGAGCAATCACCCTTGTCAAACCGGAGTTATTGGAAGTGAGTAAGATCCTTCCTAACCGTTATAGGATAGTATTGTGCCCCAATGAAAGCAGGACTGACATTCCTAATGCCCTCGTCCATATTTGTTGTGGCCAGTTACACAAAACTCTGGAAGGAGGACTTGTGGAGGTGTAGGTCATTGAGGTAATGGTGGGTGATGACATAGCACAGTGTCGTATATATAGAGAACTTACAGTTATTTATAAGGGTTAATCCATCACATAATTATGGGGAATAAGGGATAAACCATAAATGTAGTGTAAATATGCTATATCAAATGAATTATTTGATAAATTGAGCTATTAAAGTGTAAAATGTGAAGACAGAAAGTCTGATTTGATGGCTTTGCAGTGGCTTTCAGTGTGAGAAGATAGGAGTGTCACCTGTGGCAGCTTCAAAGAGCCCCTGCTGTGAGATATAGCCTGGCCCGGGATAGAGTTTGACACCTGAATAGACTTTTAGGGACTGCTCAGAATGGTGTCTGGATCACAGAGCCCATCTGCTAACTTGGCCATACCTTATGAAGAGAAATAGAATTCAGTTTTAAAATATGCCACTTAAAATCAATAAAAGTAGTGATCAGCCACATATTCCTGCCTAACATGATGAAGGGTAACTCATATGTCAAATTCAGAATTCTGCCCCACAGAGAAGTTAAGGAAATGACTATAAGCTCTACGCTTAAACTATATCTGGGCGTGCTTGATATAAAAAGATGGACCAGTTCATAGGGGATTTATTAATGATAACATTGGATCTGTGTGACGCTCCACAGAAAAGTTAGGTCACATAGTAGAATTGGTTAGTAAATCAGGCAACATGCAAATGGTGATTGAAAAATGTGGCACAAGCCACAACACCCTGGGGGTAGGAAGAGGTGTGGAAGTGTCTTTAAAAGGATGGGACCAGGTACATCAAATAGTGAGACTTTGGGAAAGCAATTCACATTGATAAGCTGTCCATCTTCCAAGCCAAATTCCCTTGGCCAGAATATACCACTTCGATGTAAGTTATACTCTGAATCTAATCATTTTTATTTTAAACTGTTTTGCTTATGTATGTTTTGTCAATCTATTAATTGTTTATTAATTATTTTGAATATCTGAATGCACTGTACTTTTATATATTAAATCTGTAATTTAATATGTTACATCCTTGATACTCTAACGAATCCATTAGCCTGTTAAGAAGAAATAGCTCACTCAACCAAGTTAACCCTTTGAATACCAGAGTGTGATTTGTTGATAGATTTGATTAACAAGCTTAGTGGGTGCATTTACATTTTGTGTAAGAGTCTGGATGTTTGAAGAGTTAACCCTTAGTTTGCTGATGTGGGTCTTACTAATCTGTGAGCAGCTAGAAGCCTTGTGGGACAGTGTGGGACAGTATATTGGGGTCCTATTGCCCATATTCAATAGGTGGTGGCAAACCTGAAGTGTGTGAGGTGTGAGCGCTGTTTGGGGGCCATTCAGTAGGTCTATAACCTGTGTGATAGGCAGAGAAAGAGACTGCAGGCTGGAATCGTGTGTGGCCTCAAACACTCAAAGTCACGGCAGCTGGGAGCATGTTCATGACACCCAGGAACATGGAGCTACTTTGTTGGGAAAAACAATTTTTCTGGTGCTGAAATTATTATATACCAGCACTATATATTTCTGAATTTGCACTAAAAGTGCTTGGGGTGTCAGATATTCCCCACTTTGAAAAAAACAATTTTTCTGGTGCTAAAATTATTATATACCAGCACTATATATTTCTTAATTTGCACTACAAGTGCTTTGGGTCTCATTAAAATGGATTCACAGCAGTCCACATATGAGCAGGATCAGCAAGCAGCCGCTGGCACCACTCCTGATGGTAGTCTTCCCTGTACGTCATCTGGTAAAGCCTATATAAAAGTACATAGTCTTTTTAAGTCAGGGAAAAAAACACAACAAAAAAACCCTTTTACGCGTTGAAGAGAAAAAGAGGTGTAATTGGTGAAAAGTTAACTGACGAGAAAAAAAAATTGCCAACATGCCATTCTACACACACAGTGCCTTTCTCTATTAGTGCGAGATCTAAAAATGTTACAGAGCCTTTTCTTGTAAGGTCACTCGTGACCAAGCAAGACCAAGTAATTTGGAGTCCAAAAGTGGTGCACAACTACTGTTACTTGTGAAAGCCGAGCTGCAAGAAAGCAGTAAGGCATTAGAGGAAAATGTATGCTCAGAATCAGAAATGACACCAATCCCTGAGGAGAGTCCATCCACGAGTGGTATGTGTAATCGTGACCATTCTGATAGTGTACCCATAAAGAAGGGCCCTTTCAGCATTTTTGCTGATGTGTGCCTAAACAGCCCGAGTGTAGCCGGTGATACACCAAGTGAGGATGCCACTTTGGAATTAGAAGAGGATGAGGGGGAGATTTGTGTAGTCGACGAGGGCGCTGATGAGGATGCGGTTGATTGTGTAAGTCCTGCACCAGTGGCAGCAGTGTGGCACCAGTGGCAACAGTTCTGGCACGTGAGGTTCTGGCACCAAATAGCACTTTCCAAACAAAAGCAGGGATGACGCAGGTGGCAGACCACAACAGTTTGACATCTGGGCTGGTTTGAAAGATTTTACCCAAAAATTTGTGACCTTGCCCATAACTCCAACCAATCCTACTTTTAACATGCAAAGGATGGTGGAGGGCCTAGCAGGGATTAAACTGTATTTTTCCTAATTTGCACTAATAAGGTTTGGGTGTAATATACACCCAAAGACTAGTGCTCAATTGCTAAGAGTCATTGATGAATAGGAAGACAAGCAGGCTTGTCTGTAGAATTTGCAGGCAAATTCTACAGCGATATATAGGTAACACCCAAAGAGAAGAGTTCCATTGCTAATTGTAATTGCTGAAATAGAAATTATAGGCCTGCCTGGCTTGGTCTAAATCTGCACTTACATTTTATTGTACCATAGCTCACTGAGAAACAGGAGAGGTGGCAGGGTTCAGTGCTAAAATTCCTCAAACAATACTAATTCATCCCACCATCATAGAAGACTGTGTACTATGATGTAATTGTCAATAATGGCCTTCCGAAAGGAATTAGTACTTCATTTTAGGGCAGAGCTGTCACGATTTTTGACCAATTCTTTTACAGCAGAGCAAATATCAAAATGTTGTCCTGACTCATCTGCATCACCATTGGGTGTCTTGGGAAAGATACTTTTTTTCTGACAAGCAGTTGCCAGAGAAACTGAAGGAGTAGACGTCATTACAAGATGTTGATAGCTCTTGGATCCTGGCGAAGCGAATTAAGTACTTCATCTACAATTAAAATATAGTTAGCACATTTACTTTGTTTTATTTCTACCGTTAAATTTCTGTAGCTCCTTCTCAAAATGTATAATTAAGGCAATCACTTGACTCAAGCTAACCGTGTCTGCACTCTCTTCACAGGTGACTACTTCGTTGGACTCAAGTACATTCCCCTCAAATGTCTTCTTGCAGCTGCTGCATTCTCTTACATGCTGTTTCAGAATCCCGAAAATGACCCAAATTTTTCGGGACACAAACAGCATCTCCTGCATGTCATTGTCATTTTTTAAAAGTTCTGTAACACCAAGTTCATTGTGTGAGCAAAACAGGAAATGTGATGGAATTTCCCCCCCCCCTCCCCCGCTGTAATGCTTGAACAATATTGGTGTCGTTATCAGAAATGACATATCCTCAGGAGAGTCCAAGCAGGATTAACCATGTTGCAATGACATCCCTTACTTTTTGTAACAGATTGTCAGCTGTATGCTTCTTATTGAAGCCGCTGATACACAGAGTAGCCTGCTTCTGAAAAATGTTACGTACTTGGGTAGATGCTGCGGCTGGTGAAGGCGAATCACCAATTTGCCCAGTTCCGCTTGTACACATATCTGTGGTTAAGTGTACAGTGGGTAGAATGGCATTTTGTATCCCAATAATTAAATATTTATGAACCTTCTGGTAGAGGTGAGGAATAGCTTTTCTACTAAAATGGTGTCGAGATGGAATTTGGTAACGGGGACAGAAGACCTCAAGTAACTGTCTAAAACCAGCTGCATTAATAGTGGACATTGGAGGCAGATCTAATACTAGCATAGTCCCCATGGCGTCTGTGATCCGCTTTGCGACTGGGTGACAGCTTTCATACTTGCTTCCTCTTGCAAACGATTGTTTAACAGTCAATTGTTGCTTCTGGGGATATTGATGATGAAGGTGTTGGGGGTGTAGATTGCAGGTGCTTGGATCTAGATGAGAGAAGGGAGGTAGATGATGCTGGTCTGCTTGTTGTTATTTTTTAACATAAGTTTCTGATTTTCCCAACAGTTTTCCATGAACTCACTTCAAATGCCGTAACATGGATGAGGATCCTAGATGGTCAAGGTCCCCACCAGTACTGAGAGTGGCTTTAAAAACGCTATAAATGGCTAGACAACTGTTGTCAGGATTTGTGTAAAAATAATTCCACACTTAAGAGGTGGATTTTTGGTCTTATGCCCAGGCATGACAATGGCCTTTTTCTTATCACTGACAAGAACTGCTGCAATCTTTGTTTGAAAGTGTATGAAAATAATATTGTGACCTATGAGGTGGTCACAATTGAATGGAAATTAGTGTTAGTGAGGTTAATAATAATGTAGGTACAAAATAATACCTAAATTATGTTATTTTAGCCCAAAAAATTTAATTTTTGTAAAAAATAGCAAAACAAAACCAAACAAAACCAAAACCAAAAAACACAAGGGCTGTTTTGGCAAAACCAAAACACGAAGGTAATGCAGATCCAAAACCAAAACCAAAACATGGGGGTCAGTGAACATCTCTAGTTTAGACTTACCTTACCATCAGCCTGCCTATATCTTTTCATAATCAGATGCTGTGCTTGGGTCAATATTACATTATACATTAAGGATCAATGTGCTTTTTGCATTGTCCCAAACAGGGTATAACGCAGAGATGTTCATACACCATCTATACATTTCATATTCGGAACAACAGTTAACCTTTTCTTGTATCTCTAATTTGTTTTTGTGAGTCTTTTTTAAATATATTTTAATTTTTGCAGCAAAAATTGGGTGTGAGGAGGGAGCCAGAAAAAAGCAAGAGAGCAATGAATGAAGTCCTACATTTCAGTCCTACAGCATATTACCTTCCAGGTGTCATTTTAAAATATTTGCAATCTCCCACAGACACATGTTTAACAATAAGTAGAGTTAAATCACCTAATAGATAAAGAAAAAGGAGTGAATGCTAGTATTAGTGGGGTCTGGATCATTACTAACAAGTCACGTGTTAAAAAGGTCCTCCATACCAGGTAGAGAATAATAGTTAAGAGTATAATAGATTATATGGAAGAGTATCTCTCTTTTGTTGAACTGGAAGCTAGTGGCTGTTTTGGTTCTTGTATATCCCAATATTTTACAATTGGTGCATTTTCCACAGTAATAAAACTTACTTTGTCTTGTCCCCTCATGTCGACACATACCACTAGACTTTTTTAGTGGGATATGAAGTGCAATTGGGTCATTGTCACTTTGCAATGCAAATAATCATAGTCAAGGAGCCCAGAAAATATGCTCAAATTCACAATATTTATTGCAGATATGTTTCCAGAAAATGCAGTATGGTACAAATCGGATGGTGTAGATAAATAACAGGGATTGCAGGGAGATGCAGAAAAGCAAATAACAGGAACACGGCTGATGCAGGTGAACAGGTAGTTGTAGAAATCCCAGAGAACAGGTTAATCAGAAGTACAACAAGGAACAACACAGCAACATGTAACAACAACAAGAAAGAGCACAGGAATGATAGAGAGGCAGGTATAAATGGGGAAAACCCAGGTGCAGGAGATAATTGGTGCAATAAGGTTAACTCCTAAAACACAGAGAAACAGAGCACAATAGCAGCACCTATGATGGATCAGAGGTACTGCCGGATAATACATTCAGTGAAACACAATAATAAAGTTCAATCCAATCCCAGCGGCAGGAGCTGCGAGATGAAGCAGCATCCCAACACGAAGTTACAGAGGAAGTGAGGCAGGTCCTGACAGTCATATATTTTTCTGCATAAACTGATCCTTCTTTGATTCCCCTTGTGATATGTAGTTTTTATATCTGAACATTTATGCCTAATCCTCTTTAACTGTCCTATAGGTATGTATGTTCGTTAGCCAGCTTGGGTGGTGGTGACTGCTGGCTAGTAAGTAGCTGTTTACATCAAATGTTTTCTAAGAATTCTATGTGTTTCTTACTTTATTTTTGTAAAGATGAGATTGCACAGGCTGTCATTCAGGTACAGGAGCATTCTTGATTGCCCTCCTAAATGAAGAGCACATCATCAATATATCTCCTCCAAAGCACCAGGTTTGCAATTGGCCCAGGCAAGTAATCACATCCCATGCTCAGCAGTGTTTATACAAAAGAAGATGCGGTCATGTAACACAAATGTAACCAATCAGACGGATGTAGTAGGTGCGGTCATGTGATGTTAAAATGTCCAATCAGATGAACTGAAACAAAAAGCGATTGTGTCAGTATGTATAGCCCAATGGAGCGGCAATTGAGAATACCAATATGTTAGACATTCATGTGACTGCCAGGTATCCAATCAGAGAAGTTTAAAGACATACACAAAAAAACAGAATAAATAGTCTAAGCCAGGGTTTCCCAAACCCAGTCCTCAGGGCTCCCCAACAATGCAGGTTTTCTGGATCATATGTGACATAATTAGGACCACCTGTGGATCTGTTACAATGTGTCAGTCAGTAATGAATACACCTGTGCTCCAGCAAGGAGATATGGAAAACCTGCACTGTTGGGGAGCCCTGAGGACTGGGTTTGGGAAACCCTGGTCTAAGCAATCAGTACATATTACCAGTTAATATCCCATATGGGACTAGATATATGGTATAACCATACAGAAAACGGCTCCTATACAAATATTTTCAATAATAAAATTTATACCAGACCCTTCTAATGCATCACATATACTTCATAATGGTCACTAATTGCAAATCTATCATAATAATAGTAGGTCTCCATTGTAAAACACAAAGAAAATGTCCAATGAATGGAATTATGTCATATACATTCTATTAAGAGCATAAAAATAAATTATAATAATAGCTACCCATCTCTCTGCAACACCTAATCTACGAAAAATAAATGTATAATTGTCAAATCTAAGTACCTCACAGGGGAATAATTAGAAAAAAATATATAATAATATAGGTACATGAGTAAAATACAAGAATAAAATAATTAACAAAAATGCAAAATGCAGATGTGTGGCGGATAATGAGACTCAATACATGAAAACATATATATAATAATCAGACCACAAAAACGTAATGCTTATGGCTGGTTATTTAAATATTGCTGAGTCATTAAGGCCAGTAGGTAACAGTGTCTTTAGTTGATGTGTCTGAACTTATGACTAATGTTTCCTGTGGTCGACTTAGGTTGACATGATTTTTGTGTAAAAAAAATTTTGAGGGAAAGTTTCTGTATCAAATTCTGAATGTCTAGGTTAGTGTTGAGTTTGAGATGGTGTGATCATAAAGACAGATTACAGTAGGGAAGGGTGGACTATATTGCTTTATCTGTCATTTCATCTAGAGCAGCTTTGTTTCACAAACTATGGCATTATTGGCTCTTTTTAGTGTCTAATAGCATAGAGCTGCTTGTGTTGGTGAGTACTACTTATCACGCATCCCACCAGTTTTCCCCCGTGTGGTTCACTGTGTGCTTTGGTTTCCCTTGGTTACCGCTATCTGCTGTTCAGCCTGGCATTCCTCTATCATCGGACACCATCTTGCCTAATGGTCTGCGCATGAGTTTCCCTGGGAACCTTCAAAACCTCTGCTCCGCAGTGATTGGATCATCTGCAGCCAGTTTCCTTTATAAGGGCCCTCCTCCCTTTAATGAGTATCAGATCATCAGGTCTCTCCACCTGATAGGAAGCATCTCCTCTGACTCCTGTTGTTCCTGACATCGTGGACGGTGCAGCCTGTTGCTACTCAGAATATCTATGCTGCTTACTGATTTCCAGCAACTCCCTGTGCAGCTTATCTCTACTTAGCAATACCTGTGCTGTTCACTGATTCTCAGCATTACCTGTGCAACTCAGAATTCCTGTGCTGCTCACTGCTTCTCAGCAACTATCTGTGCAGCTCATCTCTACTCAGCAATACCTGTGCTGTTCACTGATTCTGAGCATTACCTGTGCAACTCAGAATTCCTGTGCTGCTCACTACTTCTCAGCAATTACCTGTGCAGCTCACCACTTCTCATCATTACCTGTGCTGCTTACTGTTTCCTAGCAATTATCTGAGCAGCTCATCTCCATTCAGCAATACCTGTGCTTTTCAATGATTCTCAGCATTACCTGTGCAACTCAAAATTCCAGTGTTGCTCACTGCTTCTCAGCAACTACACTTGCAACTCATCACTACTCAGCAACACCTGTGCAGCTCACCACTTCTCAGCAGTTACCTGTGCAGCTCATTGCTTCCCAGCATTATCGCCGCAGAGCATCGCTAATCATTGGTCCTGTTCCAGCGTTATAACACCTGTGTGGATCTCAGTGCTATTGTGCTGCTTGTCTACCAGACCTCAGTTATACCTCTGACAACCATTTTGTTCACTGCTTGTGCGCCAGAACCTGGCCTTGAACTTTTACTATTGCATATCGTTACCTCTGTACTAGACCCTGGTTTTGATCTTTAAGCAATGTTCTGCTGCCTGTATACCAAACCTTGGCTCAATGTTGACCACTGCCTATTTGTTTCCCATGCATCTGACCTTAGTTTGCAATCCCAGTTCCAGTTATATGCTTACCTGTGCATTATCTACATTGAAACTTTCATACAGCAACTATTATAATACCTTTTTGACAGACAACCTGGCTAGAGAACTGAACACAGCTTTGGGCCAGCTCCATTCCCTTAACCAAGTCTGCCGTTTTTCTTTACTTATATTTTTACTTTACATCACTATTACATTTTGCACATAGACTTAGTACTGGGTGACAGTGGCCTCCAGCTACCGGGGCCTATCCATCTTGCAAAAGGAATGTTCCTTGGTACAAGCTATTCAATAGGTTCAGGTTAAAGTGCACATTATGCAAAAATGCTTGGAAGAATTACAAGTGACTTTTTCTCGGATACCACTAGCTGGAGCAATTATACAAAAATTGACCCCAGAATTAAACACAAATCTAAGAAATTTGGAGGCAACATGATGCAATATCGATCCTTCCTTGCACAATATTGATTTGCATTTCAGATGTGCCCACCAGTGGGCATAAACTTAATGTTATCAAAATGAGAAGCACTAGCATGTGACACTCTGTTGTAAAACACTACACTGTTACACTGTTTTTACTCAGGAAAGTATTCAAAAGGTACTAAGTTGATGCAGCAATATTTCTCCTTTAACTGTTTACATATAAAGTGTTAATATTATTGTTTAAAATAATTTGTATGTTGTTATAATACATAATATTTAAAAGAAAACATAATTATACCATATATGTCAGGCATTAAAATTCTACTAAATTCCACATTGAGCACACACGAGCCTGTGTGATGTGTAGGTTTTAAAGGGCTAATCATAAGCTATTCAGCTGGTGTGTCTAAATATGACTAAAATACCCCCAAATGCTATCTCACACTCACTATTTACTACCTTCTGTCACTAAGATTTAATTCAAGAGATGTCACTCTTACAGTAAGTATTCAGCTACTCCCTGACATCTCAAAATATATTCCACTTTAAATTTAATCAGAGTTACTGTTACCCAAACTATGATCTGCCTTAAATGCAGCATTTATAAAATAACCAAGCTTATCTAGCACATGAACACAAAGACAGGCCTCGGGGACAGCAAGATCATGGACAGCTCCTCAATCAGATTGACCTACCAAAAAGACTGACAATGGTTTACAGATTTACATAGTTTTTAAACAAACTCTTTTCTCCCATTTGCTCCTCTTTCATGTGAGGTCACTACAAAGGGCTAATGACTCTTTTATGACCCGCATTCACAAATCAAAAATGAAACATTAAAATATCAGGTACATTAATTAGGATAATACTTTTTACTCTATCTTCTCTATTGGCTAGCATTTAAGCTTGACATATTGGATATACCTTAAAGGCTTTCTCAAATATCAATGATAAAGTAAATTGTCTTGATATATAATAAGATCTGAGATTGTCTTAATGGCCTTTAGCATTTGGTGGTGCAATAAAACATTATCTAACTTACTGTCCTTATCTGTAGTTGGAAGACACTAAGGCTCGGTACACACTAGAGCATTTTCTTCCAATAATCGGGCAAATCAGCTGACATACGACCGGCTCGGAAGTCGGGTTAGTGTGTATAGTGTGTTTAGTGACACGATGGTTGAAAGTCATTCCAAAGTGTCGATTGTCGGATCATTTGGTAGGTCGCACTGTTTAATATTTTCCGACAAATCACCTAACAATCATGTAGTGTGCATGCACTCAAGCCCAGAATTTCCATAGAATTTACAGAGTTGGGCTATTTTCAGCCAATGCTAGCAATAAATGTCCCAGTGAATAAATGTGGAGAGTGCTGTAGAAGGAATCATTCATTTGTTAGTTCTGAGACAGAATGTTTCGTTTCAGAGTCACAGAAGCTAGTGAAATTCGTTAGGACATGTGGATAGCTATAACAAGGCGTTTTAATCAGTATGACAATGTGACAAGAATGAATGAATGAATATTGTGCTGTCATTCTCTAAAGACTAGAGGACCAAATGAAGAACCAGATAAAGAACACAGATCTGAAGGTAAATCTTGTCAGTGTGTATGCATGAATCGCCAGACTGATCGGACCTACAGTCATAGGTACAATCGTTTGAGGTAACATGTCGGTCGGAAAATTCTTCAGTGTGTACCTAGCCTTAGTCTCTGCGAATAAAAACAACCCCAGCTGGGTGACAAGACAGTGATACTTTCTAACAAAATTAAATCTTACAGCGCTAAATAAATATGGACCCAAGAAGGAATAACTATACTTATGTTGTTTATTAGGCTACACAAAGTAGATGCACATTTTAACAATACATAGTATACATTTAAAATAGGAAAAAGTCCAGCTGAGCTGTACGAAACGCGTCAGTGTCCCTGAGCGAGAGACAACCCACGCATGCATGCGTTTGGTGTTTAAGATCTACTAAGAGATTTTTACAACGAACACGACTTTGGCTATCTGCAGTAGCCAGTAGATCGTGGATACTAGAGTGGTGATTTCCACGGAGCTTCTAACAATCCACATTTTTTACGTGTGAGACATTCAGGAGGCGGCAGAGGTTACCGTCCAGCTCCGCCTCTTCATCCACTTGCCGGATACTGCATCTTCTAATGGTAGTATGCCAGAACTGTTAGCGGTGAGTGCTTTTCTCTACTGATTCTGAAACAAATATTTCTAAGCCCACTTTGGCTATAGAGACTATCCATAAGACTTACCATCTAGACTATATCAGAGTTTATAATGGAGAGCACTCTTATCCGCCGCTGTCTTTAGGGACACATATTCAACTATATTGTGGAGACGATGATTTAATGCAACATTTGTATGCACGAATAGTTGAGCTGTCATTAGCTCCAGTAAAGAGACATCAGAACACGCGATAGTTCTCCTACTGCTGACTAGACTAACAAGTGGAATATTATATATATGGCGAGTGTCTCTCCCTATTGACTTCGAAACAAATCTTTTCAATCCCATTGTGGTTACAGAGACTGTCTATAAGAATTATCATTCTGAATATATCAGCGTTTACAACGGAGAGCACTCTTATCTGCCGCTGTCCTTAAAGGATATATATTCAATGATATTGTGGAAACGACAATCCAATGTATGCAAATCTAGTTGAGCTGACACTAGCTCTAATAAGAGACATTAGAACATGCAATCGGTCTCCTATTGATGATCAGGCTAACAAGCGGAATATCATATACACATCTTTTAGAAACCTGAGTGTATCTACTCTATTACGACACAAAGAATCAGAAAACTGTAAATACTTACCACGGTCTTATTTATTGTTTATGACTATTTGCTGTGTGGTGGACCCAGCATTTTTTGCTTTTTTAATCATTTATACAATTATTAATATATATTGTTTTTTCCTGAGACCGGTCTCTTGAATCCTATTTTAAATGTATACTATGTATTGTTAAAATGTGCATCTACTTTGTGTAGCCTAATAAACAACATAAGTATAGTTATTCCCTCTTGGGCCCATATTTATTTAGCGCTGTAAGATTTGATTTTGTTGGATTTTCTATTTTATGGGTTGACAATTACCCTTCCCTCTTATTCAGCTGCTTATACAATTAAATGCGTTCTTAAAGCTCAGCGCAGGATCTCTTTTTGGTGTTTAAGTGATACGTTCTAACAGCAATCTCCTACAAATAAAATTTACTGGATGGCACAATTATTATTGGGAGCAAGTAAGCCAGATTTATATTTTTATTGTATTAACTCATGGTTAGGCCACATAAACAAATTGGCTAAGGTCAAGATAAAGAAAGGACAGGTCTTAAAGTAGTGGTAGTTCCTAGACCTCTGTTTTCGGTGTAATGTTAGAGGTGTGCATTGCTGTTTCTAAGTCTTTATAAAGTCTCTATAAAAATTTTCAAGTCATCATGCAAAATAGTCATGGCCTTTGAAACACCTCCAGACACTATAGAAACAAACTCTGATACATCACCAGCACTTGGGACTGAAAATTTCTCATAGCAAACACAGGTTCAAAGCAGGGCATTTAGTTACACATGTGCTTTTTAGGTTCAAACAACAGGCCTACTAGCACCCAATCAGTCCCAAAATTAAATTAATAGCATTCACATTTAATAAATATGCTTATTTCCACCCCCATATAGCTCCAACATTAAAGTAAATTAATAGCATCCACAATAGCATCCTTCCCCCTAACCAGTCCAACATTAAGTAGTGTTTATGTTTAATAAGCCATCTTATCACAAACCAGCTCTGAGATTAAATTAATAGCATTCCTATTTAATTAACAGACTTATTTTACCCCTCATGAGCCCCAAAGAACAATCTCATTTAATAAACAGACATATCCCCCTTACCAACCCGACATTAAATGAATAACAATCACATTTAATAAACCAACCGATTTCTATCTGAACCAGCCCCAACATTAAATGAATAGCATTCCCATTTAGAAAACAGATAAATCCCACAATCAAATTAAGGACACAAAATCCCACCATATTTAATAGAGATTATTATTACTAATAACCACATCACCACTTTTTTGAATATAGTACTCATTTATTTCTTTTATAATTAATTACTTATTATGTTATTATTCTAGTAATGTAGGGCCTGATTCATTAAGGATCTCAAATGAAGAGGATACTCATTTCAGTCTCCTGGACAAAACCATGTTACAATGGAAGGGGTGCAAATAAGTGTTCTGTTTTACACATAAGTTAAATACTGCCTGTTTTTTCATGTAACACACAAATATTTGATAGCTTATTTGTACACTGAAATTTAAAGTTGATATTTGTGTGCTACATGAAAAAACAGGCAGTGTTTAACTTATGTGTAAAACAGAACACTTATTTGCACCCCTTCCATTGTAACATGGTTTTGTCCAGGAGACTGAAATGAGAATCCTCTTCATTTAAGAACCTTAATGAATCAGGCCCGTAGCATATATTTATGTATCCCAAAGAACCACCTCTTCTCTCCAACATTTTTACAGCCCCCTTTCCTCTCTATTCTTTACAGCTCCTTCCCCCTCCACTTTTTCTTTATAGCCCCCTCTTCCCCCTGTTCTCTCCAGCCTTCTCCCCCCAGTTCTATACAGCTCCCTATCCCCGCTGTTCCCTCCAGCCCTCTCCCCCCAGTTCTATAAAGCCCACTTTCCCCACCTCTTGCTCTTTACCGTCCCCTCTCCTTCCTGTTCTTTACAGCCCCCTCTCCCCTCCCTGTTCTTTACAGCCCTCTCTCCCCTTGTTCTCTCCAGCCCCCCCCCCCATTCTCTCTATTCCCCTCCCCATGTTCTATTCAGCTCTCTCTCCCCCATGTTCTCCCGTGCCCTCCCCCCTGTTCTTTACAGCCACTCTCCCCCTTGTTTTACGACCTCTGTCCCGTGTTCATTACAGTGCTCTCCACCATCCTCAATCTATACAGCCCCCCTGATCTGTACAGACCCCTCTCACCCCTGATCTATACAGCCTCTTCTCCTTCCTGTTCTTTAAAGCTCCCTCCACCCACACCCTGTTCTCTCTAGTCTTTACAGTAACTTATTTACCATAGGGCTCCTCAGCTACTCTTATCTCTGTATCTTCTTCCTGCTTCTTCTTGCTCTGTCATCTTCTTGCTCTGTCTTTTCCTTGCTCTGTCTTCTCCTTGCTTTGTCTTCTTGCTCTATGATCTCCTTGCTCTGTATTCTCTTTGCTCTGTCTTCTTGCTCTGTCTCCATACTCTGTCTCCTTGCTCTGTCTTCTGCTTGCTCTGTCTTCTCCTTGCTAAGTCTTCTTGTTTTGTCTTCTTCCTGGTCTGTTGTCACCCTGCTCTGTCTTCTTCCTGCTTCTTGTTTCCATGCTGGCTTCCTCTATACAGCGTTCTGACTCCACATTTGCACGTCAGGTACACTGCAGTGAACAGGGAGCCGGCACCTTTCTCATTTTGACGGCTCCCTGCCACTGTGGTTTGTGCCACAGGGCTTAACATCCAACTGGAGGGCTGCATATAATGGGCAGGCATGGATCTATACAGCCTCTTCTCCTTCCTGATCTTTACTGCCCCCTCTCACCTGTTCTTTACAGCCCCCTCCCCTCCACTACCACCACCTACACCCTGTTCTCTCGAGTATTTACAGTAATTTATTTACCATAGAGCTCCTCAACTTCTCTTATCTCTGTATTTTCTTCTGATTGTTCTTGCTCTGTCATCTTCTTGCTCTGTCTTCTCCTTGCTCTGTTTTCTTGCTCTATCTTCTCCTTGCTCTGTCTTCTTGCTCTTTCTCCTTGCTCTGTCTTCTCCTTGCAAAGTCTTCTTGCTTTGTCTTCTTGCTCTGTCGTCTCCTTGCTCTGTCTCCTTGCTCTGTCTCCTTGCTCTGTCTTCTTGCTCTGTCTTCTCCTTGCTAAGTCTTCTTGCTTTGTCTTCTCCTTGCTCTGTCTTCTTGCTATGTCTTCTCCTTGCTTTCTCCTTGCTCTGTCTCCTTGCTCTGTCTTCTCCTTGCTAAGTCTTCTTGTTTTGTTTTCTCCTTGCTCTCTCCTAGCTCTGTCTCCTTGCTCTGTCTCCTTGCTCTGACTCCTTGCTCTGTCTCCTTGCTCTGTCTTCTCCTTGCTCTGTCTTCCTGCTCTTTTGTCATCCTGTCTTCTTTCTGTTTCTTGTTTCCATGTTGGCTCTATACAGTGCTCTGACATCACATTTGCATGTCAGGTACACTGCAGTCAGCAGGGAACCAGGCACCTTTCCCATTGTGCCAGCTCCCTGCCTCTGTGGCTTGTGCCACTGGTCTTGATATCCATCTGGAGGGCTGCATATAATGGGCGGGCAATGTGTCCCTCGGCCTTGCACCCAGCTGTGCTTCCACACCGCTGTTGTTATGTCTCTGGTTTGAAGGATGATGTAAAAATAAATATTTACTTTTAGGGCTTAGAAATTTTATTAAAAACTAGTTAACAAAATTATTTATTTCACCTAGTCCACATCATAATTAAAGTGAAAGTACCAATTAAGGGTTGGGGTTGTCTGTTAACAATATAGCAGTTGACATTTTTAAAAAGTTAAAAATAAATATGTAATATTTTCAGTGTGCTAAATAATTATAAAATGTGTGCTAGAACAATGGGTTTGTATCCTGCTGTCTCAGCAGTGGTATTTGTGTCTTATAGGTAATTATCTCATTTGCATTTGAATCCCTTAATGCTTCTGTTGGACTCTGCAAAATTTCTTGGCAGTTTCTTCTACAATCCAATTATGTTCCACACAAAGTAATTCTTCCTTGTGCCTTCTGTTCAATAACAAACACAAAGGTCATACTGACTTATTTACTAGCAGATAAAACTGATAGAAAAAACAAATATCATAATGGAAAACTTTTAAATGTTTATAAGTTACACAATTCTTCCCCACCAATGTTGCACTACTTGTTTCAGCAAATTGGCAACGGGTAATTTCCAGAACAATAACAAAAATTAATCAGCAGCAAAAAAGGAATAAGAAATAAATTCTGTAAATATATGTACAATTTCAGACAAGGGGTGCGGCCACTGCTCAGAGGTAAGGTAAGGTGAGGTGAGGTGAAGGGTGGCCCTGACAATTTCACTGCCTCCAGCCTAAGGCTCCATGTTTGGGGCTACAGCCCACTCATGTGCTTAATTCCTCACTCTTTGCTGTAGACTAACAGTGGAAGGTAGAGGATCTAAGGCCACAGCAGTACAGAACTCTTCTGATGAAGTTCTTTAGCAAAATCTATCTGCTTTTAATTATCTTTTCACCTGTTAAAAAACACATTAAAAGTAGGACAAATAATAGTCAATGGGTCCACTGACAACATTGTACAAATTTTAACACTGCGTATAAAATATTAGAACACAGCATTCCTTATTTCTCTTATGCTTTAGTGTGCATCCAGCACAACAGATTATATTTGTAAGACTGCAAAAAAACAACTGGTAAAAATCAATTCCAAGTGTATATGTGTGACCGAGCCTTCAAAACATGCAGGTGCTATTACACATCTGCAGAAACTCATCACAAGAACCCTGCAACGCTGAAGTATTGCCCCTCCCCCCTCCTCTTTAGTGTAGAGAAGGATGGAGAAGTGGCAATTCACATGTATTCTCCAGGAAGGAATACTAAAACAAACTGGAAAAATACATACATAGAGTAGTATATCAACAATAATGATGACAAACCAGAAATATGGCGGTGTGTTAAAGGAGTGAGCCCTCTTCCATGTGAATGGTATATTAATGGTCTCCTTAAAATGGGGAACCACGTGAAGGGAGTCCCCTTAGGGACTCTGCTTACAAGATTCCTCGTGGGATAAGGCACATCAAATCATAAATGCATATCACTTACTTCAGGAAATCTCCAGCACTCATCACATATGAATGAAAAGATAGAACAGGCATAGCATAATACCAATTATTATTATTCAAAATAAACATGATGGGTTCGGGAATGAAATTCTTAAATTCCTCCAACATAACAGTTGTATTGAGGAAATGTTCAACAGCTTTTCTACCCAAATCATGTCTGATGACCGTATAGAGTGCCCATACATCAGCGGTCACCAGAATGTAACTAGATTTCCATTGAACTTGGGAGAGTTTATTTAAAAAATCTTTTGTATCACGTAAATACGCTGGGTTATTTTGAACTAGAGGTTGTAGATAATGATCCACTACCTCTGACAAATTTGTAGTGATGGACCCTGTACTAGCAATTATCGGTCGTCCTGGAGGATTAAGAGGATCTTTATGTATCTTAAGGAGTATATATATTACCGGAATTGTGGGATCCTCTATGTTCACATAACCATATAGATCTTTATCCAATATTCCCAATGTGCTATATTTTTTAAGCAACTCCAGGAATTTATTTGTGATGTTACTAGTGGGGTCACTCTTCAACTTCCTGTATGTTCCTCCCTCATTAATCCTCATCATACTTCTCCCTGTCCATCTGTACTAACTGATGGAAGAAACGTGGACCCGGGTAATCCACTCCGTTCCCTTGTCATGTGCTTTGGACTCAAGAATAACTTTGGTATGCATAAAGGAAGATTCAGCTCGTTTCAGGTTGTTTTATGCCATTTTAATAAATGGAATTATGCTATACCTGTTCTATCTTTTCATATGTGACGAGTGCTGGAGATTTCCTGAACTAAGTGATATGCATTTATGATTTGATGTGCCTTATCCCACAAAGAATCTTGTAAGCAGAATCTCTAAAGGGAATCCTATCACGTAGTTCACCATTTTAAGGAGGCCATTAATATACCATTCACTTGGAAGAAGGCTCACTCCTTTAAGACACCACCATATACCTGTTTTGTCATCATTATTGTTACTATACTACTCTATGTATGTATTTTTCCAGTTTGTTTTAGTATTCCTTCCTGGAGAATACTATCCATTGTGAGGAATTGTGTTTTATCTTGTTCTTGACTCATTAAGCGCCACAAGGTATATTCTTTTTATTGTGTATTGTTTTTTAGGAAGTTTGTGGTCTCCCTTATATATCTTGGGCAGCTTTGTGTTTTACATCAATGCCCATTCCGGCTACTGTTCCTTTTGGCAATTCACATTGTTAGCTATGCATAGATGGAATGTTTTTCTCTACAGTGCTTCTCTGCTAGAGACTGGGATAGGTTTATTAACAGAGGTAGGTGGGGGTGGGTTTTCAATAAAAGTTTACTTTTTAAATGAATTGGGCCGTTAACATTTTATGTATCTGCGCTCTACCTTAAAGCATTTTTACTTTTTTTTCTTCCTACTCTGTAAGGATGAAATACATTGCAAAATAAATAAATCATACTGGATCTTCAGTGACAATTTGTATTTGTTCCACTTATATTTCTTGTTCCCATATATCTTCTTTAGTTGTGAGCTCTCATAAAACATATTTATGTTGGTGTATGGTACCCCCTAGTGGATGACTTTTTTTAAACCCTCTTCCATTTTCTCCCTTTAACCAATATTGAGGAGTGCTTAATTTCATTAATGATTTTTCAGGTTGCTCATTACTTATAAGCCCTCTTAACTGATGTTTCTGTAGGTTGATAAGTGTTGTTTGTATAGGAGTCCAATGATTTGGATTGAAATAAATAAGATATGTGCATTAGAGAATTTGATATTGTAGAGAAACAATAAGTGAAATCGTATTTTTGTCTTAGGTCCCTTATAAATGCCTCCAAAAGATCTTGACTAGTTTTAGCAGTCTTGGAAACTTGTAATATTACCTTACTTCAGGTGTGGCCAACCAGTCAGAGACTAAGAGGCAAAAAATATCTAAAGATAACACAAAGTCAACTTTACCTTTTATATGTGTGTATACAGTATACATATACACAGTATAAACAGGTGCATACATACCTTACACACATACATTAATAATATAACATAATTTACAATATCTTGCTAAATGAATAAGAAACTATCCAACATCACAAAAATGTTCACAATAATGACCAAATCTATACAGCTATGCATTGCACGGCTCTTACATTGCGTATAATCAGAGAACAATTACCTTTTGGGTGAGATAATTTTTTTCCCCTCACAGCTATAAGCTGATACATCATTAATTGGATGGTCTGTCACCATTTACTAACCTTTACT
Organism: Mixophyes fleayi; assembly: GCF_038048845.1. Classification (NCBI taxonomy): domain Eukaryota; kingdom Metazoa; phylum Chordata; class Amphibia; order Anura; family Limnodynastidae; genus Mixophyes; species Mixophyes fleayi. The sequence continues at coordinate 85,420,341 of NC_134407.1, read as the reverse complement.
AATCATCTCCTAAAGATCCTGGAATTATGAGTGACTGATAAAACTATTGTCCAGTGAGCATATTAAATTTACCTGCTTATCTGCTGAATTTTATTTCATTCCATTTGTTCCTGACATTTAGATTCTATTAGTGCATGCATGAAGTTATAGTTCCTGTTAAAAAATGTACTTGTTCCTCTTATTAGTATCTTTACATATTAAATAAATTGTTTTTAATTCTAAGGTGTTGCAAAATTTATATATATATATATAGTTAACACTTTTTGTTTCAAATCAGAGGTCCAACCATCATTGTGTAGCTACTTGATATTGTTTTCATGTGATCAGATCTCCCCACATGTCATCAAACCTATCCAAAAGCCCACCAGACCTCTCCAAATGCCCTCAGAATTCCCCACATGCCCATCAATCCACCCTACATGCCTCTAGACCTCCTCACATGTCCGTCAGCATTCCCCACATGCCACAAGCTCAATCCTCATAACCCTTATTTGCCATCTGACCTCCCAACATGCCATAAGACCTCCGCACATGTCTTTTACATGCCCATTAGACCTCTCCACATGCCACCTGATCTTCCCATATGCCCATCAACCTCCCCACATGCCATCAGATCTCAATTTGTGCTACAGTAGCTCTTCTGTGGGATTGGACCAGACGGGCTTGCCTTTGTTCTCCTTGAGCATCAATGAGCTTTGGGCGCCCATGACCCTGTCACCGGTTGTCCTTCCATGAACTAATTTTTGCTAGGTACTAACCACTGCATACTGGGAAGACCGCACAAGAACTGACATTTTGGAAATGCTCTGACCCAGTTGTCTAGCCATCACATTGCCCATTTTTCCTGCTTCTAACACATCAACTTCAAGAACTGACTGTTCACTTGCTGCCTAATATATCCCACCCCTTGACAGGTGCCATTGTAACAAGCTAATCAATGTAATTCACTTCACTTGTCAGTTGTTTTAATGTTGTGGCTGACAGGTATACATTCATACACATATACGCAACACCACAATTCCTCACCAGAAATATATATACATATATATGCAACCAGGCTGGTTTATACTAAACAGCCAAGTGCTGAGGTTGCTATGGAAGCGCAGGGTGAAGCAGTTGTCAGCCATACTAGAGAGTCTGTGAGGAGAAGAGAAAGAGGCAGAAAGGAGAAAGCTGACAGGAAGAGGTGCTGAAGGTCTGAGAGAGGTGGCAGCAACAGGAGTGGCAGTGAGGTGTGTGTGGAAAGCTGAGTCTGCCGAAACGACCGAGTGTATAGAGGAAGAGAGGGTGACTGATATGAATGAGTTCTCTGTACAGCGCTGCAGAATCAGTGGCACTATATAAATAAATGGTGATGATGATATCCAAGCTATGCAAAAAAGAAGCTTGGTGTAGATTTGCACAGAGAGGTCTTGTATCTGGATCACTGCAGAAAATCCACTATCAAGCCGCCTAAGCAGCCTGAGGGAGATTACACAGCAAAGCTAGCCTATGTGCGGAGAGGGAGACTCCAACTATTAGCGAATTGCGTGTGAGCAGAGAGGGACAGCTAGCAAGATCAGGCTTGCAGTTAGTCCATGACCCAACAGTGGTTAAGACTCTCTTCAAAGGAGAGAGAGAGACCATCTTCAAAGGAGAGAGAGACCATCTTCAAAGGAGATATATTAGTAAAAAAAATACAGCAAACACTGTGACACTATTAATGCTGCACAATTACCAGAGACTGCTACCTGTCAGAGATATAATAAAATTTACCAAAGTTTCAACAAGTGCACCAACCTTAAGTAGTTAATTTCACAGACTATTTAATATTTGCAGGATTGTAATTATGGTTGATTTATATTTTCACATTGTGTATGGGTGCATTGTGGGAGAGTTTAGGGTGCCAGTGAATATATGTGTGGCAGACATCTTATTGTTTAGTTATTACTTTACCGTTGCTTTTAATTAATATCTTACCCGCTGTCCAATTTATCCCGTCCATAATCTCCCCATATTTAAATCCGCCTCTCCCATTTATTGTCCCCAAATTAAACACCCAGTTGATTGTTTGCAACCACAGTGTGCGATACATTATTATTTATAGGGTTAGTGTGGTCAGGTACAAGGGGCTTCCCAAGTCAACCCCTGGTGGATTCAGTCATCCCACCATACTGTGCACAAGACTGACTCGGGTGGAGGCACTGAAGCGAGAGATAACATTTCACCACTAGGGAAAGGGGTGCTACATATGTGTGTATATATATATATATATATATATATATATATATAGTGACAAGAATTACTTCAAAGACCTTTTGTTGAGTGATACAGTGACACACGTGATTAGGTGTACAAAAGGGTCTGCATCTGGCAAACTCTGGGCTTGAATTAGAGTGAGATGTACACCCATTTGAGTACAGAATCTTTGCGGGGTTTTTTGCACTGCATATGCTCAGAAAGTGAACGTACGGAGCTGTGACTTTTCAGACCTGTGACTTTTTGGTACTTACCCCTTACTTCTGAGTCCTTACACGTTTCTCCTTCTCTGTCACCTTGCATCGCAAACGAAGCAGGGGAGGGCTGGCAAATTTTAGCCCGGGAGGGGGCAAGACTCAACTCAGCAGCCTATTAGGAACATTTTAACGGCAAAAAAATGCAGATGGCCCAGTGACCCAGCCCAAGTGGGCCCACTATGGAAGTGGGCTGATAGGCAGATGCCCCCCAGCCCAGCCTGCCCCTGAAGGGAAGGATAGGGGTTTTCTAATGTAGGCAACATCCAGTCAGGGCATGTTCGAGCAATTAAGTACAGATACACATTGGGACGTAGTTGCAGATATGGCTGAAAAAGTGTTTTTATTTGTGGGTGGTCAGGGGCAGGTCTAAATAGCGTATGATGATAATGAACACCCAAATTAGCAAACCACTTGTAATTAGAGGTTTTTAAATGATTTGAAGGCCACTCATTGTTTGGAGACTAGAGTGCACTACTTATATATAGTATGTTATTGCTGTTCTGCATTATATACATCTTCCAATCACCACCTGTCCTCTCTCTCTCTCTCTCTCTCTCTCTCTCTCTATAATATATATATATATATATATATATACACATATATATATATATATATATATATGCTTTGATTTATCAATATAATCACAGTGATTGATTGTTGAATTATTTTGTATGAATAGTAACATGTTAGTGGTTTATCGGTATGTGTCCATAGTATGCCTATTCTTACTCAAATTTCTCTTAGGACACGTTCAGGAACACCACCCACCACCTGTCCCAGCAAGTTTAGGTGCTGATGTGGAGATAGAGAATCTACTCTTGTATAAACTGGTCTTTCTAAAGTTCATTTTCTATGAGTATGCAATGCAATAACATGTACATAAAACTGAAACACTTTCATTAACAAACATAGATAAAAACCATAAACAATTGGCATAACAATTGGCACAAATTTTAGGGTGAACTTCCGTTACATAAAACTTTAAAGGAGCTGTGTTTAAAATTTAGAGAGCCATATTTGTTATTCTCTACTACTATGCAGTGATGCCTCACATAGTCCCAGCTGAGCCTGTTTTCTGCCAGTATAAAACTGCTGATATTAGTCCCAGTGGTCAGTTTAGAACTAGAATGCTGGGCACATACAGAACCATCCAGGCCCGTGTGTTTTGATCATAGTGCATTGTTGTAAGTTCATTTATCAGGACCCTGGTAACAGCAAATGTTAATGTTGTGTCCCCTGTGTGCAGCTCATAATGACACTGCCCTTGCTGTATAAATACCAACACTGTCCTCATTACAACAGTTCAGGCAACTGGAAATGATTTTAAAAGATCTCCTTATCCTGCTTTTTGTGCTGTCATTAGCACAGGCAAGCTCACCTCAGCATATCATCCATCCCAAGTTTTTACACCTGGGTAAGTAACTTGTTTCATAGCTCAATATATGGTTTTGTCTCCCAAGACTCCTTTAGCTGTCCCATGAACACAGTTGTGTACATTTTGTTTCACCTCAACAATAACAAGAATTGTTATTCCTTTATGTTTAAAAATAACAGTTTTATGTCTGTATCTGTTTGGTTAGTTAGTCAGCTCCTTTACCATTTATAAATAGAAGACTGATTTATTTTTTTGTTTCGGAGTTAAATATTTCAGAAATAATACTGGTTTTTTTCTGCTGTTTGTGGTAATTATTTATCTCTTGGAAATAGACTTGACTAGAGGTTATGACATTGGGGCATATTGATACCTTGTCATAAAATATTTTGTGGAAAAGACAACCCTCTGCAATAGATATCAGTAGTACATGTAACAAATCCACAATATTATGTGTTGAATATTATATATTTATATTATGTAATAGGGTGCTCTCAGTAGTATACCTAGGTTAAGGAAAGGAAAAAGAAAAATAACTACTTTTATTGTGGGGTGACTCCTGGGGCACTAATCTCCTGAGGCATGATAACATTAACTACGAGGACCTATCAGCAAATATTATCGTGCCTCATTAGATTAGTCCCCTAGGAGTGCCCCACAATAATAGTAGTTCTTTTTCCTTTCCTTATAAAATATTTTGGTTAATTTGTTTGTTACTTGCATAATACATTAAAGGAAATAACATATTTTGTTGTGTTGTTTATAGAGAGCATCAATGGTGACAGAGGGTTCTAGCAAGAGTTTCCCTCAGGGTTCACTGATGGGTAAAGATATCCTCTTTGCTACTGAGCCATCTGTTGAGTGCTGGATGTAGTTTATATAATGGTGCTGATCACTTTACATAAACACACATCATGAGTGTAGACAAAAATGTCCACATTTATCAAATGCAATTAAAATGTTTCATCAATATATCTGTGTTAGTCAAGTTATATCCTGATGTTAGTGCCTTAACAGAACTGAAACGTCAATAATACATTTTAAATTGCATTTGATAAGGAATGTATTGTTCTCTACACTCAAGTATGTATTCTTAAGTCTTATTGACCTGTGATCATCGCCCAGATTAACAGTTTGCTATACACAAGAGGTGGAATGTGTGCAAACCCTTAACATAGGTCCTACAGCACGGGGAACTAGCGAGCTGTGGGCCCTGGTCCCCTCCTCATCGCTTCCCTGCACCTGGGCCCACAGCTCTCTAGTTCTGCCTCTGGTGCTAAGGGTTAAGTTACGCCAAGCCAGGTCTGAGTGAATATGTATTATATATCACGTTTGCACAGTGGAATTGAAAACCCTGACTTGGACTTTCAGTTCCACTAGGTCATTTTGTCAGTGATTTTCTTCTGCTGTAGGCATAGTGAGATGACAGAAATGAATAGTAGGTCAAGGATTGTAGTGGTACTTGTACCTCTGTAATGCTTGTTAAATAGGTTTTCCCATACATTGCATAGGCATACTTGTCTCCGACATATGTTACTACTGCAGTGACCCCTTAATGTACTGTACAGGGCGAAGCCCTATTGTCAGCGAAAACATCCATTTCCGCCAGCCATATGACTGCTTGTTCTAAAAAAAATATGCCCCAAATTTGTGACAGATGTGCTGAATATTGTCACAAAATTTGTGATGTGATTTATCAGTCCGCTGGTTGAAAGAGCATTTTCTGTTTTCTACAAAACCATCTTTCTGATGTGACTAATGTGAAGGGGAGTTAGGATTGTGGTCAGGATTGTTTTTCAGTTTGTGCTGTTTAAAAGTGTATTTCTTTTTGTTAAGTATATTCTAAAAAAAATATACTGTATAATTCATATTTGCTCAAACCTCTATTGTGCATATTGATTATCTGAAAATAATTTCAAGCACTTACTGCAATATTTATGTGAGTGACAAATAGGTTGTTATAAGATTGACGACAATTGGTATATATTATTTAACTATATTAAATTATTTTCAACCAATCCTACTGCGGTCTTCGAGTGAAAAAGAGATGTTTATGAGACAGCAAATTTCTAGTCCACAATTAAAATAAAGTTTAGTGAAAACGTTTGAAATCACACCTATTACATGAAAAAAAGCAATTATGAAACAGAAAATGAATGTTGTATTTAGAATAAAGTATAACAATTTGAACCACAGCTTCTCCAGTATTTATTTTTGAGTGAAAACAAGGGAGTTATAAGACAGAACATTTACAGGGTTAGTCAATATAAACTATACTCTGATTATTTAAACCACACCCACTGCAATATTTGAGTAAAAACATATATTTCAAAGTCTGATTAAACAAACCATATACATTCAACATGTGTTCGCAGGTCATTGTTAAACACCAAGAATACATAGATACATAGGTGTTATTTCCCAAAAACATTATTCATATTGTTTTAAAATTGAAAACTATACACACTCAACATCTGTTATGGAGGTGATTGTTGTGCTGGAAGGTTACATGAATATTTTTTTTTTTAAAAAAACTATACAAAATCAGCATGTATTAGGTAAACAACCCATCAAAAGGAGATGTACAAAACAATATTCATATTTTTTGTTTTACCATACACAATATAAACACTGAAGGAATCATGTGGAGTTGGACACATTTGTGCCATCAACGTAAGCAGGAAAAGATACAATCATGAAAAGGCGTATTTAGATACATATGTTCAGCCAGCATCAGTAGCATATACACCAGGTTGAAATCAGGCATCTCAGTGTGTATCCTTATGCATCACAATATCATAGAGATGTGGCTTAACAGTGTCAGTAGTAAATGTCAAAGTCGCATTACCCTATTTGTAGACAATATAATAATATAATTCAGTGTCATAAGAGACGATAATAACTTGACATTGTTATTATTAAATGCAGAAGATGCATTTTCCATATAACATTTCCCCAGAGATAGTGCTTTTTACCCTTTAATTAGCAGACTCCTTAGGGAGAAAAGCTACAGATTCAACAATACACAATGTTGATCATTGTAGACCTTTAAGGGTAGAAGTCCATTTTGCAATTATTTTGATCTACATGTACTTTCTTGACTTTCTCAGATTGGCCAGCAGATTGCGGGGTTGCATTTTTTCAGCAAAACACAGCTGGGAGGATTGTGTCTGGGAATGAAGTACGCCCGTTCTCCTGGCCTTGGCAGGTTTCCTTGCAGGTAAACTTATTCTTTAATTCCCCAATACAATATTTTATTTTCAATTACCTATTATATAATATTTTAGATGTTTCTACTACATATTATATATTCCTTTGTGTCGCTTAATTTTTTTTTGATAGAAACAGTCTAACCATGTCCAATGTTATGTTGGATATATGTAGTATTTTATTTCTAACATAATTGTTTATTGATCAAGTGTACTAGTTAAGCAATGTTGGCTAAATGAAAGATCTATATCTACATAGGGTGTTACAGAATTGTATTTAATAATGTCTAGTGGTTATGTCATGTTATATAGGTTTAAAATTTTATGTCTCTATTGAGGGTAGTAGAATCATATTGTGGACATGTCTAGTGATCATGTCATGTAGGTCTACTATTAAATGCTTGTTTCGAGTGTTTCACATGTAACACTTTAAGATTGACTTGTCCAACGACAAAGTGATTCTGGAAATTAGATTTACATGTAGGGGAGTGTGTATTTCCTATAAATGCAATGAGTCTGATGCAGAGTTAGATATTCGACCAATTGTGTTGCATATCTATCCATTTATTCACACTACGCATTCTCAGAAAGTGAATGTACTTAATTATTGTTAGTATTATTATTATTATTTATTTATTTATAAGGCGCCACAGATTCCATAGCACTGGATACAGAAGCAAGTAACAAATAGATGAAGTAATACATGTCAGTAGATGACAGATGAATGTGAGTAATGATAAGGGGACTCACACAGAGTGCAGCAAAAGATGTGACAGGACATACGAGGGACAGGAGACAGACATGGGACAATAGGTAGAGAGGACCCTGCCCTCGTCCTGCCCGCGAGGGCTTACAATCTAAAGGGAGGAGTGGTGAGAGAGAGTAGGACCAAATGGGAGAAAAAATTTAGATGGCAGAAGAGGAAGAGGAGGTGATGGATAGAATGGTTAGGAGGTGGTAGGAGAGGCAAGCTTGAAAATGTGAGTTTTGAGTGAGCATTTGAAGGACTGAAGGTTGGGGGAGAGTTGAGTCAGATGGGGTAGGATGTTCCAAAGATTAGGGGCAGCACAGCAGAAGTCTTGGAGGTGAGCATGGGAGGAGGTGATGAGGTGAATTGAGGCAGAGGTCAGAGGTTGAGCGGAGTGGCCGGGTAGGTATGTACCTCGAGACAAGGTCAGAGATGTAAGGGGGAGAAGTGTTGGTAAGGGCTTTGTAAGTGAGGGTAATGAGCTTCAACTGAATTCTGAAATGGATAGGATGCCAATGAAGGGATTTACGCAGAGGAGAAGCGGAAGAGGTGCGGTGGGAGAGGAAGATGAGTCTAGCAGTCTGTATGGATTGAAGGTCATAAGTGCGAGAGTGAGGAAGATCAGTGAGAGGGAGTTTGCAATAGTCGAGCTGAGAAATGATGAGTAAATGGACCAGGATTTTGGTTTCTTCCTGAGAGAGGAAGGGACGGATTTTCGCAATGTTACGGAGGCAGAAGTGGCAGTATTTGGTGAGGGACTGAATATGAGGGGTAAAGCTGAGGGCTGAGTCAAGGGTGACTCCAAGGCAGTGGGCTTGGGTGACAGGAGAAAGAGTGATGTTGTCAACCAAGAGGGAGATATTGGGAGGGATAGCAAAATTTTCAGGAGGAAAGATGATGAGCTCGGATTTGGAAATGTTGAGTTTCAGGAAGCGCTGTAGCATCCAGGTAGTTACAGCAGAGACAGCTAGCTACATGGGTTAGGACAGTGGGAGAGAGGTCAGGGAAGGAAAGATAGATTTGCGTGTCATCAGCATAGAGGTGGTATTGGAGGCCAAATGATTGAATGAGTTCACCAAGAGAGGTGGTGAAGAGAGAGAAGAGCAGAGGGCCAAGGACAGAGCCTTGTGGGACTCCAATACAAAGGGGGAGAGGGGGGAGCCAAAAGCAGACACAATAAAAGAGCGACCTGAGGTGTAGGAGGCAAACCAAGAGAGAGCTGTTTCGCGAAGACCTAGGGAGTGAAGGGTGGTAAGAAGAAGAGAATGATCGACGGTGTCAAAAGCACCAGAAAGGTCGAGGAGTACGAAAGACCATTGGACTTAGCTGAGAGTAAGTAATTTGTTACTTTAGTGAGGGCAGTTTCAGTTACCACTCCTTACACCTGAAGAGGCGTGATGGGGAGGGAAGGGTGTTCTATTGTAAGCAATGTACAGTATGGGAGTGTTCGAGGAGCAATTGCCTCCGGAATAAGACTGGGATGTAATCGTAGGTACGACTGAATAAGCAGTTTTATTTGCAGGTGATCAAAGGTAAGTGTAAGTAATGAATGATGATGATGACGAAACCTGAACTAGCAAACCTCTTGTAACTAAAAGATATGTGAATAATTCGCAGACAGGGCTGCCAAGAGGAATTCAGGGCCCGGGTACAACAAATTCATGGGGCCCCCCTCACAGTCGAGTAAGCCCTAAAAAAAAATTGCGCCGCCTTCGAGGGTGTGGTCATACATCCAGGGACGTGGCAATGCGCCGTTGGGGCGTGGCTAGCCTAACGCCGATGCAAACATTTTTGGGGGTGTGGTCCTGCATTTGGGCGTGGTAATGCGCCGTTGGGGCATCGCTAGCACATCAAAATCACTAGGTCCTGAATTTACCAGAGCGTCACATATGTCCCAGCACTCCCGACTTTTAAGACATCTAGCACCACAGTGCAGTATACAAAGAATGCAGTGTGTACACAAAGAGTTCAGTCTTGGCCTGCACCTTACATTGGGCACGACACTCACCAAAAATTCCCATTGTCCCTACTAGAATCACAACATTTCACACACTCTGCTGCTCTCTCCTACCTGTTCTTCTCACTTTCACCACCTGTGACTGCTGCTTTCTTTAGTTGCGGCTTGTCCGGATCCTGAAATGTTGGACGACCTATTTGGGGAAAAAATGGCTACATTTAGAAAATTACAGCCAGTCCCGGCGTTAAATCAATAGCACCCACGATTAATAATTAGGCCTTCCTCCAGCCCCAACATTAAAATAATACTATTCACATTTAATAAATAAACCTATTTCCCTTCCTGCAAACAGCCTACCAATACCTATTTCCCGCAACCATCACTGCCATTAATAAATTCATAGTCACATTTAATAAATAGACCTCATTCTCCCTAAACTCACCCCCATATTCAATAGCCCCCAAACCACCCCATCTTAAATTAATAGTCCCCACTATTAAATGTGCCTCTCCCCTTTTTTTTTAACTTTGTGCTTCTCTCCCCTTTTTTATTTATTCTGTTTCTCTCCCCTTTTTATTTTAACTCTGTGCTTCTCTTCCCTTTTTTATTTATACTGTTTCTCTCCCCTTTTTATTTATTCTGTGCTTCTCTCCACTTTTTTATTTATTCTATGTTTCTCTCCATTTTTTTATGTATTCTATGTTTTTCTCCCCTTTTTTATTTATTCTGTGCTTATCACCCCCCTTTTTATTTATTCTATGTTTCTCTCCCCTTTTTTATTTATTCTGTGCTTCTCTCCCCTTTTTTATTTATACTGTTTCTCTCCCCTTTTTATTTATTCTGTGCTTCTCTCCACTTTTTTATTTATTCTATGTTTCTCTCCATTTTTTTATGTATTCTATGTTTCTCTCCCCTTTTTTATTTATTCTATGTTTCTCTCCCCTTTTTTATTTATTCTGTTTCTCTCCACTTTTTTATTTATTGTTTCTCTCCCCTTTTTTATTTATTCTCAACCTCTCTCTCCCGTTTTTTTACGCCCCCTTCTTTATAGCACTGTCCCTTTCCTCCCCTTGCCTCTCCATTTCTTTACTTACCTCCTGTCAGCTTCTTTCTTTTTCTCTTCTCTTCTCTTCTCTTCTCTCTTGTCTTCTCTTCTTTCTTCTAGCTTTGTCTTGTCCGGCGCTCCTCACTGACTGACGGACGTGACTTGATGACGTCACGCCCGACAGTCAGTGTGAATAGAGAGGAGGAGAGGAGGGACGCGGCGCCGCGGTGACATTTTTTTTTTTTTGTTTGTTTTATTGTTCCAGCTCCCCCCACCAACCAACTTCCCCCCCCCCTCCCCCGCCACGGAAAGAAAAAAAAATACATTAAAAAAGACCGATGATAAAAAAAATAAAAATTAAAAATTAGAACCGAGGGCCCGGATCGGGCCCCCTCGCAAGCTCAGTCCCGGGTAAAATGTACCCGCTCCCCCCCCCTCTCGGCGGCCCTGTTCGCAGACACTTATTGAGACCTTAGTAGTCGCTCAGCCATAGATTAGAATTTGCTGAACATGTAGCAAGGAAAAAAATAATTATATGAATGTCGGGAAGTTGTATTAGCTAGGTTATTCAAGTCTAATTCATACTTAATAGCAATTGTTTTCTCATAAAAACCTATAAAATAAAAGGTTAAGTTGAACAATACTGTCTGAGGGGTGTGTATGTTGTCAAGAGAACGCATCTGCTGCTCATTCAGTCCTGGAAACATCCTTAACTCTGAATACGGCATATATATGTATACACTTGTGTGCTACTTTTTCAATCACAAGATATGCTTCAGCTTTGGTTCCATGCTGAATCAGGCCTAATAGATTTTTGAATAAGTGGTTTAAGGTTACAGGTTCTTTGACCACAGAATATTTGTATAAACACATTATTATTATTATTATTATTATCATTATAATTATTATCATCATTATACTTTATTGATATAGCTCCAACATATTATACAGCACTGTTCAATGCAAAACCAGAATGTGTAATCAGATACAAGAGTCCTGACCCCAGTGGAGCTTAAAATTTATTTTCGAATAACACAGGCACACACATACACGCTATGGTTGATTTGACAGGACACCAGAGCTTGTGAAGTTAGCCCATGCAAACACAGGGAAAACAAATTCAACGCAGAACAGCCTGGTTGAATTAAGACCAACATTACCATCTAGTGGTGAATAGAGTTAGCCTTGTCCTTTATTCTACTCTGTTACCAAAGGGTGAACCTATAATAAGGCAGACTGAGGCAGTTTTCATAAAGTCAGGGTCGGCACTACAAGTAGGAAAACCTAGTCGATCACCTATTGCACCAAGGAGCCTCTAAAATATTGAATTGGTGGCATAATGTAATTCATTCAGTGTTTTTTATTTTCCCAGAAGTACCCCCACACTGAGCCTTGGTTGTTGCATGGAGGATCAGCAGCCAGCAGCTATTACCTTTGTCAAAGCTCAGTTCCACACTCCTAGTCTGACAGAGAAGTAGAAGATGCTACCACCCCATTACCTTATGCAAAACAGCGGGCAGGTCAATGCCAATGCCTGGGCCCAATGCCTGGGGAGGGGGGCAGGTAGATTAGTGTGGCCTAGAGCTATTAAGGTGCCTTCACCAGCCCTGCTAAAGCTAGGTACACACTACACTGTTTTCGTCCAATAATCGGCTCAATCAGCCGACATACGACCGCTCGTTCAAAAGTCGGGTCAGTGTGTGTAGTGACACGCTGGTTGAAAGTCTGCCCAAATGGACGATAGTCGCCTCATTTGGTTGGTCGTAGCGTTTAATATTTTCGTTCCAATCTCGTTTCCGTTGTGTAGTGTGTATAAACTTCCGACCGATCCAGACAATCCTCCGATACTTCCTCATATACTTCCGAAATTACAATCATTGCTCAAGACAACATGGCTGTAAAAAGTCGCTAAAGGGACGTCCACTCTTCCCTTTATTGTCCTAAACAAGGCTAGTGTGTATGCAGTCCATGGCCCGAGCGATTGGACCATCGATCTCATGTAAAATCGATCGCCATAAAAAGTTGGTGGAAATTTCTGTAGTGTGTACCTAGCTTTAGGATTGATACTTACAGGAGATGTTAGAGTCCTTTGTAGTTTCTTAGCATGTGTTGTGTTCTTTGAGAGTTAAATGCACCAACAGTGCTGTTCAAAACAGTGATTTATTGATCATTATGCCATTTGTAGGAACTGTACTGTACTAACATGTGCTCCTTTCCAGATCCATCCAATGTTTGTAAAGACTGACATAAGCACATTGTTCTGTGCTTGCCCTATTGACCAATAGATGCCACGTTTGACAAGTGCTGTCCATGCATTGAAATCCCAGTAAACGCTGCAGAGGGGAGCAGACCGCTGGCAACACTATAACAGCCTGTCATATAAACCCTTAAAAAGAGCGGTTTTGAAAACTTATGGAGGAAGGGCAGAAATCAAGATTAGATTGTGGGGTTACCTTGTGGGTAGATCTAATAATGATTTAAATGAAAATACATGTGTTGTAGATTATATACTATATTAATGGAATTGTTTTTATTTTCTAAGGTGCTACCAGTTCAGTTGCTGGCTGAATGGTTAGACCAGTTATGAATTGTCCTTTTTAGAGTAGATATTTTACAATGAAGACATTTTAGTGGTATTATTCTACATTCATTGAATTCATTATAATCAATGTTGTCTGCAAACTTAAAATGATGAAAGTGTAGTAGAATTAAAATTAAAATAAAATACCAAAAAAGAATAAAAATAGACAAATAAATCCCAATTATTAAGCAGTAATTGTCAATTGTCACTTTAAAAAACAACTTGCAATTACTTATGTATTCAATTTAGCAACAATATAGAGGCTGAATTTACAAGATAATTTAAGTCCATGAGGTTAATAAATTATTTTGGTTTATTTTACAAGGTTCGGGCTAGAGGAAGTAAGAAATATGTTCACGTCTGTGGTGGGACGCTCATTCACAAAAATTGGGTCCTCACTGCGGCCCACTGCTTTCAGAAGTAAGTTTTCTAATGACTCTACTGTAATATATTTGAATACAGCTCATCATGATTACATTAAAGCAATTAGTTGTAAGAGCCCAGCAATGCTTTAAAAGTGTCTTATTAGTGCCTTTAATAACATGAGCTAAGGGCCACAAGTTCTTGCTGCACGAAAAAAAAAATTGTATACATTTACTTTGTTGCCCTAATTTTTCCATTTTAAGATTGATCACAATTTGTTATTTATAAGGGGGAAGGCAGAAGATGCAGCCAACTGGAGGATCGTCCTTGGGAAACATAACCTCAACCATACAGAACCTACGGAAAAGGTTTATGATGTAAAGCGTATATATAGGCATGAGCGCTTCCGCTATCCCCATCTAAATGAGCTGGACTATGATATTGCTTTAGTCAAGCCTGTAGGGGACATTTTGACGACCCACTTCATACATTATGCCTGCCTTCCAAGGAAAGAAATTACTCTGCGCCCAGGCCACTTGTGCTGGGTAACTGGATGGGGAGATACTAGAGGTAACGTGTTTGTCTGCTTTAAAAATCGAACACTCTCAATTCTCTGTGTAAAATTGCCACTGACATAAAATACGTCCTGTGCAGATCTATGTATGTACACATAGGGACATTATTAAGGAAAGACAAAAAGGACATTTATCTACTGGCTCCAGTTCCAAAAGGGCTTCAGTAGCAGGAATTGACCTTATTCCATTACAGTAAACATTCCTTATTTTCTGTAACTGTATTTTCTATTTTGAAGAGGTATTTGATGATTAATTTGTTTCTTTATTAGTTAATTCACTAATCATCATCAGCTACTTATATAGCGCTACTAATTCCGCAGTGTTGTACAGAGAACTCACACCAGTCCCTGCCCCATTGGAGCTTACAGTCTAAATTCCCTAACATACACACACAGACAGAGAGAGACTAGGGTCAATTTGATAGCAAATTAACCTACTAGTATGTTGTTGGAAGCCGGAGCACCCACAGGAACCCCACGCAAGCATGGTGAGTACATACACACTCCACACAGATAAGGCCACAGTCAGGAATCAAACTCATGACCCCGAGCTGTGAGACAGAAGTGCTAACCACTCAGCCACCATGTTGCCCAATCATTTAAGCTATGGCTCTGCCAGCCATAACTCCTGCCTTGCACACACAAGTACTAAATTTTTAAATGTATTATTTTTCCTTTTTTGTCATGTATTACACATTACATTTATTTTCTTGTAATTATTAGAACATATGGAATTTTGAAAAATATTTTTTTTTTCAGCAGTCTATTTAAATATTCAATTTATTCACAATATTTCGCACGTTTTATCAATTCTGGTACAATGATGAGTTTTAAACACTGAGAGAATTATTTACAATGAATTAATGCGTCCACTGCCTGTTTAGTTATGCCTGCTTTGAACGCAACATGCATAAATTTGCCCCTTTGATGGTTTTGTGTGCTCACTTTACATTTTGCAACGTGGCTCCCCAAATATAATATGAGTGTAAAGATTTTCCCTACCATGTTTTGACTTCCCTCTAAACTTAAAGTTCTTGATTTCTATCCATGAACTGTTTGCACCAACTTTATTAAAGTACCATATTTTAAAGCGGTTTGCCACTTTAGGATAACAACCTAGGGTTTTCCTTACCAACAGTCATTAAAAAGGAAGCACATCTTTTAACCATTAGTAAGAAAAAAGTAAGGGCATTTTGGCTCCATCCTGACACTGCAATAATGCACACAAATGGAACACCAATTATTTTCATATTATGTAGACCTTACTAGCAATCCCTGACCATCATTTTTTGTGTATATGTTTAAGCTCTGGATTGAAAAGTAGGAGCAAATGTGTCAAAAAATGCTAGCAGTCATTATATTTTTATAAAATTGTCAGTAAAACGTATTTTCAAAGGCCGGCAACCTTGCAAAATCCCCGTCTGACCTCTATTATCTGATAATCATTAGCACATTGTTCTAAAGCGTGTCCTTTGTGCTATGGAACTTTGGAGTGACAGATTAAAAATTGTCATGTCCTGGAATGTGTAAATAAAAGCAACATTATTGGACAGGTGCTGACAGGGCAGGAGGTGTGAAGGTAGATTTTATCCTGGACAAAACCATGTTACAATGCAAGTGGTGCAAATTAGTTTATTATTTTGTGCATAAGATAAATACTGGCTATTTTTTCATTTAGCACACAAATACTTGATAACTTTATTTTTACACTGAAATTTAAAGTTGATCTAAGACATGCATTGCCCCAAATATAAATCTGTCCCCATATTTTAAATTTACTCCACCCCCCTCCAATGCAACATGGTTTTGTCAAGGTGCAAAGTTACCCCTTTCTGTTGCTTTACTTTCCTTAATGAATCAGGCTCAATATCTCCCCCCATACGGTCTGCTAAATAGATTTCTTGAACTTTCAATGGCTGCTGTTATTTAATGGGGAACAGAAAAATGAATTCACTATCAGTCAATAAGCTCTGTGACCCACTACAGGCTATGTGAATGCTTCCGCTACCTAACAGGTCCACCAGGCTGTGGGCTCTGCTTTGTCCACTGGGCCGCTAGGAAATTGTCTCTTTGCCCTTTGTTCTACCAAGTAACAGGTGCTATTGTATATTGTGCCACCAGAGAATGGGCTCTATTTACACTAGCCACCAGGGGAAGGGCTCTTTATTGTATATTTGGCCACCAGAAAATGGGCTCTGTATTTTATAATAACCACCAGGCACGAATCTCTGAACTGTACACTGATCACTAGGCAATGTGGACTGTATTGTACACTAGACACCAGCCAAGGGATCTACATTTTATATTTGTTACATAAATAGTCGCTGGGTTTACTATATGGATATATTGTATGGGATAACTGGTATAATTTGTGTTGTTACTGAAGGGTTTCGTGTGGGGGTACCATTGAATAAAATGTTAATAGTGATAGTGGGAATGGTAAAATGGGTTTCCTTAGGGAAGAAAGGCAAATTTTCCCAATTTTGCCTACGGTGCCAAAGCAGCTTGTCCACTGCAAATGCCATTCAATCAGGTACTACATGTATTATCACATCCATAAATGTTTTGAATCTTTTTCTCATCCATTTGTACAGTTCAGATTTTCCCAAAGCTTAAATAGAAAACAGAAAACTGGAAATTTTCAGATTTACTGCTTTAAATATTTACTTATTTGGTTGTACTGCTAGCCAGTCTCTATACCTTGTCGCTCATTAATTAAAGCTGGGCCATTATGCATTTGGAGGAATCAAACCAGCAAACTAGAGGCATTACCTCTTCCAAAGCTATCATTGCAAAGCCTAGAGCATGGTACTAAAATACAAATATCACAAAAGAGGACAATACAGTTTACTGACTTCCAAAGTCTATAATGTGCCAATAATAATTCTACTGTGATATTAGTAAATTAATTCACTTTATCAAAGTCACTCACAAAATGATGCCTACACAAGAGTGTATAACACCCCCAGTTGTCTATAAATTCTGTTAGTTGCTTAAATATTCAAATAATACCAGTTTTATATTTATTGATGTTCCAGTGGTTTTTTTTAGCATTCTTATCTAAGTCCTAGCAGATATAACTTGGGAATCAAATTTTGATATTTTTAGTATGTTTTTTCTTTGTTAGTATTTCTCAGATTGTTATGTTTGGAGTTTATCTCTTTAGACCATATGATTTCCAAGGTTTTCTTTTAAGATATACACCTCTCAAAGGTCCTTCTATTTTCCAAATTGTCCCTCTTTCGGTCAGATTTATAAACATATGAATGGTCCTGAATGAAAAGCTCCTAAGTGTAAGGCTCCAAATTCATTGCAATTGCATCTACCCCATTTTGTGAGTTGAACTGAATTGTGTTTGTGGCATCCAGAAGCCGGAGGGGCTGTGCTATTTAACCTCTAATCTATTTACTCAAGGTGGGAAAGAGAACCTGACATTATCAGAAGTCCTGAACCAAGCTAAGTTGCCCATCATTGACATCAAGACATGCAAGCAGAAAAAATTCTGGGGAGAAAGAGTGCAAGAGTCAATGATTTGTGCTGGCTTCCGAGACATTGGAGGACCCCCTGCCGCCTGCCAGGTATGACTTCTTCTAGACCGGACTTCCATGTCACATAACATTGTTACATCCAAACAATCAACATTGATTTTATTCTGCATATAGGCGAAACATGTAACAAAAATACAATTGATACAAATCATATCACTGTGTATCACTAAATATATGCAAAAAGTTTAGCCAATGACGAATCATACTATTGTCTACTCACTACATGGCTTACGGTACGATTTTGCGAAAACCAAATATCAGAGTCATATTAGAACCAGAAATTGTTCACTGACATCATATCAATGATCTGGTCTTCAGTTGGTATGCTTCTTTTCTCACTAATGATCATAATTTATTTAAAACATTGATCATTTGAAGTAATCTTAAATAAAACTTTGAGAGAAGTTGCATGGACAATTTTTTTCACAACTTCTTACACAAAGCACATATGTATTGCTTAGTCAGCAGGGCCTGATTAAGGGTCACAGCCACCCCAGGCTACTACACTAGTTCCCCCCCAAGTGTGTGTGTAAATAAATTTTTTATATATATATATAGATATATACCTGTAAATAAAATTGTAAAACATTAATACATTAAACACACTTCATTATGCACTTCCTCTCTTACCTGATCTTGCAGTGTAGACTACCTGGTGTTCTCTTTTGCATGTTCTTGGAGTGTTGTCCGTTGGCTTCTGGAAACTTGGGAGTCCTGTATTTTTAAAAAATTGCAAAAAATATAGCAAAAATTGTATTATAGTGCAAAATTTTAACAAACCCTGAATGATACAAAACAACCCCCTAGTACAGACAGACAATAAAATATATGAAAATTATTTACACTCCTATAGTAACATCTACCAGCCCTGTCTATCTAGTATTTAGCATTCTAGTGACCGCTGAAACCACAGTCAGCATCAACATCACCGTCAACACAATACAGAAATCCTGCCCTCTACAAGCTATTTCATCACCTCCCCACCAATTCATCCCCCCTGTCATTATTATCAACCCGCACCGGACAGTTTATGAACCCCCCTATCCAATTCACTAACCCCCCCCCCCCCGTAGCCAGTTCATTACCTCCCCATTGCTTTATCATTAATCTCCCCTATCCAATTCATTAACCCCCCCTCTAGCCAGTTCATTACCTCCCCATTTTCACTTCATTAATCACCTCCCTCTAGCAATTTCATTAACACCCCCATCCATTTGATATGCCCCCCTATCCAATTCATAAGCCCCCCCCTCTAGCCAGTTCATTAATCCCCATTTTCACTTCATTAATCCCCCCTCTAGCCATTTCATTAACTCCCCCATCCAATTCATAAGCCCCCCCCCCTCCAGCCAGTTCATTAATCCCCATTTTCACTTCATTAATCCCCCCTCTAGCCATTTCATTAACTCCCCCATCCAATTCATAAGCCCCCCCCTCCAGCCAGTTCATTACCTCCCCATTTTCACTCCATTAATCCCCCCTATCCAATCCATACTAGCAGATCATTAATCCCCCCATATCCAATTTATAAAATCCCCCCAGTCATCTCCCCCCCCCTCCACATCCGATGTGTCACCCCCCTGATATTTAACAAGCACTTACCTTGCTGTCTTCTGTTCTCCTCTGACCAGACGCCGGCGCTTCTGTCATCTTCACACGCAGCTAACAGCATCCAACGTTGTTAGCTGCGGGCGCGCTCTGTGTGATTAGTGTGGTCACGTGAGATGTCAGATCTCACGTGACCACACTAAGCAATACGCTGATAGGGCAGCTAACAGCGTTGGATGCTGTTAGCTGCGTGATTGGGTACAGGAACATGCGGGACCGCCCCCTTGAGGCCAGAGGCGGCCCCATTAGAGGAGAAAGAAGCCGATCACCGGCACTTGAAGAAAAAGAAAAACCCAAAAAACCAACAGCTTGTCAGTGTTCCGCGCTGCGCCCCCCCAGGACTCAGCGCTCCAGGCTGCAGCCTGATCAGCCTAGTGGTTGATCAGGCCCTGTTAGTCAGATTTCTATTTCCTGGTTAAATGTACAACAAGTGTAACACTAGTAAATGCAAGCGCATAGTTGCTATTTGTAGAATATTACAGAGTGTTTTGTCCTGTTAGGAAATTATCTTATGGGTATTAATAAAGAAGTTTCCCAGTTGAATTAAAGATTTTGCAGTTACTTCAAAGGGTTATAAGCCTCCCACCCCCATTAATGGACTTTACTTTTTATACATGTATTTACCTATCCAGTCATCCAGCACTATTTGGATAGTTAACAGACATCGTAAGTAACTCAAGTTTGCATGATTACAGAACTGACAGGTCTGTTGACCAATGTTTCCATGGAGGTTACCTGCCTCACTAATACACTGTAATGTCCCATATTTAATAGCACATTGTAGTGAAAACTAACACTATGATGTGCTATCAAACATAGCTCATTATAGATCAGTATATTAGAAAGGCAGGATAGCTGCATGGAAATGTAAGTCTACAGACTTGTCATATTCATTATTGTTACATAATTGCCAATGTTTTCAAATAAGGTGCTGAGCTGATGCATGGAATGCATGTTATGGATTAGGTATTGGAGCATCTGTCAGGTTTACTGAATTTGATTACATCATATTTTTCTTTGCATTTTAACTACTTCTACTCAATAAACTTTAATTTATTAAACCTGAGAGATGGAATGGTGCATGATACTTAAATACTAAGACTTTTCACAAAAGGGACCACACTGCAGAGCTGTGCTACTATATTGCTTGCTATTAAATATTTGTCATCAAACTGTGCATTCTAAGGGCATTTTCACTATCTAGATTAATTGATTTTCCCATTAAAGTCAATGAGCCACAATGTACAGTGTGGTGTCCCCTGACATAATGTCAGCACAGGGCTGAATTCCCTAGAGGGTTGGGGTCTGCAAAAAAATGTGTGCCCCCTCCCCTGCCTACGGATACTCAGCACGTGCTGAAAGCAATAGGGCTCTTCCCACAGCCCTGAGCGGTGGAAAAGGAGTAATAAAGTGAATAATTGAAATGCAAACACTATATTAGTTTGTGGAACTACAGGTCCCAGCAAGCCCAGGTTTCCATTAACAGTCTGGGCATGCTGATGCTTGTAGAAATACAAGCACCAGTATACTCATGGCAGCTAGGGCATGCTGGCACTGGAGAACCTGGCTATCTAGTAATGCCGGGTCTGGTGGCTGTATGCTGCTAGACCAGGCGCAACACTTAGACTAGCCCCCTTGCTGGTGCAGGAGATACAGGTGAAAGTGCGCTGGAAACTGACTTGGGCATCCCTGCACGGGAAACGTAGACTGTAGTAAGCCTTTTTTTAAACCAATAAACAGCCGTTGACCGATTTTACAGAGGATATGCTCAAAACAGCCATATATGGTCCATAATGACTCAGGCACGTAAAGTCTAACTACGTAACTGCAAGAGTTAGTTTCCATTAGTCTACAGTGCACAACAGACAAAGTATGGAGATCAACGCATGCAACTACAGATGTGCATATATTCATATGAAACTGCAGAAGTCCTGAGTCATTGCAGTATCATTTAAAACAGAAATCCAAGTTGTAGACAGAAATGGCTTGCAGGGATTATTTTGCATGAATGACTACAGATGAAAGCATTTTTCTTCATCTGTAATGTGTGCTGGCTGCAGAATTTATGATTGTGTTTTATTGCTAGATGTCTACATGGATGTCTGAAATAAAATCATTCTAGTCCAACTGTGAACAGTAACTAAGTTAAAGTGTACATTTTTTTTAATAAAAAATAAAATCAGCCATTTTGAGAGCGATATCTATGTTTTTGAGAATGAGATATACCAATTATCTACACCGATGTACAAAGTGCTGCAGTAATGCAACTTGTTCTCAGGGATTGGTTGCATTCTACTATTGGTTCAGCCCAGGTGTGCCTGCCTCCACTTTGTACTGAAGACAATTTTAGCATATGTCCCAACTGTCGCGATTTAGCCGTGCGCACATTTTCCTGATTCCCCAACTTCAGTTGTAAGGTATGACTTTAGTCAGCTTAAAAGGTATTTCTGTATTAACCAGGTGTATGCAACAGTGTCTGATTAACTAATAGGCTGACTAGTCTGCAGTCTAGGGTACATGGGTTTTGGGGGCGTGAGTGCCGAGATCTTATCTGCTTCTGCACAGTCTGCTTCTCCCGAGTGGGTCATCTCTGGCCTGTGCGCACCGACAGGGTGCCTGCTGATGTAGTGCCTAATTGAGAGGGGACCAGATTCCTGCATATACTTAGGGGTGCTTCTGGGCAACCAGCACTTGAATGAATCACATTTCCTCAGAGACGTGCCTCCCAATGACTTGGAAGGGGAGGAGCCATTTGTGTCACATGAACTGCATGACATAAGGGTTGCACTGAGTTGAAAGTAATTTCATAACTGCCCGGGGGTCACCTTCCCAGTGTGCCTTCGAGGTGGCAGTTGCAATGAAGGCTACTGAAGGTAGACGCTAATAAGTTTGATTTGGTGCTGCTATGGAAGAATGAGTATGAGGAGCAGTTCTACATTTAGATTTATTCTGAAGAGAGAGAGGATAAATGGAGCGGATCATGGTTAAGGACATAAAATATGTAAGAATTTATTAACAATTGCACTTAAGAAATGAAAAAATAAAAGTAAAAAAGCATATCATAATCAATATGTTACCTCTTGGATTAATCTATGGCACAATGCAAACATTAAAAAAATCTCTTTTTGGTCATCCCGGGGTGGAGGACTGGGGAATCCTGATTTCTGACGATACTACCTCTCTGTCCAACTTGCTCAATGTGTCCTGTGGTACGGTTCATCAAATTCTAGAGACTGGTCTAAAATTGAGGCTGAAGGTCTGGGATTACTGTTGTTATCCACCCTCCTATGGATTCCCAGGGCTCGTCGCCCTAAATGCTCACTATCCCATCCTGTCATTTCGCATTCCCTGTCCATATTGGACTCCTGTTCTCAAAAGTATGGCCTGTTGCCTCACCAATCTCCTGTGATTCCATTATTTAATTCCCCAGATTTCTCCCCTGGAACAGACCATAATGCATTTTGGCCATGATACTCGAGGGGCATTAGATACCTCAACCACCTATCTTCTTCTTTGACTTTCCCTCAATTCTCTGACATCCAATCTCATTTCCATATCCCCTCGAAACGGTTTTATCAATATCTCCAGCTACGCCACTTTCATGCTTCTGTCAAAGTTCGTCTCTCCTCCCGTCCTTCTACTACTTTTGAATCTCTCTGCTTACGCCAATCCATCCTCTACGAAGGGTCTTATATCTACTTTATACTACAAACTTGCTCCTTCTATTGCAAGCCTACCATGACCCCCATGAATTAGCTTGGGAACGCGACCTTGGCAAATCCTTACTTGATGAAGAGTGGTCGGAGATTCACGAGAATGCTGCCTCCAGCTCGATCTGTGTCAGAATAAAAGAAAAATGTTTATAAGATTCTTTTTCATCGGTAATATGTGCCTACGAGACTGCACAAAATTCTACCTGACTCTTCTGATCGCTGCTGGCGGGGGTATACCCAGGAGGGCTCTTTTCTTCATATCTGGTAGACCTGTTCAAAGCTGACACATTTTTGGTCTGAGATTAAACTCTTGATTCAAGCAATTCTTCAGGTGGATATTCCCCTGGAGCCTAAATTTTTTCTCCTTTCTCTTGGGGTCCCCTCTGCAACTCGGTATCAGAATA
Organism: Mixophyes fleayi; assembly: GCF_038048845.1. Lineage (NCBI taxonomy): Eukaryota > Metazoa > Chordata > Amphibia > Anura > Limnodynastidae > Mixophyes > Mixophyes fleayi. Next base: position 85,396,724 of record NC_134407.1, on the reverse strand, counting down.
AGTTGATGAGACATATTCTCTTAGCAGCCTCTTGCGAAATTGCAGCTGTCTGGTGGCAGCAGGCTCCCCCTTCTCTCCTGACTATAATTAGCAGAGTCTGGCAGATGCAACGCTTTGAACACATGCCTGGCATCATTCGCAATTCCTCAAGGGCTTTCGCCAAGGTCTGGGACCTGTGGATCTCTTTCTTTCAGCTTCGCTCGTCATTCATATAATATTTCACTGCTGTCTGTCCCTTCTAGGTATATCTGTTTGTTTGTTCTTTTCTCTTTCTGATCCTTTTTATATGGATTTAGCCCCTCTTCCATTTTCTTTCTCTCCTATACATTCCTTCCCCCCTTTTTTCTTCACTCTTCCCTCTTTATTTGACAATATAATCTCTTGGTCTCTCATTCCATTCAGTTCTATTTATTGGCTGTCATCTGTAGTCTACTAAGGCTACATAGCTCGTAGCCACTACATGTTTATTTCTTTATTCTGCTCAGTGATACCCTGATTGTCAGTTGTAATGAATTTTTGAGTTGACCATACAAAAATAAAACTTTGAAAAAAAAATAAAAAAAAATCCCTTTTTGGCCATCTGAGGGCATCGCATGCCCACCTACACAGACACCTAGCCATGGAGGTTACAGCCCCTTTCAACCACTGCATATTATTTCAACAAGTTTGATCCCTCTTTAAAGCTAGTATGCGGTTCTTTATGTAGAATTTCACCCCAGATTCAGATCTTTCAGTATGGATGGTTCAGCCATGAGGCATGCAACACAGTTACGCTTGCCGGGCACCCGGCATGTTAAACTTCTTCAGGTGTTTCTCCACAGCCTGGACCAACTCTCTGTCCCAGAATTTTCTCTGTACTTCTTTGCAACCTGAAAGGAAGTAAAGCAGTCCATTACAGCTCTGGAAAATACAGAGTAGGCAAAGAGCATTTGCCTAACAAAACTGTGTGCTACCCTGTGATAGCATTGGCTGGGCACTCATATCCTGTTGCCAGGTCCCTACACCGCCTCTCTTCTGACGTGGAAGTGTCGACTGAATGCCTGCCCACTTGTTCCTCTGTCACAGGGGATTGCTCATCATCCGACATGTCGCTCTGTAGCTGAACCGGTTCTGAAAAGAAACAGATTACAAGATTTCCAACATACTATCCAGATCAATGCGCATCTCGTCCAAATTCTTGCCTTTGAATTCGGCCATTCTGCCACTCTAAAGAGCCATTAACAGTTTGCTGAACTTGGCAAGTTGGAGAGCACCTTCTGGGAGGTGGTAATACTGCCAGAGAACCCCGATGTCGTGCCCAAGGAAGTCCACCACTGATCCAGTTTTGTGTCGTTTAGGCTCAGTACCTTTTGTGAAAGTGGCAACGTGCATTCGAAGCTTTGCGGAAGACAGCATGTGGGGATGTTTGGCCCCAAATTCTCTGGCAAACAGTGGTATGCAATCGGAACCTCTGAAGTGTGACAAGGCAGCTGTCCTGGCAAACATGTAGATATTTCATTTATCCACTCCACATTCTTCACGCTGGTGTCAGCAGGATAGGAACTTTTCTCCCTCGTTTTCCCCGGATTTCAATGTGAGTGAAGTGCTGGCAGAGCTTCCACTCAGCCTCGGAAAGTGCTAGGGCCACATCTTCATGGAGATCCAAAGTATCTCTTGAGTAGAAGGTAGTCATCAACATCTTGGAAACTTTCCCTTCCTTTTTTCGTTTGAACAAGATCACCTGTTCCAGGGTGACTTTTGCAAGCAGTGCCCAGTGGTTAAGCCTAGGCTCGGAGGACAGACCAGTTCAGTAGGCTTGTTGATTCTCATTGAGGTACAAGTGCATCTTTTCACATCTTTCATGAAAGATAGGAGCTGAGGCATGTTCCACTTGGAATCCTTAAGAGTTTTCAACAGCAACAGTGCAGCCCTCCATCATGGCTCAGCACTCCACTATGCTCACTATCTATTGCAGGTTGTGCCTGACCTTGAGTGACAACGAGGGCGTCATAAATGTACCCATCTCCTCATCATAGCCAGCTACCAGCTTCACAGCGTTTACTACATGCAAAAAATTTGATGGGGTGGTAAAGTCTTCCATCCTCTCCAAAGGAGTACTTCTTCTGGCCTTTAGCAGTAGCCTGCCCATTTCTCTAAGCTTCTGACGGATGTACTCGTGCCTGCAAACATCTGAACCAACCCGGTTGAAGAGATGCTGCCCCATCTGCATGATGCATCGGTCATTTTGTCTGCGAGTAAGACTTCATCCTGGCTCATGTCACTCAAGAGCTTTCAAAAGCCACCACTGATGTCAGGTGGAACAGGCTGAGCAAAGGCGCACAGTGACTGGATTTGCCATGTGTGGGCTTGTTGCCCCCTTGGTTTAGCTTACATCTCTTAATGTGTGGCCACTATTATTTACTTGCAAACAAGCCTTGGCAAGCTGCACAGTGCTTTTGGCATCCATCTCTTTGCCTGCAAGTTTGCACGGGACCAGAACACCATGTCCTGCACTTATTACCTCAGCATTGTGTGCAAAGTTGCCAATTGCATGCACCTTTCTTTTGGGTGCTTGGGGAATTGCATAGCCCAGGCTACTTCAGTCCCATTGCGGTGAACATGCTCCATGTGCCACTCTGTTTTTGAGAGGGGCTTCTCACAATACAGGCAAGTACAGCTTTTTGTTATATGCCCTGGAGTTATCACTATTTCTGGATAGTATTTGGACAGACACCACATTGTCACTCCGACCCTCTGTGTTTAAGACACTGCTGCCAGCAGGTTGGGAATGGACCTGCGTAGAACACATCACTGGTTACCTGCACTTTGCTCCACTGGCAGTCAATGGGGCATTAACGCTGGTGTCTGAACCGCTCTCCTCTAAAGTGTCAGGGGCACACTCATCTCCACTGCTATAATCTGAGTCTCAGCTGGGCTCTGTCATTCTCCACTGTAACCACTTTAATTTAATAACTTAATAACATCCCCACAGTGTTTAAAGTGTGTTGTGTTCTAAATCAGAATATTTCAGGCAAGTGTTTCTATTCTGGGTTTGCTTATCATCTCCTTTAAAGAAGAACTTTAATGGCACTTGAAATGTAAACATTTTTATTAATTTTCATGTATGTGTATAAAAAATATTATGAAAATGTGCAGTATGCCATATTACTAAACTACATTGACTGTTATTTGCAGGGAGACTCTGGAGGACCTCTTGTTTGTCAGAACGGAAGAGAGAGATGGGAAGTCCATGGCATAGTCAGCTTTGGACCCATTGGTTGCACAGTGGAGAACAAACCTAGCGTCTTCACTAGAACTTCCACATATATTCCTTGGATTGAGGCCACAAGAATTCGTGATTTCTTCCTACACTGAAGGCAGGAGCTCTAGTGTGGCAGCTGGTCAAGTCTTGGATTGTAAAAGGGATTTATGTTTATTCTTCATAGCAGGGATTTAGTCATATCACATGGCACAGATTGTGAGAACAACATCTTCAGCATTGTTACATTAGTTTGCAGCCCAGTAGCTACTTGCAGACAAGGGCCATTAGCATAGATATGAACCTGATTCAATGTCTTGTGTATTGCAGGTCATTGATCCCGAATTGCATGAATACTACTGACTACTTGAACCCTGCCTGCACTTTAGTGCTAAAGAGTTCATACAAACACTAAAGAGATTGCACACACTGTTATTCACATGGTATGCTTCAAATATTTACATCAAATATTTGTATCAATGATTCTCCTGTTGATTACATTTTAGATGCCATGCCACTTATAAATGAAGTTTCATACATGAGTATTAAAGAGCGACAATATTTTGCAGACAATGATGTTGTTGCTGGTATTGTAGTGTTCTGTATTAACCTGTATTAATATTAGTATGTAGTTCCCACATTTCATGTTTCACTATAAAATTTGCATATGTCATTTTTAGAGACTAACAAGCATTAGCAAGAATCCTTTAGATTATGTTTAGTATGTTTGGTCAAGTGCATAGATGACACCACATCTGAAGGTCAACAGCCAATGGGTAAATTTGTAAGAGAACATTTTCGACTTAAAGTATTTAAATCTGCACCGTGACAAGTCAGATTTGCCCTCCTCTCAGCTGCTATTATTATACTTGCTAAGAGCAAAATAACTTTACAGTGCTATTTACTGCCACATAGGAAATATAACGGTTGATTTTCCAAGAGGAAATAAATCGGCACTAGAATGAGAATAAGATGAGAAATTACAAACTTAGTTACAGGAAAAAAGTGTGTTACAAGGTTCACGCAATATTCTTTCAAATATCAAGACTAAACTAAAGACTCGACAATTTTATATTTCCCTCATCACCATAGTGTGGGTGTTGGGTAGAGATGTTTAAGTATGTTTGGCACACACAATTACCAATGTAGCGTATATTTACCCACAATGCCTTGCACAGCTGACACTCTAAATACAGCCCTGGCACATGTCCAATAAATGTAATAGATTGCAATTTATTAAACACATATGCTTAAAAAATTAAGGTTTTGTACACATGGGGATATATTTAATAAACTGCGGGTTTGAAAAAGTTGAGATGTTGCCTATAGCAACCAATCAGATTCTAGTTATCATTTATTTAGTACATTCTACAAAATGACAGCTAGAATTTGATTGATTGCTATAGGCACCATCTCCCCTTTTTCAATCCTGCAGTTTAGTAAATATACCCCATAGTGTTAAAATCAAGCACTCAGTTAAACATTCACAAACCCAAGTAAACACTTTCTGACAGAAGGGCTTCAAAAAATAATGTAAATGAATGAACCTGTACACACACACTTTCTGATGTGTTTGGTTCAATTTCAAAGTTGTCTAATGTTGTTAATGTCTGGTACAACATAATGGAATTGAATATGAGTGCTCATTAAGTACATCGTAAACTATGCTGCACTGAACCTTTGAGAACATGTTTCTGATGCTTTGTTAAAAGCTAGAACAACGTACAAAGTTTTGTCTACATTTTAGCAGGTGTTTTTAACGCCTGTGGGTATGAAGTTGAAAACGTTTAAACAGGTCACTATAATATAGATTACTCCCTAGCACAAACCACAGCTAAGCTTACAGTATTGTTCTACTCTCACTTTTAGGAGTCTAAAAGCCTGAAGCAGAACTGACACATTTAAACGTATCAATAATTATTAAGACGAACATAAAAAACAAAACAGGGTGATTTACTACAAAAGTATGAGAGTCCCTTAATAGTAAATACTATATTAACTCATAAGTTAGGGGAAGATGCACAATGATAAAATATAAAGTCATTGTTTTTTAATTTGTGGACAAAAAATATTGCCTTTAATATTACCATATTAAACATACTGCCCCTCAGCGGTTAGAATTCAACTTGTTATTTTACATTTCTCTATGTTTTGGAGACTTTTTACATGTGGTTGAAATGCACTTGTATTTTGTACTGACAATTGTCTGTAGACAACAGATGTGTTTTAACTGAAAAGCCAGCTGGTCAAAAGTACCATTATCTCATTGCCCATACAGGTGCTATGCATCAATTCTTACATGTATCTGACAGTATATTAATATGTGTGCTTTGTTTGTTTTAAACTTTATTAAGTTTGCTGTTTATCCATATTAGTATTTTTTTTCTATATTATTATGAACACATTTAAAGCATTGGTTACAAATACAGTCATAGCTGGATCACATGGTATCTGAGCTGTCCTGGAAAGAAATGTTTATTCATAAGAGTGGATTGTGGTCATTCAGTATCAGGATTAATAAAACAATGTATGCATATATCACACTTCTGGATTTTTATTTGTTTTCTTTAATACTCTGTAGAACTATTAACCTACTACCTTCTAATACAGCATGAAATGATATGTTCAGTCACAAATATATTTTTACTCATCAGTCTACCTCCATCCACTAGCAGAGTGGTGGGGTCCTGTGCCTCAGACATCCTCACTCCCATTGTCAACGCAATTAATGAAAACCAAACAGCTCTGTGTTATTTTCTAACATGGCACCGTTTGCAGCTTCTTTCCACATTGGTCAAATGGCAGAAAGACAGTCAGTAACGCGAGACAACACAGATGGGGAGAGATCAGGAGAGGATAGATAGATTTGTGTATCATCTGCATAGAGATGTTACTGAAATCCAAAGGAGCTTATTTGTTTTCCAAGAGAAGTGGTATAGATAGAGAATAGCAGAGGACCTAGGACTGAGCCTTGTGGTACTCCAACTGATAGAGGAAGCTGAGAAGAGGTGGATCCAGAGAAAATAACACTGAAAGAGCGTTTAGATAGGTAAGATGAGAACCAGGATAGGACAGTTCCTTCAAGACCTAGGGATTGTAGCGTTTATATGAGAAGAGAGTGGTCAACAGTGTTAAATGCAGCAGAGAGATCCAGGAGAATTAGAAGAGAGTAATGACCTTCAGTTTTTGCTGTGATCAAATCATTATAATATGGAACCGCGCTCTCCTCCCAAGGTTTGTGAGAGCTGCACCTGCTAAGGGTATCCCTCCCTTTAGAATAAATCTAGAATTTTATAATGCTGGGCGCTCATCAAATGTTTTACCTAAAAGTGCAGAACCTAGTGATCCAATGATGTTATAAAACCATTAAATAGTTGCTAACATTTATTAAAATACAATAAAAATACAATAAAAGTATAATCACGTGTTACCATGAATAAATGACTAATGAATAATGGAATAATGATATGTACATTAAATGGAATTAATATCACTTTAAATAATGACGTGATCTACACAATAATGTACATGATATCAGCCTGACTGCATACTGAGCAGATAAAATCAATAGACAATAAATAACATTATAAGATCTCTATCAAAAATTGCATTTTGTACACAATGAGCCGCTTAATGCGGAGAACAGAGACTAAAGCACGAAAGATTTGGGAACCTATCAGGTTCAATCCCAGCATATTTAAACCACAGGATTACAGATGTTCACAATAGCCCTTGAGAAAGTCCGGAGCAGGACAAAACGCGTTGGGACTCCACCCATTATCATTCTATTGGCCTAAAGCACTATCCGGAAGTGACGTCAATACCGGAAGTGCGTTTGCGCTCCACAGTGGAACGCACCGTTAGCCGCTAACAGCAGCGCATGATCACCCGCTGCTGAACTATCTCCTTTTTTCATTTTGGACCAGCTGATAATTTGTATGCCTGTTTATCATTGGGACATTACACTGGATTTATTGCAAAGGTTGAACCCTACACTCGTTTAACTTCAAACCGCAAGTATCATTTTCGCATGGAACAATACAACTAATTGTCTGATTCATTCATCATTGTTGATATATTGATGTAAGCGTGACGGATTTCTCTGATTCGAAAGTTTACAACCCTCATGAGGACTGTTTATATTTACAAATTTATTATTTATATGGGATATTTATCTTCAGCAGCACGCGCCATCAATCCGGAAAATTAGAACTGTGATATATGGACGATTTTTGATAGAGATCTTATAATGTTATTTATTGTCTATTGATTTTATCTGCTCAGTATGCAGTCAGGCTGATATCATGTACATTATTGTGTAGATCACGTCATTATTTAAAGTGATATTAATTCCATTTAATGTACATATCATTATTCCATTATTCATTAGTCATTTATTCATGGTAACACGTGATTATACTTTTATTGTATTTTTATTGTATTTTAATAAATGTTAGCAACTATTTAATGGTTTTATCATTGGATCACTAGGTTCTGCACTTTTAGGTAAAACATTTGATGAGCGCCCAGCATTATAAAATTCTGTGATCAAATCATTAACAACCTTGGTCAGCGCAGTCTCTGTGGAGTGTTGAGAGCGAAAGCCTGACTGAAGAGAATCCAGCAGGTTGTTTGCTGTAAGAAAGTGTGTGAGGTGAGTGTAGGTAATTCTCTCAAAAAGCTTGGAGGGGCATGGGAGATGGGGCAGTAATTTGACAGAGAGTTTAGGTCAGAATTAAGTTTTTTTCAAAAAGTAGAGAGATTACAGATTTTAGTTAGATGTGGAATGAGCACATGAGACAGGTACCTACCAATTTGTGAGGGTACAGTAGGAAGATAGGAAGAGAGTAGAAACTTTCTGTCAGAGGGTGCTACAATGGAAATGAGCTGATTGCTTGTTGAGGGAGATGATACCATTTCAAGTCTGATCTTATCAATTTTGTCCTTGAAATAGGAAGCAAGATCCTGGGCACTGATGGTAGTTGGTGGGTTTGGGGAGGGAGGGTTTAGAAGAGATTTAAATGTGTTAAAAAGGCGTTTGGGGTTGTGAAGCCTGAGCACAGATGAGAGATTGGAAGTAGGTTTGTTTTGCAGTGTCCACAGCATTTTGATAATATAGCAGTATATGTGATGAAATCATTAGAGGTACAAGATTTACGCCAGTGACGTTCTGCTTTACAAGAACGTTTTTGTAGAGTTTGTGTTACTTTAGTGTGCCACAGTTAGCAACGAAATCTACGCAGAGTATTAAGAGTAGCAGATAAGGTGATGATCTGAGAGGGGAAAGGAGTGTTAAAGAAATGAGAAACTGAGCATAGTCTAAAGAAAACAAAATCAAGACAGTGGCCAGCTGATGAGTACCAGATTCAATCCACTGGGAGAGGTCAAGTGAGAATGATAGAGTAGCAATAGGGATGTTGAAATCACTCATGATGATGGTGGGGATATCAGAGGATAAGTGAGGGAGCCATGCAGAGAAGTGTTCAAGAAATTGTTGGTGTGGTCAGGGCCGCTGAGAAGGGGGGTGCGGGTACTAATTACCTGGGCCTGGAAACTCACTGCCCACATTTTTTTTTTTTTTTGCATTTTTTAAACTTAAGGTTTTTTTTGCGGGGGGGCAGGGGCGGGGCTCCACCCCTTTGTTGGTGGGGGGAGCATGGTAGTAAAAAAAATAAAATAATATAATACATATACTCACGTGATCACGGCGCCGGCATCCCTCCTCCTTCCTCTCTGCTCTGTTTACACTGAATGTCAGGCGTGACGTCATCAAGTCACACCTGACATTCAGTGAGGAGCGGCACAGAGAGGACCAAGAATGAAGCAAGAAAAGAGAAGACAGAAGAAAAGAAAAGAGAAGAGAATAGAAGAAAAGAAAAGAAAAGAAAGAAGCTAATACAAAGGTAAGTAAAAGAAGGGAGGAAAGCAGAAAAGCACAGTATGAGGAAAAAGGGGAGAGGCACATTATGAGGAAAAGAGGGGAGAGGGGCACAGTATGAGGAAAAAAGGGGGAGGCACATTATGAGGAAAAAGGGGGGCACAGTATGAAGAAAAAAGGGGGAGGCAGAGTATGAAGAAAAAGGGGGGAGAGAGGCACAGTATGAGGACAAAGGGGGGAGAGAGAGGCACAGTATGAGGAAAAAAGGGGGTGCACAGTATGAGGGAAAAGGGGGGAGAGGCACAGTATGAGGAAAAAAGTGGGGAGGCACAGTATGATGAAAAAGGGGGAGAGACGCACAGTATGAGGAAGAAGGGGGGAAGGTACAGTATGATGAAAAGGGGGGAAAGGCAAAATATGAGGAAAAAAGGGGGCCAGCAGAAAGGCACTGAATGATGAAGGAGAGGGGGGGCAGGATGGCACAGTGATGGAGAGGGGGCAGCATGGCACAGTGATGAAAGAGAGGGGCAGCATGGCACAGTGATGAAAGAGAGGGGCAGCATGGCCCAGTGATGAAGGAGAGGGGGGGCAGCATGGCACAGTGTGATGATGGGGGCCTGGTGAAGGGGGGAAAAGAGCATGGAGGGTGCAGTGTGATCATAAGGGGGCACAACATGGTGATGAAGGGGCACAGTAATGTCTGTGTGATGGCAGAGGGGGGTTGTGGCTGTGTGTGTGTGTGTGTGTGTGTGTGATGGCACAGGGGGCTTGTGGCAATGTAGTGTGAGGTAGGTGGTGGCTAATTAATGGGTGCAATTTTGTTTGTGGGGTGATGGTGGATCAATTTAATAGCCCAATGATGCATAGCCAAGCCCCCAATTGCATGAATACAGGGCGGCGGCGCAATATTTTTTACAGATTCGACCATCTTCCATTCAAAAACACATTACAACATTTATATTTCGGGACTCACTCACCTTTCATTCATTCCATTCAAAAACTCTATTCTAACATCTATCCTGCTAGCCAGGGCCCAAGGTCCTTAGGCAATTTACTTTCCTGCATGTCTAGCTAGAAGCTCTGTCTGCATGACTGGTCAGGCTGGGAGCAGCTCACCAAATGTCCCTTTCTCCTGGGTGGAGTTTACTTTTTCACAGGAACCAGACCACAGACTTTCATATGCTAATAACTGACCAACTGAACAGGACTTGTCTTTCAGGTATTCACAAACCATGTTTCCAGTAGCAGGTGGGAGAAGGGTTTTGTGCCTAGCCAGTGTGCTCATTCAACTCTGGCTAAATTCTGATAAATGTTATAAAATCAGATATAAAATAATAGATTATTTATATACTCTTCATCATGCACATAAGTTAAATACATTCTTTTTTTTCATGTAGCACACAAATTTCTTTTTTAAATTTCAGTGTACAAGTATTTGTGTGCTACATGAAAAATAGACAATATTTAACTCATGTGCAAAAGAGAGAACTAATTTGCACCCCTTGCATTGTAACATGATTTCGTCCAGGAGACTAGTTACTAAATTTTTTACTTAACTTTCCTTAAGGAATCAGGCCCACTGTCCTTAAGTTTGTCTTCTAAGGCATCCAACAGTGCCTGTGAAGTGGTGCAGTCCCTAAAAATATGCTGTGCTGTTTCCCTTCTGGTGATACAGAAGGGGCAGTGCACACATCTGCACAGGTTCCGGGAGTGCATTAATGTCCTGAGAGGCAGATTCCCCTGGATAACCATCCATGCAATGTCTTTATGTCTATTAGTCTGCCTCTTAGAGGCCACATTCTCCCACACGTGTTTTGCTGTAGCAGCAGGGAGCCCTGGAACAGACTCCATAACATCTTTAGCTCTGATGAGCTTGTGGACAGTTTTTGGCTTCCACAAGTCTGGTTTAAGTCCCTCTAGATGGTGCTCCCTCACAAATTGACCAACATCCAGGTAAAACCAAGGTGTAGTCCAGTTGTAAGGGAAGAAGCTGTCCCACTTGTCCTAGCCAAGGGACCTCCAAAGAGGCAGGAGGTAAAAGAGAGGCATGCACATCCAAGCAGAGCAAGTGTTCTTTTCGATCAAGGTCCTGCGGATACAGTTACAAACGAAGAAGGCTCGCAGCATAGTGGGGATATTAGGTATCCCTTTCCCACCTTTGAGGGGCACCTTGTATATAACCGACCGCTTCAATCTGTCCATTTTGAAGCTCCAGATGAAGTGGAAGACTGTCCTCGTGATGGTCTTGCAGATGGCAGCAAGAGGTGGCCAAGCTTGGGCCGCAGAACAGGAAGAATGTCGTTGCGCAGCACCAGTGCTTTCCCTTCGGTGGTAACTTTCTGTCAGTAGTAGCGAGTCTCTCTTCCAAACACTTCAGGACCGCTCCCTCTCCAATAAACCAAACTCGAAGAATCTTGATGAAGTCTGACTTGATTGTGAAGGGAAATGCAGCTGGGAATGACAGGTGCCACTGTACGAAAAGCATCGCCTCTGACTTCCCGCAATTGACCTTTGCCCCTGAAGTTCGGCCGAAGTTCACGCAGGCCTGGACGAGTGCTGTCACCAAACGCTGGTCAGCGCAGAACACAGTGATGTCACCCATCTAGGAAAAGAGGAGGAAATACCCTGCTACAGCTTCTATCATAGAAAAGCTGGACACTCCTACTAAATCCCATTGGTTATTCCTTCTAGAGACTTCCAGAAGTGGCAAGTGACATGTGAGGCACAAACGCATGATTTTAAATACGTTTGGCTTAATGGCTGGCCTCTCTTTACATTCCCACCAGCTTTTGTTCATCACTAGATGTACACAGATGTATAATTATGCAAGCAGACAGGTCCAATACACAGCTACAGAAAATATAGGTATGTGCTTTTCTTGTAGATTGCAGACAAAGGCGTAGACATATACAATACACATCTATATACAAAGTTATATAGTACATATACATAGGTGTATAATTATGCTATCAGACAGATCCAATACACAGCTATAGAAGATATAGGTATGTGCTTTTCTTGTAGACTGTAGACATATACAATACACATCTATATACAAATTTATATAGTACATATACACAGGTGTATAATTATGCAAGCAGTCAGATCCAATACATATTATCATTATCAGCTATTTAAATAACGCCACTAAATCTGCAGAGTTATGTGTTTTTCTTGTAGACTGTGCAGATAACGGTGTATAATTAGGCAAGCCAACATATGCTATACACATAAATGCAATAGACAGCTTCTATTGCTTTTCCGTTACAAGCACCTAATTGACAATTGACTGATGTGCAGACAGCGCATAATGTGGGACAGCTACAGACATAAGAAATTTACGTACACATGCCCCCGAAAGGAATCACAGTTTGAGGAATTAACAGCAGTTGGTCATGGAATCGGTCGTGAATTTATACACACTACATAATCGGAAGGTGATTGGAATAAAATTAATTAAACGGTACAACCCACTTAATGAGCGGACAATTGGCATTTTGGGACGATTTTCGACCATCGTGTGATTCTACACACTGATGCGACATCCGACTGAACGGTCATATGTTGGCTGATTGACATGATTATTGGACAAAAAAGCTTCAGTGTGTACCTAGCCTTAGTCTAGTTATTATTTTGTGTTTGTCTGAACTTTTGTGTTGTTTAGTGTATATTGTTAGAGCCATGGAGAGAGATACAAGGGGGGCAGAGGTTGTGGAGGAGGAGAGGGAGATTGAGCAGGATGGGGCAGAGAAAGCACCGGAAGGGTTAGAGGAGACAGGAGATGGAAGGAAGACCAAGGGAGGGAGAAATATCCGTTTCTCCCATGATGAAAATTGTGTTTTAATACATCACATAGTTCCCTATACTGAACTCATTTTAGGGAGTAATTTTCAGTGAAGAGACAGTTCAAATGTCTGGTGACAAATATACCTAAATAACGGAATTTACGGGTTACCATTGGAATTGGAAATTAATTTTCAACAACTTTTTAATGGGAGAGGGAAGAAAGAAATTCAGTCTTTCGGTTTTGTTTGTTATAATATTATGGCTAATATTAAAGTTAGATAAGGACCCAAATTGTTGAAGTTCATGAAAGAGGTTGGAGAGAGGTCAGGGAGAGATAGATAGCAAGATGTCCTCTGCATACAATGCAATTTTAAAATCATGACTACGAATTTCAATACCAGAAATAGCGGCTAAGGATTCCATGACCAAAGCAGAAATAAAGGGAGAGAGAGGACAACCCTGATGGGTGCCCTAAGCAATAGTGAACAGGGTGGAAAGAGTACCATTCACCAAAACTAAAGCTGAGGGATTCCTATATAGAGCAGAGACACTGGACAGATATTCACCCTCTAGACTAAACGTATAGTGAAAGGTGCAATAGCATGCTAAAACCACATACAAGAAAAATGTCAACTGCAGCTATTCATTAACCTTTTATTAATATAAAAAAAATCCATATAATTACAATGTATTCTTAAAAAATATACTGTTTCTAAAAGATGGTACATGCAATAATTATTTTAGTATAAAAAGCTATATCAAAAAACATTTTCAACTTCCTAGTTGGTTAGTAGAAATATATATGATCCTGTTAGATGTCCATACAACATACAGTCATCACTGAAATTGCTGTCTTTGGCATGCACCTTATTCTTAAATTAGTAAACAAAATTATGCTATTGTTTGAAAACAAGATCCATGGAGTTCCTTGCCACCGGGTGAAACTGTGATAGACTACAAACTCGATCTGAGCCAATAGTATATGTTCTCCTCGTATGGACATAATGAATGCCCTTCTGATGATATAAGGGTATATAATGAAGACTTACAGTTCGTTCCGAGTGTAATGACACTCCCGTCGGGCTATAATGGTGTACACCAGCTGTCAAAATAATAGTGTTAGACTTACAGCTAAGACAGAAGAAACATTTCAATATTTCCATAGAGGTTTAATAAACAGCTTATTATTCTCACCAGATTACTGGAATGAGCGATGGATTGAAACTGCATTACCCAGTAAAACCGGGGCTATGAAGACATGCTGACAACTCACTCAGTGGTTTCCATCGTTCCCTTCATCTCAGGCCCCTATGACAGGGGAACTCTTGTAAATAGCTGTCCTCTGCTGTCTCTGATGAAATCACTTGGAGTGATGAAACACGTATGACGGAACTAATATACACCTACCAAGTTTGGGATCCTTTGTTTTTGATACTATCAGATAATGAGAATTACTAAGGGAGATAGTTGGCTACATCGATGACTATGAACAACAAATAAGTGAAAACATCTAAAAATAACAGTAGATAAATTTCAGAAAGAGCAAGTAAATAACAAGAACAGTAGAAATATGTATAAAATATATAGCATGAGAAAATATCTAGAAATATACTGAAATATTAAAACGGCCACAACAGATAATGAAAAGAGAGCTAGTCAGCTGTGGAAGAGGCGTAGAGACATCAAATACGTGAAAGCATCTCAAATAACAGTAAATGAATGGAACCCCCCTTCCCCATCAACCTGAGTGTAAATCCTAAGGGGAGAATGCCTTCTCTCAACTGGTACAGCCATCATATAACGAGAAGAAGACGTAGGGATGTCTTCAATACCAAGTTTCTCTAAGAGTAGGTAGGACCTGATCTTCTGGAGTCTTAGCAAAAAGGGGTCTGGATTCTGTGAAACCTTGCAATCTTAACAGGAAACACCATTTGTACTTATATTCATGAGTGAAGAGATCTTGCAGTGGCCTGAAGGGATATTTGCTTCTGATTCATAACTGGTGCTAGATCATGGAACATCTGAACATCAGCTTGGTTGTATTCAAAAGAAGCAGTATCATGGGATGCACATTTTCTTTACATGGTAATATTGTAGTCGGAGGGGGGTTGACCAGAGGCGGGCTTATAGCAATTCATCTGAGTAATCAGGAAGTAAAGATCTGAAGAGACCATCTGTTTTAGTCTCTAAAGCGTCCGTCCCAGCGCCAAGCTCAGGGAGCTCAAAGCAGAATTCTGGCACAACCTGGCATAGTTCAGCTTGAAAAGTAGCTTTGATGTCTTGAACTAGGTGGGTTGTGAGGTTATGAACACCTGCAGGAACATCTTCTTCATCAGTGAGATCCGGGCTCGAACAGAATCTGAAACACACGGTAAGAGGAAGATGATTTAGGACCAGAATGCTTTTCCCGCTTTTTTGTAGAGAAGGTGAACGCATCTAAGGTACTCTGTCTCTTGCTCTTGGATGCCATATTGAAGAAAGAAAGTTCCCGCAAACAGACTGATATTCTGCAAAAGGTACAGGGATTGGACTGCTGAGGGGACTGCGGAGGACTGGGTTAAAGTCATTTTCCCTGACAAACCCCTTTCAGATTGTTTAGGCATCTGGAAAAATGCTTGTCCGGAAAAGGAAATGTGAGTGCTACCATCAGCCCTTGGATGTTGTCTAGCAATCCCCACTCATCTATGGTTTCCACCATTGTCTTAGCCATAGTATTTGCGGTTCCATCCTGAAGTTTCGGAACGGAGAGCAGCTTTATTACATTCTGTCCTGAAACCAGAATAGGGAGGCCGTCAACCCGTTTTCAGGGAAACACGGTAATAACAATGAATATCTCCCATATTATCACTCATTGACATGACTGCAGTGCATTAGGTTATTAGTCTTTACTTCTATTTGTTCCTGCATTAATATAAATATTTATAATGCATATTCTTAACATAAATTGTGTATTGGAAAAGTCACTAGGTCTGATATTGTGGAAAATTGTATAACATCAAACAATGACCATCTTGTGCAAGTTGAAAATATGCACTGAATAAAAAATATTTATGATTCAACGTCAGTATACCAAGAGAAACGGAATGATGGCCATTGGAGATGGAATCACCCTAATGGCCAGGAAACTCCCCAGACCTTAATCCCATTGAGAACTTGTGGTCAATCCTCAAAAGTCGGGTGGACAAACAAAACCCACAAATTCTGACAAACTCCAAGCATTGATTAGGCAAGAATGGGCGGCCATCAGTCAGTATGTGGCCCAGAAGTTGATCGACAGCATGCCAGGGTGAATTGCAGAGGTCTTCAAAAAGAAGGGTCAACACTGCAAATATTGACTCTTTGCATAAACTTAATGTAATTGTCAATAAAAGCCTTTGACACTTATGAAATGCTTGTAATTTTACTTCAGTATACCATAGTAACATCTGATAAAAAAAGGTCTAAAACACTGAAGCAGCAAACTTTGTGAAAACCAATACTATGTATGGTGAAGAGTGAAGAGTGTATATGTCTCCCTTTCTCTCATCCTCTCTGCCTTCCTAATCCAGTCATCTTCCCACTGCAAATGCATAGAAAACAGTCCATAGTGTGCATATCTATGCATAAAATGCCATAATCCAACATAAATATAAAAGCTATAGCCATTTTTCCACTGGAAACGCATATAAAACATTCCCATGTGTACATATCTATGCTTAAAATGCCATCATCCCATGCAAATAATAACGATATAGCCATCTTCCCAGTGAAAATGCATAGAAAACAGTCCCATATATATATATCTATGCTTACTATCATCCCACATAAATAACAATTATATATATATATATATATATATATATATATATATATATATTGTGGCAAGAGCCCGCTACTGCAGAAGCACACGCGTACAACTTCTTCCTTTTTATGGTTCTTTATTGTCAGGATGGTAATAATGTTTTGACACCGTATACTTGCACAGCAATTATGGAGACCCTCAACGCTTACTATACATAGTCCAGCTCTCTGTCCAGATCAGCCAGCTAGCCCAGCGTTGATCTCCCTGAACAATGAAACAAGCAGGGTTTTATACCTGACACTCCTCCCACAGGCCTAGCTTGATGGACAGGTGACACACCCACCTTCTCTTTAAAAGGAAACGCCCATCCCTGGCTCTGTTTAGACTATCAGACCCACACTGTCTGTTTGCTGAGAGGAAGCAGCTTTTAAATCATGTAAGTAAACCAATTTTAAACTACACATATGTTTTTACCTGGTTTAATCTCCACCTAGGCACATAACTGTGCCAATGTTTTACTCTACTTCCCTGCTTTCTCTGCATATTGCCAGCCAAATGTCTCCTTTTGTTACACATTATATACATATATATATATATATATATATATATCTTCCCACTGGAAATGCATAGAAAACAATCCATAGTGTGCATATGCTTAAAACACCATCACCCCACATAAATCAAAATGATAGAGCTGTTTTGCTGGGATAAACTAATGCATATAAACTTATTTGTAATTATCATATTTTATTTTGTTACTTTAATCTACAGGTATATGTTTTACAATGTAATTTACTGGGGCATAGCTTGACAGCCAAGATTGCCGTATAGGTTTCCTGAAGGCTCTATCAGGCACTACTGTACAACTTGATCCATCCAAGCCTTGTTTGCCGGTACACTGTGCTAATTTAGTTGGCGTATGCCTGGTGCACTTACCTGGTGGCATTTACGCTTGAATTGGAACCAAAGGCTTGCAATTTCCATCAGAAGTGCATGCTGCGTGAAAGACACTGGTGTACATACTCTAGTTTTGCTCACCTAGGTGTCATGTCACTGGACTTTATCTGCTGCTTTGTCAGTGCCGACATTCTGTAGGATTTCTCTGTGCACTGACTGTCCCTCGGTTTGTCCCAGCAGAGGAGGAGGGGAGAAGGCCGGTGAAGCGCTCAGTCTGCACTCCCGCACTACTAGTGCTCTGGCTGCTGGCACCATTATTAACCACTGCCTACTACACAGGTGCAGACCAGCCTGGAGTGGTGGTCTGGATAACTCGATCTCGGCGCTGACCTCTCCTGCAGGAAGTTGCAGCTGTGTGGCACAGTGGTGCCCTGCCACACTGAAGAAACTACGAGTCAGTGTCTTCAACATTCCTTCTGAAGAACCCTCCAATCTGCTCCATTCCACTTTGGAATGGACGCAGGACTGAGATAGAGACCAGGATATCTTCATCTCTCAGCAGGCCCCACAGGATAAGACCAATGATCCCATGGCTTTCACTAATATAAGGCTACAATCCATCATTATGCGCTATTTGAACTATCTCCCATTACCTGATCTCACGGGGACTTTGCAGTTGGCTGGTCAGAGGGGCCCACACTGTGTCTACACATCACAGACTTATATCCAACATACTTTACTTCTACTCTTCTGGGAGTTTTATTGTCTGCCATCATTAGCCCTGTACATCAAACATTTAAACCCTCTAAGGAGATCTGGGACCCAGAGGGGTACTATTTACTTTTGGCAGGTGACTTTAATAACATTCCCTACACTTTCCTTAATGCTTATGCTCCTAATTAGAATCAGGCTCAATTCTTTCAATTTATAGGTGACCCCATGTCTTTGCACTGCAGAGCTAGAGTGGTTCTGGCAGGGGTTTTTAATGCCACGCTGGACAATCATCTGGACGGATCCAACCCACGCCCCCAAATCAACGCTCTTGAGCAGTGGATTCCAAACTTTTTCAGTTCAAGGTACCCTTAGGGTCTCCATAATTTTTTCAAGGCACCCCTAAGCCAGAATTATTACCTAGTACTCCCCCGCCTTGCTTAACACTGATCCTGGCCAAGGCACCTCTGTGAAATTGCCAAGGCACCCCAGGGAGCCTAGGTGCACAGTTTGGGAAGCACTGCTCTAGAGTATTGTTGCCAACTCCAAGGCTTTGTGGTCCCTTCTCTCCCAGCACCTCTTGTTCGATGCCTGACAGGTTAAAGAACCCACAGCTAAACACTGCACCTTTTATTCTCCAGTTTACGATGTGCACACACACCTGGACATGGTCTTCCAGTATGTTGATCTAGCCCAACATATACTCAATGTTGACATATTTCTCAGCACCTCGTCCAACCATGGCCATGGTGGATGTCATGGACCATCAGACAGGACAGCGATACGGATTTTCATTCCTGGCCGCTAAAGTCCATTCTGCCTAGCGGAAGTTCTGGTGAAAACCGGGTAACCCGTTAGACTCCACGCCTCTGTTCGGCCAGTGCTAAACCAGGCTAACATGTGTATTCCTCTCCCTAGGGATCTCTGCGTTCAGACAACGAGACAATTGTTACATGAACACAGATGTTTAAACATATGCAAAAGCACTCGCAGAGTAATACAGTAATGACTCATTTGATCCACAAACATCAAGTTGGCTTTATACCGGGAAGGACAGCACGCGACACCAGACAAGTCATCAATCTTATGCATCATTTGTCGATACCACCAAGACACTGGTCATTGTACTTTCTCTGGACGCAGAGATACCCTTTGACTCCACAAACATATTAGTAGGTTAATTGGCTACTATTAAATTGACCTTAGTCTGTGTGTGTTAGGGAATTAGACTGTAAGCTCCAATGGGGCAGGGACTGATGTGAGTTCTCTATATACAACACTGCGGAATTAGTAGCGTTACTGATGATGATTTGGTGGCCATTTATGTTAGAAACTCTCAAAGAGATTTGATTTTGATGGTAACGTTCTGCAGTGGTTCCAGGCCATATATTTAGACCCCTCAGCTAGGGTCTCGCTAAATTGAGTGCTCTCCCCACTCCCAATCTCTAATGGCACCTGACAGTGGTGTCCCCTATCACCATTAATTTTTGCTCTTGTGATTGAACCCTTGGCGCTGAGGATTCTACTATCCGCCGATATTAAGGGGTTTGTGGTCGGGTTTTGAAAATACAAGCTCAATTTATTTGCGGATGATATCCTCCTTACATTAAGTTCACTCCACAATTCCCTCTCGAACTTGTTTAGTATCCTTGCTTCCAATGGTTCCCTTTCGGGTTATAACATTTTCTCTAAAACTGAATCCTTGCACTCCATTTGCCGCCTCCCACCCTGTGTCTACTTAAATGTAATTTCAACTTTTCTTGGCAGCATTCTAAAATAAAGTATTTTGGGGTGTACATAACACATATATATATATTACTTTGTATTCAGAGAATTTTCCTAAAATCATCAACTAGTCAAGTTGGATCGATCTGCTTAGATGACAAAAATAAATTGTCTCCTGGTTAGGCAAATTTGTTGCTCTCAGGATGAATTTACTGCCTCGACTCCTTTACCTTTTCCAGATGCTCCCAGTGACAGTACCCAGATCTATTTTAATTCAGTTACACTGCTGGTTCTCCCAATTTATTTGGCAACATAAACCCCACACATTAGCCTTACCACATTATATAGATGTATTTAATGGGGGCAAAGGCTTTATGGACATTGGCCTCTATTTTATTGCTACCCATCTGAGCCAGGCCGTGGCATGGTTTTCTAAAGGACACGGTCCGAGATGGATAGACCCAGGATCCTCCTATTGCAGGGTGGGGTTTATGGGCTCAGCATTGCGGATTTTAGCGGGTGAAAGGTATCCTAAAATAAGATCTCCCCAATCACTTCTTTAACATCACAGATCTGGGATCACTGCAAATTCCATTTAGAGACCACTTCTGTCCCATCCCCCATTATTATTATTAATTTTTATTTATAGGGCTCCACAATATGTCCGTAGCGCCGTACAAGGACAAACAATAGCACAGTACAAGGTGAAACAGCACAGTACAATTAACAGTAAGCACTATAACTCTGGGAACTCAAAGCACAGCTAGAGAGAAAGGGTGAGGGATAATCAGTACAAGCTGGTAATCTGAGCCCAAAAGGGTGGGCATGGATGACAGGTTAAGAGTCACTGAGAAGAACAGAGAGAAGTGAGAGGAGTCGGAGGGCAGAAGGTCAAAGAGGAGGTGGGCTAAGTAGCTGGAGAGCAAAGTTAAAAGTGGTGAGAACAGGAGGAGAGAAAGCCCTGCTTAAATGAGCATACAATCTAAAGGGAGGGGTAGACAGACAGAGACACAAGGGTGAAACGGAGAAATGAGTGAAACGGAGACAGAGTCGAGGAGGGGGGGAGAGAGGGAGAGGTAGCCAACAGGTGGGTGATTAAGCAGGTGACTGTAAACAGGCGCGGGCTGGCAGATTTCAGCCCGGGGGGGCGCACAGGGATGCGGCCGCGTCATTGATGATGCGGCCGCATCCCGTGTCACGAGATGCGGCCGCCGGTAAAAATCAGGAGAAACAGCGGCCCTAACAGTGGTGAGTCTGAGCGGCCCCCCTGCCCCGCCCGGCACAGCCCCCCCTGACTGTAAGGCTTTTAGGAAAAGGTGGGTTTTTAATGTCTGTTTGCAACTGGAAACTGGACAGATTAGGAGATTTTCTGATGGAGCGAGGGCGCTTGTTCCAATGAAGCGGGGCGGCGCAGGAGAAGTCTTGGATACGTGTTGGAGAAGAGGTAATCAGAGGGGAAGAGAGGTGACGATCATTCGTCCATCGCAGTAGGTGGGATGGAGTGTGAATAGAGATGAGGTTGGAGATGTAGGGAGTCAGATTATCCTATAACACCTCTCTGGGATAACCTGACTTCTCCCCTGGGCAATATATCTCTTGCTTTCCATCCTGGTAGACTAGAGGTATCAGGATGGTCAGAGATGTACTTGGTTCTGGCCAATGCATAGCAATGACACCCTGAGGGAAAAATATGACTTCTCGTCTGTCAGCCCTTTTGCTTACCTACAGGAGAGACACTATGTCAATTTCCTTCCCAAGCCTGCTGAAGCTAACTTCATTAGAGTCTCTTTGCATTCCAAACCCTCTTCTAAAAGGTATTAATTCCATTCTATACAACCTTCTCACCACCTCTGAACAGACCATCACTCCTGCTCATGAGCTTAAATGGGAGGCTGACTTGGGTAGGCCACCAGATGAGGACACCTGGACAACAATTAGAGAAATGATCTCCAAGACCTCTATCTCTTTCCTGAAAGAAAATGCTTATAAAATATACTTCTGGTGGTATTTGGTTCCAACTAGGCTGAAAAGGATATACGAAACCACCACTGGCCTGTGCTGGAGGGGCTGTGAGGAGTGAGGTTCCTTCCTTCATATCTACTGGACTTGCCCACAAATTGCTGTTTTGGGATGTTGCTACCTCTCTAATCTGTCATTTTAGTCAGGTTCAGATCTCTAAATGTCCCTGGTCCTTTTTCCTGGGTTCTCCACTAGATGTCCTTGACAAGCATTCTGAGAAATTATCTGTACAGATAGTTTATGCGGCCAGATGCTTGATGGTCAAGAACTGGAAGAACCCAGACTGCCCATCCAGACAACAATTGTTAAATAAGATTTGATTCCTGGCATCTATGGAAAAAATACTGCATATTTAAATAATAAATCCCACAATTTTTTCCAAACCTAGTATGATTGGTTTACCTACAAAGGCCCCTCAGATTCCAATACTTTCAATGCTTATTCCCAGGATGTCTCAACCCACTTCTTATAAATTCACCCAGTAGCTTGATCAGAACATTGGCTAACATTGATTTTGGTCCCCACCACAAATAGCCCATTGGCCACCAGGAGTCCCATGATAGGTCTCAGTTATTTGTCTCCATGCCCCTCCCATTTCCCTCATTTTAAAATATAAAAAAGTCACACTCCTGTACATCTCATGGCAGTATTGGTTTATCTACGCCTTAATTTGGCCAGGTGACTGTATGTATAACCTGCCCGCTTCCTTAAACTGCATATTTATACTTTTTCTGGTTTATTTTTTGTCTGACTTTTACTATGTCACTTACTTTGGCCTTCAAGGCTCTTACTTCACTTCTGTATATTTTGTGAGGGATATTTTAAATAAAGTTCTTAACCTCCCCCCCCTCTCCCCCCCAAAAATGAAATTACTTATTGAGTATGAAACATGTTGTAGACATAAAACATTATTTAAAAAAAAAGCTTGTGTAATGTATGAGTTGCTTTTCCATATTGAAAGCAATGACTGAAAGAAAAAAAGTTAGTGCCATCTAAAGGCAGAAAAATGAACTGCATGCAATCATCCTGATCATCGATATTTGTGATCATCCGTTTAGTACATCCCCAGAAACATGCTTTAAAAAAAAAAAAGGCTTTAGATGACATTTAATTACTTGACATTTGCAAATTTATCCCAAGGTGAAGTGGCCTAATAGTTAGGACTTTTCTCATGTATGATCCTAGCAATGACCCTACAATTCTTTAATAGTTCACTTTTTGTGTTGCTTATGCCTTTAATGTTAACAAGCTAAATAAAAAAAAAAAAAATTGTTTTAAATTTGCAGCTTTTGCATCAATGCCACTTTATTTGCTATCCGGCATACAAATGCCTCACATTATCTGGCATTCTGTTCTTGTATTAATTGGTAACAGTGTTTGGTAACATCATCATCTATTTATATAGCTCCAGCAGATTCCGTAACAGCCGTTAACATCCAGGTTTGGTTATAAAGAGCATTTTGTAATTTTTAATATATCTAAAAAAATATTTTCATATATCCAGATGTTTATGTAAACAACAAGAATAAGACCTGCTTGGTTTGGGACACATATATAATATGTTATTGATGTTCATTTGGTCTCATACCCACTGGTGCTTTTTAAATGCATTTACTGTTTTTAGCTTGATCAAAACGCACGAAAACAAGTCTGAACTATGCAATGTGGATCATGACTGCGGCACACAAACCAAAAGTGGTCAATTAGGGTTGTCTTCTGACCGCATTTGTTATTATTGAATTTTAGCTGTACAGCCCCTACATATTACTCATTCACATTAATCCCGCCCCATTGTAGCTTACAATATAAATTCTCTACCACGCACAAGTTATTCTTTCTCAGAAAACCTGTAACTTCCTAGTATGTTTTTTGAACTGTAGGAGGAACATACAAACTCTACACAGATAGTTGGATCCAGGGTCGGACTGGGCCACCAGGGGACCGGGTTATTCCCCAGTAGGCCCCGACCCCGATTGCTCCCCTCTTCGTTGGTGGGAGGAGCGGGAAACGTTACAAAATACTCACGTGACCGGGCCGCTCACCGACTCCTCTCTGCTCCGTCCGCACTGAATGTCGGGCGTGACATCATCACGCCCGACATTCAGTTAGGAGCGCTGCAGAGAGGAGTTCGGAAGAAGACAGAAGAGAAGAAGAGAATTAAGAAACCGGTAGAAAAGATTAGTGAAGGAACTGAAGCAAGGAGGGAGCATGGCAGAGTGAGGGGGGAGCACGGCAGAGTGAAGGTGGAGCACGGCAGAGAGTGAAGGGGGGAGCACGGCAGAGAGTGAAGGGGGGGAGCACGGCAGAGAGTGAAGGGGGGGAGCACGGCAGAGAGTGAAGGGGGGGAGCACGCCAGAGAGTGAAGAGGGGGAGCACGGCAGAGAGTGAAGAGGGGGAGCATGACAGAGAGTGAAGAGGGGGGGCACAGACAGCATGGCAGATAGTGAAAAGGGAGAGCACAGACAGCATGGCATAGAGTGAAAAGGGGGAGCACAGACAGCATGGCAGAGTGTGAAAGGGGGGCCAAAGCAGCATGGCAGAGTGTGCAGGGGGGGCCAAAGCAGCATGGCAGAGTGTTATGAAGGGGGACCAGGAGAAGGGGAGAGCAAAAGCAGCATGGCACAGGGTGAATGTGGGGCTGAGTTTGAGGAGCATGAGGTCTATTCATTAAATTTGAATATGAATTTTTTAATGGCAGTGACGGTTGTGGGAAATAGGTATATTTATTATACGTAAATGCAATTAATTTATTGCAGGGGCTGTCTGGAGAGAGGAAAATAGGTTTATTAAATGGGAATACTATTATTTTAATGTTGGGGCTGGTTGGAATTTTCTAAATGTACCCATTGTTTTTTCTAAATAGGGCCCCCAACATTCCAGGATCCAGACAAGCTGCAACTAAAGAAACCAGCAGCCACAGGAGGTAAAAGTGACAAGAACAGGTAGGACAGTCTGTCAAATGTTCTGAGTCTAGTGCAGGCTTGGCTAACCTGTGGCACTCCAGGTGTTGTGAAACTATAAGTCCCAACACATCCTTCCAGCAATAAGCTGCTATATATTGGCAAAGCATGCTGGGGCTTGTAGTTTCACAACACCTGGAGTGCCACAGGTTAGCAAAGCCTGGTCTAGTGGGACAATCCCGATTTTTGGTGACTGTTCTGCCCAATCTAAGGGGCAGGTCAAGACTGTCTACTCTTTATATACAAACTGCAATCTTTATATACTACACTATGGTGCTAGCTGTCCTTTGTGGGCTGACCACTCCCCCTCTAGTATCTGGTCTCGCCTCTATGATGGCTGGCCACACCCCCCCTGGTGGGTCCCTAGCGTTGCAGTCCCCCAGTGGGCCCTTCATGGCCCAGTCTGACACTGGTTGGATCGAACCCATGGTCCAAGTGCTGTGGGGTACCAATGCTAACCATTGTGCTACTGCACCGTTACCACCATGTCCAATAACTATCCTATTCGCATTGATCAAAGTATTGATATTGACATTACTGTTGTTTTTAGGTCACATTACATTACTGCAGACAATTATTTTAGTAGAAATTAGATCAAGTGTTACTTCATCTAATCACCTTAACTCAACTCTGCATTTGCATTGTGCTGAGACTTAAATCCAACTAAAAGACACCTTAAATAAGTAAAATACATTTTAGAGGAATGTCTCCAGGGTTGTTTAGTCACAAGTCTGTGGAAGAACTATGATGTCTGCAAATAATCCTTATTCTGTCTTTGAAGTTAATTCCCTTTATCTTCAGGTTTAACCGAAGTTTGGTATTAGTCATCAGAATTTCATAAACTGATTTCTCTATTTGTTGCAGCTCTGTTTACTTCTTATTTAAGGTGTCTGCTTTTTTTTTCTTTTAATTGAGCAAGGCATTAAGGTGTGCACACAGCCTGTTTGAAGAATGTTTAATATACAATATACAAGTAAAAGTCTACTGCACACACATTTACAAAAAACACATATCACAGATCTATTGCCTAATTCAGTGGTTCCCAAACTTTTGCAGTTCGCGGCACCCTTAGAGTATCCATAATTTTTTCAAGGCACCCCTCCAAAATAATTACAGAGCAGTCCCATTTTATAAGTAGCTGGGTCAAAAAACGTAATAAGTATTTAGGTCAGAACAGAAATACTTATTTAGTTGTATGCAAAAATACACATAAATCCAAGGTAAAATAATAATTTTATATAATTTTTTTCAATTATATTTCTGTCAAAGAATAATTTACAGCTAACTCACTCTGTGCCCCTGCATCATCTCCACACACTCTGTGCCCCCTATGCATCAACACACTCTGTGCCCCCTCTGCATACACACACACTCTGTGTCCCCTCTGCATACACACACTCTTCCCCCTCTGCATCCTCGGTCTGCCCCCTCTGTATCCCTCCATGGCCAAGAAGAGAGAAAAGAAAACAAACAAAAAAAAGTTACCAATTCGGCAGCGCCCAGGACCCAGCATCCTCTATCCTGCCACTTGTCACTGAATGTCGGGCGTGATGACGTTCAGTGAGAAGCAAGGAGGAAGGAGGATGCTGAGTCCCGAGCGCCGCTGGATTGGTAAGATTTTTTTGTTTTTTCCCTCTTCCTGTCCACGGCACCCCTGTGACAGCACCGCGGCACCCCTGGGAGCTGCAGAGCACAGTTTGGGAATCTAGAGCCTAATTGAATGTAATAATTGTAGCAACAACTTTTATATAGAGTAATATAAAAAACAAGATATACAAAGAAAAAGAAACACTGTTGCACTCAATAAGACCTGATTACTGCTACTGACATTATTGGGCATTTTACCACTACTGGTGGCAAAATTGGTTATTACTGGTAACGTTCATGTGCACCATTCCTTCTGTTGGCATATTACTGCCTATAATAGCACTGCTGAAGTAAGTGAACCTTGTTAGTTACCATGACAACAGCTACCTAACCACGTTTAAGACAGTTCTGAATAATGGTGGCCTGTAGTGTTAAACCTGATAGTAGGCCTGTGCCCCAGGTCTCTTGGTAACTTAGCATTACCCCTGGCTAAGAGTACATTTAGTCCACATGTATGTACAGACATTGTGATATGGCGGCAGCAGTACACGCTGACTGTTACCAAATGAGAGCAGAAGGAGTAAATACTTGAAGCTGCTGGTGATAGATGTCTGGCAAGTCACACACACCATTGTGAGGATCTTTAGCCCAGGTTGTTCACAGTAATAGTATTAAAGTACCATTGTACCTGAGAGATTACCAACATATTATTTTTGCAAATATTCAACCCTTTGGAGGATTTAAGGGGGAAGGGGGCTTAAATCTTGTAGGTTGCCAGCCCTTGGAGTTAGACATTGGTCTAGAGGAAAGTCATAGTACAGTGTATTACAATATTATGTTATACACAAATGTGACATTCCAACAAATTGAATATTACAATATGTCCATGTGTAAGTATTATTAAAGTGAAAATAACTGATCCAGTGGTTTAATAAAACATAGTAGCACTGCTAACATTGGCCTAGACTTTCATTACTGAACCCTCTGTTACTGATTGAGGAATTTATACCACTTGAACTATGTCTAGGGATGCAAAATTTTTCAGGAGCAAAATCGTCACAGGGAGATGTATCAACTGAAATTAATTTTAAAATATAAGAGAATAGTTCTCCAATGTAAAAATAAATCATAAAAGAAAAATGTAGTGAGGTTTTAATCTTGGCGTATTCCCATGGTAAAGGTAGAAGACAATGAGCGGGCTTCTTAAGGATAAGCGAGGAGAGACAAGGATGGCGACAGGCGAGGCCGTGACAGACCCCACCCCTTCCATATTTTCACACCATGCAATTGGATCTTAAAGTTGGCTGTTTAAATTGAGAGCCATCGTTTTAGGATAACTCCACCCTTTCAAGCACCTGCTATAGCCTATAAATTGATTGAGCAACTTCCAGTTCTTTATTTGTCTGAGAGGCATGTTGGTGTCAGTAGCTGAGGGGGAGTGGTGACATTGGATTGCTATTTGGAGGCTTCTGGGGTACCTCTTTGGTAAGTTAGCTCTCAATTTAAAAACACATATGTATGGCCCAAATATATGGGACTCTCATTGTTTAGAGTTAGAACAACCCTATTAGCAAAAGCTCCGTGTAGTGGCGGGTGGCTTTAACATACATTTGCAAATGTGTGCAACTAAGACTTTTGCATTTTTATCTACAGTAGAAATGGCAGATCTGTTGCTGGCTATAGCAGTGTGCTGGGGGATCTCTTTGTGTGTTTGTTCCTTTTAAGACATACAAGGAAGTCAGACAGTGGACAGACATGGAACAAAAGGTAGAGAGGACCCTGCCCGCTAAAGCTTACATTTGAGAGGGAGGGGTGGTGAGAGACAGTAAGACCAACCGGGAAAACACGGAAATGGCAGGCAAAGGAAAAGGAGGTAAACGATAAGATGGTCAGGAGGTGGTAGGATAGGCGAGCTTGAAAAGATGAGTTTTGAGTGAGCATTTGAAGGACTGAAGTTTGGGGGAGAGTCGAGGGAGGCGGGGTAGGGAGTTCCAAAGAATGGGCAGAGGTCTTGGAGGCGAGCATCGGAGGAGGTAATGAGAGGTGAATTGAGGCAGAGGTCAGAGGCGGAGCAGAGTGGTCGAGTAGGTATGCACCTCGAGAAAGAGTAGTCAAAGATGTAAGAAGGAGAAGTGTTGTTAAGGGCTTTGTAAGTGAGGGTAAGAAGCTTGAACTGAATTCTGAAACAGATAGGGAGCAAATGAAGGGATCTACGCAGAGGAGTAGCAGAAGAGTTGTGAAGGAAGAGGAAGATTGGCCTAGCTGCCGCATTCTGTATGGATTGAAGGCCAGAAATGTGAGAGATTCCAGTGAGAAGGCGGTTGCAATAATCGAGACGAAATATGATGAGTGAATGAACCAGGATTTTGGTTGCTTCCTGAGAGAGGAAGGGATGGATTTTCGTTATGTTACGGAGAAGGAAGTGGCAGGATTTGGTGAGGGATTGGCTAAAGCTGATGGCAGAGTTGAGGGTAACTCTAAGGCAGCAGGCTTGGGTGACAGGCGAGAGTTATATTGTCAACTAACAGGGAGATATTGGAAGGGACAGCAACATTGGTGGGAGGAAAAATGATGAGCTCAGATTTGGAGATGTTGAGTTTGAGAAAGTGCTGTGACATCTAGGTAGTTAAAGCCGAGAGACAGCTGGATACTTGTGTTAGGTAAGTCAGGGGAGGAAAGATAGATTTGTGTGTCATCAGCATAGAGGTGGTATTGGAGGCCAAATGATTGAATAAGTTCAGAGAGAGGTGGTGTAGAGAGAGAAGATCAGAGGGCCAAGGACAGAGCCTTGGGGGACTCCAATAGAAAGAGGGGGGAGAAAGAGTCAGAAGCAGGCACTCTAAAACAGCGTCAAGAGAGGTTGGAAGCAAACCAGGAGAGAGCTGTTTCGCGAAGACTTAAGGAGTGTATGGTGGTGAGGAGAAGAGTGATCAATGGTGTCAAAAGCAGCACAGAAGTCGAGGTGTACAGGAGAAGTGACCTTTGGACTTAGCTGAGAGTAAGTCAATTGTTACTTTAGCAATGGCAGTTTCAGTTGAGTGAAGCTGATGAAAGCCAGACTGAAGAGGGTCAAGAAGAGAGTGGGAAGAGAGAAAGTGAGTCAGATGATTGAAGACAAGTTGTTTGAGAATTTTAAAAGCAAAGGGAAGCAGAGATCCTGGGCGATAGTTGGAGAGAGAGGATGGGTCAAGAGAGGGTTTCTTGAGAATAGGGGAGATGCGAGCATGCTTGAAGGGGAAGATACCAGTGGAGAGAGAGAGGTTAAAGAGTGAGCAAGGTGACAAAAGGTATTGAGAGAGAGGGAGTGGAAGAACTTGGAAGGAACAGGCTCAAGAGGACAGGTTGTAGAAGAAGAGGAGAGAAGTGTGAGGATCTCAAACATAGTTACAGGAGGGTAGGATCCAAGGGTGGCAAAGTGAGCGACAGAGAGGACAGGTTGGGGAGGCGAGTCTGTCGAGAACAGATATCATTGTGGATAGAGTCAATCTTGTCTTTAAAGTAGGTGGCAAAAATCAAGAGTGGTGATGGACAAAAGTGGAGGAGGTGGGGGAGGACACAATAAAAACCTAATGGTAGCGAAGAAGCAGCAGGGTTTATTGGACAGGGAGAAGATGAAGGATGTGGAATAGGTTTGCTTGGCAAGAGAGAGGGCAGAATAGTAGGTTGAAAGGATGAATGTAAAGTGGATGTAGTCAGCGATGGAGCAGGATTTCCTCCATTGGCGTTCAGAGGAGCGGGAACACTTTTGGAGGAGACGAGTATGAGGGGAGTGCCAGGGCTGGCATTTAGATTGGCGGAGACGAGTGGGATTGTTGGGGCTGCAGTGTCAAGAACAGAGAGTGAGGAGTTATAAAGAGTGACAGCAGTATTGGGACATGATAGGATAGAAATGGGAATGAGGAGGGGTTTGAGGAAGGACGTAAAGATGATGTTGTTGAAGGGATACTGTGTGCAAACAACTTTAGGTGGGGGATGGGTGCCAATCGAGGGTGAAGGAAAGAAGATTGTGGTCAGAGAGTGGGAAGACAGAATTGGAGATGTCACAGAGATGGGAGAACATTAGATCCAGGGACTGACCATATGGTAGGTAGCAGAAGTTGTCCATTAGGAGAGGCCATAGAGAGAAGTGAGTGTTAGGAGTTTAGAGGCAGCTGTAGTAATAGGATAAATGGTAGGGATGTTTAAATCACCCATAATAATTGTGGGAAGATCAGAAGAAAGAAAATAGGAAAGCCAGACGGCGAAGTTATCAAGAAATTGTGAGCAGGGGCCAGGGGGAAACCAGATGACAGCAACACAAAGGTGGAGAGGTAAGAAGAGATAGATAGAGTGAACTTCAAAGGAGGAGGAGAGGGAGGGTTTAGGGGGGGGGGGGGATTATCATCATAATTTATTTATATAGCGCCAACATATTCCGTAGCGTTTTACAATTGAGGACAAACACAGTAAACTAATAAACAAACTGGGTAAAACAGACAAAGAGGTGAAAAGGCCCTGCTCGCAAGCTTATAATCTATGGTACAATGGGAGTTTGATACAGTCTACATTTTGAATTTCGGCTCAGCCAGACTGCAAAGGTAAAAGTGACTCATAAGCTAAATGATCCTGTCACATAACACTGTTCGTCAGGGGGTAGTTGTCTTGTGTGAAATTGTGTAACAGGTGGTAATAGGGTAATGTAGTGAGGTTAAGAGGGTGGTTGAGGAATATTATAAGCTTGTGTGAAGAGTTTGGTTTTCAGAGAATGCTTGAAAGTTTGTAGACCAGAGAAGAGTCTTATTGTGCCAGGGAGAGAACTCCATAGAGTGGGTGCAGCCCGAAAAAAGTCATGTCACTTGGAATGGGAGAAAAAAAGCAATCAGTGTAGAGACATACAGAGTGATTCAGCAGAGGAATAACGATTTGCAAGGAAAATCAATCTTGCCGCTGCATGCAAAATAGATTGTAGGGGTTTGAGTCTGTTTTGGGGAAGACCAGTAAGGAGCGAATTGGGGATAACGCTGAAGGTGTAGCCAGGAGACAGTAGCACATCTACACCACCTCCTTGGCGGTCCCCAGGATGGAGAGTGTGGGGAGAGGGACCCACGTTGGAGAGTACAGAAAGGGAAATCCATGTTTCTGTTAGGGCCAGGAGACCAAATGAATAAGAGAGGAAGAGATCATAAATGGGAGTGAGCTTATTGCAACAGATCTTGCAGGATGGGAATAATATTGGCGAGATTGGATGTCTTGGGGGGACAAGGTGATATGTGGTGGAGAGAGGGGGCGACAGAGGATAGAGGGGATAGGCTTTGGGCTTGTAGTATGGAGTAATGATGTGAGGAGCCATGTGGGGGAGTGAGTGGAAGTGTTGGATAGAGAGTAATGAGGCATAGGAAATATAGTAGCTGAGTCATGAAATAGGAGAGTGGGCTAAAGTCCAGTTCAAAAGTCAGTTTCAACTCTTCATAATGAAACAGTTAATGCAGGGGAGGCAGTGGGTGAGCAAGTAGTACAGCAGGCAGATTAAACAGAGGGGATGTTGCAGGGGGGAGGGCAAAAAAAAAACCTCATGAGTGGAGAACGAAATAAGATCAGAGTCCAAAACAGACTTCTTGTGTTGTGAAGCTTGCAGCCAAGGAGAGATGGAAACATCAAGAGTAGAATATGGAGTTTCAGGTGAATACTGACTGTTGTCCTTGTGTTGCTGTGATAATGGGTAGAATGTTCTTCTCCTGTTTAACTCCGGTATAACTCCGAATTATGCTATTTAAATCTTAATACACTTGTAACTACAAACTTAGAACTACACAGCCTAGCTAAGCAGCCATACCATCCTAAGTAACATATGATGGACACAAAGTATTTTTTTGTATGTGTTGTATCAAAATATTGTCTACACAAGTACATTTTACTGCATAATTTTCTTGAGCATTGTTGAGTCAAGTATTGGGCAACTGGGATCACATACAGCTCTCAAATAATGGCAAATTCAGCACTATTTTACAGGATAATTTGCCCTAGTCATTCCCCTTACCAGTGAAGATAATGCCACAGAACGACTGAACAGAATTCCTGACCTTGTTATAGTCTATAATTGGATGTTGATGTTTTAAAAGCTTGGCAAGCCATATAGCAACCAATCAAAATGGTTCATGCTACCTACAAAGAACTGTGAGATAACCAGACATACAAAAACTGCTTTGGTGACTTGAAGCAGCATAACTCAATCTTTCTCTATTCTTAAAATACAGTTGTGGGAGATTATGAAAAACATTATTCAGTCAGAAGGTCAAATAAAATGTGATTGTGCAATCCTTTGGTGTGTGGTTTAAACATTTGACATCTTTTGCTTTCAGGAGGAAGCTTGCATTTTCTTTTTTGCACTTTCGAACCTCTACAGAAGTGTTTTTTTCAGGGAGCAAGTTTGTTTTTTGTGGCACATTCACTCCTAAACAATTTTATTAATATACTGTAGATCTGCAGTTTTGTGTAAAACTGTGTTTTGAGGTCTTATTTTAAGGTTTTGACATGCAAACCTGTTTGACTGCTTCCATTTTTCCCCTTTGCTCAATAACGGCCTGTTCTCTGCGTATCTCTCCTACACTTCCACTGAACATAAAATGAGCTGTTTAAAGTTTAAAATCAATTCAGTGTTTAAAACAACAAATAAAAAACCTGCAAAGTATGTATTATAGCAGTTAGGTATTGATGGAGTTTATGGCTGATGTCTTGATGTTTCATGTGAAATGTAAGTCCCTGATTCTACATTCTTCAGTGACAGCAGCTTGAGAAGTAGTGAATTTGACTTGTTCTAGTAAAATGCTTTTCAAATTTTTAAATGTTAAGTTCCGACTTATGTTAACAATCATTAACAGGGTATGTATTCACTGGTTTGATAAAGAGACTGTAAGTCAAAATAAGTTGCTTTAAAGCAATGAATATATCTAAATAGATATATGGTAAACACAGTGTTGATTCTAGTACAGACTTTGAACCAAAAATGCAGCAATCTGCATTCAGGGTTTGTCTGGCATTTGAAGATACTTTGAATACTAGCAGTCTGTTCCACATGTTGATCATATGACTTTTCTGATGACCATTCATACTATCTTCACCTTTCTACAATATTTTGGTGTATGTAAATGATCCAAGAGGTCTCGAGGACATTCTACTAGAGGTTGATGTCCTTTTAATTAAAGCATTAATTTTACTTTAGTCCTTGGTCTATCCACCCGTAGTGGCATTCAGATGGTTTTTAAATATAGTTTTCACATCACTTGGAAAAGGAATTTTTGTGGACCATGACCAATATAATATATAGGTAACCAGGAAGTGGAGCCGACATTTTGCTGCCAGATTTAATCAAGGAAACATACAGGGAATGGACCCCAGTAATTCAAGCAAAGGGAAGGGAGGTTTCTTTTTAAAATGATCAATATAACGGTAAAATGATCCTTTATGAGTCATTTGATATAGAATAGCTAATTTGATAGGCTTGATGTAAAATAATACATATTTTATCAGCTATAAAGGAGCCTATGTGACAGACCTAATTCTGCAGCAAGAGACATGTAGATGGCTATTAAGATACAAGCTGCATCATGTATGTGAGGCCATTTCTATAATAAAGGCATATTCTGTAGTGTTGTATAATATAGTTCAATACTGTAAGGCATTTGTGACTGTGTGGACAACTCTATTTCAGTCCTTAAACATTGCTACTTGTGTTGCTTCCTCAAAAATAAAATAAAACTTGCCAATGCTAAACAGTAGCTGACTTACTGCAGTTTATTACGACTAAAACAAGTGTCTGTGTGAAGGAATGTGCTTTTCTTTATACTTAACTATAGGTGTTTTTATCAATATTTTCTCTGTTTAACTAATGTAGAATCATTGTTTTTATAATAGATTGGCACAGCAGCTAAGATTAACTTTATGGTACAGCCGGACTCAAGCTACCTGGGCTATAAACACTGGCCGTTAGTGATCATAGCTATTGTTTGCATCATAGTGACAAGCCATTGAGATTGGAGAAGATACGTATCAGCAAAAAACAGTTGCAGATCCAGCAATAAAAAAATACTTTTTCTGCAAATTGTTATCCATACAAAATGAAAAGTTTATGTGCATGAAGAAAGCTATCCTGCATAATATTGATGTTGGTGTCCCTCAAACTTTCCCAAACCAAATTAAATATAATATTCTTAAACAGTCTCAAGGCTGAAGCCTTTTTTCATTATCCATAATGCAAGTTCAAACTCATCCTCTACACACCAGCCCATTACTCCATGAAAGTTTTTTTTAGCTTTTCCTGCAGGCACTTCTCATATTGTTTTCCTGCAGGGTCATGTTGTGACTACAATCTGTCCAGGGGTAGATAGAATTACAGCATCATCATGGATCGGATGTGCATTTCACCAATATTTTTAAAACCACCTAAATAAATACATAATGGCCATTTAATTATTTTTAGAACCACAAAAAATATACATAATGGCCATTTAATAAAGGACCACAACAGTGCAGGGAATATCATAATTCAGGTAAGTTGATGAGAGATTGCTTTTTAAAATGCTCAAAATAAATATAAATGTTACCTTTAAGAGTTATTTGAAAGAGAATAGCTAGTTTGGTGGTAAACAATAAAATGTTTAGTTATACTTATCCCGCTGTCAATTCCAGAACTAATAAAGCAGTGTACAAAGCTCAGTGGTCTGCATGGCCTATCAGTTTATTATGAACTAGCAACACTCCTAAGATGCTATCTAACTTATAGTCTTAAGGTACTTGGGTATATAGATCGGTCAGGATGCTTTCTGTTCTATGTACCTTGCCTCCAATGAGTGAACACTGCCCATACACGCTGCACATTTGACAATTAAGCAGTTTAGATCTAATTAGCCAAACATTACAGCATGTACAGTGAACAATTAGTAGAAGACTAAATGCAATACAGTTAGAATCAATCAGAATCAAACCGTTACGCGCAATCACAAGTTTTTTCTATTTTTCTATTGAAGTAAACTTTTGTTCAATTGTATTTATGTAACATTTATTATTATTATCGTAGATTTGTTAGGCGCCAGTGTTCTGCAGCGCCGTACAGTAGGGAAAACAGGACTTACATAAACAGTGACATACAAAGTAGACAAATTAGATATCATCATCATTTATTTATATAGCGCAAGCAAATTCCGTAGCGCTTTACAATTGGGAACAAACACTGATAAGACAATACTGGGTAATACATACAGAGAGGTAAGAGAACCCTGCTCGAAAGCTTACAATCTATAGGACAATGGGAGTTAGAAACACAAGGGCATGTGCTACATCATATTGCACAATGGACAAGCTAGAACGCAAAGGTAAAAGTATTGAGTGGGCTGTGTGTGTTGCAATGTTGGTCAGAGGGTTGTTGTCTTGCGTTAGCAGTGGAGAGGATGGTAATAGGGTAATCTAGGGAAATTAAGATGGTGGTTGAGGAATATCATAACCTTGTCTGAAGAGGTGGATTTTCAGTGAACGCTTGAAGGTTTGAAGACTAGAGGAAAGTCTTATTGTGCGTGGGAGGGAATTCCACAAATTGGGTGCAGCCCGGAAAAAATCCTATAACCGAGAATGGGAGGATGTGATGAGAGTGGAGGAGAGACGTAGACCTTGTGCAGAACGGAGGTGTCGAGTAGGGAGATATTTTGAAATAAGTGAGATGTATGTCGGTGCAATTTTGTTGAAGGCCTTATATGTTAGAAGAATTTTATATTGGATTCGTTGATATACAGGCAGCCAATGTAGAGACTGACAGAGTGGCTCAGCAGAGGAATAACGGTTAGTAAGGAAAATCAATCTAGCCGCTGCATGCAAAATATATTGTAGGGGTTCAAGTCTGACTTTGGGAAGACTAGATATGAAAACAAAGGGTATGGAGGGCCCTTTTAAAATAACATAAAACATTAAAAGTAGGTAAAGTATATAGAGTTATAGTTCTCAACAGTTGAGGTCACCTTGCAAGTATAATTTTCATAGAGGTTGTAGGCCTCTCTGACTGTACAAAATGAATCCAATGTGTGCATGGTTCTAGGAGAACGTTTTCAGCATCAGGGTAATGCATGGTAATCATTTACTTATCTACACTTGCTACAATTTAAACAATACAATATGTTTTGTGTTCACAAATAGTTGTTATTTCCACTCTCTTTTGCTTCGCTAAGCTGTTATTTAACCTGGTCTGATGATAACGTGACTGATATTGGCCGTCCCTTACAGCCCCCCTCCTCCTCCTGTTGCTGCTGGCTGTGTACGTGTAGAGCTGCTCCCTGCTTGTGGCGTCTGCTGTTCCCTATGATCCGCCCCTTTTCTTTGACGTCAGCGAGAGCGCTTTAAACTACTACTAGGCCGTTCGAGGCTTTTTCCGGATTCGGCCGGTAACGGGCAACGAGGCTGTGCGGGGAGCCAGGTATTAACTCTATTGCTGTGTTACTGCGTAGCCGTATGTGTGGATACAATTTATAGTGCATTGCCTTTTGGGTATTTTTACAGTTACATTTTAATACAAAAAGTCTCACGACTGCAGAGTAGGGTATTACCATGTAAGTGTACCTTGAAATTGGTTTTATTTATGCAGGTTATTTTTGAGGATGCACTTTCCCTTGTACTAATCAGATTACTTTTTGTGGCCATAGTGATATTGATTTTTAGAGGTTGCAGATGTATGTTCCTCCCCACGAGATTGACATTGAGCACTGTACCCTTGATATTTACTGGTACTTGCATATGTGTTCAAGTTTATTTGCGTTACTGTCTTTCACTCGGCTTTTGTAGAAGTTATTGTGCACCTGGTATGATGTTTCAATGCTTGGTATATCTGATTCTATTATGATCATAATACCCACCTCAATCCTTGTAAACCAATACCACTATGTTAAATTGCATTTTGAACAGCCTGACTGCTCTATGTTCACCTCTGTCAAATCATGTAAGGGGTTGAATAAAATCTTAAATAGTTTAGTATTAAATTTAGGCAGGATGAGTCAAACTATGATCCAGAAAGTGCTGCATGTTCAGAAAATTCAAGTTAAAAGTAGTTTGTTTCTATAAACAGCCTGGAATGTGTTCCTTGTTCTGGCCTCAGTAAGCACAGTTGGAAATTAGTAGCTTACTACTAGTCTTAGAAGCCTATGTGGAAATTTGTAGAACTCCCCTTATTTTGGAAGTGCAAAATGTTAGGTGTGATCACTGGTTTTTTTTCTGAAATCCCTAACATATGTTTTTAACTGTAGTTGTAAAAATTAAAATTTCATTGTGGTAAATGTTTGCTGCAAAAATATTTAGTATTCTTGAAAAATAACATTTTACTTTCATCTTTTTTTCTGTGAAGCTTCTCTTCTGCATTTGGAAACCTATTTGATAATATTGTGATCCTTTCCAATTCTAATAATATTTTTGTTTTACATCTCAGTAATATGCTACAGAGTACACTACAGTTTGACTACAATGCCTGCTTATGAATAGTAATTAAATAAAATGTAAAAGCAAGATTTTTTTCTTGTTGTTTGCAATGCTGCTGCTAAAAGAAAACCAAATTTGCTTATTTAAAAAACATTTATTCTTGTTACTGCAATGGCATTTCTGAGTATTCTAACCAGCTGGTTTGCTTGGTTTTGTTGTGCCCAGTATCTTTGTAGTTTGTTTTCAGATGTCAATTTACTGAGCAAGATCTGTTTGTAACAACTTTTCCTGATTGCATAAATTTCACATGTGTAATGTTGCTGAGCTTGCAGTTCATGGAGAGAGCAGTATTTTGTGTTGTACTGCCTGGTGAACGTATGCCTTCATTTTCATTGTCTTTTTAGACGTGCCAACAGAAATGGATTTGGACCAAGACCTCCCTTCCTGTGGCCGAGATCCGCT
Source organism: Mixophyes fleayi (assembly GCF_038048845.1). Taxonomy (NCBI): domain Eukaryota; kingdom Metazoa; phylum Chordata; class Amphibia; order Anura; family Limnodynastidae; genus Mixophyes; species Mixophyes fleayi. The sequence continues at coordinate 85,358,253 of NC_134407.1, read as the reverse complement.
GTATAAATGTCTCCAAGCCAGGAAGGAACTGGAAGCTGCAATTCAAGCACTATTAAAAACGGAGCAACAAGTGAAAGAGAACAGTAGAGAGGTACAGTATTTGTCATATTAACTGATCAGTAATGCAGAGAAATGCATGTTCTTTCATGAAATATGATCTGTTTACATTCACTAATTACATAGTTTACACTAATTACATAGTTTCCAGAACATTGCTCTTTGTTTCCTACTTAGATGGGGGGTTTGTGATGCGTTGTGTTCTCACTGATGGGCATTATTCTTCTGTGTTCCCTTAGCTCCCGATTGTAAGGAATTGGATGTAGCCAATCTGAGTTCATAATGCTAAAACTGCACAATTAAACTGCTTTCACTAAATATGAGGGTATAACAGTTGTGCTTTTTCCGGCTCAAGATAGTTGAAAAAGTCCAGTGCTTTTACAACTCATTTCATAAGGGCTTAAACAGTGTGATAATATATATAATGTAGTTTCAGTTGCAGAGCATTAGTATTCAGCCCTTTTAGACATTTAGTAAAAAAAAAAAGGAAAAAAGCTGTCGGCACTGTACTTTAAACGTGGAGTCAAAAGTGACAGTGTTACACCACCTTACAACTATATAGGTCACATAGACCACATTGAGTTGCAGAAGTCTAAAGATCTGTCAAGTAGTGAAACCTTATGTAAAAATTTCCAGATTTGTTTTTTTATAAATATTCTAGGAACTATGTATAGTTGTTGTTATTTGCAGTATTGATATAGATAACACACAGGGAACAAATGCCTGTGTCCTGCATACTTGAAAACCTAAATATCGCTGTCATTGTTTTAATTGGTGCAGAGCTGGACATGAACTGTAATAGTCTACTCTTTATTCTGTTAAAGTGATAAAGGCAAAATCCATACAGTAATTTAAATTTCATGTATCTGAATTTTCACAAACTTTTATATAGGGGTAAGGCTTGTTCACAGCAATACAATTTTCATGCATCATGCAAGTTAGCACCTTAAAGCAACTTTTTTTTTTTTAAATTATTATTATTATTTTTAAGTAATGAATGTCAGTTAGTGTTCACATTGTGGAACAGCAACAGGAGCTACCACAGTGGTCAATAGAAAATGACAATCTCTGTCCACTGACATGTGTGGCCCCATATTTGATCTTGTGGCTTGAAGCTCCAGTCATTTGTGGTCAGTATTACAGTTCTAAGGGTTAATGTGTTATCTGTAGTGGATCAGGTCTGTAGCAACTATAGTAAATTTAGATTTGTCAATGGCATATTCATACAGTGCTGAAAAAATATTCCATGTGTAAACCGGACAGCCCCCCCCCCCCCCCCCCCCGTTCTATCATATGATGTTGTGGAGGCATCTGCTTTTCTGTTTGTTTTTTGTTTTGATGCAATGTGGGATTCCACAAGGATTGTCTTAATCCGCAACCTAATTATTTTATCCTGTTTTTCTTCATATGATTCATCAACTTCCCAAACATCAATTATTGGGATCTCTGAAAAGACACAATCCTCCATGTTTTAGTTGGGTTGTTGTGGCCTGTAGCAGCATAGCTGTTTATTAAAACACTTATCTTTATTATGTGGAAATTCTATAATGGAAGATGGGGGTTAGTGTAAGTAAATAAATACTTGGAGGTAAAAAGGACACAAGATTACCATCTACAGTTGTGGCATTCTTCACTCCACTACCTAAAGGAGTTCTCAAGCTGGCCGAAACATTGGTACATACAACTTCACACTCCAAGCCTGACTCGTGATTGATGAATTTTGGTGGGAGAAAATGTAAATACAGTACATTGGCAAAGCTAATTATTGAAGCTTGCAGGTAACGTGCTGTTAGTCGCTGTTCTGAATCATTATCAGTTCTACTGTAAAGTCCTATAATTGAATTACTGATTGGAGATCTGTTTTGTGTGTAGGAAGAAACCTCTTCCTCCATGATAACAACCTTCTCTCAAATCCTTTCAGTTTTTATAAGCTTCAGATACATTCACATACATGTGTTAATGTTGTTCATTCTGTCTTAGAAGGCAACTTTTATATTAATGTTTTTGTGGTTCTTGAATTAGCTAGACAAATTCTAATATTAAATCTTGGTTTAACTAATTGTGACTTTTTTCATAAAAAAAAAACCTGTATGCTAGATAATATGGATGTCCATAGCATGAAGTATAGGGGTATATATTTGTCATCATTAAAACCTTATTCTACATGCCTGATTCATCTATTTGTATGTACTCCATAACAAACACCTTACATTTGTGTTGCATTGCTTTGTGTGTGATGTATAAAACAACTCAATTCATCCTTCATATGAGGAGCACTTAATAACCAACATGCTCATTTAGGTATTTAAAGTCTGTTTGCTATTTCATATTTCACTCAAACATATTCTGTGAAGGAATGGTGGCATAATGGCACATAAATATTCCTTTCCATGCAGGTCAAGGCTAAGATCCATTCTTGCATTAGTCGTAACTTGGAGTGTCTGCGCAGCCGTGAGATCTGGCTTATGGAACAGGCAGAGCTGATACAGCAGCTAAAGGAAGAGGCTCTGCAGCAACAAGCTCAGCAGCTGTACTGGGTAAGACTTACATTGCATCTCACATTGGTTCCTGACTACTGGAGACTACTTATTCATGATAGCATATGTTGGAACTGGCTTATGAATACGTTTAACCTCAATTTTTTCAGTCACAACCAGAGCACTATAACAACTGTTTTGTAAAAAGTGCATAACACTTCACAGACAAATTAGCGCGAGTCAAACATAAAATTCTATACTTGGTGTTTATATATTTATTGTGCAGTGTCCATTCATTAATATTTATTCAGGGGTGGAAAAGGTCTCCGTGCTTGGGTCTGTAGAATTGGGTGGCTGATGACCATCTGCTAGCCTCTGCATCTCTTCTCTTACTGATTTGTGTTAGTGTTAGATATGGGATTGCATATGTGAGTTGGCAAGAACCTGGAATTAGAACCACTCCCAGGCCAGAAGTTACTGCAGGATGGTGATTGTAGGGACTCTGCAATTCTCCATCAGCTCTGCTTGTGTTTTGTTTTTTTTTCTTCAGTCTTCTAAACTATATGCTTTGAAATATGGTAAACATTTGTTTTCATAACACATTTTTAGTTCTTCTAACACAGTAATTTTTGTTTTAGTTGTTAGGACAGTTCAATTGCCTGATTCACCAACTGGAGACTCCCCACAGTAACGATCTTGCCAATCAGATCACTGTTTGCTTGGAAAAGTAAGTTGTTGGGGGTTTTTTTTTTGGTTTTTTTAAATAAATGAAAAATTTTACAGAAATGATTTGATTAGGAAAAATGTGTATTACTTTTAGTTTTTCAGAGAACGGCTTATTCACAACCTATTTTTAAGACAACGCATTGAAAATACATGATTGAAGTGTGCATTAGTTTTGTTTTTTCCCAATGCATATGTATAAACGAACCCCAAGGGTCGTATTTAATTACTTTCCGGGATCGCGGCTACGCACATAAAGTGCAATTACGGTACCAGCACATCGCAGATTTCCCTTCTCAACCCTATGGGGTGTGAAAGGTAATCTGCAGTGTAGTGGTATCAGGAAAGAGGCGGATACGCGTAGCTGCGATCCCGGAAGATAAATGCATATGCCCCTAAATGTTTAAAGAGCTGTGAATTATTAGTTGCTTGGAGTTTTTGCTTAAATTGCAGTAGATACAGCATGATAGCAATGTTTACTATATGGAGGAACATTGCCAACTCCTCAAGACACACAGTCCAAAATATGTTTTTTGTTTGTTTTATTAAACTCCATATCACCAATTTATAATGAGATGACTTAATTATGTTTCTTCTTCTTAATGGCTAAAATATATAATTAAATTATATCAAATTTTCAAAAATTTAATGGGGAATTTTATTTATTTATTTTCCTGTTTTTTGTTTTGTTTTTGTATCTTGTATACTTTTGAATATCAGTTAGTGCCCAAACACCAAGTTGTGTGGCCAGTTTGGACATAAATCAGGACTGCCAATATATGGACTCCATAAACTATAAAGAGTCTCAGCCAGTCTGTGAGAACAAAGCTCTTACTAGCTTCACAATAAAAAGTAACAAGCCATTGAGACCGATTTGAGAGAAGCTACAGAAAGATCAACTGTGACTTATAGCATTTATTCCAAAATTGAAGATTTTGTGCATAATTTATATATAATTTTGGTATTTGAGTTCCTTATACGGCTGTGTTTAAGTATGACAAGTTGGCAGCTTTCATTGTCTTCTATAATAAATGACTCTGGAGTGGAGATGGATAGGGCACTGACTACAGATATTTTTGTAAGATGTCTGGTACCTGCTGTAGTATTTCTTGCATATACTAATCTGTCCCTGCATGGATTATAGCAAAATTAGTACCTGTGACATGGGTAAATGCTGATGTTGCACATAATGTTGGGTTGTTTTTTGGGGGGGAGAGGGGGAGGTTGGTTTTATTGTTTTTTACATGGAAGTTTTTGTTTTCCTCCACCAGACTGGGCAGCCTTGCTCTGAAACCTGAAGAATCTTCCACCATGAATTTTGAAGCAGATGTCCCTTCTCTCAGAAAAGCGATTACTATGTTTGGATCAATCAAAACTGTGGTAGGGGCATGTCTAGTAAACTCTCAACTTTAAAATAAGCATCGAGTACTCTTCCCCGAAACATGTCATTTACAAGGCATTGCGAAGATGATTAGTATTATCCCTTTCTATATCTGATAACTTGAAGCCAGCATACCACCCAAGTTTCAGCATTGTTTTCTTTACTATTTGCTCATTAAGAAATTACATGTTGTACCTATTAGGAGCCTCATAGTTTTTGTATTCTTTTGACTAGCATCACCTTTTAGTAGATTTTAATAAAACATCACTACTTATGTAGCTCACTTGCCATTAATAGCTTTGTGTTTTTGCTTCTGGTTTTTTTTTTTATTTTTTTATTTTAACTCTTGACTTTTCTTATGTGTTTTTCTAAGAACTGTGATGAAATACCAGAGACTGTTAGCACTGCTCCGCATAGTTTTGTCACACAGAATCCCTGGCTTCTCAACAATTGTTATGTTCGGCCAATTGAACAGGTATACTTAACTCTGTCTTGTCTGATATCTCTTCCTTAAAGGATTTTAGTTTGCTGTTAATGGAGACGATATGAATGTTGAAAAGATGTATTCAACTTGGTATATACAGGGAGTGATGCATGTTCCTTGAAGAAAATGTTTTTCTTATGTAGGTTTTTTTTTTTTTTTTGTGTTACTGTTGTGTTTTTTTTAATAAACACGTCTTGAATGTTGCAAGCACAAATTTTGCTTGAACAGAATGTTGTGTACTGCCTTACAACTGCTTTACATTATGTGCTCTAGTTGACTGGGAGCCACAATGATGATCCTAGTGTACTGTATTTACTGAGAAAAGAAAGTTGTATCACAACTAATGATAGCATATAGGGAGCAAATTCTGATTTCTGAGTAAGCAGACCACCCTCAAAGAAGGCAACATAGTAAAGCCCCCCCACCCATTCTATATGAAATCAGATTGATACTGTAGTTAGTTGAGCTGCTGTCATCACTGGCCTTGCCCTTGTATCCACCAATTCACACAGTGCATTTCTGCAGAGTGAGAGAATAACCTCCCATGTGTCCCAACATGGTAACCTGCTGCAAAGGAGTGAAACATAACATTTAATTCAGTAATTGATTTCATGTGGTTAAACCAGGTTCGTAGTGCATGGGTTTTAATATATTTTAATGTGCAAATACTCTTTGCATGCTCTTCAATTCACTTAAAGATTATTATTTCTCCATAAGTAAGCTATGAAAAAATGCAGCCAGAAGATTCTTTTAGTTGTTAGTGCTAAATCTAAGACCTGTATTATTTAAAAAAAAAAAAAAAGTTAAATCTGTAATGGGCCTTAAAATAATAGCTCTAATATGAAACTTTCATCAAATTGCTTACATCATGTTATACACTTGTTGTTTAGCTAAGTGCACACCATGTTAGATTGAGCTGGGCATTGCATTTGAACTAGTTTTATTACAATTTGTAAATAACTTCATAACATTTACTGTTCTGTTTATATTTCTATTGATTTGAATATATTATTTTTGTGTAGAAACCCCTTTCTGGGACTTTGAACACCCCCCTGTCTGACTGGCTGTTGGAAACTAAAGCTACCAATCTTTATCAGTGTCCTGCTCTGTACGTACCAAACTCTTCTCCCCAAGATTGGCTTTTGAAAACTGAACTCGCAGAACCTATCAAGGTATGTTTTGGAACATGGTGCTTGATGGCTTTCTATATTTTGCATTGATATAATGAATGGTATAATATGTAATTATATCATTAAATGTTTTTAATTACTCAAACATTTCAGGACAGTTCATTCTTTTTGTCTCATGAACATTCTTCCTCCCTCAATTCACTGCTGTCACTGGTAACTCTGCTCAAAAATAACTTTGCAGGGAGCTACAACTTCCTAGAATGTTTCCGATACATTTAATATGACTTTTGATAGAAATCACGTTTTAAAAATCAATCATTTAGAATAACTGCCCTACCCTGGCAACATCTGTAGCCATCAATTTTTTTTTTTTTTTTTTTTTTTTTATTGCTTTCATTTATTATGTGCATTGTGTTATAAGGACTCTTGGAAATTATTTGAATGTTCTTTTGAAGTTACAATTTAGTGGGCATCTGTTGAATATGAAGTGTATTTGTTGCTGCACAATATACAGATTGTCTAGATTTATTTTTTTTCCGTGTGTGTGTATATTTAATTTTTTTTTCCAGTAGCTAATTCTTTACTTTTTACTTAACAGTGTTCAGAAACGCCCAAACCTACATTTAATATTGAGCATATTTGGGGTCAGCTCTGGGATTTGCACAATTGGCTGCTTCAGTCCCAGAGTAAGGAAGATTGTCCAGAGAAAATTAACGTTCGCACACGTGACAACTCCTTTTCCAGCTCTTCTTTCTCTTTTGAAAAAGTGGACAATGAAGATTTTGACCTCCAAGATGATGAAGCGATGGATCTCTCTGAGTGGTTAATCTCCCCAGCTGAAACTGAACAGAAGAGTGATGTTATGGAGAAGATGAGGCTGGTTTTCCAACCTTTTGTGGATGACTACAGTATTAGTGATTGGCTTCAGAAAGTAGAGTCCTGTAGTAACTGTTGTGGTGGTCAAACATCTGCTTTGGAGATAGAAAATCTTGGCAACCTCAAGTGTCTCAATGAGCAGTTTGGAGGGAAGAAGACACCAGGTTCTACTAATGATTTGTGGCTCTTGAAGCAATCTCAGCCTCATTTTAAGATGGAAGAAATCTGCAAAGCTAATGAGCCATGCTCTACCTTTTCTGAGTGTGTTTGTGATGAAAGCTGTGAGAAAGAAGCCCTTAGAAAGTGGCTGTTAAAAAAAGAAGGAAAAGATAAGAATGGAATTCCCATAAATCAGGAGCACATGGCCAAAAGTGATGAATCTGAAAAGTCAAAGCCTTCCATTACCATGTGGCTACATCCTTGCAGAAGAGACTCGGAAGACCAAAGTTGTACCAAGAATACAGAAGAATGTGACCACCACTCCCTTAGGCATTTCAAATCTCTGCTTGAAACACCATTGAATAATTGGGTTGTCAAGTCCAATACAACTGAAAAAGCAGAGAAAGATACAACGGACAGTAAATGGAAACTTCCCACAGCAGAAACTCTCTCTCCATTCCACTTGCCTCTAAATGCAGAAAACTGGGTGTTGTCCTCAATGAACACAGATAACGTGGAAAAGCCAGAACAAGCTGGACTGGAGGATAAGTGGTTACTGCGTAAAAAAGCACATGTAAGTGTCTTGATAACGGGCTTTGCAGAATAGTGCAACCAGTGAAAGAGAAACCAGCCAAAATATATATATTTTTGAAATGGTGAATTTCATTATGTTGTGGACATTCTCACAAAGTACCAATGTTATATTATAATACCATTTTAAAAAAAGAAAACAATATTTTGAATCAAAAATTTCATTCTTACAATATATGTACAAGACACAGAAAAAAATATATATAAACCATATCTGCTTAAATGCAGTCAAAAAATGCAGCATGATCTTTGGGTTAACCATAACACTAGCATGATCAGAAGCAGTACAATAAAGTTATTGCAGGGTTACCATAAGAGTCTTACTATCAACATTTTTGATCTTCAGGAATATTACGGCCTTCCCAGTGTTTGTGACCTGTTTGCCTGTATGAAACTAGCAGCTGACAAAGACAAGTGGTTATTCCGTACACCTCTGCAGGTAATGTCTTCCATAAACTCCTTTAACTGGGAAAAATAAACTGCATAATATACAGTAGATTAAAGATGAGTGTATGCAGCCCAGAAATTGATGATCATGTTGGTTTAAAACTTAAAACACTGAATATCCATGCAGGTACATTTTAAAATTGTCTGTAACAAGCTTAAACAATCAGAATTTTTCCATGTTATGACTGCGTGCAAAATCCTTTTTGTATTGACCCCTTTTTGTCTGTTTGCCAGCTCTTCAATCAACGTGATTTTTGTAAGTGTTTTAAAGAGACAGGGATGTGTTTGCCTTTCCGTAACTGTTTTTTTTTGTTTTTTTTATAGATGTGAAGCACCTTGTGATTTTTGAACCACTCCTCAACTTTCATGCTGAAGACGTGCACACGCAAACCTTCAAACTGTTTGTCAGTTGTTCTGTATGTTTATTTTGTCATCCAAATTGTTGACCGGCCGATCATTAAGATGTATTGAAATGTGACATTTTAAGGTAATGCTGAAAACATAAATATCTGAAACCTTTTGTTTCAGCTAAATCAAACACAGGCTTAGCTACATGGTGGGCTTTCTCTAGTACCCAATCCGAGATCCTGTTCTTATTTTGAAGGCGAGGTTCTTTAATTACATTTCTTTTACACGTAATGAAATGAGCAGAAAACATCTAGTCCTTTTCAATTTTAGCAGTTTGCACACAACAATGGGAAAAAGGCAATTTATATTAAAAGCTGATGACATTAACACTTAAAATATAAGTTTGGTTGTTTTTTTGTTTTTGTTTTTCTTGCTTCCAGAAATCTGTCCTGTCCTCTTAATAAGTAGCCTATATATTTTTAATGACTGTTTAACTATTTGGAAGCATTTCTTCTTTAGAGTTAACCGTTTTATGTCTAATTTAGCCTAGTTAGCCTTATCATATTGTTATCTATTTTCATCAGCAACAACATGAACAGAATTTTATTGCAATGCTATCTTTCAGAGGTGGGCAACGTGGCCTCTACTGATTGGGTATGCTTGGAGAATACAACTCCCAGGATACCCAATCAGGAGTTTGTAGTTAATTAGCTGGAGTGCTAGAATGTGTCATGCTGACATGATTTTATTACTTAGCATGTGCAGGTGCCATAATTTGTTTTTCACCAAACGTTGTAAACCTTTTATTTTACCTAACTTGTTAATTCCTTCATTTTATTTTTAATTTGAAGTGTTCCATTAAAGAGTTAGAGCAATACACATGACTGTGTGGTATTTGTAAAATTGATAACATTGCATCTTTGATCCTGACTGAAACGTGATTGATGGTGGTTGAAGTGGAGCTTATTAAGTTTAAAGGAACAAAAAACAATTTGACAAGCAAGAACATATCAATACATTTAGTAAGTGAAAGGGGAGTCTTTTACATTTAATATTTATATATATATATATATATATATATATATATATATATATATATACACACACAACTATAGTCTATATTGTCAGACACTGAAAATATTTTGTAATCTATTCATGTGCCGTGGGCGGTTGATCTACAGGCTGCCAGTAGCAACTTCCTTTACATACACTGGAGAGAGAGGGCAATGCTATGTATGGAGTACTGTTGTGAAGGAGAGAAAGTGTAATCTGCTGCATGGCTTGGCAAGCTCCGAGATTCCATAGAATATGTGTATGTGGAGGTGTGTTTTGTGATTTGTTGTAGGTGGTGGTTTGAGGCGTGGTCAGGGAAGGGGTTGGGTAAATTCACATGTCTATGTCCATGGACATTCTGTCCCTAACAGTTTGCTACTTTGCTTTATTATATAAATCTGTTATGTTAGAGGTTTTAACGACACCTGTAGTTTACTCCTTAATTTATCATTTTGTATTGCAGGATATTGTGACTATCCCAGTTGTTTAGAAGAGATCCTATAATAGTGGTACTTAAAAAGTTACTTTCACTTACATATATTACTCAAAGGTGATGTTGTAATAGAATACTGCAAGAAAATGCGACTCAAGTCTTAAGGAATATCCTACCTCTGTTACTACTGCCAGATAATGGCCCCTCTCTTCTTTTTTTTTTTCTTTTTCTTTTTTTAAAGATTTTATTTTTGCAAGGGTCAACCAAAAGTCACATTCTGTACAGCACTGTTATAAACATCTGAAGAATACATATGCAATAAAACATACAGCGTCTTATTAGAAAAGAGCATTAGTAAGGATGTTGACCCAATTTTTCAAGGGAAGCAATAATTTTAGAAAGAGAAGTAAGACTGAGGAGAGTAAGGAGGGGGAGGGGGAGCGTGGCGGGCCGCCTAAGAATAAGAGAGAGGAAGGAGTGTAGTAGAATATGGAAAAAAGAAAATGAAGAGATGGGAGGGATGGAATAGGGAAGGTAAGAAAGGATCCAGATGGAGTGATGCTGTAGAATCAAATGACAAAAGGGGTTTGGATTTGGAAGTATGAGGTCCACGGCGGCCAAACCTTAATGAATGACTTAGAGGTGTTACGGATTTTGCATGTCATGTATTCCATTTGATAAACATACCAAATCTTGCCAATAATCGTCTGTAGGGTTGGAGCATTGGGCTGCTTCCAGTCCGTAGCAATTTGGCATAGGGCAGCAGAGACTACATGGCGAAACATTTTCATTTGATGCTTGGTGGCCGATGGGATCCCGAGAGGGAGAAGGAAAAACCTGGGAGAAAACGGGATGTCAAGCTGCAGTAGCTGTGAGGCAAAGTCCCGAAGTTCCGTCCAAAATGGGGCAAGTTTAGGACATTGCCACCAGATATGGAGGAAGGACCCTTATGCGCCACAATCTCTCCAACATGTGCTAGATGAATCTGGGAAGATTTTTTTGTAGTTTGGTTGGAACCAAATACCAACGATAAAGTAGTTTATAAGCATTTTCTGTCAGTTTAACACAAATTGAACTGGAGGCTGTGTTAGTTCTAATTTCCTCCCAGTCTCCATTGTCTAGTGTTTCCCCCAGGTCTCTCTCCCAAGCCCTCTCATGAGAATCTCGGTCGTCCGAATCAGGGACTTTGAGTTCCCAGTATAGTAAGGAAATTAGACCTTTGGTAGAAGATCGCCGTAGCGAAAGCGCTTCGAAAAAGGTCAATGGACTACAACCTAGAGTTAATTTATTGGTAGAGTGAAAATTTCTTAATTGCAGGTATTGGAAAAAATGTGTTTGGGGTATTTAAGTTTTGTTTTTAACTCATCAAATGAGGGAAATGAGATGTGTTTGGTGATATCGTTGAGGTAGCGTATGTCTTTTCGTTTCCAGTGTTCAAAAGATGAAGTTATACACCCTGGTGAAAATTTGGGGTTATCAAAGATTGGAATGATCGGGCTGGGAGTAGGAGCAAGGTTAAATTTCATGTTTGCTCGATCCCAAAGAGATAACGAGTGGGCTACAATTGGGTGATGAGAAACGGATTGTGGACAATGGCCCCTCTTTTCATTGTTTAGATATTATCCTCTCGATCGCCCTATCCCCACATAGCCAGTTCAGAAATTAGTCCTGTTCCTTCCATCTTTGTAACATATTTAAACCATCACTTACTTTGTGTGGCTTAACTTTTGAGGCGGCTATCTTGAAAGCTGCAGCTGGGCTCATTCATGCCATTCATTCTCTGCTGTCCCCTTCTGTCAACAAACTTTCCTGTTCCCTTTTAGAATAAAATGTTAAAACCGAATGCTGACTTTAAAAGTCATTTACCCCTCTGTCCTGTGTTACATATGTAACATGTCTATATACACACTTAAAGGCACAGTGACCTTTCTAAAAAAAACAAAAAAAAACCTTACATTTGGGTATTGTGCATTTAAAAAAAAGTTAGGAATGTATAATTATATCCTGTTCTAACACTTTACATAGTAGCACTCTTGTAGAAACCACCTGTAGGTAAGGTAAACTCTTCTGAACAATTGGTTTGGTCTCTGTCCCATGATTTGTTGTGCCTTTAAAAAGCATCCCTGACCTATTCCTGTGTCAGTGCATCAGAGCGAGGGAATGTGTGAATTGGGGACATTGCTAGATCAATAAACGACAGCAGGTATTATATTTAATATATTTGTATTTGTGATACACCTGGCAGATGACAGACACAAACATCTTCTTGCTTGGAAAAACTGCTTTTTATTGGTCACGTTACACATGGCACAGCTAACTCTTGTCAGGATCACACCAGGCAACCTTCGCTCTGGCTAGACACCATTCACTGCCTAGTCACTTGCCAACTAGCTGGTGTCTGTTGTCCTGTCCACAAGCACAAACAGTTTTTTAACCTACACCCAAGAACTACAAGCCAATCAAAGAGAATAACAAAACAATTTTATTTAATAAAAAAATAAAATAATTATATATATATATATATATATATATATATATATATATATATATATATATATATATATATATATATATAAATAAATAAGGTGGCACTCAAGGATTTTCTTACACAATCTTTCCAGCAATAGGTGTTTTGTGAGATTCTGATGTTTCAGTTAGATGTATAACTTTCCTCAGGGAAATGATATAACCAAAGTGCACACTTTGATAATTGTTAAGGGGGAGCACGGCTGGGATGTGCGTCGATTGGCCATGTGTGTGGCTAGTGTATGTGCCGATCTGGCGCGCACATGGACACAATGCACTAACTGTTGCCGTCGCGGGCACGGACGTATTGATTGACTGCATGCAGTCAATCAAAACACCCCACGGTGCGTGTCAGCTCAAGTTGGCATGTACACAGTGAAAACGCACCACACATACCTGGCCGCTAGGGAGGCTGAACTATATCCAGGTCTGAACTGTAAGTGCCAGACACGGCACTACTCCCTCACTCTCTTTGCCGCCTGACTTTCCCTGGACAACGAGAATACACTACAGAAAAGGATTGGACAAGGCATTTCACTACACTACAGAAAAGAACTCTATTACAGAAATGTTACCTACATAACAGAAAAAGATTTGTATCCAGGGTACAAGGATTTGATAAGCATCATATCTGTTTATATATGTCTGCCTTTTTTTGTTTATGTAAATATATATGTAATAGGAATTCCCCTAAAAAACTGAAAGGAATTTGAAATATATACACTAAATGGACAAATGTATTTGGCCACACCTGTTAATTATTGAATTGAGGTGTTTTAATCAGACCTGTTGCCAGAGGTGTATAAAATCAAGCACCTAACTATGCAGTCTCCCTTTGCAAACATTTGTAATACAAAATGGATCGTTCTGAAGAGCTCAGTGACTTCCAAGTGTGGGACTGTGAGGAGATGCCTCTTTTGCAATAAGACTGTTTGTGAAATTTCATCCTGGCTGGATATCCCATGGTCAACTGTAAGTGATATTAGAAAGTGGAAGTGTTTAGGAACAACAAAAACAACTCGGCCATGAAGCGGAAGACCACGTAAAATCTGCGTGAAGTCAATGACTGCTAAAATGCATGGTGAGTAAAAGTTGCCAATGCTCTGTTGATTCCATAGCTGAAGAGTTTCGAGCTTCCACTGGCATTAATGTAAGCACAAAAACTGCGGCGGGAGCGTAATGGAATGGGTTTCCATGGCCAAGCAGCTGCATGCAAGCCTCACATCACCAAGACAAATGCCAAGCGTCGGAGTGTGGAGCAATGGAGACATGTTTTCTGGAGTGACTAATCCCACTTCTTTGTTTGGCAGTCAGATGGGCGAGTCTTGGTTTGGCGAAGATCCGGGAGAGTGTTGCCTGCCTGACTGCATTATGCCAACTGTGAAGTTTGGTGGAGGATTAATAATGGTATGGGGCGGGTTTTCAGGGTTTGGGTTAGATCCTTTATCTCCAGTGAAGGGTAATCTTAATGCTTCAGAATACCGAGTCATTTTGGACAATGCTATGCTTCCACCTTTGTGGCAACAGTTTGGGGAAGGCCCATTTCTATTCCAACATTACTGTGCCCCAATGTACAAAGCAAGGATTACAAAGACATGGTTTGATGAGTTTGGTGTGTACGAACTTGACTGACCTGCACAGAGCCCTGACCTCAACCCCATCGAACACCATTGGGATGAACTGGAACGGAGATTGCTAGCCAGGAATTCTCGTCCAACATCAGTGCCTGACCTCATAAATGCTCTACAGAATGAATGTGGGCGCAAATTCCCACAAAAACACTTCAACATCTTGTGGAAAGCTGCCTAAGAAGAATGGAAGCTGTTATCTCTGCAAAAGGGGACCAACTTCATATTAAAATAAATGTATTTGAATACAATGTCATTACAGTACCTGTTGGTGTAATAGTCAAGTGTCCAAATACTTTTGTCCATATAGTGTATATATGAACTGTGAATTAGGCTTTCTGTGTTGACGGTAAAATACTTTCTCTTTCATCCATCTGGGGGACACTGCTCACCATGGGGTTGTGTGAGGGGGAGGAGGAGTTGGCACTTAACTAGTTAATTCAATGAGCTGCCGACAGACCCCTCCCCCTGCAACTCCTATGTACTTCCAGTTTGTTAGGTGCCCAAAGGAGTTGGGCTTATTTTTCGGTGGACAGCGAATTTTATTTCACTGTGTATCTGGTTTTTGTTTTATTTTCCTGGGGTTTTTTTTTTTTTTGTTTTTGTTTTTTATTTTCCTTAGGTGCGAGTGTGCTTTGTTAATACAGAGCACACTCGTTAAAAGGAGCAGCTCTCAGGAGAGCCTAACGGCTTGCGCTGACAGGATAGATTTTTTTTTTTACTGGGCTCCTATACAGTGTGACAAGTGGCTTATACAAGCCACTGTCACACTGAGGATGGTTAGATTGACCGGCACTGCCACGAAGGCAGAGAGTGCCGATAATCTCCACAGTGAGGCTGCCATCTTGGAACAGAACAAGTCACCTTCTCAGAAAAGGAGGGGGGGAACTTGGTAGTGCGCTTCCCGGACTGACAGAGTTCAGAGGCACTGCAGATAGCTGGATAAAAGACACAGTGGCAATTACTGCTTATAAAAGAAGCAGTAAATTGCTTGGGCAATATTTTGGCTGCAAAGGAGCAGACAATGATGGGGAGAGTTAAGTGAATAGAACTCCCCCGTCTGTACTACACAGTGGACTCGTCTGGCGCCAAATTTGCCCGGGAAAGGAAAAGAATCAGCTTCTGAGGCTAGCAGAGCTGCTGACAGGCTTCTCCCTCTTCTGTTGCTTAGTCCAGGAAGGCTAAGTACCCAAACTTTTGTCTATATACTCCCTATTTTTAAATAGTGTTGTATTAGAACACTGTGATATGCATATACATTTTTGGGGCATAGTATATTACATGTATACTTTTGCTCTCACATATAACAGTCATACAGGGATACTATCTTTTGACCTTGTCATAGATCAGTTAGTATCTTCTTCTTATCTCTTGTGTGTTTGCCTGTTTTCTTGTTGACTGTACTGTATTACCTTAAAATGTCTGATAAGGGTAAAGCACCTCAGGCCAAATATTATACTTGTTCGAAGTGTAACACTAAATTGCCTAGTGAACACCAGGACCCAGGGGCGCTCTGTGCTGTCTGCGCGGGGGCTTCTGTGGCGGCGCAGCCACAGACTATCGCCCTAGCTATGACAGAAACACCAACGTGGGCGGTTGCCAGGGCCTGATTAAGGGTTCTGGCCGCCCTAGGCTAATACGGCCGCAGCGCCCCCCCCCCCCCCCCCCCTCCGAATATATAGGTGTATAGCAACACTCCTGGATATGAATGTTCAGGTGTATTCTCCAGCATTCAAATTTAGACAGATTGTGCCATTGTCTCTTACCTGTCCTTGCTCTTCTCTCTTGCAACTTTGTTATCCTCTCGCTGGCTTCTGGAAAGTTGGCGTCCTTTTTTGAAAATGCAAAAATGTATTATAATGCAAACCCTGAATGATTAGGCCCTTTAGTTAAAACAAAACACTCCATTATGGCCAGCTAAAAGTACCCCATTGGACAGGCATATATAAGCAATATCTGAATATTTGTTGTCAATCAAATACAAACCTCTACCAGCCCCATCTCACTAATATTTAGTATTCTAGTGATTGCTGAGACCACCCATGTGAACACCACACAATCATGAGATTCTGCCCCCCAAAGCTGCTCTATTTTTTAAATACCCCCTGCAGCCATTTTCCTTAACCACAACCCCCCCCCCCCCACAGCCATTTTCCTTAACCCCTGCTGCAGCCATTTTCTTTACCTCCCACCCTGCATCCATCCCCCTTGCAGCTATTTTCCTTACCTCCACTCTGCTAGCTAGCTATCCCCCCCCCCCCGTCACATCAAAACTCCCCAAGTCACATATATCAGCCCCCCTCCTCTGCCCTCCTTCATACATATCAACCTCTCTACATCCCTATAGATTTTCATGGCAGCCCCCCCATCCCACCCTATAGATTTGTATGACAGTCCTCCTCTCCCTCCCTATACATATGCATGACAGTCCCCCCTCTCCCTCCCTATAGATATGCAGGGTAGTCCCCCCCCTCCCTATAGATATGCAGGGTAGTTCCCCCCCTCCCTATAGATATGCAGGGTAGTTCCCCCCCCTTCCTATAGATATGCAGGGCAGTTCCCCCTCCCTATAGATATGCAGGGCAGTTCTCCCCCTCCCTATAGATATGCAGGGCAGTTCCCCCCTCCCTATAGATATGCAGGGCAGTTCCCCCTTCCCTATAGATATGCAGGGCAGTTCCCCCCCTCCCTATAGATTTGCAGGGCAGTTTCCTCCCCCTCCCTATAGATATGCAGGGCAGTTCCCCCCCCTCCCTATAGATATGCAGGGCAGTTCCCCCCCCTCCCTATAGATATGTAGGGCAGTTCCCCCCCCTCCCTATAGATATGCAGGGCAGTTCCCCCCCCCTCCCTATAGATATGCAGGGCAGTTCCCCCCCCCCTCCCTATAGATATGCAGGGCAGTTTCCCCCCCCCTATAGATATGCAGGGCAGTTCCCCCCCCCCTCCCTATAGATATGCAGGGCAGTTCCCCCCCCCTCCCTATAGATATGCAGGGCAGTTCTCCCCCCCTCCCTATAGATATGCAGGGCAGTTCCCCCCCTCCCTATAGATATGCAGGGCAGTTTCCCCCCCCTCCCTATAGATATGCAGGGCAGTTCCCCCCTCCCTATAGATATGCAGGGCAGTTCCCCCCCTCCCTATAGATATGCAGGGCAGTTCCCCCCTTCACTTACCTGTCGTTGTGCCAGCGTCGCTCCTCTCCTCAGATCAGCAGATAGGAAGTGAAGACGTCCTGCTTCCTGTCTGCTGCACAGCAACAGGCAGCCTGGCGATTGGCTGTGTGTTGCTAACCACTGACCACCAATGCTTTTGATCGTCAAGCCCTCCATCCCCCCGCAGCGACCCCCCCCCCCTGCGGCGACCCCCAGCGGCGACTTGTGGCTGAGGTCCTGGGAGGCGAACTTTGGGTCCAAAAAGTCTTGAATCTCTCCCTTATACCAGCGTAGTGTTATTCGGGCTGGAATTAAATTCCATGATTTGCCAGGCTACGGGAGGCAAGAGTACCTTTTGCCAGTCAATGCTCCAAGGCCTAGGACTCCTAGGTTTGGTTCATTTAGACAGCCCTTTCGTGAGGGCCCATCTGGCAGAGGTCAGACTTTTAGGTCCAGATCATCGGGTGCCAGGAGACACTCACTCCGAGGTAGGTCTTCCTCCTCCTCCACAAGCCGTCCCTCTTCCAAGCTTCCAGATAAACTGGTGGCATGACGCCCACCCCCCATATTGGTGGCGGTGGGGGGACGTCTGGGGGGTGGGCGTCATGCCACCAGTGGAGTGGGGGGACGTCTGCTACTGTTCAGGTATCGGTGGGCAGAGTCCTCGGAGGACAGTTGGATTTGCAGGATCATGACAAGTGGTTACATAATAGACTTTGCGGGCCCAGCCCTTCGGAGGTTCTTTGCAACCAGCTTGCCCCACCATCCACAGAAAAGACTATGGTTGCTTCTCTTCTTTCGCAGGGAGTTATCATAAAAGTCCCAGAAGAACAAAGGAGACAAGGGTTTTACTCCCAAAGCCTCTTACCAGTCAGTCTTAAATCTAAAGCAGTTGAAACTTCACCCGAGGTTGGTCACATTTCGAATGGAATCCCTGAGATCGATTATCAACAGACTGGAGGCAGGTCAGTTCATGGTGTCAATAGATATCAAGGACGCCTACCTCTACATTCCCATCTAGAAAGCATATCGGGCTCTCCTCAGATTCACGTCTGGGTCAGCCCACTATCAGTTCAGGGTTCTTCCACTCGCCTTGCAGCAGTGCCTCGGGTGTTTAAAAAAATTATGGTGGTGATGGCAGCTTATCTTCATTCCAGAGGGGTGCAATTAGTGCCCTATCTGGACGACCTACTAATCAAGGCTGCTTCGCCTCTTTTGCTCGAGGAACACCTTTGACTTACCATCAGTATTCTGGAGAGACATGGTTGGGCTCCTAAACCGCCCCAAGTCCCAGTTAATTACTTGTCAGAGAATTACTTTTTTGGGACTGATAATGGATAAACAGTCAGAAAGTGTTTCTTCCAGAGGACACGATACGGTCCCTGCGGGACTCGACAACCCGAGTTCTGTCCTGCCGGAGACCATCGGTCCTTCTGTGCATGCGCTTACTAGGGAAGATGGTATCGGCCTTCCAGACTCTCCCTTATGGTCGAATCCACTCTGTGTTTTCAATGGGACCTCCTCAGCAAGTGGTCAGGATCCCATCACAAATTACAGTGTCAGCTGATTCTCTTGTCTCCGGAAGCGAAACATTCTCTGAGATCGTGGTTAGCCCAGAACAACTTGTTATTTGGCAGGTCCTTTGCCCCTTGGCCTTGGATCCTAGTATCCACAGACGCAAGCCTTCGGGGGTGGGAAGCTGTGGCTTTTCATCTGAGACTTCAGGGGCTCTGGTCAGCTCAAGAGACCTCTCTCCCCATAAATATTTT
Source organism: Mixophyes fleayi (assembly GCF_038048845.1). Taxonomy (NCBI): domain Eukaryota; kingdom Metazoa; phylum Chordata; class Amphibia; order Anura; family Limnodynastidae; genus Mixophyes; species Mixophyes fleayi. The sequence continues at coordinate 85,339,016 of NC_134407.1, read as the reverse complement.
AGAACTAAAAGCCATGTTAAAGTCCTGAAGGGAGCGCAGTTTATCCTTCAGGGATTACTGGTCCGTCTGCAGTCCGTAAATGCTACGGCAGTGTTGTACGTAAACAGACAGGGAGGCACTAGGAGTGCAGGTGCGATGGAGGTGACGAAACAGATTTTTTGCATGGGCCGAAAACCACGTGTTATGACCGTCTAGTTGCTATCGAATAACGATTGTCCACTTCCAGTGATGTGGTTCCAACACACAATGTGATTTAATAGCCAAAAGTAGCAGAATAACAAGTAACAAGAATAAAATAAGTACAGCCGTTACTTAGCAGGCGCCCTGGATCCAGTATACAGCCTTCAATCCAGAAGTTTGTGGTCAAAAAGACTGAACACTGGTCCCAGGACCCCTGCTTATATACAGTTAGTGGTACAGTGAAAACAATACAGACGAGTTGGCTTGCTCTACATTGATTCAGGCTTAAAGAGGGTCCAGTGCAATGCAGGTCATTGGCCAATTCTCCTGGAAATGTACTCCTAATCGTCCCGCCAACAACCTGTTTAAACTGGTCTATTTGCATTACACAGACAATATCATTCTTAACCATTTATTCCCTACAATTCATATCTAGCATACGCAAGGTGCGATCAGTTCGGTGATAGAACCGGACGTCTGCGAATAAATAGGGGATTAGAATGATACCAGACATGATATGTTTTCTGTGACCTGAACCCTAGATCTCACTAACATGTATATAACATTATAATATTTAACCATAAACTCTGCTACTTTCTACCTAAATGACTATGTGTTGCAACTACTTTTACATGTGAGCTAATTACAAGTGTATTTGTGTGTGTAAATGTGTGTATAAGTGTTTGTCACGTATTGTGTTTTTAATGTCTAAAATTTGCCAGAAAAGTAGAACACATTTTCTACATCATAAGAACTCAGAGCAAGGACACACCCTGTCCAGCATCAATAAATATCAAAGCCTCAAAGAACAGACTTGCTTGCACTTCAATCAATTTAATACATTTTATCCTATTGGGGTAAACTTGGACAACATTCGTAATAGAGAGGTAAGGCAGCTGTGTAAATGTCAGTTATTAACACCCAGAAAAATAGATACATTCACTTCAGCTTAGAGGGCAAAATTAAGTAACCAATGCTATTCCCGTCCAAACTTTACACAGACAGTTGGGCAGTCACCACAAAATATGCAGTTCACTGCCACAATCACATTAAGAGATGGAGATTGGATCACATACTCTCGCAGCTGTTGCAATATGCTTGCATATTTTGTTTTTACTGCATATTATTCAGGAAACAATATTTTTGGGTATTTGCATATTTCCAATACAAATTCACTTTAACCATATAGATTATGTAAATTATAAATCTGATTTAACATTATAATTAAACTGTTGTGATACATGATAAAGTAAAAATACAATAACATAATTTCTGATAAACTCCATAGAGTGGCAGTTTAAGGCTATTACAACAATGGTTAATATTAGACTGGAAGATGATGATTAGATTTTCCTAGAGATATGTAGCACACTTTAATGCAACAACGTGATGGAAATGTAACAAAAATTGTATTTTTCATTTGGTCCTGTTAGATTTCAGGATTATGGAACAGATACCCGGCACATTTCTCCCTGTAACAATATGCGCTTTGAAGCATATGAACATGGTAAAAACTGCCATCTAAAATTTAAAATGCAGATCTTTGTCATTTCCTTGGATTTATGTGCAACTTCATAATTAGTCCTCTCTAAAAGAGACAAAGGATCGTCATCATCTATTTATATAGCGCTGCAAAGTTCCTGCCCACCAGAAAGGGAATGATCTCATTGTTATGGGTAATAACTCTGCAGATGAAGCGGCCAAACTGGCTGGTTTATCTGGGATTTTCTGAGACCCAGATTACAAAGAAGTATAATTTTTTAAAGTGATACGAAACAAGACTCTGGGTCCAGTGTCCTTTGAAGAGGAACAAGTAAAGGATCCTCTTCTTATACCCCACATTACTACACCACAAGGTCCCTGGTCAAATAAACAGGGCATTCTGTGTCACACGAACAATGAGGGTTCAGAACCCTTGCCACTTGTTCCTGCACATCTTCAGGGAGAGCTGACAAGACTCAACCATCAGCTCCTCGGACACACTGGCTGAGATAAACTCATGTCCCGATTAAAGGACAAATTATACTGGTCAGGGATGTCGAAGACAGTGGAAATTGTCACACAACAGTGTCTTGTGTGTGCACAAGTGAACCCCATAGCTCCAGCTCTCAAGCCGGTTCTACAGCGTGTGAAGGACCATGGGCTGCCCTACAGACAGATTTTATAGGACCACTACCAGCCGGCAGTCACAATTGTCGGTATGCCTTGGTAGTTGTGTATATATTTTCAAAATGGGTTGAGGACATCCCAACTATAAATGACTCTGCTACTACCACAGTAAGGGTCTTATGGGAACAGATCCTGTCACATTGGGGCGTTTGCAGGATCAATGAATCTGATCGGGGAACACACTTTACTGCAAAGGTCATGAAAACGCTTTGTGAACTATTGGACATAAAACAGTGATTTTCTGTCTTTGATTGGGATAATAAATTCCTATACCTGTGTGTACCACTGTGTAGGGCCTTAAAATTACAGCACCACGTGAATAAAACAATATCACTTTGGATTCCAAACTTACATGCGAATAATCTCAATTTATCGTGGTTTCCACAGACACACTAAGGAACTTCTTCTCTACAGATGAATCCTGTCTTTCTTGTGCACTGATCCTTGCAGCATATACCAAAACACAAATGCTAGCAATAGTGCATTGTCCCCATAAAAAGCATTTAATGTTCAAACAATAAAATATATAAAACACAAAAATTCTGTTTTTTTCACGGAGAAAAGCAGGCACCACCTATGAAGTTGGACCCTTACCCCATTAAAGATGGAAATAAGCATGTAGTAGAAATCTCTGATCCCTCTGGCTTTTATAGTCCAAACCCAGAAACTCCCAGCCTCCCCAGCAGCAATGTGTGAGTGCTGATTCACCACACACATGTGGACGCTGTGTGTGGGCCAGGGGTGATGATGTCACTACCCCTGGCGTCTTTCCCCCACTATGTCGCTCACAGTGGGGTTCCTTAGTGTCACAGCGCATGCACAGGAGTGTCCATACACATGCAGAGATTGGTGCATGCACAGTTGAATATTGTACATGTGCACACCACAGCAGCCCGCCCCCCTTCACACTTATAGATCACAATATGATTGTATGTGCATATTTTTTATGAAATGTTTCATAGCTTTTTAAATGTTTCAAAAGTTATTGAATTAAAAAAAAATAATAATTCTTGTTTCCTGAACACTCCTATATCTTTTTATGGTGCTTTATGAACAACTTATCACTCCTTTAAGTGAGGTGCTTACGAATGAGATACATTTTAACACATAAGACCACTAACTTTATGTATGGCGTGAGATAAGTGCTGGTTAATGTAGGTATCTATAGGCACGCATTGATTTAGTTGACCAGTAATTGTTGACAGAGAAGAGTCATCAGTAGGGGATATACTTTGTACATATACAGCAATACTGTAGCAACACTATTGTGGGGTGTCATCCTGCATTGTTTCTGCTATTTGTGTGGTGTTGCTTCTTAGAAGTGCAATTTTACTTCTCGTATAGTAGCTACAGAGGATTTGATGTGAACGAATAATAAATTATTTTTTCTGATTGCTTCAGGACAGAATTATTTTCTTGCAAAAGAAAATGGAAACATTTTTGAACATTGGAAAGAAGCATTCTAGTGAAGAAAATGAGTATAAGTATTTCTGTCCTGACCTAAATACTTATCACGTTATTTTGACCCAACTACTTAAAAATCTGGACTACCCCATAACTATTTGGATATAGGAGTGCCTTAAAAAAATTATGGAGAGCCTAAGGGTGGCTCAGAAAGTTTGGGTACCATAGATATAGGCTGTGATTACCCTTTCTATTTTTTTTATTTATTTATTTTTAAATAAAATGTGTTTTGTTTTTAAATCTAATCATCGGTAATGGGGTTTAGACACATTTCTTGAGTATGGTTCAGTTGCCAGTAAATGTATTATTTTTGTCTTTCACAATAGATTTGTAGTTTTTAGCAGCCACAATAACTTTGCACCCTGGAAATTGTACAATGAAATACATTAACATGTATGGTGCTGTAATTTTGTGATATATGATATTATGGTGTTTTTACACTGAGGTCAAAGCACCTTTGAAAGTAAAAATAAGTAAATAAAATTATATACACCCTACAGTATTTAATTATTTACCAACTGCATGTATGCAAATATTATCCAAATGTCATCCTATAGCAGGCCTGGTCAACCTGGAGCTCTCCAGATGATATGAAACTACAAGCCCCAGCATGCATTGTCAGCAGATAGCCAAACAATAACTGCCTGTGCCGTTATATTCCAGTTTAATACAGGTTAACCTGTTTTTACTTTTGCTATGCGCTGCCAAGTTGGATAACCCTCACACACACAAGTGCCAAAGGACACTATGCTCTAGACCAGTGCTCTGCAACCTTTTCTCACCCTCGGCACACCACAGCCCTTCTCAGAATTCCGCAACACATCAAAAGCAAATATATAAAGCAGGAATTACGTGTTATTTTTTTATGTGATAAATTTAACATCGCAGCCTATAACTTTTTTTTTTTTATTATAACGATTAACTATGTTGGCTTATAACTATAATTAATATCTTTTAACTGCAACTAATGTGATACCTGTCTGACAGGTAAGACATGAATGCCCCAGTGGTTGCTATGTCTTCAGACATAAGTTCCTTGTCTGTGATACCACTAATTACACAAATGATTTAATGATATTCTACACCTAGCATAAATACAGTACATTCTAATTAGCTGGACAGCTGATATGTGCAGTATAAAGTAAAAGAAATTGTTAAAATCAATATAGAATATTGTTGTTGGGAACCGTGTAAATGATAATTTTGTTCGCAAGTTATTTCAGGCTGAGCGCTGTTTACGTGAACTCTGATAAGTACACCAGTATTATTGCACAATATGAAACCTTCTATAGGAAGTGACTGCAGACGTCCCTGTTCCGAAAGAGCTAGCACTTTAAGCCCAGGGACAGAGTGCCACTGCTTGCCGACATTGTTGTGCTGTCAGTTTACAGTTAATATGGGAAAGGAAAAAGACAGCAGATTTCAGAGGTTAAAAGAAAGTTATATGAACATAAACTCACTAAACAGCAAGCAACAGGAAAAGGGCAGTGCCAGCTCCATACCCAGGGAAAGGTTAAGTAGGGAGGAGGGTAGGATAGTGGAAGGGGAAGTTAGGAAAGGAACATACATGGGAGAGAGGAGGAGCAGAAATTTAGGAGCGTCTCAGACTCTAAGGCAGTACCTAAAGCAAGGGTGAGAGACCTGAGCTTAACACACATGTAACCTGCTGTCTGCAAAGAAAAAAAAAAAAAAAAAAAAAAAGCCAATTCTGCTTGTGTGAAGATACCGGGTTTTCTGGCCCAAGGCTACCCACTTCACGCTGGCTGGCCACCCACAGATGCCTCACTATGCCAGGGAAGTCTACCCAGTACCTTCTAGGATTCGTACAATCACTCAGGCAAATGCAGTTAGAAAGTAAAACAATACATTTATTGAAATAAAAACAATCACTAGGGGCCTGATTAGTATTCTGTTTTGCACATAAGTTAAATACTGACTGTTTTTTCATGTAGCACACAAATACTTGATAGCTTATTTGTACACTTAAATTTAAACTTGATATTTGTGTGCTACATGAAAAAACAGTCAGTATTTAACTTATGTGCAAAACAGAACACTTATTTGCACCCCTTGCATTGTAATTTGGTTTTGTCCAGGAGAATGAAATAAGAAGATTCTCAAGTTAAAGATCCTTAATGAATCAGGCCCGAGATTATTATGTACACACAGTAAATAAATGGCAGGCAGGTTTACCACATCATCTGTCCCTTACCCCACTAGCTTAAGAAGTTAGTCACCTGGCTGTCCAGACTTGACAACCCATGGATCTCCCTCAGCTGCATATGTAGACTGGTAGAGAATGACAACTCAAAAGCTATACCTTGCACCTTCCATGAATGAAATTCCAGATTGACCACCACCTCCCCCCCTGGAATGGCTCCTTATATCTTGGGTCAAATTTCCCCAGTGCTTTCCTCTCTGGCCAAAACTCTCCTTGTTAAACATGGGTCAGTGCTGGACAAGGGGGGGGTTTGGAGAATTGTCCTTCTACAGAACCTCCCGTGCTAGATGGCCTGTCTGGAATAGTCTTCTGAGAACAATTGACACTAATTAGTTTAGCCCCAGCAGTATCTTGCAACTTGATCCCTACCCATAACCCCCTGGCTTCACTTTAAGGACAATGAACCGCCACCCAGCTGCTACATCACCAATATACATTTCTCTGTCCTACCACTGGGGGACACTGCGTTACCTTGGGGGGTATAGTAGGTGGGTCTGGAGTTAGGCACTTATAAACTTGTTTGTCTCCCTGACTCATCCCCCACTATGCCCCTCCTCTGTAGCTGACTCCAGTTGTTGTAAGTGCCTTCTGGAGAAAGGTCACTTCTGTATAGGGTCCTGCTTATTCTTAGTTTAGCAGTAGGTTTTCTTGTTTTTATTTTTCTTTCCTTTTCAGGTGCAGCGCTGGACTGAAAAGACCCAGAGGAGTGAATAGTCCCGGGGATTAATTCACTCTGAGTTCCAGCGCAGGTAAGCAGCTCTTCAGCACGCTTCCCTCGCACCTCTGCCGGCAGTCATCCCCTAGAGAGAACGAGCAAAGGGGCCATGTTTAATTTGTTTTAATTATGCCTTTAAAGGCAAACTTTTCATTTGGGCCATTTTTTATTATATATTTGGCCTTATAAACGGCTGCGGCCACAATCAGATATGCGGGCGGGAGTGAAGGTGTCTCCACCTCTCCTCTCCGCTCGCAGACTTGCCGGCAGCCTCCCCCCCCTCCTCTGCCCCTAGACAACGAGCAGTGGGGGAGAAGGACAGGCATCGCGCTCTGTGGAGGCGATGAAACTGTCAGTGAGGCCGCGCGCACCCTGGGCACGGCTGCAGCCATATTCTGTATATGGGCTGAGCAGTGGTGAGCAGGGGCGGACATGTTAGGAGAGGGGAGTGCACCTCCCCCTCTCTCTCTCCCTAATGGCGCGAACGGTGGCCATCTTGGATCCGGAGCGCGCACACATCAGTGCATGGTGTTCCTGACTGCCTCTCTTCACCTGGTAATGTTGGATCGTTTTTAATCATATTTGTAAACGATTGTCAGCCTACTTGCCACACAGTCAGGACTTTTATTTCAGAATCCTGTGACTGCTGTATATATTATAGGATTACCTTTTTGACAATATTGGTAGTTCCTATCCTCCTGTGACATCTTTTTCTTTTAAGGCAGATATACATTGATATGGGAATACATAGCTGTATGATATTCCATATGGTGACTGTGAATGGAATGTTTCCATAACTCTGGTAAAGGGAGTTCTATATATATATATATATATAAAATCCCTTTTGTTATGTATAGCCTCAGTTCCCAAGTATTGTGGCTGGGTAACTTTTATACAGTTTTTCAGATATGCGGTATGTCTCAGGAATTACCTAGGGGGTAATAAACACGCTGTTTTATATGCTCTACATTATTTATGTGACACAAAATGAATATACAGTGTTATCCCGTGGTAGGCTGGTTGGTCTGTATTGCAATATCTATATATGTATATATATGTGTACATCAGGAGCTGTGGCTCATCTGATATATACACGGTTTTGATTACATGGTGTTGTGGTTTCTATTTCCATAATAGCATATATATATATATTACCTGTTTAAAATATAGAACAGATTTATTCTGTGTCTTTATTTATTGCTGTTATATCAGCCTACAATCGGTGACTCCTCCAGGAGTAGATTACTCGCTGGTTGGCACACTCTGAAATTGTTATATATTTATGTGAATATGTGTCTTCAAAGTCTATTGTTAGACAATATTATTTCCTGTTACTTTGCCTACCGTTTCCTTATGTTTTCTGACGGATCAACTGGGAAATAGGAGTGACATTATATATGTGCGAAATGTAATTTTTGAATTATCTTTTCCACAGCCTAGCCCGAATGCCTCGGCACAGACTGCGGGGCTAAGGTCTACAAACAGGGTGCTCTCCTTTCGGTGTCAGCTGTTGTGCAGAAACAGGTCTGGTCTAAATCACTGTCACGTCTGGTGGCCGAACACATTAAGGTGATTTTTAAGTTTGAAATGGTACATGAGTATACCCTTTTTCATGCTTCTACACATGTTTACACTGTGCTGGTTAAGCTCCCACACAGCTTATATCTGTCCGCTAACACAGAAGCGGCATTACGCTGTTCAGGTATAAAACCATCCCGACAAAGATGCTGTTGTTCACCATCTTTCACAGATGGAGAGGATTTTATCTTTGACTGTTGCTACAGTCAAAATAAGGATGTAGTTTATTCCTCACCAGAGGATGTCTATTTCCATTTTGTTTTTACTATCAAGAGGAATATTCTTGCTGATTACACTTACGAGGTGGATAATCCCAGCTTAAACTGTACACAGTTTTCGCATTTGCAAGACAAACAGTCTATACTTGGTTTTCAACCTAAGTTTTAGTGACACCCTAGTTGGGAAAATGTTTATCCTCATATCTTAAACTCAGTGTCTGTCTTTTCTCAAAGACCAGGTAAACAGTAATAGGCTGGCTAGGTTTTCACCTTCCCTAACTCTCCAGAGTCAATACAAGGGAAGTAAACCCTGTTGGTGACAATCCTGTGGCTTTTCAGTTCGCTTATTCTGCTGTCCCCGGCGGGAGCAGACAAAGAAGTCCTCCTACACACAGCAGGGGCTGGTAAAGGATTTTATCTAGTGGCTTTCAAACAGAAGAAGTGCTCTAGCCTTTATTCACATTATGGGTTAATGGGGTGGTTTGTATTCACCCAGCAGCATCATAGCTGGTAGGCATACAGCTATTCAGCTATGATGCCTATAGTTAGCCACATGCTCACAGGACTACGTTCCAATATCGGAATTCTCAATTTGCTCTATTACAAAATGAGTATCCAAAGGCTTCTGGCGGTAGGTGTGCTTTCTTTGTTTTATGTCAGCGACACCAGGCCATGATGTTTACGTGTTCCATCCGTTGATCCTCTCTGTTGATCTGAGGTCAGGGCGCCACATTCCGAGTCAGGCTTAGCCTTACAGGGGTGGTTATAGTTTATGTGCTGTGGAAATCAGGTAAACATCCATAGATTTGTGGACATTCCCCGAAGGTGGAAGTTATTTATTACACCCAACGCTTAGCTTACAGCTAGACGTTTTTCAGCCAGAACATTATACTTGCAGCCTCTCAGCAAGAAGCAGGACTGCATTGGGTTCACAGGTGATCACTTTGAGCCTACCCAGCTTTTCGATTGTTCTACCACGCTAGAAGCGTTGGCTTATGCCTTGTATTCTAGTTCGGGGTTTTCAGTAGCTTCCTACCAAAGAACACGCTCATTTCTTTTCTACACAGTTCCAAATTGCTCCTGGCAGAATTTCTTTTCGGTTACAGGAGTTTCTGTTTTGCAAAATAGGATACCAAGTTTCTACTGGTATCTTTGGTTCTCCTTGTTCGTAACATCTCCCATGTCTCAACAGGGAGATTCTTATCAAGGAAGGCTGATTTCATGGCTTTGGACGTGCATAGCACCCCTTTGCCTTAATTCACTAATTTACCTTTCGGGTGGTGCTTAGTCACATTGTTTTTTATTAGTCAGTCAGTTGTTCTTCTTGGACAGAGGGTCAGAAAACCTGTAGAGATTCGGTCTCAGAATGCAGTGCTGTTGCATATTTGTAGCACTCATGCAATTCCCGTATCCTAATGCAGAATAGGGGTCGACCTGTGTATGGTCAGAGGGGTGTTCCTTGTGCCATCCTATGGGCCAAGCTAGACCAACTTATTATTATTATTGTTATTGAGGGCCGAATGCCTTAGCAATCAATCCTTTAACAGGTAGAGTGGGTCACCTCAGGGTAATACGTTTGTGCTCTCCTGGTTAGGTCATAGGGCTCTCTAAGAGGGAGCCCAGGTTCTTTTCACATGTTAACCTGTTTTCTCTATCGGCTCTCAATCTAATGACCCTCAGGTGGATTTGTCCATAGCCAAGTCGGGTCTCCCTAGAACTTAGGAGGTGATACACAGCTCCTATTTACTCGTGGGAGTTCAAGAGTTTCTAGGAGTGGGCGCATCCCAGCTAGTCTGGTGGTCCGCCGTATGTCTCGCAGAGCAGTGTTCTACTGTTTTAGGGGACTTGTGTTGTCGTCCCTCTTTTCCCGTTTTCAGAGCGGCCTCATCTCGTAGTTCGGCTCTTTTTGTTTTCATCATCTGGTTTGACGTTGTGGCATCGGATGGCTAACCTTTTCGGCCAGAGAATCCTTGCAGGGAGATGGTTGCTACCTTCAATTCAGCGGTAGAGATTCTTCCTCAGCTGTTTTCGTTGGGCTAGAAATTATATTTGGTTTAAATTTCTGAAATTTCACACGTCCCACTCAGGAATCTTTTAAAGAGTTTTCTTTACCAGCTGGCTTCTATGGGGTCTACGCCCTTCTTCTTTCAGCGTGCAGCTTCCGTGGCTCTGTCTAGCTCAGCGGAAGGTTGTTTTGCTTAAGTGGTTTCTTTATGCTCAGCCCACCTTTGGTTGGTTGTAGATTTCCAGGGAGTCTAGTTCTCGTCATCAGGAGGCTTTCTTTGGCCTCCGGTGACTCTGAATTAGTTAAGCTGTTAGCTCATGGTATGAGTGCTTCCTGGTATATATGTCGGGCTTACGTTGTTAGCTCTCTATATGAGTGCGCCCTCAGATATCGCTGAGTTAGTTAAGCCGTTAGCTCATGAAATGAGTGCTCCCTTGTTTATCTCTGAATGGTTTAAGCACTGTATCAGTGCTCCCTTAGATATCACTGAGTGACTTAAGCTGTTGCATCAGTGTATATGGTGGTCCTTTGTATATCATTGAGTTGTTAGCTCAATGCAGGCTGTTCTCTTGGATGTCACATCTCGTAGGGGATCTGGGGCAAGAGTGTGTATGGCTCTTCCTCATTTCCTTTATCAGAAACTTAGTGGCGGTTCGAGACATAATTGGTTATGACAATTAGTGCCTGCATTCCACTTACACAGAGATTGTAGTTCATCATTCTTGCGCCTCTTCTATTTGTGTAACGTTTCTCCGACGGGAGATAGTTTGTGCTCTTGTTCGCACAGTTCCTGTTAGGAATTTAATGCCCATTTAGCCTCTCTAACACTAAAGAGCGTAGGGGGGACAGGGTCTAGGTGGTCTCTTGCCACTGCATCATGACCAACATTCTGTCTGTACCCCTCTGCAGGTTCCAGTGCACTTTCCAGGAGAGTTGCAGCTTTTTGTACACCACAAAAGCGTCATTCAATGGCGCAGTTGTACAGAGTGGCAGCGTCTGTTTCTGCTGCATATTGTTTCTTTGTTGCATGCCTTTGCATTCACAAATGGAGGGTTTTGAACACAAAACATTGCCCACAGCCGTTCCAGAGCATTCCCGCCCTTGGACACAGCTTTGGTAGTTCCCCAAGGTAACGCAGTGTCCCCCAGTGGTAGGACAGCGAAAAGAGGCTTTTTACTCACCGTAAAATCAGTTTCTCTTACTACACTGGGGGACACTGCGCGCCCTCCCTTGCTCTGAAAGTAGTGCTATCTTTGGTGTTGCTTTTTTAGATTGCTTCTTCTCTCTTCCTGGCTTGGTTATACAAAACTGAAGTCAGCTACAGAGGAGGGGCATAGTGGGGGATGAGTCAGGGAGACAAACAAGTTTATCAGTGCCTAACTCCAGACCCACCTACTATACCCCCCAAGGTAACACAGTGTCCCCCAGTGTAGTAAGAGAAACTGATTTTACGGTGAGTAAAAATCCTCTTTTCGCTGTCCTACCACTGGGGGACACTGCGTTACCTTGGGGAGCTACCAAAGCTGTGTCCAAGGGCGGGAATGCTCTGGAACGGCTGTGGGCAATGTTTTGTGTTCAAAACCCTCCATTTGTGAATGCAAAGGCATGCAACAAAGAAACAATATGCAGCAGAAACAGACGCTGCCACTCTGTACAACTGCGCCATTGAATGACGCTTATTTACAATGAGCTACAATGTCCCCTTATCCACATGTAATTAGACACTGCATTTGTAGTCTGTTGAGCTGGGGGAACAAAAGCAAGGGCTATAAAAAGTACTTGCCATAATACACATTGTGCGAGAAACAGGATGGTTAGTGTTATCACACTTTTCTTCACAGCTTGTTATAAGCAGAATTGGCAGCACAGCAGTGGAGAGATAAGGAACATGCTTGTGGGAATGTCACATTCAAAAGTGTCACCCACGTAAAATAATGAGCCTTCACTAAAATATTTTACAAAGAAAACATACGGAACAAATAGTGAAATTTCCTTCCGGCAGGTCTTCCAGTTAACCATAGTATGACGCATGAACTGCCATAAACCTAGTGCTTTTCTTCTATTGGAGGCATCGCACGGCACACTGGTTGAGGAGCACTGCTCAAGACCAGGAGAGGCAGATTACTTACCTAGAGAGCTTTTGCTACAAGTCTGGCATAAGCTGCTCACAGCTAGGAAATCAGATGAAAGGGACTGTAACATTACTGTGTGTTTGTTTTCTACCTCACTACACTTATTGGCACACTTTTTTTTGACCCTAAATGCTCATTTAGGCTATTGTACACTCTCTGATAACTCTTGTTTCTTATTAGCCGCTATCTCCAAATTTTGTTCTTAGCATCTTTTAAATGTCTGTTTCATAATTAGTAAGTTTTTCCAATCTCTTAGCTGGCAATCTATAAAATTTCCACTTCTTGAACACTCACATATCTGACTACATCTCCCACTAGCTAGGAGTTGATACAACTTCTGTAATGCATTGAGTAAGGCAAGTTATTGAATCTTTTAACAATAAACAAGTTTAAACCCAATACACTGTGTAAACACAATATAACTTTTTTTTTTTTCATGTTATCCTTGGGGAAAAACTTAAATCAAACTGCCTATGTGAGTATGGACTTTACAACCATTTAGGAAGATACTGTTAGGTTCCATAACTACATATGAAGGGTTTAAAAGGAGATTCAACAGTCTACTCAAAAACCACTTACCAAGGAAAAAAATCCCATAAGCATCTACTCCCTGTCATCTTGTTTAATATATAAAGTAGTCACATACTGCTTGTTTTCCAGTAAACCAAATTGGACTGCAGGGATGTCTTCCTTCTGTTTCTCCGATTCTTGCTAATCACACTTATTTATCTCATGGTACTATATTCTTGTACATTTCTAACATATACCCAGAGGAGTAATATTAACTTACAAACATATGCCGTTATTACAACTAGTGCCATCTTTTAATTCAGTACCTGCCCATACAAAATTTATTAGTGCTCTTCTTTGAGTAGGACGCAAAGCCCCTATCAAACTCAATATTTACAGAGTGAAACTACATCCATCATAATTTATTTATAGGATGCCACAAATATACACAGCACATGGAAGGCAATATACAAGGGGACAAGGACAGTCAAGGTGGACAAAAGTAAAAAGGGAACAATAAGTAGGGAGAGCTCTAGTATAAGAGCTTACTATCTAGTCTTGGGCAAATGTTGCAACATGTGGAGGAAGTAGGAGTGGAGATTAAGACAGCAGAATAAATCCAGGGGAAAGGGCAAGTGCTTTGTAGGAGAGTAATGCAAATTGGATTTTGTCATTCATAACTGAGCGAGTGCCATGCTATAGATCGTCAAAGTTTTTGTTTTTTTTTTGAACTTCAGTTTGCAGGGAGGGGTTAAAGGGACACAATGCTGTGTACTGTAAACATCTATTTTGAACCCCTGCTTTTGCAAGAGGATAGTTTCTGACAAAGCTTTGAACAGTTGTCACACACCAGTTGATCTTTTTTCACCTCCCACACTCCGTATATAGCTCAGATTATGTTGTAGATCCCTATGTAATGTGTTATTTTGCAGCCACATGACAAGATGAGGCAAAAGCTACATATGTGAACTACAATTTTCCACTATATAAGCTAAATATTAGATCACAATTGCAAATCTAGCACTGATCAGGTCTCATCTGCTCTTATTAAAAAAAAAACAAAAAAAAACCTCTACTTGGGTATTCTCCAGCCATACATTACAGTGGACAAAAAATGGGAACTAAATCAAATCGTTGCAGCGTATGGCTTCAGCAAATTGGCCTGGAACGGAGGGGCAACAATGGTGCAATCTCACTGGGAAGCCTGTTCTACAGTGAAGCCAAACAGGATATAGATCATCCTCTGTCTAAGAGCAATATTAAAACACTAGAATAAATAAAGTTACATTCACCTATATACATTTTCTCTGTTCATCTTTATACTGCCGCCCTACATTTACTGCAAATATAATGCATTTGAAGACAGTGGTGAACATTTATAGCACATGCTCTCAATCAGGCAAGAACAAGCTCAGACAGCAGTGCTAATGTAAGCGACGCTCATCTCCCAAAAGCATATATTGGAGGGTCATTACATGGACCTTTGTGTTTAGCTCCACATCCAGAATCACAGCTATACTAGAGTTGAAGGTGATTTTTAAATTTGCATTTTCTAAGTGAAATATACATACCGGTAAATACATATTTTGACGTAACAGGTTTGTTTTAATTTAACTACAAGTACAGGAAACCTAGCATTACAATACAGTAAATCATTGATTTGGCAAAACAATTAAATAAGAGTAATTTTGTCTTGCGTTAAAACTGACAAGCGACCCATCTTGAGCAAGCCTATAGCTGTCAGCTGTTTCTGGATATGGACATCATAGTCTTTCAGGAACGGCTGTGGACTATGGTGCCTTTGTAACCACAGCCACAAAATCAGTTCAGCGTCAGTAAAATTTTCCAATCTTCCACCTTAAAGATTGTCCAATTCAGGGGTCCAAGTGCAAAGATTCACAGAACTGGATGTCCAAAAAGACTGAAAATTCAGTTCATTCCAAAGGGTGTAAATTGCTTGTGTTGTTCAAAATGTTTTTTTTTTATAATGACAGATGTGTTGAAGACCCCTTAATATGCTCCCAGTTGTTATATATAGCATAGATACTTGTAAGTGCTAGGCCGGCAAGTCCACCACGGGCGATTCCACGTAATCCAGCTAAGGGAGAAGAATTGAAGAAAGGTTACTTTACACTAAAATTCAGAAAAAAAAAAAAAATTAGCTTTACAGCCCTTCCCAAATGTTAGTCAGATTTCAGGCTTTTAAACCTCTTTCCATTTTGATTGTTAGTACAATTCTAGATTTATGAAGCAAAATTAAAAAAAATGTGCTATACACACACACACACACACTTGCTTGGGGCCTTCCGCAGAACTTGAAATCCTATGTTCTCAAACACATCAACCAAGCTTTAGAAAAAAAAAAATATGTATGTATAGTTTAAATGCAGTGCACAATCCAGCACATGACTAAATTATCTTTATCAAAGAATAGCTACCATGTCAAATGCCGTATGAGGGTTGATCTTTACACAGATTTCTTGATGCATTATTCTAAATTGCCTATTTCTTGAAAACATACAAGTCAATCCAAACTGGGAAGACCATCAGTCAAGGCAAATCGGGATGTCCCTGCTAATTATTTACTGCTTTGTGTTGGTCACCAATATGTTTGTACATATGTTTAAGCAAAACTACATATTTATCAAGTATTTTGCAAGTTGGACAGGAAACATAACTATCAAAATGTTGCAATGAGACAATATTTGAATTTCTGCAACTGTTCCACCTGTTATTTGCACATTTTAATGGTTATAAGTATATTGAGAAATGTGCCTTAATTTTGGTATTGCTGTTTGGGGAGATGTCCATCGGAGGTCAGGAGCCAACGGAAATCACCTTTAAGCCCCCTATGGAATGTATTACCTGTCTGGAGGATTGTAGAAATTGAGAGCAAAACATACCAGGAAATGTATAGGTTATTTTATTTATATATTCTCATTTATCAAGCCAAAGTCAAAAGCACATGTAAATGGTAGAACAGATATTTGGCTAAATGGCTGAAAAACGTACACTGCCATAACTTGAAATCTCATTTCTTCATTGCAATGCATGGAAACTAAAACACACGTATAATTGGTTTTTATGTCTTTCCATATTAGGTGAATTGGAACTCTGGGTTTACTGTTCCAGTATAGCGTCTCTCCTCTGAAGGCAACTCCCTGCCTGTACATGATATCATGGGCTGAAACTGGCCCCACCTGCTTATCGAGATATGTGTATGTCTAGGCAGCTATTTCCACTTCTTATCACCAATGAACACCAGTGAATGCAATACAGAGCCCAGTCAGTGTGGTCATAGTTCATCTTTCATAGTGCTGAGTAAGCATCTTGAGACAAGTAGAATAAATATGACCCCTCACTCATATGCCAGAGGCAGTTATTTAACTGAGAAGCACCTACATAGTATTCTAAAGTAACAGTCTGGAGAAGGCACCCATGATATTCAGCACCGGTGTGTTAGTCAAACTTTTTTTCAGTGAAAAATCTATAAACTTTATGTAATGCAATGTAGACTCTAAAGTTTTCAGAATAATTAAGTTCAATTTGCATTGCAATCATTGACATAGTACTACATAAGATATCTCCATTGTCAGAGTATGCATATGGATAAATCTATGGCATATATTAATTACTCGCGCTTTTCTACATCCGTAAGCCCACCCAGTAATGTACGCACTAAGGCAGGGGGCACAGACAACCACTTGTACCAAGAGGTTGCTGATAGAGAACAGAGGTGGCCAGCCTGTGGATCAAAAGCAAATACTCCACATTTCAGTTCTTAAGAAATTGTCCTCTCCTAGACAACACCTCTCCAAAATAACATCCACCAGTAAGTAACCCCATGCCCTCAAAATCATAATCCAAAACCAAGAGCTGGCTCGTACACCGGCTTATGGTGCTAAAGAAATCAATCTATCCACTGCACTTTAAGAGTTTAATGAGTAGGCTGCAGCTGGAGAGAATGTATAAAGTCCTGGAAAGAATAGTTTACAAAGACGCAAGCATCAAGTATTTTGCTATATGGATAATAAAAAGAAAAAAAAGTCTAAACCAGGAGACTTGTGCAGACATTAACCAAAATAATTCCTGTTAGCAGTCTTATTCAGAACATACTACAGCTAATAAATTTATATTCGGAGCACATAAATACATAACAATGTTTTATGTAGAAAGAATTGTAGCTTACATTTAATGAGACTATATGGCAAGCCCACTTACATCCTTTCTAGAGGGTTCAGGCCAGTATTAAATAAACCTCTTCAGCAGCTTATGAGGAGACTTCAACCAGATTCCAAAATATTTTCAGCACAGATATACAGACTAATAAATCATTACTACTCATTCAGTCTTCAACAAAAACAGCACCTCTTTTAAGAACAGTATATTCCGGAATAGAAATTGTCCAGCATGTCACACTTTGTAAAGACCGTTGGGCATCCACAAGCAGACAAGAGGCAACCAAAGCCTGCCTGTCTGAGTGCTCTATGACACAGCAATCCTCCTTCCCTAAAAGCGATCACTAGATGAAGCCATGTATTGTGGAACCTCTCCAGGAGGTGCATACGGCTTTTGCATGATACTTACACATATATTATATAAAATATACCTCTATTATGGTTAGGTCAGTGCACTTATACACAAAAAATAAAGTGTAATTTTATACACACACATTACAAGTAATATGTGGAAAATATCACCAGTTAGCAGAAAAACCTGTAACACGGCTAAAAATATAAAACAAATAGCGCAATAATAAGTTAAAGTTCAAAGATAAAGCCCATCTGGAGAGCAGACATTAAAATGAAGTGCAAATTGGACAGCCCAGTCAATGCTACACTGCTAATATATTCTAATGCAACGTGATGCAAGCACCTTGCTAGAAATGCACTGCCCCCTCAGCACTTGTCAGTCAGGGTTTTGGCAAGTTTCAATATTTCTCTTTATACTCCTCAATGTGGCTCCATTTACTTATCAATATACAGATTCTGCTTGCTTATACAACACCCAGGATACAATCCTAATTCCTGCTGTGACAGCATAAACCTTTTGCCTACACAGGTGAAAAGTTTATGGCTTTATTATGAAGGCATAAAAGAATGACTACAATGCACCACATTGTTTAGTAACCAGTTTAAAGCAATAGAAAAGCCATCTACCACTAAAAAGTTACTGATTCAACACATACTGATGTAATTAAAATTAACATCATTACTGTTGGTATGATGAATCTTTTCTCTTTAAGTCCAGAGCACCATGGAAAATGGATTTTGCACATTTAACAGGTGATAACCAGGGCTTGGCGTAAACAACCTTGTATGGTTCAAAAATAAGTTCTGGGCAAAACCACAACATTTTTAACACCACATTCCTACTGAACTGAATAAAACTATGCTGCTTATGTTTTTCCTTTATACTTCTAAACACATGGAGTTGCAGGTGAATATCCCCACTTTCTAGAGAGACTTTTCACGTAACACAAAGTGACATGTCTAGCCTTAGAGAGGTCATAAGACCCCAACCATCTGTTCCCAAGTACCAGAAAGGACAACAAGGCTTTACTCACGATAACACTAGACATATTTAGTTTATTTATTAGATCTGGTACTAAGGATTATCTCTGCAATAAAAACAAACAAAAAAGAACAAACAAACTTCCCTTTCTAAACCTGTATCATAACTAAAATAAAGTATATAGATTGGTATTGCAACACTCGGGGACATTTATGGACTAATTTTATAGGGCGCTATTTTGTGCTTCACAAAATTTAAATATGGAATTCTATATATCGTTTTGATTTTTAAATTAAAGTTAGATTTTCTTTAATATTCTACCAAAACAAAGCCCTGACTGAACTACATAAAAATGTAAGATTTGAGAGAATACATAAGAAACAAAAAAAGTTAACAAATGTCCGTTTTACCAACGCAAAAAATCCGTGGTCTGGCCATGAAGTTATAAAATAGCTCGTTATGAAGTGGTTCATAAAAAAAGCATTCAACTCTTGAAACTGTAACCAGTAATAGTACTCCAAGTCCCTGTATTTATAGACCTCCACTAAAAGTGTACAAAAGGAGACTATTATTCCACGGGAAATTGCAAAACTAAGTAACATGTCTCAGTTCCCTTTATTTCTATACAGTTTTTCTAGAAGTCAGAAAGTCTTGCTTCATCTAATTTTTAACTCCACATGAACTGAAGAAAGCCGGAATGGAGATTAAGTCAAAACAAAACCTATTGAGTCTACTATGGTCTAAAATTAGAAATTAATGGCAATATTGCTGGAGGAACTTGTAACATTTTATTGGGATGTCATGCTGTTCAATATAACAAATCACTTTCATTGACTAATAAGTGTAGACTCAGCAGACAAACAAAAGATCACAAGAATAAGTGTTCTGAGGGCAGCCAATTTTTGAATAATGTATAAAAAAAACAAAACAAACCTTAAACCTGGTAAAATAAACCATAGGGTGGAGACCGTTTCAGTCACATTCTTTGTAGAACTGGATATTGTCATGTAAGCCAAGTACATAGCTGTGAACTTCCAGACTAATGCAAGATAGCCAAGACAAGCCATCAGCAGTTTCAGAGAAGAACAGTGCAGTCTGAGACTGGGGTCACAAGTCACCAGTACAGTGATAGTGATGACCAGCGTAAAGCAGCAGCACATTTATCTTCCAGCAGTGTAACACTATCACAGGTATGGAGAAAACTTGGACAGCTGACTACCGCTGGGAATGAATATAGGACAACAAAGCTCATCCAGTACCGAAAAGTCACATGACAACCTGCTGGGTCAGACGGAACATATACCACAGGAATGATCACTTGACTTATGCATGATAAATGGCCAGCAGTCAGTTTAGCAGAAAGGAAAATACACACACATTTCTATCGCTTCTCCGAAGCTGGAATGGCCGACTACAGAATAGCTTGATCTCTGCTACATAGAAAGTGCAAACAATGTCAATAGTTCTGCTAAAATACAGAAATATTTTTGAATGTGTTGAAGGTGACCTAGTAAAGGATATCTCAACCAAAACATAAGCTATTTAGTGTGTCAGAAGCAGCTATGCAAAAGGCTGCTTTAGCTATTACAATGTGCATCACATATAGTCCTGTGTCATTTATCCATCAGCTGGTTCAAAATAAGCAGCGTGAGCAGCTTTTCGCAGGCGTACATATGACCCACTTCCCACTGTAGAAGAGAGTCTCGAGAACTGGTGCCATTACAGACCCTTTGCTAGAAAGTGTGTCCAACAGACTAAGCAAGGACTATAGCCCTTAACAATATATATGCCTGTGATACACATACACTATACTCTGTCAGCATCATAGTTTGTTTATTATAATGTGGACAGATTTTATAAAGTCAGGGAACAGAACGGCACCTGTGGATTTGTACATCATTCCGGTCATTGTGCCAGCAGCTATGGTGTTGAGGTCATCTTCTGCTCCTCGGGTCTTTTCTATTATCACCCCAAAAGCACTGTACAATAATGCTGAAGGAGATAAATGGACATTACAATCTGTTATTAAACGTACAATACAACAAAGTAACAAGATTCTAAACAGAACATATTTTATTGATTTGCTCCATACTAAACAAACATGGATGACGAACTTAAACCATGTGCGGATGACTTGGATTTCGCAAAATGATCTTTGACAATGAACAAACTGAGAACATTGCTGTAATGAAACTCTAAAACAAATACAGCTGGTGGATCAGCTGTAACACACATTACAGCCCTGGTTTAAATCACTGTTAGCCAAAAGGTTGCTGACCATCAGAGGTGAAGGGGGTGGGTCACACGGCAGCTCTGTACAAAATACTTTCATTGTTCTGACAAAGACCATGAATGCAACTAAAACTTTTTGGTAAAGTGTGTTTATATCTTGTAGGCTTCCATACTAGCACTAAACAGTCAACTGTTTAGCATACTCTCGAGGAAGCACAGCATGGCCTTATACTAAGGGCCATGTGCCACTAAAACAGTGACAATGGCTTTAAGTACATATTGGCAATGCCTTTATCTTCCAGCAGTGTAACACAGTCACAGGCATGACATAGCACAGGACAGCTGACTACCACTGGGGCAAAGAAAAATATATGAAACCAGATTCACTTACCTAAAGATCCCAATGTGTTTGCCCAGAGTGCACCCTGCCTTGTAACCATGTTCAAAATCCTAAAGAAAATAAATTAGCACACGTAGGAGTAAATACATTACTGTTACTGAAATGGTCCCTATTAGTATGTAGAATTGCAGAGATTGCAAAGGAAAATAAAGTAGGACTTCTAAATAGAACAAATATACACATACAAATAGATCCACACCAATTGTAAGGCACTAGCAATGTAGTTTACAAACATTCCCCACTTACCGTCACAAAGCCATGGGCCCTTTTAATACTTTTCAAAAGTTTAAAAATGATTGAATAAAAGTACAATAACCTTTAAACACAAGGTGAACAAGTTGCTATGGCAATGTAAACATTCCAAGAATATTTCTGGGTTTAATGTTAAATATGTTAACATGAAAATAAATGTATGCTTCCAGACTAGCACCAAACAGCATTGAGTAGAGTTCGGCGCACTCTCGAGGAAACACAACACTGCCTGATACTAGTGCCACGTCACCAGGACAGCAACTGTGGCACACAGTATAGAACAGCAGTGCCTTTATCTCCCAGCAGTGTAACACTGTCACAGGCATGAGATGGCACTAGACAGCTGACTACCGCTGGGAATCCAAGCTACAACACATGGCAATCTGCAACTTAAAGCAGATCATTTGGGCAAGTTACATGACAACAAAAAACTACAAGAGTGAAAAAATGCCTAGCCATTTATATCACCCCTGAACTACATGGCATGCAAACCTACAAAGTTATATAGCTACTTTAATAAATGTTTGAAATAGACAAAATGCTATGCTTGTAAATTTATCAGACTATATTCCCACGTAAGCAGAATAATAAAACTAGTGACAAAACATTCTCAACCAACCTTCACTGAAGGGCAATCTCTTCTAAGAAAGTGTACCTACTGCCACCTGCTGGCAGAATCTGAATTAAAAGATCACTGTCCATCCATTTTGAGGACATGCATTAAAATAGATAATTGTACACTTGATAAGACTTTTTACCCTGGCTTTTAAAAGTTATCTACATCAGAAACATTTCATTAAATCAGTTTCTCTTAGTATAAAGTTATTTAACCAAATAAAGTGAATAAAATTAGAAGTATAAATTTGCCACAGCAGTACTACTTAGTTTTACAATTACAAGTTAGTTCACCAGATCAAGAAACACAGCCAATAACCAAAAACATAAACGTACTTACTGAACATTCTTTGGTTTGGACCAGACCATGTGTTGAGTTTCCTTTAAGCTGAGACGCAGACCATTTAATGCACCAAAAGAGGCTCCTAAGATGGGAGAGAAAAAAAAAAAAAAAAAAAAAAAAAAAAAAAAAAAAGACAGACAGAAGTGACTCTCCAAGAACAAGTAATGTAGGAAACATAGATATGGCACAAAAAATATGGTAGAGTCTTGACCATTCTAACATTCTTACTGTTGATCAGTAACTCTGCTGAAGCCAAATCCATGCATGAATAAAGAGGTTGTTATGGAATAGAAAAGCTCACTTCTAGAGGTCTGGTAATAACTGTGTAATTCCAGACTAGCACCAGACAGCAAAGGCTTGTATGGCGCACTCTCGAGGAATCACAACACTACTAAATGCTAGTGTGACATATCACCAGAACGGCAACAATGACTTCCACAGCACAAGGCAGTAGTGTCTTACTCTCCCAGTAGTGTAACGCAATCACAGGCATGGTGAGCACTGGACAGCTGACTACCACTGGAAACAGTCCTCTACACCAACCACAGGGACAGCAGTATCACATAATATGATGCACTTTAGCACTATTCAAAGCTGCTCTACCTCCTAGTATGTACAATTTACTAATTTGGCGACTCCTGTAGCAGAAGCCCCAGGGGTACTCCATGCAACAGTTTCTCCCGAGTCTCTGCCGGTTCTGTTATACAGAATCGGCAAATATATTTCAATCACCATTTTAAAAAATGGCAGCCAAGCAGGGGTGTAAACAGGACCAATGGATATTCCTAAACAATGGCCCTAGACGGCACAAGCACTAACTAAAAAGGTAAAAGGGTTAACAGATCGACCATTTAATCTGGACACATGAATTACACATTCTTGGACACACTGCAAGTTTGCAGGCATGTCTGTCCTTTTAACTAATTTTAGTTCTGCCATAAAGAATGTATAATTTGTGTGTGCCAGTATTTACATGGTTAATCTGGGGGCCTAAAGCAATCCCAGGTACACAGATTAATGCATGACACATGCAACCCACTGAAGAAGTCTAAATGAGAAGTTCTAAACAGACTTCTGAAAGAACAGTTTACATTTTAAAGAAAATCAATATAAGCAAATATCGCAGAAAACGTTTATATTTTACTGTATACATCTATACTGTTCATTTCTAACCAAAATGAGCACAAATCAATTTTAAAATTAATAACGTTTATGCACAATGTAAAGTAGATAACCAAGTTTTATGCCAATTAAATGATTTAGTAGCCAAGGATGGCTTGTTCCATTTATCACTATAGCAACAAGTGATGTCATAGCATCTGGAATGTTTCAAACTTAAATCACAACAAACCTGTCATACAGCATCCTCCAATAGTGAAAAACGCCAGCTCAAACCTGCCACGAGTCTTATTTGCGCCAGTAGGTAAAATAAATTCATCTGTATCCTACAAGATGACGACAAACATATATTTTAACAATTTGTTTACTTTTGGAAAGCAATTTACAAAAAGAATTATTTCATGCAGTCTTCATTTTCAACTTGAACATGCAATGCGTTCAAGGATACAAGAACCTGAACCTTCCAACAAGCCAAGATTATCATAATACAACTTTAATAATGTTGTATTGTTTTTGTTTCATCACAAACTTGGGACTGCAGAGGCTCTACCTCATTCTGCCAACAACTACACAAGACCTTTTTTTGGCTTAAAAGGGCATATGTCAATATCGCAAACCAAACTTAGCAAATAAAAAAAAAATACCCCCCAAAACAAAACAGCATATTCTGCCTATTTTCAAAGTTAATAAACCACCATTTTTGAATACATCATTTCTGGTTGAATATATCATTGCTGCTCTCACAGGTACAGAACAGGTCAGAACAAGTACTGCAAGCTAGAAATACCTATCATTATGACCGTTATATTGGGTGGAGGAAAACAGCTTAATGCAGTCACTCTCTAGATATTAAATGGGGGGCAAGAGGCCGGGCTAATTTAGTAACATGGAAATAAATGGAAAAGAAATACATAATATATATCTATATATATTTGATTTTTTCTTTTTAATTAGTATCTCGATCGAGCAGAGGAGGCGCTTACTGCTAGAGACCAGTGAAATGGTTTTTCAAACACCTATATTCAAATCAAGATATCCAACAACTCAAGTAGTAATCACCCCACAATTTCATTACATTTTTCTAACAAATATCAATGGAGGGACATACAAAAACACTATGATGTTAACTTATTTATTACAGCTGCCAAATCTTTCCTTTTCCCATAATTCCTTTATCTCCATAGCCCCTTGTCCTTTTCAAATGCTATAATTCTCTCCCAATAGAATAGCTTGATAGAACTTGTGGCAAAGGAATGTATTTAGCATCATTGGGGCTGAGAACATGGTCATAGGTCATCAGGGAACTGCCTGGTCCAGAAAGCAAACTTATGACAAAGCAGACAAAGGAAGATGTATACTATAAAAACATGTATAGCATACACATCTCGATGTGCTAGGAACTATTGATCAAAAATTATATTTGTGGCTATATTACCTTTAAACGAGGATTTCTCAACCTTTAGTGTATATCAGACAGATTTAAGAAATACTTCCACCAATTAAATTAATTATTAAATAGCTTGAAATATAGGCAATCAATAAAACATACAAAACAAAATCCCTGACCAACATTGACTAGTTGATAAATATGGGTCGATAAAGGAGCTCAAACTTATCGCATTTGACTGGACTAGTGGTGACCTGTAGGATTCAGCTGTTTGCACTCATTTTTGGTCACACATGTGCACAGCCAAACATAACAGAGATCCAGCCTCTTGGTAGTTTAGTTAAGTGGCTGGAAAGTGAAGTGTATGGCCAGCTTTACTGTATAATGCAAGTGCAATGGTGGCGAAACTTACCTGTACTAAATACCTTGGATCCACATTTAAATATGGGGAAAGAGGATTCATGCCCGTTACTGCAACAAGAGAAAAAGAAAAACAGAAAAGTTACATTAATTCTTAGTATCTGTTTGTATGAAACTGATGTACACATCTCAGTGATGATTGTAAATTCAAAATAACTACCACCAAAAAGGATTGTGCAGGTATTTGTAATAAAACATGACTCAAAAGGCACATGCTGTTTAACATTGAAACTTAAAAACATGCTACCCAGAGATTAAACATTTCCGGCACAATAATGGGACATAAAACAGGTAATTGCTGTGTATACGGGACAGCAATGCTCTCACCAGCCCAATAAACATCAATGGATCTTGGTCTAGCAATTATAGTCATTGCGATTTATTGCGCTAATGGACTGCAGGAAATCAATTTATTCTATTTGTAGTGTGGTCAAGACCTTATTGCACTCTAATTTTGATTTTATGTTTGTGATAACAATATATGCCTATTTTGCCTAATATGGAGTTTCATACATTTCCTTTGGTATCCAATAAATGCCATTTCTTGGAGGGTACTTGCTGTGAAAAAGTTGACTGTATGCAAGACTCAAACCATTTGTAAGCAGCATTGAAATAGCTAGGTTAACTTTCTGATTGAAACCATGCTAAGAGTTGTTTAGACTTGCCAGATGGGGGAAGACTTTGGCACTAGTTGGCTATGCTAATCTGTGCATTCCCATAAACTACTTCCCTGTCACTCATTTTTCTTGTACCCAACCAAACCTTGTCGATATCTACAGGATAGACATTTCTTAAATCATCACTAGCTGTATGCCACTCAAACAATTTGATTAGGTGATTGATGTATGCAGCAAAGCTGGACATTTCCTATCCCTCCTGGAAGTACTGCACTTTGCAGCAGAACGAGATCAATAACTTTGTTTAATCAGATTGCATTTAACAAAAAAAGAAATAAGAAAAAATTGCATGGTCATTAACTAATGACCATGCAATTTTTTTTATTTCTTTTACATCATTATCATAGCACTTAAGGCCACAGCATGAACTTTGAGAGTACTTAAAGCTGCATTATCATATAACTGTTAAATGATACTAACCTGATCCATCACACGCCACAGAGGCTGCTTCTTGCATTCTCTTTTCCCTGGTGGTCCTCTATTTTGTAATATAAAGCTGGCAAAACATTTAGGCTTGCCTCTAAGATTGTTGTGGAGGGAGTGTGTGCTAGAGGACCAATCAGAAGCCTCAAGTTCTATTCATAGAGCTTCTGATTGGTCTTACAGGTCACATCCTCTCCAAATATTCACACCGCCTGGCCAAGCCTGCGATGTGAACCATGGAGCAGCCCCCAAAGAAAGGAGAAGAAGCAGGTTTGTAACATTTAGGTTTTAAAGCAACATTACTATCCAATTGTTACATATTAACATAAACCCTCCATATCATTGTCTTTTCCCAAGGACAAATCTTTCTAGCAACTATGTATCTTTTTTATAATGTTCAATTCTGGGGGACCATTACTTTTGAGCAAGCATCATTCAGAACCCCAGCTGTGAGTTTCTAACTTTTTATTTTATTCGACATTGACCAAGTCTTCAGCTTTAGACTGTTCTCCATCTTTAAAATCTGTATTATACTTCGATTTTTTTTTTTAATGCTTTACGCCCTATTCTAAGGAAGTCCCCAAAGCCTTTTTCTGGAGCTATAAAGACAGTGCCCCTATGAGGCTGGGCGCAGAAATAAGGATTGACTTCTTTCCCCCTATAACCTTTCATGCGACTGAAAATATGGCATCTGCAATGGATGGCCGTAGTTCCTGAAAAAGCACCGAAACCAATGAGAAGTGGCGCCCAGCATGGATACACAACTACACAACTACCTCAGAATATGGCCAGAAGAAAGATTACCTTTCAAATGAGGGAGTACAGGGGTAACTGAACTAAGGGGCTCAATATGTATGCTCTGTTGATCAGAACAAGGTCATGCCCCAAGGTGAAACTGGAGAAGGAAAGGTAGCTGAAAGTGCTTGCTACTTAAGTAAAAACTGTCTGCATCTAGAAAGACCACAGGACTAAAACTGTCCACACATATGGAGGTCAAAATACATATTCAGTTAGTATGCAGAGTGACCAGATGACAATCTGGCTACCCTGTGATTCCCTCCACTCCTAGGTCTCACACATGTATGAAGGTCATCAGGTATTCAGATTAAATCCAATGAGATATTACTATGCAAAGAGTTGGCAACTTAAAGTAAAATTCTACTTTTTAAAATTTAAATAGTTACCCACCCGCCAAAGTACCTGAAGGGTAGAGATTAGCACAGCATACAGGAGACTAATATTTGTAATTTACACTACCTACCTTTATTTAATACAGTAGGTAACAGTGCATCAGACAATGATGGGCAGCACTGTGGCTAAGTGGTTAGCACTTCTGCCTCACAGTGCTGGGGTCATGAGTTCAATTCCCAGCCATGGCCTTATATGTATGTTCTCCCCATGTTTGCGTGGGTTTCCTCCGGGTACTCCGGTTTCCTCCCACTCTCCAAAAATGTGCTAGTAGGTTAATTGGCTGCTATCAAAATTGACCCTAGTCTGTCTGTATGTTAGGGAATTTAGACTGTAAGCTCCAATGAGGCAGGGACTGATGTGCATGAGTTCTCTGTATAGCGATGCGGAAACAGTGGATGAGAAAATATATATTATATATAATATATATATATATATATATATAACACAATAAGAGCTAGCATTTTTACTGATAGATTATTATAATATAATAAGTCCAGTACTAAACAAAACCAACATTTACACTAAATTGAGAATGAGGGATTATAAATAATGAATCCACATCTCTACATAATCCCAAAATCATTGGTTGGATACCGTGTGAAGGTGTATATTACTTTAGTATGATGAGGAGCTATTTTTATTATTACTAATGTCTACTTTCTTCTTACTGCTGGGTGAAAATCTGACGTGTGTAAATGAAATGACCGCTGGTAAACCTGCCATGGGCCTACGATTGGTCTGTACTACCACGGTATGATCACCCGTCCCACACGGTCATACAGCTTTCCCCACACTACATGTGGTCTGGGTGAAGGGGTTTAGTGATGTGACGTCATCACTGCATGAACCAGGCGACTGGGGATAATACAAAGAGATGAGGCTACATCGCCCTGCGCGCTCTCTCGCTCACCCAGGCCCAATATACTTACACGGAACCCCAGCCAGGTCTGACTGAGAGTACCCAGGAGAACCACCGAAGATGCTCCCTAGGCCGCCCCGACCTCCGGGGTGGCTGTTGGTGTCCATCGCCCAAAGCACTCGGCCTCGTGTCTGCGAATCCCCTCTCTGACCTCCCCGGAGCAGAAGCAGTAAAAGAGACCACTTCCTGTTTTACGACACTCTTTTCTACTGTTTCCTTTTTACGACCTAGAGAGGTTCACTTTGTTTCCTGCTTGTCTTCAACCAATGGCCGCTGAGCTGCCATTTACGCAGGCGTATGTCATGTACTGAGCATGCGTAAGGCGTAGGGAGTGGAGCAAAAGTTTTGTATTTCCAGGAAGCGAAGAAAGAGTCGCTTGGTAGTTTGTGTTCTTGGGGAGAATGACGTGCCGGTTTAGGATGACCAGACACTCCTCGGTGCCGTGTGCGGAGCAATGAGTGCGGGATCTGGGGTGGACGCAGTGGAAGAACCCCTCAGCAAGAGAATCCGCATCCAGGGATCGGAGCGAGTCACCGAAGGGCCTGAGTTAGAGAGGGTCTTCCCGGGAAGCCGGGGCCCCAACAGCACAGTGGGGAACAGAGGTGAACCTATTTTACTGTGTCCAATCACTTCCACGTTCATAGCCGTAATTACGTGCATCACAGCACCCGCGCAGCTTGTGTCAGTCATTGTGACATGGCTTTATTCCCTTTCACTCATTGTGACAGCACACTATTGTTTCTGGGCAGCACGGTGGCTAAGTGGTTAACACTTCTGCCTCACAGCACTGGGATCATAAGTTCAATTCCCGACTATGGCCTTATCTGTGTGAAGTTTGTATGTTTTCCCCATGTTTGCGTGGGTTTCCTCCGGGTGCTCCAGTTTCCTCCCACACTCCAAAAACATACTGGTAGGTTAATTGGCTGCTATCAAATTGACCCTAGTCTCCCTGTCTGTGTTTTTTTTAGGGAATTTAGATTGTAAGATCCGATGGGGCAGGGACTGATGTGAATGAGTTCTCTGTACAGCGCTGCAGAATTAGTGGTGCTATATAAATGATGATGATAAGCCGCTACTCATCATCATCAGTTATTTATATAGTGCCACTAATTCCGCAGCGCTGTACAGAGAACTCATTCACATCAGTCCCTGCCCCATTGGAGCTTACAGTCTAAATTCTCTAACATACACACTATTCATGGCTCCTAGTGTGCTGCTCAGGTACTCTGTTCTGAATTCCCTTTTCCCAGGACTGACTGAGTTATTAACTCTCCGTGTGTGATGGGTTGG
This sequence comes from Mixophyes fleayi, assembly GCF_038048845.1. Lineage (NCBI taxonomy): Eukaryota > Metazoa > Chordata > Amphibia > Anura > Limnodynastidae > Mixophyes > Mixophyes fleayi. Next base: position 85,309,042 of record NC_134407.1, on the reverse strand, counting down.
TGGCTGTACCCATACTTCGGTATACCTTCCTGACTTATACCAGTAACAGTGCGCACCAGACCACATATTCTATGTAACATTGGGACTGTTTATCCATTTCAGAAGATGCTCAAACCCACCACAGTGACTGCTTCTGCCTAGTACAAAATGCCCTGCTCGCGAAATGCATACTTCATTTACTATTGTAGTTACTTTTGCTGGATCTTAAAAAACAGAACAAAAAAAACAACTATTAATAATATAACACTGGTAACTGCTATACTTTTAAGTTGACCAGTCAGGATGCTAACCTAAAAAAGAGCTTGGGAAAATGTAGTGTACTTTAAAACACAATGGGCCTCATTCATTAAGGAAAGCAAAGCAGGAATAAATTTGCTGCATATAATTTGACAGCAGATAAGAATCACTTGGCCCATCTAGTCTTACCATTTTTTTTAACCTATGCTAACATCAAGCCCTATTTGATCCTTAGTGCTTTGGATAAGGATATTCTTATGTCTATCCCTAGCATGTTTAAATTACCGTAAGTAGAGCAATTTAGAGTACTGTATTAGAATCCACCACCTTTGATGGGAGGCTATTCCACTTATTCACTACCTTTTCTGTGAAGTAGTTTTTCCTTTTGGGCAAACCATTTTACAATGCAAGGTGTGCAGATTAGTTTATAATTTGAAGGAAATTTAGTTGGAAACTAAAGGAAACTACTGTCCGATTTTTTTTTTTTTATTTTTTTTCCATATAGCACACAAATACTTGTTTTTTTTTCTTTACTTAAGCTGGGTACACACTACAGAAAATGAAAACAAGATATCTGTTACGATTTTACTAATGATTGAAATTCCCGATGAGCATGCCCATTTATGTGTACGCACATACACGATTTACCTTCAGATCTGTGCTCTTCATCTGTCGTTACCATTTGCGGAAAAGATTTTGACTCTGTAAACTCTATGGAGATCTGCCTACACTGCTGGTCGTGAGTGCATACACACTGCAGAATTTGCTTGTGATTTTTAGTCAGGTTATAAAATCAAATCAAATGATACATTGTGTTTTGGTACGATAAAACATAATTGCGGGAACTTACACACTAATGCAATATCGTACCTGTAAGTCGTTTATCAAGTGATTGGCACGGTAATTTGGTGAAAAACCTGTAGTGTGTACCCAGAATTACTCTCTTTTTTTTCTGTTTTAAATAAAAACCTACAAAATATAGTGCCTCCCAAAGTTTCCTGGCATTTCTGAATTTTATCGCTACATTTGCAAGTTCTTGTTGGTTCAGAACCTGTCTCTTCCTATCTGTTTTTGTTTCTTTCACTGACCCATGTAGTCTTTCTAGTGCAGTTACTTTCCATACTCTTGCAGTAATTCTTTTGTAATTCTTTTGTAATACCAGTATTGTTGCTGTTAGAGTAACTTGAAAATATATATTTTTTGTGATTTACTTTGAGAAAAGAACTGTAGCCCAAGGTGGGTCTGTTTGAAATGACTAATTTACCATATCTCACAGTTTTCAAACAGAGGACCCTCCACTCTTGGTTGGGACATAAAAGCAGAAGAGCAGAAGAGCTTAAAAGGTAAAGTATTTTCTCATCTGTGTTGAAACCATTTTCTAATGCTATCTTCCCCATACACTTGTTATTTAATGATATCTACATTAACTAGCTTTGTCAAGGTGTTAATTACAGTAAGGTATACTTTGTAACCTTCACTGAAGATGTTGCCAACAAGTTTTTGTGTAGGGCTGTTGTAGAAATCACTGACTGCAAGGTGTAAAATGTTGCACGTTTTGCATTATTAGATTAGCGAATGTCAGTTTGTTTAGTTTCTGGTAGCATTATGTATTTCCATTAAAATAGCCTAACATGCAAACAGGTATACTCTAGATTTCATCTGTTTATCTGTTTTTTTGTTGTTTGTTTGTGTTATATTTTATGTTGTTGACTGTTCACAAACTCTTTCGCCAATCTAAGCAAATTTTTAACTTGATCAGTACAGTTCAGAAAACTTATTTGCAACACAAAGTTTGACCTTGATGAATCACATTATCTAACAAGTGAAAGTAAAAGTAATCTGTTTATATAATGTAGGGTTTGGTTTTATAACTACCAACCAACCTAAATTGAAATATATATATATATATATATATATATATATATATATATATATATATATATATATATATATATATATATATATATTGTTTGTTACATGTATCACACTATGAAAAACATGTTATATTTATTAAAGCCACACCCCCATCCTAGCCCAGCCTTTTTCCAGCCATTAGAGAGTTAAGACAGCTCCCTAATACTCTCCCTAATACTCTACATGCTGTCGCTCATGGCAGCCATACAAAACAAAGTAATATGTGCTTTTTAACAGTGTGGTCAGTAAAATGTCTTGTGATCGGCTGAACGCTGAAAATGTTATTGCAAATGATAACATGTGGAGCATCACAGACTGATATTCTCTCCATATTGGCTGTACTAGAATGGGAGCATGGCAGAATTAATATATAATTATTTTTATTTTATTAATTTTACAAGTCTTTTATTTATAGATGATTAGTTTTCTTCAAAGTTTATATTACATGAACCAGTTTAACTTTTATTTTTTTGTAGTTATTTCTTTTTTTAAAAAGTCAGATTCACTGTTGAAAGCATATATGTAAAATAAAATGAAATATCTTGTATACTTTTCAAAAATATAAAACAAATTTATTTGCACTGAAAGGTGCATTTAGTTCTACAGCTGGGCTAGATCCTTTGATTTACTCTACAATACTCAGAACCTAGTCAATTATTGAAGAAGCGTCACTTCCTAATTGTCAGCTTAAGTCTGATTGGAGTTATACGGCCAGATGCAGAGTTGGTCGCATACTGGGTACAAATTACTCAAACAAGAAGTACACGCCAGAATAGTGCATTTCTGCCCATATGCAGAGCCATATAAATGTCGAGATGCGTCCGGCTCCACATTTTCTTCTACAGGTCTGCATGAGCCGCATCTGCGTGAACACACTTACTGTAGTCTGCTCCGTTTGCACGGCCCTTACTTCCCCCGTTCTGCCAGATACAAGTCTGCGTTGGCGCACATATGTCAAGGATTACGTAAGGATTTGCTTTATATCAACTGATCGAGTTCTCTGTCCTTTCTTTTGAAGTATTAGTTGCCCTCTGTCTAAAGTTGTTGGCCAATGTAAAGGTGGCTGAGGACTTGTTGTTTGGCAGTGGAACTCTACACTGAGCATTGTTTTTTACAATTAAGTTATTCTGATGTACAGGTTATATGTTTTATTACATTAAAGTAGTCCATTAGTTATTATTATTTTTCGTGTACATTAATAATAAATATTACAACTTTACAGTGAATAAGCAAAGCCTAAAATGTACTTAAGCAAAAGAAATGTTGGTGTAATAAAATTTCTGTTCATAGGATCATTATAGCAATTGTAATCATTTTAGGAGAATGAACAATTCAGAGTGATAAACATATTCTCTGCATTCATTCCCAGCCACATTCAGTATTGGGTTTGCTGACTAACCTAATGCAGTAAATGGAATATAATGAACGCAGGTTGGAACACTCTCCTTCATTTTATATGCAAACAAGCATTATTGCACTAATGTTGGTTCTGCAGCATATTTATATAATGTGACTTGCAAAGCATTTCACTATGCCTTGTGTTTGTACTATTGTCATTCATTGATTACATAGGAACATTATTCTGTGTGTATATGTATGTATATATACACACACATATATATATATAAAAAATAACGTGTGTGTTTTTTTATAAAACTGAAATTGCAAGCCAATAATAGGAACAATTGGTTAAAATCAGGTTTTCTGGAACTCAAAATGTCCATGTTATATTGCTTTTACAGTAGCATTGTTTTACTCATTCCTCTTTTACTTGTCCTTGTGTTTACTGATCACGTGTCCTTGGAGAATACATTGATAAGTGTTGGAGAAAATCCCACAGTGTTAAAGGTTTCTCAGCACTGTAGGGTTAAGTTATCCAAATTTTTGTTGTCATGCAGGTGTCATAGTAAACACAATCACAGCCATATAGCCACCAAGATGAGCTCAGACGGAAAGACCAGCGTATGTGATGGAGACAGGAATTGTGTGGAGGTAGATGCCTCCTCAGGCACAGGAACTCAGACTAAAGATCACAATCTAAACAATCCAGAAAATGACAAAACGCATACGTCTTCATTAGATGACAATACTTTGGCATGCAGTGATGTAGAAAGGAACTTTTCAGCGACAAATTCGCCACCCAGTGATCCTTTCACTAGCGACTCCCCTTCTCCTAATTCTGGAAGCCCAGAAAAGAGTTTAGAGATCTGTGTGTCAAAAGGTCCACTTTCAGATCAAGGAGGTGTGGATTTAGGAACAACCCTAGAAGATGAAGAAAACTTTGCATGTGAACATCCAAAAGACAGGGAAAGTGATTCTGAGTCACCCATGGAAGTTGACATTGAGCAGCTGCATGAGATGGAGAAAACGAAGATGAATGATAAATTGAAGCTTGAAAAAAAGTCCGATTGTTGGTTTAGAGAAAAAGAGCAAGAGAGCTGCAGGGTGAAGGATGAAGAAACATCTAATGATCATAGTGAAGCTGGTGCAACAGGAAAATCTAGTGCAAGCCAGAGATTATCAACGCTAACTCTTCACCTTTTGCCAGGAAATAAGACAGAAGAAGCCAGGTAAAGTTTTGCATGTTTGCTTATTAAAATGACTGCATGTGTGTGTGTTAGTGATATTCTACAACAATACAACCAAAAGCATCTAAAAGGTCCAGCTAATATGCATGATACTCTGTTTGCTATACTTTTCATGTGCAAAAGAAAATGCATCCTGAGGATTAATTATTAATTTACAGCACAAAGCATTGTAGCAATAGACAGAACAAATATAACTAAAATAAACATAAACATATTGTTGGGGCATATAATGCTAAATTATTATTATTTTTTTGCTTTTGTATCTCTAGCTGTTTAGCTGCAGTCTTGACTAAAGCTTGCTTAACACATTGTGATTGGCTTGACCAATTTTGTCACATTCAGCTAAACTGACCTGATATTGTGCTAAGGGATTCCTGGTAACTGTATCACGATCACAATTTGATTGGATTTAGTAATGAAAAATTGAAAATCCAGCTTGAAGAGTACCACAATCTGCACATCTATGCTGTTACCTGCCAACCTTTGCAATTCAAAGGGGAGATTGTATTCTATGCAAATCGCCACAAGATCCTTGCGCAATGAGACTCCTCAGCAAAGTGGGTTTCTTCCGGGTGCTCCGGTTTCCTCCCACACTCCAAAAACATACTAGTAGGTTAATTGGCTGATATCAAATTCGCCATAGTCTCTCTCTCTCTCTCTCTCTCTCTCTCTCTCTCTCTCTCTCTCTCTCTCTCTCTCTCTCTCTCTCTCTCTCTCTCTCTCTCTCTCTCTCTCTCTCTCTCTCTCTCTCTCTCTCTCTCTCTCTCTCTCTCTCTCTCTCTCTCTCTCTCTCTCTCTCTCTCTCTCTCTCTCTCTCTCTCTCTTCTCTCTCTTCTTCTCTCTTCTCTTCTCTTCTCTTCTCTTCTCTTCTCTTCTCTTCTCTTCTCTTCTCTTCTCTTCTCTTCTCTCTCTTCTCTCTCTCTTCTCTCTCTCTCTCTCTCTCTCCTGATCTGAGTGAGTTCTCTGTACAGTGCTGCGGAATTAGTGGCGCTACATAAATAACTGATGATGATGAAAGTCCGGTCTGAAACCTTTCACCAAGCTGATCTAATAGTAGACCCTGGAACAACAGTTTTTATTGTTGTATTTGATCCTCATTAATCTGAATGTGAAAGTCCTGCCTAAAGAGCACAGTTAGTTTTCTCCCATGGTTCAGGGTCTCTCCTATTAAAAACAAATGTATTTTTATTAATCAAGAGCCCTGTTGTTCATGTAAAATAATATTAAATTTACCGAATGTAGCAAAGAAAAAAAAGCACAGAGGCTCCGTGCTGGAAACAGGATACACTGAGACCACTGTGATATAAGACTCAACAGACAGATCAGTGTAGCATGGAGCTCTAGAAGAGAGTGTGGAAGTGAGGAAGGACTAAGCTTAAACAGTAGAAGGGCTGGTAGAGCTTGACACTCATGTAAGTATGAGACTGGCTCTTTCTTATATCACACTCACGTTTGAGGCAGGGAAGACATGGCATATGGGGGAAATTGACCTTAGAGACAATGTAGTGCAGTGTAAATCTAGTCAAATTTGGCTGAGCACATGGTCTACAGAGTTTTTTGTTATTGTATGTATGTATTCTATTAAAAGTGGATATAACCTAGCAATACTTTGTCAGATGTGCCCCATATTCCTTGCTATTGATGAAGAAGGAAACCTGTCTGACACAATATTGTTTGCTTATGGTTAGTATTGCATCAATTTAGTGCACTGCAGTTATTGTAGACATAAATAAATTGTGTTTAAATATCTCTCTTTAAGAAGTCATCTTAAGAAGTAAGATGCTATAAGTTCTGATTATCTGAAGAAAAATAATTTAGTGATAATGGAACATACTCCCTGGGAAGATTCAATTAGCTACGATGTTCTGTAGTAACCTGAAGGTTATGGTTATGCGCATATTGCCATCAATTACGCAAGCAAAAGAAGAGCGAAGATCATTACCAAATTACTACACGGTGTTACCAAGTGATGCCGCTGCGGCACTTTGCTAGTATTTGAATCCCTCCCTTCCCTCCTGATCTGTGTTTCAGAGGCAATACCTTGGTAAATGTGTAGTTTGCTAATGGAATGTGGTATCCTAGTAGATGTTGTATGTGTTAATTCTTATCCTCAGTTAATCAGTGAGGATTAGAAGTAAAGACTTGTATAACTGATATTACTATGTAGGTAACACTGTAAAAGTTGAGTAAAGGTTACCACACAGTTTGCTAAAGCTATATAAATGCTTTTCTGTAGAACACCTATTGCTCTCGTTGGAATAGGTGTGTCCACACTGATATCTTTGAAGTAGTAAGTCTCTTCATTTAAAAGACTTGATAACTACTTCAAAGATTTGAAAAAATTTGCATCTTATAACGTCACTTGTTGCATAAAGAAAGCTGATGGAATATATAAAATTCCTTGTTTATTGAAAATTCTGTTGAGAAATTGACTAGTGTTTTTGTGCTATATTTTGTAATATTTTAATTTTTGCACTCTATTGTTTTTTAAATATACTGTAAGTTTAGTGTGTGTCCAGGCCGATTTTTTTATTTGTAATTTATTTATTTTTCGTACTCATTTTGTTGTGCAAAAAAGTGTTGTGACTACCTGAACTGATACTCAGACCTATACGATTAGCAAAGCTGACTTACACGGAGGATCTGTGCATTGGCTGTTCATCAGTTTGCACCTTGTCTGTTTCAGTGCTGAAACTCTGAATAATAACGTTGTTTATATTCAAGATCTGTACTTTGTATGCTTTCTTCAGAGAATCTGGTTTTTGACAGTTACCACTGAAATGATTTTGATATATTTTATCTATTTGTGTTACATTTTGGCTGTCTTTAAATATACGGTATAGGTGAGTGTAATATAAATAAATATAAAACATATACAATACAGGAGAGAGCCTATTAGGTAGGTAGGTGTAATCCCCTTCTGTAAAAGAGGTCTAAACCACATGCATATTGATATTTCACGTGCGTCTTTTTTATTTTATTTTTTACATTAGTTAAAAGGCATATCGAATGCAGATGGATTTAATGAGCATTTGGTATGCCCTTTTTTATTTTAAATCTTTTTACAAGCACTCTTTGGCTTTATGATGCGTTTAAACATTGAAATGTATGGATCAAGAACAAATAATGTTGTGAAAAACTTTCTACCCATGTCATGGCTTCACATTAGTTTTTGCTGGATGTAGCAAAGTGCAAGTGGAAAATTTTTCACTGCAGGAGGCAAATTTAAAATGTTCAGGTAGATTTCTAGTTGAAAGGGAAACGGGTCCTAGCTTAACTCTGAATTGCAGTGTTTAAAATAAAGCTGCCTGGTATTTATTTGTGTGTTAGTTACTATAAAAGCAGCCAGTATTTTCCCACAATGCAAAAATAATTGCATTTACACATGCATCGTAACAGAACTTGTCCAGGTGCAGACAGTTTTTTTGGACTGCTAGGTACACCAGATCTCATGTCTTGTTCTACAGAATGCTGTTTTTCAAACTCTTAGTAGTGATAGCAGTGTTACTGCACCTTACTGCTGTGCTGTCACTGCCAGGCACACAAGTTGCAGATGGGGAGCCGTGTATATTTACATGTGAAACGGCTACCACTGTTAAAGATCTGCTTCCTTGTGTGCCACAGTGGTTTAGGTAGACAGCAGAAGAGATTGAGAAATAAGAGCATGTGGTGAAAGCAAGGTCAAGAAGAAGCTGGTTGTGGTACTATAACTGCACAGGCTTCTCATATAAGTCTATATGGACCATAAGCAGGGGCAGGCTGGGCTCTGTCTCAGCGGCTGGCCGCCCCCCGGATGCTCTACTGCCTGAATATAAGCGGCCGCATCGCGTGTCGTGATGCGGCCGCCTGTGTGCCCCCCGGGCTGAAATCTGCCAGCCCACGCCTGACCATAGGATAGAAATTTCTTCACTTGCATTTTTCATACTACCACTTCTAAATTTCCACTTAGTCCACTGTATAATATAATAAAAACCTACCCACACATACTCTCAGATCATCTACTAAAGCAATGGAGACATGTTACATCTTTTCTTAGGCTAGGTCACACTTTTGTGGATATCTCTACCTTATTTATTGGTGTTTCCTCAAGAATGCAGAGGTGTTTGCCATGAGAACTGTTCACTGCAGTGACTTGTATGCGTTGTGTCCTCACCAGATGATTAGGTACATTGCACCATGTGGATTAGCGTTTTTTGCCGTCCTGGAAGTTAAACGTGGAATTTGGAAGAGGCATTTTGATTTTCACACAGCTGAATGTTCCTTCAGAGATGTGTAAGTTACAGCTGTCGAGGTTGATTTGTTTTTCATCTGTTTCAGACAGAATGCGTAATGTCTCAGATAGTTTAATATGCCTGGCCTTTTGTTGGGTTACCGGCCTTTATTGCAAATGTAGATGTAGCTATATAAATGTATGAATATATAATATATATATATATATTTTAAAATGTAATTTTTAATATAAGAAAGTACTCCTAACCACTTGTCGACTAATCACTACATTAAAACGACAGAGAGCTTGTTTTAAACTTGTACAGTTATTTTGACAGCTGAGTGACATCCAGATTGCAGCACACCGTGTTCAAAGTGAACGATGTGGGCTATCTTATTTGTAGTAGAAACCCAGTGACATCACAAGAGCCATCCCAATATAGTGCGGGAGAGACATGCACGTCTCTGCTTGCTAGCACTGCTGGTGTCTGCTTGCTAGCACTGTTTCCTCCATGTAAGCTTTAATAAACGTAGCTCTATTAGGTCCAGTTTACCCTGAATCCTTTAGTGCTGTTGAAAGGGGAATCAAAATCTGGGTTCCTCTGTTTCGTTCTACAGTGGTTAAGTTAATACTGTAGCCCAGTGGTTCCCAAACTTTTGCAGTTCGCGGCACCCTTAGCGTCTCCAAATTTTTTCAAGGCACCCCTCCAAAATAATTATTGAGCAGTCCTGTTTTAGAAGTAGTTGGGTCAAAAAATTGTAATAAGTATTTAGGTCAGGACAGAAATACTTATTTAGTTGTATGCAAAAATGCCCCCTCTGCATCCAGACACTCTGCAGCCCTCTGTCACACTGCCCCCCTCTGCAGCCCTCTGTCACGCTGCCCCCCTCTGCAGCCCTCTGTCACGCTGCCCCCCTCTGCTGGCCTCTGTCACGCTGTCCCCCTCTGCTGCCTGCTGTCCCCCTCTGCTGTCACGCTACCCCCTCTGCAGCCCTCTGTCACGCTACCCCCTCTGCAGCCCTCTGTCACGCTTCCCCCTCTGCAGCCCTCTGTCAAGCTGCCCCCCCCCCTCTGCAGCCCTCTGTCAAGCTGCCCCCCCCTCTGCCAAGCTGCCCCCCCCCTCTGCAGCCCTCTGTCAAGCTGCCCCCCCCTCTGCAGCCCTCTGTCAAGCTGCCCCCCCCCCTCTGCAGCCCTCTGTCAAGCTGCCCCCCCCCCTCTGCAGCCCTCTGTCAAGCTGCCCCCCCCCTCTGCAGCCCTCTGTCAAGCTGCCCCCCCCCCCTCTGCAGCCCTCTGTCAAGCTGCCCCCCCTCTGCAGCCCTCTGTCAAGCTGCCCCCCCTCTGTAGCCCTCTGTCAAGCTGCCCCCCCCCTCTGCAGCCCTCTGTCAAGCTGCCCCCCCCCTCTGCAGCCCTCTGTCAAGCTGCCCCCCCCCCTCTGCAGCCCTCTGTCAAGCTGCCCCCCCCCTCCGCAGCCCTCTGTCAAGCTGCCCCCCCCTCCGCAGCCCTCTGTCAAGCTGCCCCCCCTCTGCAGCCCTCTGTCAAGCTGCCCCCCCCTCTGCAGCCCCCTGTCACGCTGCCCCCCTCTGCAGCCCTCTGTCACGCTGCCACGCTGTCCCCCTCTGCTGCCACGCTGTCCCCCTCTGCTGCCACGCTGTCCCCCTCTGCTGCCACTCTGTCCCCCTCTGCTGCCGCGATCCTCTCACTCTGCCCCGCGCCAGCCATAAAAAAAAAATAAAATAACAGAAACTTACCAATCCGCGCGGGGCCGGGACCCAGCAGACTCCTCTCTCCTGCAGCTGTCACTGAATATCGACGTCAGTGACAGCTGCGGGAGTGAGGAGTCTGCTGGGTCCCGGCGCCGCGCGGATTGGTAAGTTTCTGTTTTTTATTTTTATTTTTTTAGCTGGCCTGCGGCACCCCAGTGACAGCGCCGCGGCACCCCTGGGAGCCGCGGCGCACACTTTGGGAACCGCCGCTGTAGCCTATTGGCATAAAGCTAATTTACACAAATAAAGCAATTGTTTCCTATCTAGATTTACTTGTAAACAATAAGAAAAAAGATAAACGTTTTTAGACAGGTTGAGTCTTTTTGATCATTTCACACCTGGCCACCATATAAATACACAAGTGTGCTGCCATGCAGAAATTGTGGCAAAAAAATTTGACTGCATGATACACAAACCCTTTACTATTCGCAACAACTGGGTCCTCTAACTTCTGTTAACTCCATGGTTGAGAACAAGACTAATATATTTTGTGTATTATATTTGTCATGATTATTCTAATGATTCAGTTCAGCAGGAGGTCCTGTAGGAGCCTTGTGCGAGATTTCATCCTGAACTACGGCATAGAATTTCAATGCACAGGGCTTTTATGGGATGTTGCACTGAATTGAATATGCCCCTAAAAATGAGCGAATTTTTTTTCCTCTCCTATACTTATTTTTAGAGATGAGCGGGCTCGGATTCCGCTAATCCGAGCCCACCCGAACAGTGCGGATCCGAACGGGATCCGAGCACTGTTCGGATATTTCCGGCGGGCAAAAAAATGAAAACGAGGCTCTGTCTTCCAAGTCTCGCGTCGAATCTCGCGAGGGGTGGGAGGGAGGGCCCAGAACAATTCCATCTTGTACCTCTTTTTTTGGCATTATGTGCTCAAGCTACCTCGGTGCAACCTTTTGGCCTAAAAACAATATTGTGAGGTGTTCAGAATAGACTGGAAATTAGTGGAAATGATTGTTATTGAATGTTATTGAGGTTAATAATAGCGTAGGAGTGAAAAAAAAACCCACAAAACTGGTTTTTAGCACTTTTTATGTTTTTTCCAAAATAAATCCGAATCCAAAACCTTAAATCCGAACCAAAACCTTTCGTCAGATGTTTTGCAAAACAAATCCGAACCCAAAACACGAGACACCAAAAGTGGCCGGTGCACATCCCTACTTATTTTGTTTTGTTTTTGGCTGCAAAATAAATGTTTGCAATATGCTAAAGAATGCTTTATGAGTAGGATCGGAATGGACCAACTGAGTCCTGAAGAATTGCTAGTGGACATCATGAACCCTTCACCTCCTCTGTCTCTTAAACCTTCCCCAGCAATGCAATGGGCTGTAAATTTTATGAACAGTGTGACAATCACAGCAGGATCATTCACATTCTGCTGCCTATGTCCCAGAGCATCTCTTAGTATATGTTTATTAAAGGCTAGTAACACTATTTCCTGTCCTGTAGTGCAGCCTGATTGGCTGCCAGAGATCAGTGCAGAAAAGTCAGCCTATAGCTGCACAGGCTGGGAGATCCTCTGGGACACAGTGTGTCACTCTAAAGAGTGATGAAATGTTGAGTACACTGTGTAATATTACCTACCAGATTACATTCAGCACTATGCTAGCTACCAGACTTGTAGAGAAAGATCACAGTAAGCAGGATGCTGGAATGCAGAGTAATAATGCTGTTTGCCACGGTACAGAGTCAGAAGTCTTTGTATACCATTAGCCAAGGAAAGAGAAATTTGTAAACTGAAGAATCCCAGACAGGAGTCCAGAGTGAAACGCTACCTCTCACAATGTTGCATAGAACACGAGGGACTTTTAAACTCCAGGGGGTAAATGTATCACATAGCGATTTTTGCAAATCGCCAATATCTGCTGACTTTGCATGGTAAATTTGAAGCAGCAATGACTTTAAAGGCAAAACTTGCATTTAAAACTATTGCTGCTTTAAATTTACCATACAAAGTCGCTGGATATTGGCGATTTGCAAAAATCACTATTTGATACATTTACCTCCAGAGACCCAGCCGGGTCTGGGGAGAAGCACACCTTAATTTATTGAGACAGGTGTACAATGAGCCATGCTCGCCTCCGCTAAAGAGGCAATCTCTATATTCTAATAGTCCATCCCTAAAACACACTTCCCTTTAACTAATTAATTGTGACACCTGATGAAACAGAATCCAGCAGACGTCATCTGCAAGCCAAGCATACTTTTGGTGGAAAGGGAGTTAAATATTTTTTTACGAGAAATAAAATGCTTTTTTTTTCATTTTGGGTGGAATTCTTTAAAGGTAAATTTAGATTTGTATAAAAATAGTCAGGTTCTGGGCGCTTGTAAAGGAAAGATATATCAATTTAATATGGATAGGTCCACAATACGCTCCGGCCGGAACGAGACAGCTTAGATGTGTTAAACAATTAACATGCATCAATTGACACTGCCGAAAACAATGATAATGGTAAAAAACACTACAAACTCAGTGTGATTGCAAATATGGTTAGAGTGCACTTGCAAGCTACTAAAATATGAAATGACAATTGATATGAACCGCAAAAAGAAAATGTAAGGAAATATAATGTCCAGAGTTGTAAAATAAAAATGTTGGTGATGATGAAAAATGCAAGCAAAAATGAAATTGGTAGCCGTTACTCACATGAAGCAGGGATGTCTGGCTGTCTATAATGCAGACAGGCACTTAGTAGCGGTCCCAGAGTCTGTGCTGATGAGGTTAGATATAACGTTGATTTCAATGATAAAAAGCACCCAGCAGAATGCCAATTATTAAAACAAGAATGAGGAAGAAAGTTCTTCTAGTTCCTAAAAGGAAATCCTCTCCTTCTTGTTGAAAGAAAAAATGATCCCGCTCAAATAGCGTGTGCACGCTGCGGGATATCTCCGTGTTGAGATTATATACATGGCAGATCCAATCATACACCAAAGAAGAGATCTCACCGATTGAATGTATCTAGATCTCCTCTTATTAGGAATCCACCTAAATATAGAGCCTACAATAGGGTCTATAAACCATTAGACCAACGGAATTTAGGACCACCTCTAGGCACTCCTAGGACCAAACAGGATAGACAGGATATAGCTGCCAAGGAAGGCTTCAAGAGTGGCATTAAGGAAGCGCGGCACCTTTTATCCAAGGACCAGTCAACATTGTTAGACAAACTTAAACACATCGATCCACATCAGGGAGAAATTGAACCTGAAGAACCTGATGCAGATGATTTCATTGAGCATTTTTTAGAACTAGCCCAAGGAATCCAGGATACACCTCCAAGTCCAAAAAGCATCAGAAAGAGAAAGGAAAGATCATCATCACGAGAGGAAAACGAGGAGGATCTAAGGTCAGTAGAGAGAGAAGGAGCAAGGCCCAAAACCAAAATACAGAAAAATCCACGGAATGCAATACAGAGCCCAATATAGGAGCTAGAGGTATATTTAATCTGAGTAGTCAAACACTAACCAAACCTCAAATGGATCTACTAAGTAAAGGCCTTAAATTTGCCCCCAATAGACCACTCAACAAGTTTGAGACTTATATAGACTTGCATAAATTCATCAAAAATCTCACACTAAAGAAGTTTTTCCTTGCCCATCCATTCTGCTGGGTGCTTTTTATCATTGAAATCAACGTTATATCTAACCTCATCAGCACAGACTCTGGGACCGCTACTAAGTGCCTGTCTGCATTATAGACAGCCAGACATCCCTGCTTCATGTGAGTAACGGCTACCAATTTCATTTTTGCTTGCATTTTTCATCATCACCAACATTTTTATTTTACAACTCTGGACATTATATTTCCTTACATTTTCTTTTTGCGGTTCATATCAATTGTCATTTCATATTTTAGTAGCTTGCAAGTGTACTCTAACCATATTTGCAATCACACTGAGTTTGTAGTGTTTTTTACCATTATCATTGTTTTCGGCAGTGTCAATTGATGCATGTTAATTGTTTAACACATCTAAGCTGTCTCGTTCCGGCCGGAGCGTATTGTGGACCTATCCATATTAAATTGATATATCTTTCCTTTACAAGCGCCCAGAACCTGACTATTTTTATACGTATCTAACATTGTTGGGAGTTTAGGGGTCCCCCATACACTCTCAGGTTCGCATTTGGCTGCTTCATATATTTGGAGGAAGCGCAGCCTATCCCTCTTTTTCAACCATTCTGTAAATTTAGATTTGTCTATAGCAGCAGAATTGAAACTAAGAAAATAAAGTATGCCAGGAGGAAGACAAAAGTTCAAAGAAACTAAAGCAATATGTGCATTTCCCTACATTTTTCAGTGGTTAGAACAGCTCAATAAAGATATTTATTTCATTAAATCACCTTTAATACTGAATAAATCATTTGAACTGTTTTTGTCTGCTCTAACGTTTAGCATAGACTTTCCTGAATTAACCCAGGCTCAATTAATTGAGAAAAAAGGCTTGCTTTATAGCTGTTAATTAATCGAACCCAGGTTAACGCGGAAAAGAAAAGGTGAATTCTAATTTCTGGAGCAGACAAATATCCCCCGGATCAAATGGGCCAGGTGGACATCTCCACAGTTAGTTTGTAAAGATAAACTTGCTCAACTTGGAACTAAATTTGGAAACTATAATCTTTGCCTTGACTTTGGAAAGACCACTTTTAACATTTCCCTTGCTTCTAATATGTTGTCATATTTTCTGTCTTTTTGTGGCAAATCTGTGACAAATCTTTTTTTTGAGGAATGGTACTGTTCTTGTTAAACTGACTCCCAGCTATTTTAGTTTTTGGTTTAAATTGTTCCTTTGTTTTGACCCTTATGAGCAATATAAAGAGAAAATTATACATGGGAAAAACTCTTTTTTTTTTTTTTTTTTTTTCAATATTTTTGCCCATGCTAAATGCAATTAGCACATCCGCAGAAATACTTAAATATACTTATCTACCACTGATGAGTATAGCAATTCCTAGCATCTGTGTTTTTTTCTGACAGCCATATCAAAATAAGTGCAGTTTAGTTTAATGAATAGGATTGGGCTGATGCCATTTCTGACTGTAAGGCTACCATCATTCTGCTTGAGTGACACATTTTTGCGTCCTTGTGTCACATGATATTGTGCTGGGGATGAAGCTTTAATTTCCCTCTACAATTTTATCATCCCCCTTTTTTCACCTAGATAAGCAAATCTGAAGAAATCCGATCATGATTTGATAAATAGACCAAATTAGCTGACAGTCACTTCATGTGAGGCAAGCTTAACACGAGTACTGTAATCTAGTTCAAATAACATTTCTTATGAACTTTTTCTTTATAAAACACCAACATATGCTTCAATTTACAGAGAATGTATAATCATAATCATTTCAATTAGTCCCTGCCCCAGTGATGCTCTGGGGCATATTTAATTACGTTTCCGGTCCGCGGGATCGCGCCGGAACGGGCCGCGAAGTTAAATCACGGTACCGCAATAATGTGGATTTTCGTTCGCACCCCATAGGATTGCGTATGAAAATCCACGTTATTGCGGTACCGTATTACCGCCAATACTGCGCAAGTGTTACCGCGGACTGGAATCCTAATTGAATATGCCCCAAAGTTTAAATTCTCAACCACCCAAACGCATACAGTCACATTACTGTGGACTGTAGGAAGAAACCCACACAAAGTAGGGAAGAATAGGACACATGGCACTAGTGCTGAGAGACAGCAATGCTAAACACTGTACCACCTTGAATTCCTTATAATATAAAGAATTAAACCCATGCCTTAAGCTAATTTTATTTATTTCTTGCTTGGAGGACTAAGCCAGAACAGTAGCCGAAACAGGTCTTGGATTTGTCTGTCCAGATGCGCAAAGGGTGCTATGAATGTAATAATAGTCAATAGAGAATCCACCTTACACAATAAACGGATACCATATAGTGGTGCACAAATAAGGAAATGATTAAGACAGAGCCCGACATAATTTCGAATTCATCTGTAGGCACTTTTATGTAGTTTTAATAAAAAAATGTAAAATCTATCAAACACAACTATCCTACATAGCGGATGACTTGTGAAATCTAATGTGCTCAATTTTGATGTATATTTTGAAGCCATACTTCCAGATATCTCGGGATGAGGGAATTTTCAAAACTGTTCTATGAAATATTTGACAGAAGAATGTTGTCAGCGGAATGTAGGGTTAAGTGTTCCCAGACCAGACCGTCGTTGTCCCAGCTCTGTTTTAAGACAGAAACAGCAAAATTTGAATGTACAAATTACATTTGTGAAATGGCCTGTTCTGCTGTGAAACTAGATTTGCATAAAATTTTGCCAGAACTTTGTTCATGTTTACAGTTACCAGATTCCACCTGCACCGCAAGCGCTTGTTGCTTTGTCATGCCCATTTACTGTACTTCACGAGGTAAATGTATCAAGCTGAGAGTTTTCCGGCGGGTTTGAAAAACCAATCAGATGATTTATTTAGTACATTCTACAAAATGATAGCTAGAATCTGATTGGTTGCTATAGGCAACATCTCCACTTTTCAAACCCACCGGAAAACTCTCAGCTTGATACATTTACCCCCACATGTTTGAAATAAAACCTATTTCTGCAAACAACCGTACATAGCACTATATCCGCACCAAAATTTCTGACACCATACGCTAGAGCATGTTTAGAACACAAAGTGTAGTGTTTCCTTTACTGTTGCCTGATTAGATACATCACCACATCTTGCTGGAGGGCTATCTGCGAAAATCTGGTTTCGGGTGCGGTACGGCATGTTCTGTAGGATAAAGTACTTTGGTTTGTAAAGCGTATATGACATGCTCTCTACACTCCACTAAGCAGTGACTTGCATAAGCTAAGGTTCACTTGATCAGTTGTAGTGCTGGTTGACAACCAATGCCTTTAATTATAATTCCTTTGGTGGTGTCAGAATTATATTCAGTATATGTATAATAAAATATTCAATGCCTGACAGGTAATCAGCTTTGGTTTCAGCAGTTATTTTTATTGTAAAATGATTTATAAATAAATTCCTGAGAAGACTTGCTGAATCGCACCACTGTGTTAAAAAAAAAAAAATATTAAGCAGTCAGGAATTTAATTATAGAGCCATAAGCTGAATCCTACACTGACTCCTCTAGTCCTCTTTAAGAATGTGGTGTTCTAGCTCTCTCTCTCTCTCTCTCTCTCTCTTCTACTATCTTCTTGGTGCATTCATTGTTCATCTCCCTTTCTTTACTGTTGTGCAATTGGCTGTCCCAAATTTCTTAAGCTCTTTAAATCTATGTGGCCTATATTGGTGTCATGGAAAACACAGTGTGACAGCTATATAAAATATATAGGCTAGAGCCTATAAAATATCTACCAATAATTTTGTGTGGCCTTTTATTTGTTTTTGTTACCTGATGTTACTACCAGCCAGAATTAGTAATTATGGGGATGACATCACTGATTTCTGACCACTGCTTTCTCATGTCTTACTGCCCGTATTTGTGTATATGTGTGACTTAAGTGTCTTGTTCTAAATATACATCTAAAATGTAATCTTGTTGTATTTATGGTATTTATAAATGTGTAACAATCTGTCACAAAAACAGTAAAGATCACCATGGAGATCACAAGAGCCAATCTGCCAGGCATTTTCCTTCTGACGTGACATGGCTTGGAACTCCACTGGCTGACATGAACAGAATGCCAACATGTCACATTGATCAGTCTTCACTGAGGCCTTCAGGGAATCACATCATCACTGTGCAGGTAAGGGGGCAAGGCAGTATTAGTGCTGGAGAGTGCTTGTATCTATGTCTCAAAGACAGGAGTAATGGTCATTTGTCTTAAATTACATTTTTAGCTGTAGGTCACTGAAGCTTTTGAACATAGGTAGAGTCATTGGAGACCATTCTTCAAATGTCTAAAGCGAACTTCAAAATGTTTGAAATGTACAACTGCTGGCTTCTGACAAGATGGACACACATGTGTTTGTGGTAGAGAATTTAGACTATGAGTTCCAATGAAGCAGGAACTGATATGAATGTTTTAATCTTCTCTTTAAATATTCTCTGTAAATTGCTGCTTATATGGCAGCTCTGTATAAATAAACAATAATAAAATACAGGGTTGATCAAGTTCAGTCATTTGGTGGTAATATTCAACAATCGCATCACATTTATTTTGGTCAGCCGCTGATATTGTGCACAAGTCGATGTGATAATCAGCCGTCACTTCTTAACACTTGCAAATAACCAAATTGGCCAGCCATAACAGCCTAATTGTGATTATCATTAGTCATTAGCCTCCTACAAATGTCGACCAGCTAATATTTAGAAGAAATGAATGTGCAGATTTTGTTGCATTACATATATGCAGGGAGAAAAAATTGATGACAGCTCCTCTTCAATCTGACAGGGTTTTTGTTTATTTACTTACCGTATATACTCGTGTATAAGCCGAGTTTTTCAGCACATTTTTGTATGCTGAAAAAGGCCCCTCGGCTTATACACGGGTGAACTTACCTGGTGTCCGGTCCCTGAGCTGTTAACTCTCTCTCTCAGCCCCGCAGTGGAACGCATGTGCGTTCCACTGACAGGAAGTTTTGCATTTGTAACAGAAATGCCGAACTTCCTGTATGTGGAACGCACATGCGTTCCACTGCGGGGCTGAGAGAGAGAGAGATGTCAGGACTAACGCGGGAATACAGCTGCTGCTGAACTGATTGAAGAATCAGAGCATAAAGTGAAGGACTTTGAGGACCAGTAAGTTCATTCTTCTTCTTGAATCTCTGGGGATGTTGTTGTGGATCTGTGGGGTGACACCTCTGTCACAAAGGATTACGCATTAAAAAGGAATACCCCAGGGTTGGCTACCAGCGCATCTGAATGGTACTGTACTATGTGTTATGTTACATGTGTAACTTAATCCTTGCTTAAAATCTTTCTTGGTGCTTTGCATTAATAAACTTATGTATTCTTTACTTTCTTAAATGTGAAAATATTTTTACATTTCCATGGTACTGGAGGTGAATGATAGGCTGCAGTTAGCCTGGTAAGATGTGATCTGGTGCAGTGTGTGTTTGCTGGTTAACCCTGGTTACACACTCCAAAAGTTGGCCCAGATAAAGAGCCTGTGGGTTCCTTGTTATGGTGACAGCACCCTACATTGATTTTTGCTTTACCATTATCAGTAGCTGCTGCATTTCCCACCCTAGGCTTATACTCGAGTCAATAAGTTTTCCCAGTTTTTGGTGGTAAAATTAGGTGCCTCGGCTTATATTCGGGTCGACTTATACTCGAGTATATACGGTATTTGAAAGAGAGAAATGATTGAGCAACTTTCCTGAAAAGTTCTTCTCCAACCCATCACTGTTCTCCCTGAAGAGGCTACTAGTTGCAAAACTGAGCTTTGTCCAGTGCAGCCTCCTCTACTGTTCCTCACAGCTCCTAAAACTCTAGTAGACTGATTACATGTTCTATTTAATTGTAAAACATTGAAGCAAAATAGAGCAAATAAAAAAACATTTTGAGCAAAAGTCAAAACTATAAATATACTTGGTAACATCAGCGCCAGACTTCCGGCTTGTAAACTTTAGTTATTTAGTGTATGGCAGTGGTTTTACAGATTGTGTAGCTTTAACATTTTTGATTCTTACTTTTATCTAATATGTTTGAAAATGACTAGATATAAAGAGCTTGATTGATGAAAGTTCTAAGACTTACTTGATTTCTGTGAGTTAACATCTGTTTGAAACTGCATAATGTTAAGTGGATCAAATGTGCTATAGTGATTTTATGAAGCATACTGGGCTTTCAGGAAAGTGTTTTTGAATATCAACATATATAGGCAGACTCAAACCTAAAAACCTAATTGCCAGCATTGCCACGCAACATTTAGACCACAGATACTAAAATTGAAGGACCATTTGTAATAGTTTTCCCTATGGTAATCGTAAGTTTGTCAAAAAAATATTTTAAGACTTCTTTATAAAAAATTTAAAACATAAATTATATTCCTTTCCATATTTATAAAGCGATAAAATAAGACACATTGTGTTTGTAATAGCACTAAAAGCAAAGCATAAAACAAAAAAAAACTATAACCTTGAAAGAAACATTTAGAGTGGCACTAATTGCATAAAGTATAAAATTGCTGACTTGTAAATAAAATATTAATGTATTTATTTTCCTTCATATTCCTTGGTTTTGTTGCAGGTTCCCAATATACAGGAGAATGTGGTGCCTTTACCTTACCCAGTTTCATTCATTGACAAATGGGACAGCACACATGTTAAAATGCCCTGTTCACTATCCAACTTGTACCCGGTAGATGACCAGGTGAGAAATCTACAATCAACATGACCTTAAAATTCTATATACACTATAATTACTGTTTAGTATTTTGAAACTGAACATTTAAATTTCATACAGAACGGAGGAAGGATGTCTGGGAGTCGATGGAAGGTTATTGAGTCCTCTCTGAAAAGCAGGATAAGAAGCCCACATGATTTGAAGGTGCGCCCTGATTTGTAACATTAGGTTTGTCCATCCTTCCAGTGATTTGAGTCTTTGTGTTTGGATGAGATCAGCATGCCAAATGTTCATTCTCATTGTTTTTATTTATTGATACTATCAATGGAGGCAAAGAGAATCAACATTAATTAATATTTTTTGATCGCTATCAAAATTACCCATGCATAATACCCATTAATTTCAATAAATGCCTACTTTTTCTTTATTTTTTTTTATTATACCGTTTTATTTTCATAGTAGCAGTGCCAGTAATGTTACGACAATTGGAATGACTGTAGTCTAAGCAATTTTCTGCTACAGTTTACAAACATTTTGGAAGGTTTTTAGCTGTCACGATTGGAGTTCAGAGGTTATATTTTACTGTTTAAAGTTAATGCCACACAGGGCCCCAAAATGCTAAACTGTTGCAGCTAGTTTTTGCCTCTGCCTCTTCGTCTTATTTGTAGAATTGTTAAGTGCTCGTATGAAAGTAATCCAGCATCTACATAGATTACAGCATATCTCTTTAGCTGTAAAACGCTGGCATTTTGTAACCTTGTGTGCCTTTTACCGTAAGGGTGTTGTCAGCCCTGCATGCTATGTTTTCTGATTGTAACTGCTCACATATAACAGGGAAAAAGTTACCTTTCACTTTAAAATGTAATCAATGGAGAAATCGTATGCTATGAACACCTGCAGTTTCCTAGCAGTGGGTGTCAGGTTAACACTGAACAATATGATTTTCCTCCATATCCGTTTTTTGGTGATTTAGTAGTACTTTTGAAGAGGGAAAAAATCCTAAAGGAATACAAAGAGTAGCGAGGCTTTGAGTTTCTAAAAGGGCTAAAGTTGCAGGATTAGTGTCGCGTAGTTAAAACTTGAATTACCACTGACTGGTACTAGCGCAACTAAACAGGGAGGCGCGCAGTCTAACGCACCCCCGGTGTTCACCAGGGATCCCCACACGGAGGTATGGACTTGACTGCGTGAGGTGCGCAGTTTGCGGTTCTCCCAGATAGTCACCAGTGCAGTGATGAGAGAAGAATGGTCGGACAGTCCAGATCAAACCAACGGTAGCACAGTACAGCGGAGATAACCAGGAGAGTAGTCAGATATGAGCCAGTGGTCAAACCAGAACGGGCAGAGCAGTACAAAACAGAATCCACAGGGAAGGTCAATAACAAGCCAAATCAGGAACCAGTAGCAAGCAGAACAAGACAGGAATGCTGGAGCAGGGTGAACCAATACTAGCACCCTAATGATGCCAGAGTGTGCTCCTGATTGGAGCCTGCGATTTATGCGGTCAGAACACAGCTGACCACCGACAGGCTGAGAACAGCAGAGCCACCGAGTACCCGGAAGAGCGTCCTGTTGCCTAAAGAAGAGAGAGGCGTCAGTCTCCGGCACGTATCGGGTGCGGAGGCGGCACCTGATAATTAGTGTGTTACATATGTTGGAAACAGTTATACCACCCAGTGAGGGAGCAGAACATTAGAGCCACAGTCCCGAATTAAAACTGTTGTATATGACGTTTTTGAGGGGAATGTGAGCGAAAGCACCAATAAGAAGCCACAGTCACAGACATTGCGGTTTATAATTGGTCCTTCTGCTTTTACACCTGCTTGTGCTGACATTTTAAATTAGTGAACAAATATGTTCACTACTTTAGCTTTAAAGGGCTAGCTTGAATTTATCAGTGGTTTGTTCTCTACTTGGTAAAGAGGTGGTTCTCCTTTGCAGTTTTTCATGCAGCCTGAAAATTATATTTTCCATTATCTCGCAATATTTTTGCTGAGTTCAGGGTTTGTCCACTCTATTTCCGTTAGGGTAAAAATGTATACTCTGTCCTGATCGCCCAATTTTTTCTGCTCATATGCTGTTTACTTTTGCGGTCTTGACTCCTCCTCTCTAGTAATCCTTCGGTTGCTAGGCAGAGACATTCTATTCAACCCAACGCTAGTTTGAAGTCCAGGTATAGATAGCCCATTTTATATGGCAACATTGCCTAATTACGTCTCTTGACATGATGCAGCTTATACTGTAAAAATGCCAGGCGCACATTATGCTATTGCATGTTTTCAGGGCCCCATGCCATTCTGTTATGTAGTTTTATTGGGCTGTTCCTGCTGTGCTGCCCATTATAGTTCTTTGAAAATACACATCCATTTTAAACTTACTGACAGTACTAGAAATTCATAAAGGTATTTAGAATTGATATGATACATTTTTCTTCTTTATTTTTTTCCAAATACCGCAAATGAGTCTTTAAAAAACCCTTGAAATACATTTATGGAGTATTATGTGAAGCTAGATAGTCTACTTTACATCTTGCAAGTATCACATTTTTCGACAGTGTTTATTTCCAGTGTCCTGCAGATGGCAGTGTTGTTCTACATATTATGCTTTTTTTTGTCATTGTGGGTTCTAAGTATATTTTGTCCTTTTACAGGAAGCAATTCTGGCATATAATTTTTCATATTCCAAGAAATGGGACTTCACCGCTTTGATTGACTTTTGTGTGAAGGTAATACATTTTCCTTATGGAATTATCAGGGTTTTTTGTTTTGTAATTTTGTGTAACATAATGTAAAGATAAGTTTTAAGTTAAGCAGTCATGTTTATTACATACTAGTTTTGAAGGTGAGCACGGATGTTTTCTTTGACCACTCCATAAAATATTGAGGCACTATTGGCCAGTCTCCCTTCTCTGGATCTTATCTTAAATTCAATTTAAGTGTGTACTAATCCTATGCATAATAAAGAGGTAGAACACTTGTGTCTATAGAGCTATATTAGTCTATATATAGATTTTGTATGTATAAAAGTAGTTCTCTAACCAGTTGATTGCATGTCATGGAGTGTTCATTTTGTAAAGGTGTGTTAATTGTATCCGTCACACATTTGTTCAACCTATCTAGTGTCATTTTAAGCTGGAGTCCACGTACACTGCTTGTTTCGACTGTGTGCCATTGTTAAAGATTTAGTGAGAATCATTTATATTACAATTATCTTAACGTCTATTGGTTAACTCATTTCGTAGCTATTGCAAGCTTCACAAGGGCCCATTCAACATATTAAATGTAAAGACACCCGTTGCTCTGAATACATAGTCATGCCATAATTGTTAATAGGTATACATACATTTATACTCAACAAAATGGAAAAATGTTCACATGTATACGGGAGTCATAGGTGTTGCTCAGATAGGTAGTATTGTTTGTTTTGTAGCTATGGTGTAATTGCCACTTACAGTGTTTATATTAGGCAGTACGATGTCTTTGGTTACAAAGGGCAGATGTCATGTGTTTACCACAAAGACCTAAGGTCACTATTGGTGCTTGTCATTTTACAGTGACATCTGGAGTTTCCTTTGTTTTCAAAATGGTGCAGACAGACTTTTAAGTATATATGTATTTCATTTTTTTTAACTTTTTGTTTCTGAGCTTTATGTACTACCCTTTCCTCCAATGGAGGAGTGGGGTTTCACACAGAAAAAGGAAGTAGAATAATACATGTATAAATTTGTAAGGCTGTGGGGGTTAAATTGTCACTGATGGTTATTGCAGCACAGCATGTCAATCTTACATGTTTTGTATTTCTGACCCAACTTTTTCCATAAGTTTCATGTGCTTGCCACTCTAAGGATTATTCCGAACAACCTTATATCAGGGCTCAGCAAAATCTGCTTACCAGGTTGCCATGGAGACTTGAAAATATACCCTGGTAACCTGTACCTGGGTGCACAGCTCTCCCTGGTCGCTCCTGCCCCGGCCACAGACATTGCACCCGAGCCTGATCTCTCACTGCAGGGTTGGATGCACTGGTAAGACACAAAGTTTGGCAGTGAATCAGACTGGATAGGCTACACTGATTTAATGCCAGATTATCAGTCGTATGCTATGCTGCGGAGCCTTTAGTCTTGCAAGAGAGACTTTGAGCTAGATTTACCAAAGGTTTTTTTTTTTGATGAAAGCACTGGTTATAGGTGATTTACTAAAGGCTAAAGAGCCACAGTTTAACAATCGTTGTCCTGATTTTTAACGTGATAAAAATACAAACCAGCAGATTTACTATGCAGCAATTTGACAAACCGCTGGAAAACCACTAACAAAACAGCCAAAACAAAAGAGGTGGTTGTGAGAGGCAAGATTGCTCAAATTGCATGTTGTTTGAATGGTCTTGTCATTTATAACATAAGAGGAGGCACCATTGACTTATGAATTATTGTTGCAATCATTATTAGACTATGCGCACAAAATTAATTTATAATTAACTTATGGGGTAATTTTTATATTTCATTATTAAGGGGCCAATATAATTGTATTATTATATGGGGCAATTTGAATATATATTTTATATTAAATAGAAATAATATTTGATTGCTAATGGGGGTGATGATAGTGCAACACTTATATGGCAAGACAAGTGCCAGCATGTACTTGCACCAATGTGCATGCTGGTACTTGTAGTGCTACACGTGTGCAATATAAATGGCACCCCATCATGAAATAATAAGTGTAAAAGTGTAAAATAAATCATTTTTAGCAGCCTTGTTGGCCTCCGGTCATTTTTCTCTAAATTGTTTTATATGCCGGCCCTTAAGTTTTTTTTGCCCTGGCTCTTAGCTCTTGGAGAAATTTGTCATTGGCAGTCATAGTCATATTGTATAAATATTTTAACAACAAGTCAAGCTCTTAAGGTGGGATGGGCATTTAAATGTACAGAATAGACCCAAACCATCTATTTTGCATATATAATATTTATAATATTTCTAACCACTAGTTATATACACTCTCTGGCAGACTGAATTGAACATTTACCCCACTTACAGGGTTTCCATCTTCAATAAGCTGGTTGTATGCAATCCTCTGCCCATGCCCAGCTGCCAGTTCCATACTATCTACCGGATATCGGCAGCTTGAGCTAACAATACTTGTGGAAAAAAGTTAGTCAAGGGATGGTATACAATCATTTTCCACAACAAAACAATAATCCTAAATATGTGCTGCTGGATAACACTGCGCTAAACCACTATTCTCTGATATCTTCAAGTTAATTTTACTTTTGCTGTATGAGACATGATAAAACATGGTCAGAACAATTTTCTGTGATTTACTGTATGTGAATAAATGGCGTTGTCTCAGTGGAAAACGTGACAAATAATGAGTGTCAATAGAGTAAGGTCATCTCGGTGATAAATCTTATAGAGTGAATGGTGATCTCCTAATTGCTTTAGAGTACTCCAGTCAGCTTGTTAGATATCACTATTGCATGATGATTATATGCGTTTTTCTTCATATCAAATTCCTTTTTCCTTCTTTTCATTCACATATTTATAAAAACAGTGACTAATAATTTCTCCAGGCTCAAATATCTAGGAATGAAAGGGGCATATTCAATTATGATTCCGGTACACGGTAACGCGCGTTACCGCGGAAAGTGCGCAGTATTGCCGGTAATACGGTAACGCAATAACGCAGATTTTCGTACGCAACCCTATGGGGTGCAAACGAAAATCCACGTTATTGTGGTACCGTGGATTAACTTCGCGGCCCGTTCCGACGCGATCCCGCGGACTGGAATCATAATTGAATATGCCCACCTGAATTGAAAAAATATTGTGCTCTCAATAAACATATCTACTAGTTGGATTTAGTGCTCCTGTGATTGGAGAAAGTGGAACTAAAAACACTTGAATGCGTTAAAGCACATATTTAAAGAGAGATTCACATTTTTTTGGTTCTGGAATGGCAAGTGCCACGATAGTATTTTTAGAAGTATGTGTGTTGAAAAAGCTGAGTTTTAGATATCATTGTCAGATACATATTAGTTATAATGTAAGCGGGTATGATTTAAAATAAGCATTTTTCTTCCCGAAAATAAATGTGTTTATACATATATGGCAGGCCTCTTAGGAACAAAACAATCTAGTGAGTAAGACAATAGAATTTTGATCATTGATTCAGCCTGGTTAGTATTAATCAGCAAACAAGATTTATAGTGTGGTTGGCCCCTTAATTCATTAATATCTCTTTAAAAATGGATCCCTGGTATCCTTATACTTGTGATCAGCAGTGATTTTTAACAGCTTGATCCAGAATTATGACTATACAGATAGTGTGTAGACAATAGGAGTGATGCATGTGGGGTTCCATGCCACTCCTGTAAGCCAAGACAATTTCTGTGACATTATAATAAGGTATTGTGACCAATGGGATGCCTGCATGTGTAGATTTACTGCCAAGCCACAAAGTAAACACATTTTGCTCAATGTAACTAGAGTCTCATTTGAAACTTGTTCTTTATAAGGATTATATTTATGCATTATGGACAAAGTAAGGAAAAAAAGAATGTCATCATTACATAAATAAGACACATTATTAATGTACACCCTGCAAGTATGGTTTGATTTCTAAAGAGAGCTTCAGTGAGCCAGAGGAGGCCGAGAAATTGTGTGCAACCCCCGCTGTTGCTTCATGGAGCTTTGCCAGGGGAGACCAGCCTAGGTGTGGGCCCTTTAGCAGTTGCTCTCCACAGCTTTCGTAGCCCAAAGGAAGCCTGTGATTTGTTAAGAGTGTAGGCTTCTTCTATAGCCATGAATGGATCAGTAGAGGAAGTGTCAATAAGCCAAGGAAGGTCAAGAATTGTCTGCTTCATTTATATGTCGGCCTTTACATAATTTTGCCCACAAATGTCATGTTATGACATCGCAGTCTTATTATGAAGGATATGTACTGGAACTGATTGTGACAATGTATGTAGTAACTCTTTAAAATATTTTATCTGTGTAATAATGATGAATTCACTCCTTCACCTGGTATCGTATGGTTAAGAATATTTTGATATGGAGTTTATTCTACACATTTTATATGCTTCTCTTAAATGTCAGCTAAATTTCCACCCCACACGCATACCCTTCTAATGCAGTTCCTTTGCGCAGTACAAATCAATGGGAAGCAATCATTTTGAAAGCTTTTGGGTCAATAATGATTACATTATGGGCCTGAATATATTGTGCTTGCGCACATTCCACTACATGTTGAAAAGATATTGTATATGTGATTACCATTAATCACAATATACTTCTTAAAATAGTCTTCAGTGTGGTGGGAGTTTTAATTTCAAATGTGTTGTGGGATCCACAGATCGTTTGCGGCTGTTACCTTTTTGATATATGGAGTTATTAACTGAAGCTGTAAATCTGGGAGAAATAATTATGCCAGTATAAACACACTGTAGGAGAAGGATACTCAGTCTTTGAAGGTGCTGAAGATGCTGCTATAATGAATGAACTGTTTGATTATGTATGTGATCTTATGTTTAGTTTTTACCAAATTAACTCTGCAAAGGCTCATTCAAAATAAGAGGCAATGTTGTAGTTCACACCATTGAATTTTGAAATCTTACTGTTGCTGTTAAGGTTTTAGAACATGGCATGCTCTATTTCTCATGTCTCATGACTTGCCAGAACAAGATTGTTGTCATGTGTGTTTAAGGGCTAGATTTACAAAACTGCTGGTTCGAAAAAGTGGAGATGTTGCCTATAGCAACCAATCAGATTCTAGCTGTCATTTTATAGGATGCACTAAATAAATGAAAGCTAGAATCTGATTGGTTGCTATAGGCAACATCTCCAATTTTTCAAACCCACCGTTTAGTAAATATACCCCTAAGTCTTTTTACATGTATTTTTTATAAATAAATGTGTCTAAAGCACAAGTTAGTTTTCATGTATTTTATTGGGGACCATTCTACAAAAAACTACTTACTTTAAATACAATCATTTTATTCTTGCCATGTCTGAATTTTAAAATGTCCATGAGGGATTTATGGTTGTCTGGTGTACTGTGTACAGATTTGCTTATTCTGTAGGACTACAATATCATGCAACACAATTTACAATTTGTGAACTTTTTTGCAAATTTTAAAACTTCTTTTTATGATTTTCTATTTACTAGATGCATATTTGTGTTCTGATTCGTTGATATTTCTGTTGGAAACCCATCATACATTCAAAGAGTACATACTGGAGTGAAAACAAACAATTTAAATGCAGTTTAGACTTAACTGAAAACAGCTTTTTTTAAATTAAATAGACTTACCTTTGACAAATTCCAGTTCCCGACAACTGTTCTGTAAGCAAAGGTGTATGTATATATAGGCTATATCCCCATATCCTTCATCAAAATGTATACCAGGTACACATGTCCTGCTCAATTAAATAAACCTGATAAATGTATAGATGTTTATATGACAGAACTTCCCCTTTATTATTCAAGTATTGTAGTATTTTGCGCTGAGTTCAGCAATAAAATGACAACATGCCTCATGCTTAAAACACTAAATAAGGTGTTCAATTTCAACAACATAAAGGCTCCTGATGTTCTTAAACAGCCATGGTCCAGGTTTCTGAGATTTTGTGTTGTGAAATACTAATATTTGCCACAAAGGCTAAACGTTTTTACATCAATGTATAACTCATACTTGCCAACCTTTTTAAACTTATTTCCGGGAGATCCCAGGCAGGGAGCGTGGTTGGAGGGAGAGAGGGGCGCTGTGAATTGCGTCATTTTGGCTCCGCCCCCGCGACAAAATGGCGTTTTTGTGCAGGGGCGGGACAAAAATGACGCGATTCACCGCAAATCGCGTCATTTTGACAGCAAGATGCCGTTTGCAGGATATTTGTCTGCTCTCCCAGGTGTCCAGGAGACCTACCTGAATTTCGGGAGTCTCCCGGACATTCCAGGAGAGTTGACAAGTATGGTATAATCAGGGCTGCCAAGAGGAATTCAGCGCCCGGGTACAACAAATTCATGGGGCCCCCCTCATAGTCGCGTAAGCCCCAAATTTTTTTTGGGTGTGTAGTAATGCATTCAGGGGCGTGGCAATGCGCCGTTGGGGCGTGGCTAGCCTAACGGCGGTGCAAAGCGCCGTTGGGGCGTGGCTAGCCTAACGGCGGTGCAATTTTTCTGAGGTGTGGTCATGCATTTGGGGGCGTGGCAAATGCGCCATTGGGCCGTGGCTAGCATCAAAATCACTAGACTCTCAATTCGCCGGAGCGTCACATATGTTCAAGCACTCCTGACTTTCAGGACATCTACCACCACAGTGTAGTATAGAAAGAATGCAGTGTGTACACAAACAGTTCAGTCTTGGCCTACACCTTACATTGGGCACAACATTCAACAAAAATTGCCATTGTCCCTACTAGAATCACAACATTTCACACACTGTGCTGCTCTCTCCTACCTGTTCTTCTCACTTTCTCCACCTGTGGCTGCTGGTTTCTTTAGTTGTGGCTTGTCCGGATCCAGGAATGTTGAAGGACCTATTTTGAAAAAAAAATGGCTACATTTAGAAAATTACAGCCAGCCCCGGCGTTAAATCAATAGCACTCACGATTAATAATTAGGCCTTCCTCCAGCCCCAACATTAAAATAATACTATTCACATTTAATAAATAACCCTATTTCCCTTCCTGCAAACAGCCCCAGCAATACCTATTTCTTGCAACCATCACTGCCATTAAATAATTCATAGTCACATTTAATAAATAGACCTCATTCTCCCTAAACTCACCCCAACATTCAATAGCCCCCCAAACCTTTTTTTCTCCTCTTTTCCTCTCTCCTTTTTTTCCTCCACTGTTCCTCTTTCCCACTTTTTTTCCTCCTCTGTTCCTCTTTCCCACTTTTTTTTTCTCCTGTTCCTCTCTCCCACTTTTTTTCCTCCTCTGTTCCTCTCTCCCACTTTTTTTTCCTCCTCTGTTCCTCTTTCCCACTTTTTTTCCTCCTCTGTTCCTCTCTCCCACTTTTGTTTCCTCCTCTGTTCCTCTCTCCCACTTTTTTTTCCTCCTCTGTTCCTCTCTCCCACTTTTTTTTCCTCCTCTGTTCCTCTTTCCCACTTTTTTTTCCTCCTCTGTTCCTCTTTCCCACTTTTTTTTTAATTCCTCTGTTCCTCTTTCCCACTTTTTTTTTAATTCCTCTGTGGCTCTCTGCTTTTTTTCCTCCTCTGTTTCTCTCTCCCCTTTCTTTATAGTACTGTCCCTCTCTGTTTTCCTCCCCTTGCCTCTCAGTTTCTTTACTTACCTTTTGTCAACTTCTTTCCTTTCTTTTCTTCTCTTCTGTCTCCTCTTCTGTCTTCTTTCTTCATGCTGGCTGCGGCGCTCCTCACTGACTGACAGGTGTGACTTGATGACGTCACGCCCGGCAGTCAGTGTGAATGGAGAAGAGGAGAGGAGGGACACGGCGCCGCGTGATCACGTGAGTATCGGTTTGTTTTGTTTTTTTCGTTTTTTTTCTTCCATCTCCCCCCACCAACGAAAAAAATAAAAATAAAAAATAAAAATCGCAAAAAAGAAAATTATAAAAAAAAATAATTAAATTAGCGGAGAGGGCCCGGCCCGGGTAAAATGTACCCGCTCCCCCCCCCTCTCGGCGGCCCTGGGTATAACTTATGTTCTTTACAATTTTTATTTTGAGGTGTACAAAGAAGTATTTTTTTTTCCAGTTTTATATAGAAAGTTTCAGTAGCAGGAGAAAAAACTTTCTATATACTGCAAGTCAGTTATCTATTTTTGCTGCTCACAGGGTAAGATCAACAATTTAATTCCACTTCAGAGGAGGCTTTATATGAAACCACCACAACTAAATATCTCAACCAGGTGTGTCTAATGTCCCTTAACTTTACAAATGGGTGAAAACATAAGAGATTGGAAGAGGGGTGGACTTTATGTATCCTGGAGTAAAAGGCATATTGCTAGAGCCTTATAGGAAGTCTCTTATTGAGACACTTCTTAAGATCTTGCTAAACATATGTGCTTTCAAGTCTGAAGTTTCCAGTGCTTTCATGTATATTTCAGTGATTGTCAATATAAACCACAAATCCAGGCTTTTATCCATTTGGTTACAACTTACAGCAAGAATTCTATATTAATCCTGATGGTGATCATGGGGCTGTAATGGTGTTTTAACTGTAAATATCTGTGGGAGAGCTTCTGATAAGCTACAATAGCTGAAAAAAATGACATAAGGGCTGTTCCATAAATGATGCTTACATATACCTGCCCTTTCATCCAGGAGAGCCCCCTCCCTCAAATGTTAAATTAAAGCCTGTGTTATAAAATGGTTGCAGAAGGAAGAGTTCAGAAACTAGATAAAATTTAGCTTTATACTTTTATCACAGGTAAGATGAATGTAAAACTACTTAATAATTTTCATGCAATAGATTTGTCCTAGCCATGATATTATACCTAGCAGCACTAATGGGTACCAGTAGAGGTTTAAAAAAAATGAATAAAACGCCAATCTTCTTGTTTAGGAACTAAAAAATATAATTCGCATTTAGGCAAAGTTCAGATGAATATTTAAAGTTTCTCATCACATCTGGATCTTCATAGATTGCCTGTGGCAGGGGTTTTATTACAAGTGTGTAGAGCAAGAGTGAAGATTTAGTAAGGGAGACCTCATGTCAGCCTTTTATCAACGTGGGTAAATAAGAGTATTACTTGGGAAGTTCATTGGAGTACAGTGAATTCTTAACAAAATTTCTTTTAATCCATTTCTGTCCAGGTCAACTCACAGGTTATTCCATCTTTCTGTGTTAACATTTTTTTGTTATATTAAGGTAATAGTATTAATATGCCTGATTTTCCAGTCTCTTGAATAATGTGGAGATTTGTAATAATGTGTAATGTCTGTGCTTGCTTCATTGGTATAAATGGCATAGAAGAGCTGTCCTTAAACTCGAATTGTAGCAAGCAACATTTTTTTATGATTATTATTGTTAATTTGTAAAGTGCCACATTGCTACATAGCTGTCTGACTTCTCTATCTCCCCCTTTCCACTATCTGATCACTATCTCCTCTCATTCTCACTCTGCTATACTCCAGCACCCCTCCCGTCGCCCAAATCTACCCAGTCCAGATGCGACCTCGACGCCCTTGATCCTGCTATTCTGCCCTCTTCTCTCGAAACTGTCCTCTCTCCCCTTTCCACCCTGACCTGCCGCAATCAGGCGGCCTCCCTCTATAATATAACCACACCCTCTCCTCCGCTCTTGATGCGAGTGCCCCTGCCCAGTCCGTCCACCTTCGCTGCTCCAATCCTTAACCCTGGAAGTCCAAATTTACCCGCTTCCTCCAAAAATGCAACCGTACTGCTGAACTCCACTGGAGAAAATCTCGCTCCCTGGCTTCCTCCACTTCAAGTTTATCCTCTCATCTTACAGTTCTGCCCTCTCACTCGCTAAACAATCCTTCTTTAAATCCCTCATCTCCTCCCAGTCCTCCATTCCCCGCCGCCTCTTCGCCACCTTCAACACTCTCATTTCTCTCCCACCCCCTCCTATCCTCCCTCTCTGCCACTGTCTTTTCCTCCTTTTTCTCCTTTAAAATCGAGGCCATCAGACTTGAAATCTCCTCCTCCGCTCACTCTTCTGCCACCCCCTCACTCACTCTTCTGCACCCCACCACTCACCCCTCCTCTCCCCCCAGCCAGCAACTCCCTCACCCCTGGTAGGGCGGAAGGAGTAAAGAAGTCCACTCTCTCATTTCATCCCCCCCACCCCACTTCTACCTGTCACCTGGATCCTATCCCTTCTCACCTCCTTCGCTCCCTTCCCCCCTCCACCTGCTCCCACCTCGCTCACCTCTTTAATCTGTCCCTCTCCACTGGCATCTTCCCTTCTTCTTTTAAACATGCTCTCGTCTCACCCATTCTTAAGAAACCCAATCTTGACCCCACCTCACTAACTAACTACCGCCCCATTTCCCTTCTCCCCTTTGCCTCTAAAATACTTGAGAGGCTTGTCTGCAACAGTCTCACCACCTACCTTTCTGAACACTCCCTCCTTGATCCTCTCCAGTCTGGTTTCCGCCCGCTCCATTCCACTGAAACTGCCCTGGCTAAAATTACTAACGATCTCCTCTCGGCTAAAGCCAGGGGCCACTTCTCCCTTCTGATTCTCCTAGATCTCTCAACGGCCTTTGACACCGTTGACCACCCCCTCCTGCTTCACACACTCCAGTCCATTGGCCTCTTCGGAACTGTCCTTTCCTGGTTCACCTCTTACCTTGATCTGGCTCCCATTCCCTTACAGAATCCTTTTCAAGCTCCTCACTCTGTCTTACAAGGCCCTCGCCAACTCCACTGCTCCCTACATCTCCAACCTCATCTCTATTCACACTCCATCCCGTCCACTGCGATCGACCAATGATCGTCGCCTCTCTTCCCCCTTGATTACCTCTTCTCGCGCACGTATCCAAGACTTCTCCCGCGTCGCCCCCCTTCATTAGGACATGCTCCATTAGAACATCCCCTAATCTGTCCAGTTTCAAACGGACATTAAAAACCCACCTTTTCTTAAAAGCCTTCCAGTCACCTGCTTAACCATCCACCTGTCGGCTACCTCTCCCTCTCTGTCCTTCTTCTCCCTCCTCAACTCTGTCTCCATTTCATCCGTTTCTTCGTCTCACCTTTGTCTCCGTCTGTCTACCCCTTCCTTTAGATTGTACGCGCCTTTGAGCAGGGCTTTCTCTCCTCCTGTTCCCACCACTTTTAACTTTGCTCTCCAGCTACTCAGCCCACCTCCCACCTCCTCTTGGACCTTCTGCCCTCTCTGACTCCTCTCGCTTCTCTCTGTCCCTCTAAGTGGCTCTTAACCAGTCATCCGTGCCCACCCTTTTGGGCTCAGGTTACCAGCTTGTACTGATTTTCGCTCACCATCACCCTTTCTCTCTAGCTGTGTTTTGAGCTCCCAGAGTTATAGTGCTTACTGTTAATTGTACTGTGCTGTTTCACCTTGTACTGTGCTATTGTTTGTCCTTGTATGGCGCTACGGATACTTTGTGGCACCCTATAAATGAAAATGAATATAATAATAATAATAATAGCTCTGGACAGTGGGGAAACAGGACATACATAAAACAGGGACATACAAAGTAGATATTGAGGGCATATATATTTGCAAGTTAACCCGTGCATGATACTCATGCATTCTAGTCAAATCAAGCTACTTAAGATGTTAAAAAGGTTCTTGTCATCTTCATCGCCACACACACACGCCGCTAGGCTTTTATATATTAGATAATGCTAAGAATTCAGTAGGTCAGTGTAGTATATATCTCCGCCCAGCAGGTGGTGCTGCAGCTTGAGCACTCTGTCACCCGGTAGTTTTTTCCACACACACTAACACAGCATGTGTGTTCATGAGGTAAAATTACCTCACGAAAATAAGTTTGAGCCCTCAGCTTGTAAATTTAGCCTTTACTACCCCTCCCACGGGGGGAAGGGGGGATGATGGAAGTTAACTGACTTCACTATTATCATTTTTTTGTCAAATAATGTCAGTATACCAAATTTCAGGTCAATTGGATGAGCCCTTTCTGAGAAAATAGTTTTTTCCACACACACACACTAACACACGCCGCTAGGCTTTTGTATATTAGAAGATAATGCTAAGAATTTAGTAGGTCAGTGTAGTATATATCTCCGCCCAGCAGGTGGCGCTGCAGCTTGAGCACTCTGTCACCTGGTAGTTTTTTCCACACACACACTAACACACGCCGCTAGGCTTTTATATATTAGATATCTAGGTCTAGAAGAAAAATGAAGTTATTTTTCTGTGTGTTGGATAATAAACCAATTTAGGTATCAGTGTGATATAAGTCATCTGGTATCAAAGTGAGTAAAGGAGTAGTTATTTGGTTTTTGGTGGAGCTTGATAAGATAAAATAAAAATGTTTGTGTACCTTCCATGTGCCATATCTCCTGAGGACCCTGCTCACTATAAAATACACATGCTGCACAAATGGAGTGTAGAAGTTAAGTAAGTGGTGTTTGTTCGTTTTTTATTATTATTTTTTTATTATTGTAGCGTGTCATACTCTACCCAAAACAACCTTACTTTGACTAGAGTGGTTCTGAAAGGAAAGGACAGAACGTACGGTCTTTGGACCAGAATAGTGAGTTAACCCCAATAGAAGATGCCATATATGAAATATAAACTGTGTAACTGTGGCATACACCATCCCTTGTGTTACCCTGGCAGAGACTGTTGCCAAGACGGGCGCAGATTGCTAAAAATATGAATCCTTTATGAAAACCGAGAAATGACCATAAGGACTGACTACAGTAATTAAATATCAAATGTCTATGATAGCTTGTAAGCACAACACTATGTAAATAAGCACAAAAATGGACCTCAGTATATCCCATTGTTATCTTCTCATGGTTAGTGAACAAAAGGTTAAGGACTGTCATCTTGAAACAAATATCTGCAGACAGAGCTAGAATGGGACTGTTTAATAAATTACAAGAAGTTTGAATATTTATACTTTGTGTCTTTTTTTTTTTAGATACATTTTTTTATTTTTGATACCCTAAAGTGATCTAGAGCTTGTTTTACATGAGTTGTTCTCCTGCTTTTTTTACTTATATTAATATTGTTTTTGTTTCTGGGATTGTGCTTCATTCTGTTTGTGAAGAAGGATGGTTTCCCTCCTTTCCATGGTCCTTACAGACCGCTTCACATTCTTACAGGTTCTATTGAGAATGATGCCAAGAACAACACTGCTAGGACCATGTCAAATAAAAGGCAATCCCTAGCTTTAGAAGCTGGTGGATGAAGGTAATATTTATTTCTGATAGCAATTTCTATCACTCAATCCTTAAGGGTTAAGCTGTAAAAGAAAATCTCGACACTGCACAATACAGAAGAGAAATGCTAAACTCTGACTCTTTGCATGCAGACAGCATTTTCAAGCCTGATTATTCCTTCCTGGGCTGTGATGGATATGCCTGTCCAGTATCATGTGTTAGTTTTGTATGATTTGATGAGCTGTCAGGCAAGAATTTTATTTTTAAGTAGTGGCCGGTGCCATCTCCCACATCTTGTTTATGCTGTCAAGCAAGCTGGATCATTACCTGCAGAGGAACAGTTTACAGTGACATAGGGTCATTACTTATGACAATGTTTATTCAAGCCTCTATTAATTCAGTTGGAGAAATGTCCTACTTAAAGGTACATACATCATTAATGTATTTAAAAACACACACACACAAGAAAATGTTTTGTTTTTGAAAGTGAACCGTATCAATACAGAAATCAAAATATTAAAAAAAAAAATATTTTTAATACATGTAGGACTTTTGTGCAGTTGATGAAAAAAATATTTCAAGCAAAAATATTCAACCTTATTCTTTGTGAACTCATAACGTGTTTAATTTTTAAAAGATCACTAAACGTAACATTAACAAAAATATGTAGTTAAAAGTGTAATTAAGTATTTCATTTATGAGACACCGGTATGATCATTTTGGAATGTGTATTTAGATGATAACTCCAAATTTTAATCAATTATCCATATGACTGTCCTTATGGCATAAATATTAAAGTGGAGCAAAGTACAACTGTCGAAAGCACTGTTAATATACGTAACTTTGTGGTGTTGCTTATCATTTTCCAAATGTTATTGGTGATGGGTTGCTGAGAATTTTATATGTTTCACTGTGCCATGGCTCATTTTGGTTCTATCTCACTCATAAGGGGGTATTCAATTGTTCGTCCGGACCTCAGAAAAACTTGCGCTCTAAAACTATTACCGTTAATACGGTAATTACTCGCTGAATTTCAGCTCGCAGCTCCCTGAGCTGCAAGCTGAAATTCAGCGAGTAAATTACCGTATGAACGGTATTTACGTGCAATATTACCGTATGAACGGTAATACTTTTAGAGCGCGGGTTTTTCTGAGGTCCAGACGAACAATTGAATACCCCCCATAGTAACTGACCACAGTGAAACGTCACATGATTAGACTAATCTTTGAATATGTTCAAAGCGGTGGCATTCATAATTGCGACAAAGAAAATTTCGGCACTTAACCTACCGACATTAAGATATCGGCAGGCTAAATGCCAACACTTCTATTATGCTGACAGGTTGACAATGTCTACAGTCTGATTTTAATGTTGCCATTATCATTTTTGAAGTTGTGCATGTCGCCAGTCAGACCGTAGACATTGTCAACCTGTCGGCATATTCGAAATGCCGACATTTCATCTGTCGCAATTATGTACCCTACCTGTTCAAAGCACACATTTCTGAGAGTTGGAGAGTAACCAGATATCTACTGGTTAAAATGGGTTAGACTGATGTCTGCACTTGCTATGGATGATCATTAAAAATGACAGTAAATGTAGCAACCTGCTGGCTCACTTTCTTTAGTTTGCAGCAAGTGTGAGTTTATTTTTACTAAATTGCAATTCATTGATGTGAATGCATTGCAATCAGGGGCTTCTCTGATTGTTTTTAAAACACACTGTCCCTGCCTGTCACTGCCGAACAGACCTGCACATATTGTGCAGCCGTAGGCAGCCTTAGTGTGTCAAAAAGGGGGTAGGGCCTAAATTGAGCCCCCCCTTTCCCCCAAATCGCCACGGGTAAAACTATTTTCTAGATCCGCCCCTGGCAGAAACCACCTCGATACTATACATTCCTAGGCAAAATCATTCCTCCTTCCATATGATATGAGTACTGCGGTCAGATGGATCCTGATATCAACACTGCTCTCACCACAATTTCTGACGCGTTTCGTTCTCTTAGAACTTTGTCAAAGCATCAAGTTTAATAACCCTTCTAGGAAGGACAGTTTTGATAGGGACATCTTTTTCCTAATACCCTATGAGGCATGTTCAAGCCATGGGTGCTCACGTTGTAATAAAAACTGTGTATGTGTTAGGGAATTCAGAATTTAAGAGCCAATGGGACAGAGATTGATGTGAATGGCAAATATTCTCTGTATGACTCGCTAGATAAATAAATGGTAATAATAATAATGTACATGAGCTGTTCATGATCCCCTCCTACAGATATGACAGAATTCTACATTTATTTATGTGAGTGGACTCAGCCATATTGTTTGCTCAGCAATGAATTATCAACAAGACACTGCAAAAATGTGGTCTTTTTTTTGTGGAAGAAGCCACATACCTGTTTTAACCAAGAAGTAATTATTCAGTGTAATGTCAATTTCACTGGGAGTTGCATTAACATTTTTGCCAATGAATACCAGAGGCAACTGACAGTTCTAAGTCCAGGGTCACACTATATGTTTTGATGAATGCTATACACCAGCAATAAAGCATGACAGCCTCCTATTCATATGTCACTTATAAAGGCTTTGTGTCAAACTCCAGTTATACAGGAAATCAGAAATCATGACAGCAAACAACACCTTTTGATTTAATATATTTACATTTTCATGGATTTCAGCTCAACACATACAAAGATATTTATGGATAACTGGCATTTATTTTATTTTTTTTGTTATCTGAGAAGGAATGTGTAAAGCCCAAGGTTATACCCACTGCAGTAACAAGCATGGAATAAACAGATATTCTATATTATGTGTAGAATTAAAGAAAATTACTTTTACTGCAAAAGGCAGCAAGTCTCTGCTTGTGGGTGGTGTATATTTTAAAACTGTGTTTTGATCGATCCTATAGGAGTAATACTTTGAAGGGCCAACATGTCTTCCTGCCCTGGCTTTTGCACCTATCCTAATTAAGGACTAGTGTATAGGGCACTTTTTTACATACACCATATATATAATTAAACTGCAGGACAGTGGGTTGTTGCTTTGCCCATCGGTAGGCAGATAATCTTGTACGATTTAACTTGTGTCCAACAAAAGTGCCCGTATCTATCCCTATATATAGGTGGCAGTCCGATGGTTTAGTGATTAGCACTTCTCCCTCACAGCACTGGGGTCATTAGTTTGATTTCTGACGATGTCCTTATCTGTTTAGCGTTTGTATGTTCTCCCTGTGTTTGCGTGGGTTTCCTCCAGGTGCCCTGGTTTCCTCCCACACTCCAATAACATACTAGTAAGTTAATTGGCTGCTATCAGAATTTACCCTAGTCTCTGTGTGTGTTTGTATGTTAGGGAATTTAGATTGTAAACTCCAACGGGGCAGGGACTGATATGAGTGAGGAATTATTGGCACTATATAAATATTTGATGATGATGAAGATGATAAAGGCATGTGTGTCATATACAATGCCAGTTCCTAATACTAGCTTTTGCTTTTTCAAAAGAGCTCTGTGTGGGAGGCTTTCAAGTTATGCTGTCATAGAAAATATGTGCTCTTTTATAGTCTTTGTAGCCACTAAAGCATTCCTCTCTATTTCTCAGATTAATTTTTTTTTTTTTGTGTAAGATTGTTTAAAGCTTTTATTGTGTTCAGAATGCTCTGTCTTAACTTATGTCTGGTCTTTTGCAGGTGATTGAAGAGGCTGAGCGTACACATCTCTTCAGCTCCATTCTTCCTGACATGGTTTCATTGGCTCTCAAGCTCCCTAAACTCTGCACACAGGTAAAAAGCTTGGCTTCTAAGCATCCATCGCTGCTCCTGAACAAGGCATTAGAGGCAAATGATAACTAATGCCCGAGATCCATATGTCATGGTTAATCTTTTGGTTTATTATGAAGGTTATGGCTCTCCTGTATCTTCTAGTTTACAGTCTGCAGGATATTGTCATCAGTGGCCATTAATAACACTTTCAAATGACCATGTACTACAATTTCCACTATACATCAGACATTTTGGATTGGCTGTCTGTTATCTTTCACGTTTTATCTTTTAGCCATTTTTATTTTTGCACTGTAGCTCCATTAGCTGATCAGGTATTGACTACAGAAACGCACGTGCTTCTGAGAGCATTCACTTAATTTGGCAAAGTGTTTTTTTTTTTTATTATTTTTTTTACTTCTTACAGCCTATACACTACTTAGAATTTTAAAGGCAAAGAGAAATTAAGGCCAGCATTTTATGTATTTCATTATGTTAGGAAGGCAGTGTTCTGCACATAATGTATTTATGTGTGCTGGTAATCATCTTACCATATATTAATGATTCTAAAAGTCACTTTGCAGTTCCTCCTTGCGGAATGACATTTGAAAATATAAAGCTTAGAAAGTAATCTACTCGATCCTGTGTGCACGGCCATTGCAGGATGATATTGGTTACATCATAAAGATCTTTGTCTGGACCAGTTGCTAATCTGTTCAGTACCTTAATTACTTCAGTTGACTTAATGGACTATTAAATATAAATTATAAGTTAATCATATAGGAATAGATAATCACTTTTAATATTTAAATGGTCCCTTTCATAAAATAGTGTTGTTTAATTGAAAAGGAACAAAATATATTTGTGCTACATTCACAAAAGTTTATGCACATTTCTCCTTACTTTAGACTACTTCATAATCGGAAGGTTTTTGCCCTCTCATGATCAGACAAAATTTCACTTTTTGGACTGCATTAGTTTGAACTGGAATAAATCTACCCAAAGACTTACTCCCATTAAAACTTAAAACTGATGGAATCCAAAGTGATACATACATTTTTTTTTTTTTTTTTTTATAATTTTTTATTTTCAGTGGTCAATCAAGAAAATACAGACAGCAAAACGATAACACTGTGTAGCATGCACAGTAAAATCACAACAGTTATTGTGGTGTATCGCATATTAGGAAACCTTTAGACAAAAATGACCGGTTTTTACATTTTTAAAGAGTAATATAAAATGGGTGTAGGAACAAAATGGATTGTGGGGGAGGGGTGAGGGGGGTAGGACCACAAAGATAAGCACTGTAAGTATTTAGAGGATAACTAGGGTGTGTTGAGCCTATAGCAGAGGGGGAGATATGTGTCGGGAAGAGTTAGGGTCATCGCACATGGGTCAGGTCGGAGGACGTGGAGCGTTGAGGGGGGAAGGTGTGTTCCACGGCTAGCCATGGAGCCCAGACTTGACTGAAGACGTGGCCTCTATCGTGGAGGTAGTACGTAATCTCCTCCATAGCGGCCACGTGCCAAATCTGCTTCTTGAGAGCCAAAAGGGATGGAGGTGAGGTCTTTTTCCAATTAAGGGCTATGAGTGATTTGGCTGCTGTCAGGATGTGGGCAGTTAATTTCTTGGAGAATTTGTCCAGGTCTTGGGGAGTGTAACATAAAAGAAATATCCAGGGATCTTTCGGGATAGGAGCTTCAAAAAGGGTATTTAGGAAACTATGGACTGAATCCCAGAAGGTGGTGATAATCGGGCAAGACCACCAAATATGAAACATCGTACCCCTTTGGCCGCAGTCCCGCCAACAGCAGGGCGAGGAAGAGGGAAACATTCTATGGAGTCTTGTGGGAGTGTAATACCAACGGTAATAAATTTTGTAAGAGGTTTCCTTGAGTTTAGTTGATATGGAGCATTTAGCTATCCCCAGTCTCATGTCCTCCCAAGCCTCTTCATCCGGGGGAGGACCAAGGTCCTTTTCCCACTCGTCTTCATGAGGGTTTGGAGAGGGAAGGGCAGAAGTGAGAAGAATGCTATATATTTGAGAAATCATGCCCTTGTCCAAGGGATGTTTTCTACAAAGAGATTCAAATGGAGTAAGGTCCCTAAGAACATAGGTTGGTGGCAGGGATTGCAAGAAATGATTAATTTGGAAGAATTCAAAGGGGCTGAGGATTTGGGACGGGGATTGGGGTTGGAGATCCGCTAGCGAAAGCCAGCGGCCCTGTTTGGAAAAATGTACTGGAAATTTAAGCCCTGCACGAGACCAGTTACGGTGGGTTGTAGAGGCAGATCCGGGAGGGAACACCGGGTTATGCCAGATGGGGGTTAAAGGAGATATTGCAGTTGAAAGTTTTAGTTTGAAGGAGTTGGAGTCCCAGAGCATAGCATCAAATTTGATAGAAGGCAGTGCTGTAACAGCAGGGGGGCGACGGGCGGAAGATACGCCCCAGAGAGAGGAGAGATCGGGCAGGGTTAGATGGGCCGATTCTATATCAAGCCATGCAGTGGAGCCAGAGGGAGCGTAGGAGGCAACGATTTGCGAAAGGTGGGATGCCAAGTAGTATAATTTGATGTCGGGAAGGCCTCTTCCTCCTCCAGGGATTGGTCGTTTTAAGATATTGGATGAGACTCTAGGAGGTCTATGGTTCCAAATAAAGCGGGTGAGGGCCTTCTGGATGTTGGCAAGGAAAGAGGCAGGGACAGCTACCGGAAGGGTTTGGAAGAGGTACAGCCATTTGGGGAGTATGTTCATTTTGACAGCTATGATCCTGCCCAGCCACGAAATAATAAGGCGGTTCCAGGAGGTCAGGTCTGATTGCGTCTTGGAGAAAAGGGGTAGGAAATTCTCATGAAAGAGGAGGTCATAGCGAGAAGTGAGGAAAACCCCCAGGTATTTGATCTTCCTGTTCTGCCATTTGAAATTAAAGTTAGCCCGGAGGAGTTCGGTATCCCGAGGAGAAACGTGAAGCAGCATGGCCTCTGACTTGGTGTAGTTTATCTTATAGCCCGAAACATCGCTGTAGTTCTGAAGGATGGCATAAAGGTTGGGCAAGGAGATCACCGGTTGGGTAAGTGATAGGAGGATATCGTCTGCAAAGAGTGAGATCTTGGAGTTCGTATTACCCAC
The DNA here is from genome assembly GCF_038048845.1 of Mixophyes fleayi. Taxonomy (NCBI): domain Eukaryota; kingdom Metazoa; phylum Chordata; class Amphibia; order Anura; family Limnodynastidae; genus Mixophyes; species Mixophyes fleayi. The sequence goes on along the minus strand of NC_134407.1, from coordinate 85,265,356 downwards.
CTTGACCCCCTGTATGCTAGGATTAGACCTAATTTGGGAAGCCAGAGGTTCAATTATCAGAGCAAATATCAGAGGGGAAAGGGGGCAACCCTGTCGTGTTCCATTTCGAATGGAGAATGATTCTGAAGGAGTGCCATTAACCAGGACTTTAGCAGTAGGGGTGGTGTATAATGCTAGGACGCCAGTGAGGAAGTCACCAGCGAAGCCGAACGACTCAAGAGCCGCTTTCATAAAGTCCCAAGAGATCCTGTCAAATGCTTTTTCAGCATCCAGAGAGAGCAGAATAGTTGGGGATCTCCTGGAATTTGTAATATGGATGATGTCAATGGCACGTCTGGTATTGTCCCTCGCCTGGCGTCCCGGGATAAACCCTACTTGGTCATACTGGATCAGAGAAGGGAGGAAGGCATTCAGACGGTTTGCTAGGATTTTGGCATAAATTTTCAAATCGAGATTGAGGAGAGAGATTGGTCTGTAGCTAGCACAGTGGAGCGGGTCTTTACCGTCTTTAGGGATTACTACAATTTTGGCCTCCAGCATCTCTGATGGCAGAGGGTCACCTTGGAGAGTGTTGTTATAAAGGGATTTGAGATGAGGGGCCAACAAATCAGAAAATTTCTTGTAGTATGCGGCCGTGAAGCCGTCAGGGCCTGGGGATTTACCACTTTTTTGTCCCTTGATGGCTTGATGGATCTCGTCTGTCGAGATCTCTTCATTGAGAAGTGAAAGGGCTTGGTGGGATAATTTAGGTAGCCTGGCTTTGGCAAGAAAGTCAGTGATCAGGGCGGAGGGGGTTTTCAGTGTTGGGGAGGAAGCGGGAGCCGGGAGGTTATAAAGAGCAGTGTAAAAATGTTGAAATGCTGACCTGATATCTGCTGGATCGTGAGTTAACTGGTTATGTGAATCACGGATAGCAATAATATTTCTATGAGTTCTAGCTGTACGCAGCCGTGATGCAAGAATTTTGTCAGCTTTGTCTCCTTTTTCATAAAAAGTCTGACGGAGCCATTTAAGGCGTGTGGCCGCTTGTTTAGAGAGAAGGAGGTTTAGTTTGGCTTTGGTTTCCCGGAGGGCTGTCAGGTTTGCGGGATCAGGGGTTGCTTTGTGCTGGGCTTCCAGGGTTTGAAGTTGGATGGAGAGCTCATTGGTTCGGGTGAGGTATTCTTTTTTGTGTCTGGAGGCCATGCTGATCAAGTGTCCCCTCAAGACCGCTTTGTGCGCAGTCCATAAGGTGGCTTTGGAGACTTCTGGAATATCATTTAGCTCAAAGTAGTCCTCCAGTCTAGTTCTTATCTGAGATACTATATTCGTATTGTGAAGAAGGGAGTCATTAAGACGCCAGGTCATTGGGCGAGGTCGGGGTAGGAGGTCAGAGATGTCAATTGTAAAAGGGGCATGGTCAGACTAAGTCAATGGGTGGATCTGGACCGCCTGGAGGTTTAGGGCCAAATCATGGCTGAGCAGGATCATATCTATACGGGAGTATGAGCCATGGGGTGAAGAATAAAATGTGTAATCGCGTGTAGTCGGCTCCTTCACTCTCCAGGAGTCATATAGAAGCTGGGATTTCATGAGACTGAGGAGGGATTTAGTGGATTGTGGGTCTGCTGAGAGCGGAACAGCGGCCACCGGGGCAGAACGGTCGATGGTGGTGTTCAGAACAGTGTTGAAGTCGCCCGCTACAATAAGATCCCCCTGTCTAAAACGAGTCAATAAGGAATCTAGTTTGGTGAAGAAGCGGTGTTGGTGTTGGTTAGGGGCATAAACGTTTACTAGTGTACAGAGCTTATTGTTTAGCTTACCTATCAGAATGAGATAACGTCCGTCTTTGTCAGCGAGAGAATTGTTAAGCTCAAACGTGAGGTGACGTGCCAGTAAGATCGAGACCCCCCGTTTTTTAGCTGAGTGATCACAGGCATGGTATGAGTCGGGATATAATTTAGAGCGGAGTTCGGGGTGAGATTCATGTAGAAAGTGAGTCTCCTGTATGAAAATTAGGTCTCCCCTATGATATTTAAGGGTCACGTGAAGTTTACTTCGTTTCTGGGGACTATTTAACCCTTTTACATTAAGGGAAAGGACCCTAAGACCCATGTGCGATGAGAGAGAGGAAGATAAAATGAGAGCAAGAGATGAAAGGGTAAGGTGGGAGATCTGAGTAAACCTGACGTGGTATCTGAGTGGTTCTTGGGGCACATATAGTGGAGAATGGAGCAAAAAAGATCCTTAGCTTATTGTGGTCTATTTGAGTAAGGAAGGGGGCGGGGAGAAGGGGACGAAGGGAGGGTGGAGGGAGGTGGTCACACGGCGGAATAGGCCGGGACCTGTGGTGCCGACATTGGGAAGGGAGGCTATGAGCCAATAAGGCACATAGGTCAGCAAGGGAGCCTAAAGCTCCCGGGGGGAGTGGCAGAACATCCAAAGGATGCATCAGGAGGGTCCAAATAGTGGGGGCGAAGTGCGCACCCTCCTAGGGTTTTGAGATGGGGCACTGGAAATGAAAGAATAATGAAGTGATGTGCGGAGCAGCCGGGTAGTATGGAGAGGGAAGATAGAAGGGGGAACTTATGGTAGGGGGGTAGTAGAAAGGGGGAGTAATGGGAGATAAGAGGGGGAGAGATGGTGAGGAACAAAGGAATGTATGTAGCATAACACAGTAATACAACCAGTTATTTAAACTATACAGAATGGACTTATATTACATTAACTCGTAATGAACTAAACAACATTGTAGCCTCCGGCGCTCTCCCATCACACCTCCCCAGGGGCATCCGGAATAAAATAGAAAGGATGCCAATTGACCATGTGGGCGTCACGGTGGTGGCCCAAACGGCAAGTATAACAGGGAGGCGCAAAGAGAGGACACCGCCAGAGGCACAGGAGAAAATAGGGACTGTTGAGCACTGAGAGTCTGGGAGACCAACCCTTAATAGAAAGGGGAGCCTCAAACAGAATCTAAGGCCCGACAGGTAATGATACATACATTTTTAACAGGACAGATAGGGTAACAAATTTGTACAAATGTACCTAGAGGAAAGTATGACATTTCCATTATTGTTCCCCTTTTTACTGTAATATATGTAGTGAAGGTTCTACAAACGTACCCTATGTTTTACTAGTTCTCCTTAATACATCTATCTCAAATATGTGTGATTTATTCAGGGTCTGACAAAAATACAGGTCAGTCATAAATAACAGAAACATGGAGAACACAATCAGACACTGCCCCATCTACAGGCCTTTCAAACAGCGGTCTCCACTTTACCCACACATCCAGGCCTGGAAGCAATCTAAGGACTCCTCATTTCCCTATGCTGCATATTCAAAGTTCTTCCACCTGTTCCATCACTTACATGACCATATTCTAAAGCAAACATTATCCAGATTGTCCACCCCTTCTCTCTGCATGTTGCTGTAATGTATTGTTTCCCTGGATCACCCCAAACATTCCTTGAACATTTCTCTGCTGGGTTCCCTCATTGTTTTTGACATCCCAGTCATTATCTTGTAGGGTTTTCCAATCAATTATTCATATTATCCTCCTGCTTCCAAATTTATAGCTCTTCTACTCGTTATGGTGATTGCTGCCTGTTTTCTCCCAACGTTGTTCGGTTTATGGGTTCTTTTTTTTTTTTTTTTTAATCTTTATTTTTCACATTTTGTTCAATGGACAACATTGTATAACAAGTACAATGGGAGAAAACAGTATGACTCAAATATTGGTTCCATGTCATTTCTTAACAATAGGGTTTAAGTATAACAAAGCGTTTTTTCCTATAATATTGTGAAGGAAGTGAGACTAGATGGAGAGTCTGGAAGAAAGGGAAAGGAAGATGGACAAGGGGGAGGAGGGGGTTGATGATGGGGAGGGCTAGAAGGTTTCATTTACAAACTACCCGGAACTGGACAGCCATGTTATCTGTACCAGGGGATCCATGTCTCGTGAAATTTGGGACGAGTGTCATTAAGGAGGGCTTTAATGTATTCCATGGACGAGATGTGCCATAATCTATTTATCAGTTCTAGTAAGGGGGGGGGGGGGAGTGTCTTTTTCCAAGTTCAGGCTATCAATAGTTTACAAGCTTGACTGACCTGGAGTATCAGGCGGTCCACTGGTTTGCTTAAAGGTTTTATTGAGCAAAAACATTGCAGGGTCTCTTTGGATATGAACAGCTGTAAGTTGGTGAAGGAGGGTCAGTGCTGTGTTCCACAATGATTGGATAATGGGACAGTCGCATCAGATGTGTAGGTGAGTACCCTGTCCGCCACAACTTCGCCAGCACCTCTCTGGTGTTGTTGGGAACATGCAATGGAGTTTAGTTGGGACTAGGTACCATCTTGGGTATACTTTGTAAGCCATATCTCTGACACTCACATTGATGGATCCCTTAGCTACTCGTTTCTGAATTGCTGACAATTGCTCGCTATTCAGGACTAGCCCGAGGTCTGCCTCCCATACCTCCTTGTGGGGATCCAACGGGGGTGAACTTAGCTTGAGGAGGAAGCGGTATAGCATTAAAATATTTTCTCTATGCCCCACCGAATAGATACAATTACACTCAAAGGGTAGTAATTGTCACAGTTATTTAGTATGTGTTTGTGAATATATAAAGCTACGATTCTGTAGGTACAAGAAGTGCAGAGATGTTGGAATGCCGTGTCTCGCCAAGAGATTTGCAAACGAGGGAGGGCCAAATTCACCCATTATGTGGCGAAACCGATCTATTTTCCTTTATTTCCTGGTGTGATCATGAAGGAGAAGATCAAATATGAGATGGTATCTTCTTCCTTAAGCCACAATAGGCTCAATTCCTTTTTTTTGTGCCCTCTGGAACCTTCACTTAATATGATCCCACAGATGAAGATGAAGAGTCTACCCCGGCGGTTCCCAAACTGTGCGCCGCGGCTCCCAGGGGTGCCGCGGCGCTGTCACTGGGGTGCCGCGTGCCAAGCATTGAAAAAAAGAAAGAACACAGAAACTTACCAATCTGTCGGGCGCATGGACCCAGCAGACTGAGAGGAGAGGGGAGTCTGCTGGGTCCCGGCGCCCGACAGATTGGTAAGTTTCTGTGTTCTTTATTTTTATTCTATGGCTGGCGCGCGGCAGAGGAGTGAGAGGGAGCGTGACAGCGGGGCACAACAGGACAGCGGGGCACAACAGGACAGCGGGGCAGACAGTGGGGCACAACAGGACAGAGGAGGGTGACAGCAGGGCACAACAGGACAGAGGAGGGTGACAGCGGGGCACAACAGGACAGAGGAGGGTGACAGCAGGGCACAACAGGACAGGGGAGGGTAACAGCGGGGCACAACGGGACAGGGGAGGGTGACAGCGGGGCACAACAGGACAGCGGGGCACAACAGGACAGGGGAGGGTGACAGCGGGGCACAACAGGACAGAGGAGTGTAACGGGACAGAAGAGGATGACAGTAGGGCACAACAGGGGCAGAGGAGTGTAACAGGGGACAGAAGAGGGTGACAGTAGGGCACAACAGGGGCAGAGGAGTGCGACAGCTGGGCAGAGGAGGGGCTCAGCGAGGCAAAGGAGGGGCACAGCGGGGCAGAGGAGGGGCACAGCGTGAGAGGGACAGTGGAGGGGGACACAGCGTGAGAGGGGCAGTGGAGGGGGACACAGCGTAGGAGGGGACAGCGTGAGAGAGGGCAGAGGAGGAGGACAGCGTGAGAGAGGGCAGAGGAGGAGGACAGTGTGAGAGAGGGCAGAGGAGGAGGACAGCGTGAGAGAGGGCAGAGGAGGGGGACAGCGTGAGAGAGGGCAGAGGAGGAGGACAGCGTGAGAGAGGGCAGAGGAGGGGGACAGCGTGAGAGAGGGCAGAGGAGGAGGACAGCGTGAGAGAGGGCAGAGGAGGAGGACAGCGTGAGAGGGGGCAGAGGAGGACGACAGCGTGACAGAGGGCAGAGGAGGGGGGACATCGTGAGTGAGGGCAGAGGAGGGTGGACATCGTGAGAGAGGGCAGAGGAGGGGGGGGCATCGTGAGAGAGGGCAGAGGAGGGGGACAGCGTGACAGAGGGCAGAGGGGGCAGTGTGAGAGAGGGCAATGTGTCTGGATGCAGAGGGGGCAGTGTGTCTGGATGCAGAGGGGGCATTTTTGCATACAACTAAATAAGTATTTCTGTCCTGACCTAAATACTTATTACAATTTTTTGACCCAACTACTTCTAAAACAGGACTGCTCAATAATTATTTTGAAGGGGTGCCTTGAAAAAATTTGGAGACTCTAAGGGTGCCGCGAACTGCAAAAGTTTGGGAACCACTGGTCTACCCTCTTCTTCTTTTAACAGTCAACACTATCTTTTCACAAATCAGTCATTCTCTTTTGCTCATACCAGCCTTAACTAACATTTCTATCCTCTCTCTCCACTGGTATCTTTTCAATCCTTATTCAAGTATGTGATGGTAACTCCTGTTCTGGAAAAAAACATGAATTCTGATCACCATCTCTCAATTCCTATGCTCTTCCAGGCAGTTATAGATGCTTGCCTGTGCTCCCCTGACACACTTCTTTTTCTCACACAAGTTATTGGACACTCTTCAGTCTGGCTTTCATTTCCAAAAAATCCATACAGGCTGCACGGATTAAGGAGGTGGTCAATGGGTTGCCTGCTGCTTAATCCAAAGGCCACTACTCATCATCAGCTGATTATATAGCGCAAGTAAATTCCTTGGCACTTTACAATTGGGAACAAACACAGTAATAAAACAATACTGGGTAATACAAGGCAGAGGGGTAAGTAGGCCCTCCTCGCAAGCTTACAATCTATAGGACAAAGGGAGTTTGATACATGAGGTTATGTCACATTGGTCCTGCCAGAATGTAAAGGTAGAAAGTGCAGCGTGGGCTATATGATCCAATCACACAGCAATGTTGGTCAGGGAGTCAGTGGGTTGTTATCTTGTGTGAAATGTGTAAAGGCTGATAATTGGTTTAGAGGTTGGTTGAGGAATATTGTAAGCTTGCCTGAAGAGGTGGGTTTTCATGGGGAATGTTTAAAGTCCAGAAAAAAGTCTTATTGTGCGAGGGAGGGAATTCCACAAAGTGGGTGCACCCAAAAAAAATGTCCTGTAATTGAAAATAGGGACATGTAATGGGAGTGTATGAAAGACGAGGATCAAGTAAAGGGATGTATGTTGGTGCAGTTTTGTTGATGGCCTTGTATGTTAGTAGATATATATTTGTATTCAGTAAAAAAAACAGGCAACCAATGTAGAGACTGACAGAATGGCTCAGCAGAGGGAGAACAGTTTGCAAGGAAAATTAATCTAGCTGCTGCATGCAAAATAGATTTTGGGGGTGAAAATCTGGTTCGGGGAAGACCCAGTAAGGAGGGATTGAAATAGTCTGCGCGGAAGATGATGAATGCATGAATTAAAGTTTTTGCATTTTTTTGTGTGAGATATGTACGTATTCTCGAAATGTTTTTTACATGTATGCAACATGATTTAAATATAGACTTGATGTGGGGAACAAAGGATAATTTTGAGGCAAGGATCACAACTAGGCTGCGAGCTTGCAGGGTGGGATTTATAGAAATGCCAGGTAAATGAGCAGTATGATATTATAGGTATTACAGAGACCTGGTGGGATGATACACATGACTGAACAGTCAACTTGGAAGGCTATTCTCTCTTCAGGAGGGATAGGGTAAATAAAAGGGGAGGAGGAGTATGTCTTTATATTAAGCCAGAATTAAATCCAAGTATTCAGGAAGTTATATATGAGAATATTGGTGATAATATAGAGGCATTGTGGGTGGAAATATCCAGCGGAGGAAAAAGTTCAGAGAAGTTGCTGATAGGGATATGCTATAAACCGCCAGATGTTAGTATGATTGAGGAAGCCCAACTTCTACAGCAAATTGAAAAGGCTACACAACTAGGTCAAATTTTAATTATGGGGGATTTTAATTATCCGGACATTGATTGGAGTACTGAGACCTGCGGTACAGCTAGGGGAAATAGGTTTCTGAGCACGCTAAAAGACCATTACATGTCCCAATTAGTAGAGGAACCAACAAGGAACTGGACTATACTGGACCATAGTAATAACAAACAATGTAGACATAATATCAAATATTCAAGTAAGGGAGCACTTGGGAGACAGTGACCATAATATGGTCTCTTTTGAAATTAGTTTCCAGAAGCAACGGTATAAGGGATCAACTAGGACTTTAAACTTTAGAAAGGCAAATTTTAATATGCTAAAGGAGTCTATAAAGAGGATAGACTGGGACAAAGCCTTTGAAGGAAAAAATACGGAAGAAAAGTGGGCTGTCTTTAAAATGTTGTTGGAAACATACATGTATAAGTTCATTCCTATGGGAAATAAATGTAAAAGAATTAAGTCTAAACCAATGTGGCTAAATAAAAAGGTAAGGGAAGAAATGCAAAGGAAGAAGCGTGCATTTAAATTGTTTCTGTCTGAAGGGTCAGAGGAGTCCTTCCGTAGGTACAAGGAATGTAATAAAACATGCAAAAAGGAAATTAGATTGGCTAAATTAGAAAATGAAAGGCACAATGCAAAAGAAAGTAAGACAAACCCCAAAAAGTTTTTTAAGTATATAAATGGCAAAAGGATTAAAAAAGATAATATAGGACCCCTAAGAAGTGAGATGGGTGAATTGATAAATGATACTAAGGAGAAAGCAGAGGTATTAAACACTTTCTTTTCTTCAGTATTTACTAGAGAGGAACAAATGGTAGAAGTAATACATAAAAATGGAAATGAAACCATGCCATTAATTAATACTTGGTTGTCAGAGGAAGAAGTCCAAAGGCGACTGAAAAATATTAAGATAAATAAAGCTCCAGATCCAGATGGCATACACCCAAGGGTCCTTATGGAGTTAAATTCGGAAATAGCTAGGCCGCTATTCTTAATTTTCAGAGATTCAATCTCCTCAGGCTGAGTACCAAGGGATTGGCGAATAGCAGATGTGGTGCCGTTGTTTAAAAAGGGGACGAGATCACAACCAGGGAATTATAGACCTGTAAGCCTGACATCAATAGTGGGGAAACTACTGGAAGGTATTTTAAGGGATAGTATTCAGGATTACTTGATACGCCATAAAATTATTAGTGGGAATCAACATGGATTTGTGAGGGATAGGTCATGTGAAACTAATCTAATTAGTTTCTATGAGGAAGTTAGTGGAAACATAGACCAGGTTAGCACAGTAGATGTGGTCTACTTAGATTTTGCAAAGGCTTTTGATACAGTGCCACACAAGAGGTTGGTTTACAAAATTAGGGAACTGGGTCTAGGAATCAACATTTGTACTTGGATCGAAAACTGGTTAGAGAATAGGGAACAGAGAGTTGTGATAAATGGAACATTTTTAAATTGGTCAAAAGTTTTAAGTGGAGTACCTCAAGGTTCCGTGCTGGGGCCACTCCTTTTTAATATATTTATTAATGACCTTGGTGATGGTTTAGAGAGTAAAGTTTCTATTTTTGCAGATGACACTAAACTCTGTAAGGTAATAAAATCAGAGCAAGATGTAGCTTCTCTACAGAGGGACTTAAATAAACTGGAGGATTGGGCGGCCAAATGGAATATGAGGTTTAACACAGATAAATGTAAGGTTATGCATTCAGGGATCAAAAACAAGAACGCAATCTATAAATTAAATGGAATTAATTTAGGAGAATCTGTAATGGAAAAGGATTTGGGAGTGCTCGTAGACAGTAGACTTAGCAATAGTGCTCAATGTCAAGCAGCAGCTGCAAGGGGAAACAAAGTATTAGCATGCATAAAAAGGGGCATAGATGCAAGGGAAGACAGTGTAATTTTGCCACTGTATAAATCGTTGGTAAGACCTCATCTTGAATATGCAGTACAGTTCTGGGCACCACTCTATAAAAAAGATAATTTGGAACTAGAAAGGGTTCAGAGAAGGGCGACAAAATTGATAAAGGGTATGGAGTCATTAAGTTATGAGGAAAGGTTAACCAGTTTAGGCATGTTTACTTTAGAAAAGAGGCGTCTAAGGGGAGATATGATTACTATGTACAAGTACATTAGGGATCAATACAGAGAACTTTCATGGGAACTTTTTACCCCAAGGACTATACAAAGGACACATGGTCACCCCCTAAGGTTAGAGGAGAGGAAATTTCACAACCAGCAAAGGAAGGGGTTCTTTACAGTAAGGGCAGTCAAGATATGGAATTCATTGCCAGGGAAGGTTGTGATGGCAGATTCAATAGATATGTTTAAGAAAGGGTTAGACAAATTTTTAGCGGAAAGGTGTATCCAGGGATACGACCGTTAATTAAAATGTAGGATAGTAGTGGATATATGGTAAAAATAGGACTGCAATATTGAGTCTGGGGGGATTTTCACAATTGAAACAGATTGGCGGTTACTTACTCTGGATCAATTTCAAATATAAGTGCAGGATCGCAGGAGATCCAAAATAGGTTGAACTTGATGGACTGGTGTCTTTTTTTAACCTCCTCAACTATGTTACTATGTTACTATGTTACCATGTGTCTTCTGTTGGCGGTTGGGAATATTATTAACTGTGTTTTGAAAGTTTGAGTTGGCGATAGGACATTGCAGAGGAAATAGCAGGAAGACGGTCAGTAATGTGGGATAACACAGATGGTGAGAGATCAGGAGAGAGTAGATAAATTTGGGTATGATCCGTTTAGATATGATGCTAAAAGCCAAAGGAGCTTATGCTTTTTCCAAGAGAAGTGGTATAAATAGAGAACAGCAGAGGACTTAGTACTGGGCTCTGTGGTACTTCAACTGATAACGGAAGTGGAGCAGAGGTGAATTCAGAGAAATTAATACTGAAAGAGTGATTAGCTAGGTCACAGCCTTCTGGCAAGGGTTGTCAGACCGTGGTAAGGATGTGTTGGCCTCCCACGGACTTCCGACTATCTTGGATGCTATCATTTCACTTTGTAATATGGTGGATTTACGTTTCTGGTAGAGGTCTGCAGAGAAAGATCAATCCCGTCGGTCATCTTTCAGGCTAGCCCCTCACTTTCAGCCACCAATGCCTGAAGAGCCCATGCAAATTGGTAGAATCTGCTTAACTCCAAAGGAGAACAGGACAGAAGAAGCAGAGACAAACTACTGTGTAGAGCTTGGTCACTTCTTGAGCTCCTGTCCTAAGAGATCGGGAAACGCGAGCCCTAATCTGCTCTGGGGAGGTCAGGTTGGGATCTTCTAAATCCTCCTCATAAATGGTCTGCTCCATTCCAGGGTCCCTGCGGTATGTGTCTTCAGAATATCGTTCGCAAGCCTTACTAGACTCAGGTGCTGCCGTGAATTTTATTTTGCAATTTTTAATTCTGTAGTGGTTTCTACCCACACCTCCTTTGGAGACGCATGTCATCTTGACCATCGATGGCTCTCAGCTTTCCGGAGATATGATTTGTCATCAGACTAAGCCTCTCACCCTCCGCATAGGAGCCCTCCACGTGGAGAAGATCTAATTTCCGGTATTACCTCGCACCACCACGCCCATCATCCTGGGCTTCGTTGGCTTCGTTTACACTCTCCTCATGTGGACTGGAGCACGTCTGAGATCCTTGCCTGGGGCTCCTATTGTCATTCCAACTGCCTAACTCTGGTAAAACCTCTGGTAGTCTCTTTCTACCTTTGCAGCTTCAACTGAACGTCTTCCTCCACACTGTCCATGGGATTGCCCCATAGACCTACTGCCGGGGAAGAATCCTCCAAGAGGACGTGTCTACCCTCTTTCTCAACCCGAAGCCCAGGTCATGCCCGAATATGGTAAGGAGAACCTCCAGAAGGGTTTCATCAGACCCTCAGTCTCTCCACCCGGGGCTAGGTTCTTTTTTGTAAAAAAGAAGGACGGATACCTACGTCCTTGTATTGATTATCGTGGACTAAATGCCATTACCATCAAGAACCGCTATCCTATCCCCCTCATCACTGAGTTATTTGATCGCATCAAGGGATCTTTTCTAAATTGGATCTCCGAGGGGCCTACAATCTCATTCGCATCCGGACTGGAGACAAAGTTTCCACGCAAAATAACCTCAAAGTGTCCAGTGGTCACTTTTTTAAAAGGGGGGTACTGTCATACGCAGGCCTTGCAAGCATGTATCGGCGCCCTTACCATCTTCCTGCAGACGGTGATCCCGGCGTCTCGGCCGCATCCATCTGATGGCGGGCGCCATCTTGCCATCTGGTCTGCGCATGCGCAGACCCGCTCTCCCTTTTTCAGACCTCCCACTCGCTCCTTATTGGTCACAGACTCCTGGAGGGGTATTTAAAGCACCTGTTTCCCTTGTCAAGTGCCTGTTCTTTATGCTCACTCCCTGCAGCAGTAAGGACCTGGCTCTTTCTCTCTCTGCTCCAGTCTGCTGGCTATATTAAACTCCCGCTGTTCCAGTGACTCCATTGCTACTATCCTGAATTACTACCATTGTGTCAGATATAGTTCTGCATCTCCAGGTCGCTGGCTATATTGTACTTCCGCTGTTCCAGTGACTCCATTGCTACTATCCTGTGTTACCTCCTTGTGTACAGCTCTCGCCTGCTTCCTCTGTTCCTGGCTCCTCCAAACCACTCTGCCTGGTACTCTCTCAAGGGACCGCGACCTGCGGGATAGAGGCTGCTAAGACCATACCTCCTTGAGGGGGTTCCTGGTGAAAACCATCTACCCGTCAGTCTCTGCCACCTTGAGTGAGTCCTGTCAAATTGGGCAGATTCAGGGGATCCCTAGGTCATCCTAGGAAACTGTGACCGTAATATATGTGAGGAAATCATTAGAGGTACGGGATTTACACCAGTGACTTTCTACTTTATGAGGTTTTTGAATATGTTGTGTTACTTTAGTGTGCCACAGCTGACGTCGAAGTCGACGTGGAGTATGAAGATTTGCTGGAGCCATTTGATCAAAGGCTGTTGCTACTCTCTTCTAATTCTCCTTGAACTCTGCTGAGCTTGACATGATCAACCACTCACTTTTCATTCAGATACTACATTCCCTAGGTGTTCAAAATCCTCCTATCCTGGTTGTCATCCTACTTATGAAAGTACTCCTCCAGTATTAGTTTCCCTCGATCTGTGTCCTCTCGCTCGATCCTAGGCCCTCAGGTCTTCTCTGTTTGTACCACTTTTCTTTGAAAATTAATAAGGTCCTCCTCAGATGACACAGAAATTTATCTCCTCTGTTGTACTGTGTTACTGAATGTCTTCCTGCTATTTCATCTTTGATGTCTTCTCGCCACCTAAAACCGAAGATTTTTAAAGCTGAGCTAATAACTTTTCCACCAGTCAACAGAAGCTACTTAACTGAAATATCTATTTCTCTTAACACAATAGTACATCCTAGACTTCAAGTCTGCTGCTAGGTGTCATCTTGACTCAAATTTCAGAGTCAGTTTGGATGTGGGAAACAAAGAACAATTTTGTTACATTTATCTAAGAAACATCTAAAATATACACACTTTTCACACAAGACACTTTAATTCAGTCCACTAGGATGGAAACCTGGGGACAGTAAGTCACATAATGCAAGTACAAAAATAGTGGGGCTATGTGCATGCTTTCTCAGGTGTGTTTAACTCCTTGGAGGATCTTTGTGCTTTAGGTCTAATGTCCAGTTAACAGTCTATGGATGGAACATATAAAAACTGGGGATTGGTGCACAGGAGCTTATCGCTGTCCTCATAGACTGTTAGGCTGCCGGTGAATAGCAAAGAATCTTTGTGGATGAGGAGGGTCTTTGCCAGGGCTCCCAGAGCAGCCCTCACATGGTAAATTACAGCTGTGTTTCATTATGCAGCAATGCAGATTGATAGTCACCGCACGGTATTAATAACTAGACCCCTGTATTTCACATTTGAAATGTAATGCAATCGGTCAAGACAAGGACTGTTCTAAATAATTTTCTGTATTTTTTTGTATGTATTTATTTCTACTAGTCACCACACAATTATTTATGCATAGATTGCCTTGATAAATGTTGTTGCCAGTTTTTTCCACATTATCCTACCTGAAACTGACTATACAGTAGGTAAATAATTACAAAATGTATTCATCCCCCTGTTGCGATAGCTTTAAGCATGTATCACAAAATGTCTGTCTTACGAGCTTAATTTCCATTTTTCAATACCACATTCATGCAAATGTATTCTTATTTTTCACCGTTATTATACATACATATTATATTATTCAAATCCCTTCTGTCAAAATGGGGGAATACAGACAATTGGAAAGTTTGAAAATTTGTTGGCACGGTATCTAATTCAGAGATCAATGCAGTACTTTTTCTCATGGCTGACACAACTTAATGAAGCATGAGACTTGTGAGTTAGGTAACTCTTTCATTGTTGGAGTTACTGCCTTGTCAATATACTGTCTGCTGTTTTCCTTGTTTTCAAGTTTGTTATTTATTTCATTCTGACACATGGAAAATATTCATCAGGTTTGAAACCTGTGTGTTGTTATTATAGTGACTCAAGTCACACTTGAAAGAGCATGGAGCATGCAATATAAATGGGTTTAGATTGTCAGCAGTCCGCAAAAAAGCTTAAAGAAGAAGTATAATCGCATGATGATTCTTAACCATAATAAATTAATTAACTTTGCAATTCATTTAATTAGGATTGTTTTGTTATATTATTCCATTTTTATTTGAGTATTTTTAGTCACAACTAGTCCTTTATATCTACAGCTGTATCAGTTATATTAGTGATAAGCAGCTTGATATACTTCAAGTGCCGCACATTGCGCTTAATTTCAAAAATACAAAAAAGCCAGAAAATGACCTCGGGACACCCACGTCACTCATTTCACTTGCTCACGCACCTCACTTGCTCCGAAATATCACCACCTGCCAATCAGACCTTCCATTTTCCACAAAAGGCGTCCACATGCACTCAGATCCCACATGTACTCCAAACTACCCTCTTCATTACTGTCACGTCTCTCCTACATGCTCTCCCCCACTTTAACAGCTTGGTCCCGCAGAAGAGCTAGAGAGCACACACTACACTTCCTCCTTCACCTCTGGTATGCTGCGGGACCTTCCTGCAGACGAAGTCACATGACACGGAAGTTAGCTGCTGCCTTAGTACTCTTGCATTACATTTTTCTTATTAATAATGAACACACACACACACCCCTTAATTGTCTATTTAAATTAAACAGTGGACAACGTCCAAATGATAACTACTCGGCCTGAGTGACAAGGTCTGATCTTGTTCCCCATCCTGTGTTTATCTCATTTACATGTTGCTGCTGGAGATAGGAGCATATAAATTGGGATGAGAGATTATTTGAAGCTTTATCTACATGAACCTGTTTAAAAATGGCTGTGGTGGTACTGCTTTAATAGCAAAATACAAACAAACGGAGGATGCTGCCAGTGAATCTATGTGAAATACTGCTTGCCTCCTCACGGTGATGCTCCTGCCTCCCTCAGAAGTGTTTTGGCATTTGCTTTTTTGAGTTGAGCTTTTACCAGTACAATATATGTTACTGATAGTGTGTACTAACACCCTCAGGGGCAGATTCATTTGGCCGCGTTACTGTAAAAAGTAACGCGGCCTGCGCATTATTACCGTAATAAAGTGCTTAATTACTGTTATTACGGTCATTTCAACGGCGCCTCTTTGCTTGCGGCTCCCTGAGCCGCGAACAGAAAGCAGGGTTAAAATTACCGTAATAACGGTAGTACTTTTTTCTCTGCACTATTCTGAGGGGAATTGAATTCCCCCCATAGAGATTCTAAGGGGAGAATTTAATTCCCCCCAGAGTAACACTGCGCTAAACATATTACCGTTAATACGGTAATTTTAACCCTGCTTTCTGCTTGCGGCCCTGGGATCCACGAGCAAAAAGCCTGCGTTGAAATTACTGTGTTAGCGGTAATTACACACACTATTACCGTAATATCAGTAATAGTGCGCAGGACGTATTACTTTCGGCAGTAAAACGGCCAATTGAATTCCCCTCCTAAGAGATAGCTGAACACTATTTCTGGACCTAAGCCAAATGCTAACCATCTTACAATATCTGTCTACTAAAAATGTAAAAAAATATTTTAGAAGAGAAACATATGAAACATCCAGAAGCCAAGTCAGAGGGACTCAATAAAATAGATGTAAGGCTCCCCTTTATATTTCTTCTAATCCTCTTTGCTTGTGCCATTTGGCACACTAGTAAAAGAAGCACGCAGTAGTACATGGATTAAAACACTGCCTGCATAGGCAACCAATATATGGACTTATCTGACAGCATTTATATAGCGCCAGTAATTTCCTTAGCGCTTTAGTATTGGGAACAAGCACAGTAATAAAACAATACTGGGTAAAGCTGGGTACACACTACACAGTTTTCATCCAATAATCGGCTCAATCAGCCGACATACGACCGCTCGTTCAAAAGTCGAGTCAGTGTGTGTAGTGACACGATGGTCGAAAGTCTGCCCAAATGGACGATTGTCGCCTCATTTGGTTGGCCGTGCCGTTAAATATTTTCGTTCCAGTCTCGTTTCCGCTGTGCAGTGTGTATAAACTTCCGACCGATCCACAATGGTGAGTACGAAATTACAGTCATTGCTCACGACAACATAGCTGTAAAAAGTCAGCTGCTCTTCCCTTTATCGTCTAAAACAAGGCTAGTGTGTATGCAGTCCATGGACCGAGCGATCGGACCATCGATCGTATGTAAAATCGATCAGCATAAAAAGTTGGTGGAAAATTCTGTAGTGTGTACCCAGCTTAATACAGACAGACATAATAGAAATAAATGGACAGGTCACACACACAAACACACACACACACACACACACACACACACACACACACACACACACACACACACTCTTTAATTCATGTAACACTGAATTTGTAAGACAAACAATATTATAGATGTGACAGTGCTATTACATAATAATTAAATTCACACACTGGGGCATATTCAATTAGCTTTTGGATTCGCGGCAACGCGCCGGAACAGCCACGAAACATAATACACGGTACCGCAATAACGTGGATTTTCGTTCGCAGCCCATAGGGTTGCGAACGAAAATCCGCATTAATGCGGTACCGTAATACCCGCAAGAACGCGCACTTTTCGCGGTAACGCGCGTTACCGCGAATCCAAAAGCTAATTGAATATGCCCCACTGTGTGTATTTTTTATTTTCATTTTGTAATATTAAGGGTTGCATTGATAAAAAAGAATATTCTGTATTCTAGGTATTTACCTGCTTCTATGATGCTTGTTTCTGCTTTTCTCCATAATGCCATTCACTTATGTCAGAGATACATACACATGACCTCGCATCAGTAGTGCAATTTGTTCATTAGCAAGTTTCAAAACTTTGCTGTGGCAGAGTATACCAATCACTTTACACAGTGTTTTTACAGGCTTTCTTGTAGAAGCACTTTTTAGTTTACTCAGTACTAACAATTGTGGAAACTGCAGGCATGACCGAAATTGATTCATCAAAATGCATGTGTGTATGTTGCATTTTTGTTTGTTTGTTTATGGGGGGGGGTAAACTGTTGATTTTCAGTGCCAGTGTTTATGAGCCCTTATTGTGGTTTGATAATCCTTTCTTCATATAAAACATGGGCATGGCCTAGTACCAAGGGGTATTTGTGACATCATTGTAGGTGTGCTCAGTTTCAGAAAGATCGGAAAATTTGCTAGAGGACACTCAAAGGTATGAGACAAGTCTCCTGATTCTACACAAAGGGCTAGCATAAAACTTTGTTTAGTATATAAATTCCCTTCTGCTAGTCAAAACTAAAATAATACTAGATTTAAATCTTTGGTGTAGTTTGAGGACCACAGAGTAGTCCTCTCCCTGGACCTTTGACATTTGCAGAAGTGAGTTGAGACTTAGGTGAGGAATAGGCTTCATGATAAAAATAAAAAGTGTTTATTTTGAAAGTACAGTATTGCAAAAATTATACAGCTGTATTATTAGAATTTCTATCCATCACGTAACTATGCTTATTTTGTTGTCCATTTAGAAGCATGTTTAGTTAAGTAAATTGTTTAAGGGCAGTGTAAAATTAGACTGTACAATGTACATGTAAATTATTTTTGTTTGTGTATTAATAGTAAGCTATTTACACCACTCTAGTGACATTTTTTTTATTTGGCTTTTTTTTTTCTTAAAAGCATAGTAAATAACTGACATGTATACTGTGTCCATATACACCTGCATAACTTGTACCAATATAATCTGAGTTTCTACGAATCTTGATTGTCTACTGTGATCTATAACTCCAAGGTCCTTTATTATTTTTATTGATTGCAAATCTGCAATCTGTCAAACAAAACCCCTTTAACCAATCATCCAGGATAAATGACTTTTCAGTTTAATGGGGCTGTTGATTTAAGGACCAGCTAAAAGTACCAAATTACTCTTGCTAAAATTTGGTCAATTCAATCCCCTGTTCGTGTTTTCCAAATTGCTAAATTAATTATTGCTGACCATTCTTTCTTTCTTTTTTTTTCTATATTCCAGCCCATTCCATTGCTGAAGAAAAGAATGAATCATTCAATCACCATGTCACAGGAGCAGATATCTTGTCTTCTGGCCAATGCTTTCTTCTGTACATTCCCACGGCGGAATGCCAAAATGGGAAATTCAGAGTACTTTACTTACCCGGACATAAACTTCAACAGGTATTTGTTACATATTAAGAGCTGACCTTAGGTGAAATGTGGTTGTGTATCTGTAATTCCTTCCCTTTCGTGCCTAACTTTATTTTCCCAGTCATTTATTTTACCTATCTGTTGTTTCAACTAAGCCTCTTGACCTGTGCAATGTGCCTGAGGACAGTTTCAATATAGTTGTCGCCTTTTTGTGACTTCCAGCTGGTACAGTCCTTAGCGTTGGTGTGCCTTATGTATGATACCGAATTCCAGTAATACTTACCATTCTAGCCATAACCTTACAGTTACCCTAACGAAACTGCAGAAAATTTCAGATGAAAATTATTTCAAAATGCATTGTTTTTGATATCACGCAGGAATGTGGGTGAAAGGTTTATATAGTTGGTTGATGGAGGGAAGGGTTGTTTCTTTTTTACATTAGTCATAACATGACTTGATTACTTTCCTTATGCCCAGTACCTAAATACACAAATTTTTATTAACTTCCACTGTTGATCTGAGAAAATTGAAATAAATACTAACTTGTTTTTTGTTTTCTCAGAACAGCAAAAAGAATTAATATCATCTTGTGTATTTAGGTATTGGGCATGAGGATAGTAATTAGACTATAGATTTTACTACTCCACACACCTACCGTTACCGGAGCTGGTTTAATGCATTACTTAGTAATAAAATGTCAAAATGATTTATAGGAGGCGTGGCTTAGGCAGCCTAATGTAATGCTTCTTAAAACACACTTGTAAATTCTTTAAGGTCCTATTAATAGTAATAGGTATTATGGAAGGATTTTTGGAAAATTGTACATGTTAATTTGTTTTTCCAAGGGTGGGAAAGTGTTATTTTATCAACAATCTTTTGCGTCTGCAATGCTCTGCAATGCATATAAGAGAGGCTGGCTGATTTACATAGTCACTCAGTATCCAGTGAACTGTAGAAATGCAATTGACAGAAGAGATTTAACAGATTGAGGAAAGATTGTAAGTGACATCCTACTTGAATATAATTAACCAGTTGTGCTCAAGTTGATAGATGGTTCCAAAAAGTCTGGGGGAAAAAGTATTATTCTGTCATAAGACTAATTGTTTGTTATTTCTGATTAGGAAACTACTTTTGTGTGATAATTGAAGTACTTAAAAATCAATACTTATTGATTTAGGCAACCTGTAGTTCTCCGACTATTGCAGTTATAAGTCCATTGACGGCTCTTGGGTGCTGGGAGCAGATTTTTGTGTGTATGTGCCTTATTTGTAGCATCCTTTTGGTCAGTGTTTTGGTGCAAAAAAAAAAAAGTCTCATCCAAGAAGTTTTAATTATCAGCGCTGGTAAAGCAACATCGCCACCTAATTTTATTGTTGTTAATTTGCTCTTTCCTCTCTCCAGAAGCTCCATGCAGCCACTTTTTTTTTTCATCTTCTCCCCGTTCTTGCGTGGGTTTCATCTGGGTGCTCTGGTTTCCTTCCACAGTCCAAAAACATACTAATAGGTTAAATGGCTGCTAACAAATTGACCCGTGTGTGTGTGTGTGTGTGTGTGTGTGTGTGTGTGTGTGTGTGTGTATATAATAAATCTAGCCAGCATAGGCAGTGCTAACTCACTTATTTGCACCTAAATCAAGTTGATAGCTTGGCTTACCACTTTTGCAGGTGCAGTTTAACAGCAAATATACAGTCCTCGTACTGCAGAAGTTTCCTCCTCAGGCAGTCACTGGTCACATGACACAATTCTAGGTATTGAAAGCCCCCCCTCATTCCTCCCCTTGAACACTGGAGTAGCTTTGGGTCCATAGTGCAGGACTCTCCTGAGCTCCTGTATGGTAGAATCCTACACTAAGGGGACAGATCTCTCGTCCGTCTCCAACTGGTCCTAGGTTTTGGCTCTCCTCTCTCCAGCAGAACACACCTTCACTTTAGCCTGGGACCTCTACTGAACTCTAGGCTGAACCCATCACTGAACTGTAGATGGTTGTGGTCACACACCTTTCAATACTGTTGGGGATGATCCCAAACTCCAGGGCAGTCAGCTTGCAAATTAGTGCCACTCTGCCTACAAACAACTGTCATTAATATAATATTGTTTGTGTGTATACATAAAATAATTTCCAGTGGGCATACATAACTGACCATGTAGCGTAACATTGAACTAATAGTTCATAAAGGCTATATATGCCAAAAACAAAGTCCTTTCCTAGGCAAAGGTGTCCACATGCTTATCCATTATTCCCTCTAAACTGAGTGGTTTGTAAATGAGTTGAAAAGCTGTACAAATTCAGAAATCGGCTTAATTAAAAAATCTTTTTGGTGCAGCCTGCAGAATGAAACATTTAGTTATTAAAGCTTTAAAGCCTTTGAGAGTCAGAAAGTTTGTAGAAATAAATGTAAGTATATTTCCTTATTGTCATCAGCCAGAACACAAAACAGAAAAACCGCTTCAAATCACCACTATAACTTAAATACAGCTTCTCTTCAGCAGAAAGGATGAACAGAAATACAGCTTTATCTTAAACAAATCAAAAGTTTTTTTTTTTTTTTTTAACAGAGACACCCAGCTTGTCACAATGCAGTAATATGCTTCTAGTTTTCCCAGGTCTGCATGCTGTCTCTGGTTAATAAGGGAACTTCCTTCTGTCTCAGCCAGCTCCCCTTATCTCGGGAACTGTGATTTAACAAAGGGGAGTCTGATGAGGACTCAATCCAGCTCACAGAAACATCTGCAAGACCTGATAGGTAATGATGGGAATACAGCTGCTCACTGGGATATGAACAAAAACTAAAGTGGAACAACAAGCCAGTGGCGCAGAAGTCTTTCTCTATACAATGCTAACGTAATGGCACAAGCCTGAGACGCACACTGCTACAGTTAGTGTGAGCAAAGTATTGTGTATTTATTTTGGAGGTGAGAGCTGTGTTAAATAACTAGCAGCTATCCTGAAAAAAAAGATTTACATGAGGGTTCTGGGCAACTTAAAATTTTGGCAAGGATATATAAATCCTGCTCCCATTCCCAGATACAGGACTTCTTTGTGTCTGCACCCACTTTGTGGAATTCCCTCCCTCGCACAATAAGACTATCTTCTCTAAACTACTCTCTAAAAACACACCTCTTCAGAAAAGCTTATACAATTCCTCAACCACTCTCTTATCCTCCCTAGGTTATCCTATTACCACCCTTTACACAGTTAACACAAAACAACAACCCTTTGACCAACATAGCTATGTTGGTGGATCATATAGCTCACTAAGCACATTTAATCTTTTCAACCTGGCTAGACCAATATGCAATATGTAGCACTTAACCTCATTTATCAAACTTCCATTGTCCCATAGATTGTAAACTTGCGAGCAGGGCCTTCTTACCTCTGTTTCTTGTTGTATTACCCAGTATTGTTTTATTACTGTGTTTTGTGTCTAATTGTAAAGCAATAGGGAATTTACTGGCACTATATAAATAAATGTTGAAGATGATTGTTTATAGCTAACTTGGCTAGACAGAAATAATAATAAAGCACAAGTGCAGCTAAGAGAAAAAAAAACAACCAATAAATAAACCGTAAAATACACTTATATCGGCCATGTAGTAAAACAAGCAAAATCAATGTAGTCACAATTAGGATAAAGCTTGTGAACCAGACTAAACAGGGTCTTGTGTTCCTTCTTTGATGGGCAATCTGGAACACATTGTTCAATATGGTAATGTTCCTGGTTTAAATAAATAAATAAGCCATGACCTATGCAAAGTAGTAATCTAATTAAAATTATACATATATAAGATTAGCATAGACATATAAAAGTTTATATCTTATACAGAAAATATAAAATGCATAAGCCAGATAACAAAATATAGAGACAGCCATAAAATGGCATAATAATTATCAAGCATATAAAACTACTTTTAAAACATGACTATTTCAACCACAAAAAAAGATTTATATATGTTATTAGTATAAGGTTATTCTAAAAATATGACAACTAAAAGAACTGTTTAAAACCATGCTCAATCAAAGCATTTAACGATAAAAAAATAAATAAATATTATAGCATAGAATCGATTACGAACATTTTACTGGGATCGTTTCTATGCCATAAAATGTATGATGAATATAATTTGCATAATGGCATTCTGTGAAGTGGCGGTAAATATAACGTGACGTGTTCTTTAGTTTAACAAACTGTTGATGTTAAAAAATGTATTCTTTCAACTATAGTTTGACCTGTATATTGAAAATTCCAATTGTGGATAAGTACATTAACTGCACAGTTCACTTGGCAAGTAATATTTGTTAACAATGTATTTCTATTACTAAAAGAAGAAAAGGAGTCAGTACTTTGGGTCCTATGTTTGCACATGTGGTATTTGGCCCCTCCCACCCAAATTTTTTTTTTTCACATGTGCTTCACAAATCTACTGCATAGGCTGGGCAGTTTTTCTCATCTGGACTATTGACAAACCATGCATTCATATGCTATGCCATTAACAATGTTTTGCTACAAGTCATGGGACACTCACCTTAAAAAAAACTAATTGTAAAATATGCAATAATTTCTTTAATCCACACATGTCACATAAACAAATATCTACGTGGAACGAAAATATTGAACGGTACAATCAACCAAATGAGGCGACAATCGTCTATTTGGGCAGACTTTCAACCATCGTGTTACTACACACACTGACCCGATTTTCGAACGAGCGGTCGTATGTCGGCTGATTTGAGCCGATTATTGGACAAAATCCCTGTAGTGTGTACCCAGCTGTCCAGAACGTGACCATACCCAGCTGAACCAACTCCTATTTCTTGGATAAGAATGTATGGCAGTAGGCAGCCAGTGTTTCCTTCTTACCATTCTGAGCTGGTTATAAGCTCTAAATACAATTGTCAATATTTGCATAAGAGATCAGTTTCACTAATAGATATAGTATCTAGCTAACTTATTCCTCATTATTATTGTAGAGTAGATCTAGGAAACGACGTACAAGATACTTATTCTGTTTTTTAGATTAAAAGAACATTAATGTGCCAGGGATTGATTACTTGTCAGAAATTATGCAGTGATGCCTAAAGGCCTCATTAATATTCATAAACAAGTTGCACTAGTATTACTTAGGTGCTTTGCTGCTGTTTTATACATTACTATTAAGTAAACAACTGGGATTTGTAAACTGACGCAGTCGGAAAAGCTTGCTGCACAGCAAATTCATATACTGTTTTGTGACATGGAAAGAGTATTTATATTAAATGTCTTCTAGTGTATGTATATGAAACAGCTTCTAGTAGCAGTGGCAGTCATACGTTTGCTTGTTTGTTTGTTTGTTTTTTCAGGGGGGTAATAATTATTTCTATGTACACTTACTGTTTGAAGGATAACTTGAAGGAGCTGCAGGGAGCCACCAGGAAAGTTTGTAATTGTATTTTGCTAACTTGTGCATAGTTTTTGAACTCGTTCATCGAAGCGTTCACTCATTAACAATGAAACAGACACACGACAACCTCTAAATAACACACCACCCTTAACAATAATACTTGCCCTATATTCTAAAAAAAACACCCCTTTGCCCACATAACATCACCCCATGTCACTTAGTTATCTTCCAAAGCCGATTGTGGCAGTCACCCATGTAGCGAAAGGTTAAGCAGACAGGTAGGATGAGTGGGGGTGACTGGGATGGGTGAAGGGAGGTGGAGGATGGAAAACAGAACTAGAAAGGAGGTGGCTGGTCCTGGGAGAGGATGCAATGCCTGGGTCTGACCTATTTAGAACAGGGCTGACCCCGAGAATTCCGCACAGCCCAACGTTAAATGTTTAAACCTGGGACCCCACTCAACCGACTATTATTTTATTTTTTTAAATAATAATATTAATAATACAACAAAATGCTTGCCTCAGACGGTGCACCACCTTGTCAGTGCAGGCCCCTACCCTTCTGATGGCGGCCCTGATAGTAGGTGATACTTTTCTAACTTCTCCAATACTTTGAGGGAAAGGAAATAGTTGAGAGACCCCTAAAGTGTCAGCAGAATGCTTATAACTGATGTGATGAAGGAGAGCTTTGCCAAAGCAAGTCTGTCTCCATGACCATACAGATTATCTTCACATATCTCTCAGTTAAGTAGTACCTGCGTTTGCTTGTAAATATTTTGAAGGTGTAGTCTTGCATGTTTAGTATATGCCACTTTATATTTGTAAATCTTCATTAAAAAACATACCCATTAATGACTTGTAAATGTGCAAAAAGTATCCCATAGATGTTTCTAAATATTTAGACCCTCTAAATAGAATTAAATATATCTTCAGAACCATTTTAACCTACTGCAAGAAAGTCTTAATTTCCCTTAGATATTGTCACTTCACTCCTCAAGTCTGACCCTGAAAGGGTTATACCTCCATTCAAATCCAAACACACTTTGTTTTTATATATTGAATTAAACTTTATGGCTTCTAAACCTTTTGTTCTGTATGCACTACAGTATTCTGCATGCCTAAATATCTATTAAAAGATTTCTGATTTGATTAGCATTGATTCCCCTGAAAGATGGAACACAGAAGATAAACAGCCTCTTGCTTGGCTGGCAGTTGGGATGCCTGCATCTGTCTCCCTGTTAAATTGTAGCAGGGTTACGTGGCAGCTTGACAGAAGCTCTTACAAAAAGAGAGAAATAAATATGAAAGAGATCTGACTCACTAGAGGAAAAATCTTCCCTGCAAATAATTTGTCAGTGACATAATTTCATAAAAAGCATTGCCTTGCTGCTCAATTTATTTATCAATGTCCCTTAATTGGAAATTTTCTGAACATTTGAATTTCTTCATTCATGACTCCAGCTGAACAGATGTATGCACATCTAATGGTCAGGGGGTGGTGGGGGGGCACAACCTGCCAATATAATAAAATGAACAGTAAACCAACACCATAAAACTATTTTCTTACTGTCATTTGACATGCGTTTTAACATACGTTTTAGAAATGGATGTACACTTTTAAACCTCTTTGAAACTTGTGAAAATCCTGATGTCCATGCTCTCACTTGGTATAATGATTTCTAGTTTCACATCCGTTTGCATTAAACCTATGTGTAGTGCCAATGGTTGTCACTTGGTGCTTTTTATGTTGAATTTGAAACTGTGTTTAAGGACCATAAAAGTATAGGCAGCAATGCAGTTTAAATCTATGAGCAAGTTAAGAACTGGGTCAGGTTTTTAATACGTTGCTGGCAGCATTCTGGGAAATTGAAAAAAACAGCTCATGTCAAATGCTGTTCAGTAGGTATCAATTTGGTTATGGTAGAGTGTGTCATACATACCACTTTGAGCACTCCGTAAAATTGGTTGCCTTTAAAACGGCAGCACTTTTTCAGCAGTAAAAACTCTTGTGAAATCTGATAAGGGCGTTTAAAGCACCCGTGTACCACCACATTTTTTCTTGAAATCTTTTCGTATGATTTATTTGTTGGAATTATAAAAAAAAAACTTTCTTTTTATTTTGTCATGTTAAACAGACAAATTGAAGCACCCTCACCATCATTTTTCTTGTATATGCAGACAAGAACTTCTTCTATATGTTTGTGCTTAAAATTCCATTGTGTTCACAGAAAAAGGCAAAATTTGACATGCGGTTGCATGCTAGCAATAGCAGGTCACAGTTGCTAGTGTAGCCTATTCCTACGGGGATCCACTAAAGTACTCTACCTGGTGAACAAAAAAAGGGTATTTGACTACATGAGAAAATAATCTCTTTTTAATCATAATTCATATTGCAGATCTGTAACTAGACATTTTTAGTTTATTGTGTGGGAAATGACATTGGGAGCCTAGTGGGAGTAGATGCTGTCTCTAGTCGGCGGTTGACCACCATAGGAACAGTGGCTAAGTTACTCTTAGGACATGCCTAGCCCTTTACAAGCACTAGACTGCCCTCCAATCACCCCCCGAACGCTCCATACTTTCTCCACATTTTGTCAGCATGAAAGGGTGTGGGTTTCTAAATGCAAGCTGACCCCTACGCTTTACTATTAAATGCAGCAGAAATACAGCACGCACCACTATTAGGAACAGGCAGCTCCCCTTCCTAAGCAGAGCAGCATGAAGCAGGACATGAAGTCCTGACAGTGTGGGGGAGTCCAAAAATTAGGGACGTTCTCACCAAAATTGGAACATTTGGCAGTGTTCTTGCAGCTTTGACTGCTTGGTGTTGGTGTCTTAAGTTCAGTTGCTGCTTGGACAGACCTTGAATGTTGGGCCCCAGTTTGGAAAAGAGATATATGTACTATTTACTTTCTGGAAAGCTGAGCAACTCTAGGCCTCCCTCTCTCCAAACAGCACATTATTAAATCAATAGCAAACACAATAATTAATTATGATTCCTTCCCCCAACTACCCCAAAATGAAATTATTACTGGTTTAATTAATTAACTTATTAAAATGAAAGCAGTCTGCTTCTGTGGAGACTTTTTTTTTTTTAGCTAGATTATATCAGCAGTGGCATTGATGTATCCAATTGCAGCCTGCCAAGCTCTGCTGTTGTGAATAACTTGGGCAACATAGACACTGGGTGAAACAACTGCATTTTACCCACAATGCTGAGTGAAAGTGGATAGAATGCCTGTCATTATAGTGATAATTTAACCCAATGATAAGCATATTCATTACACTCTCTGAAGAGCAGGATACCCATAAATTAGAACATGCTCCTCTCCAGGTATGACCTGCTCTTTACGGAGAACATGTGTACAATAGGCATCACTGAGCACATTTTTGTTCTATTAACTGCTGCTCTTACATTTTAATGTATGCAGCATAAAGAATAAGAATATACTCTGAGGATAGCATACAGGACAAGAAATGAGTGTATGTTTGTTATATTTATCTTCTTAGTGTTTGCTGGGCCGTGGTCAAATTTGCTCTATTTCCTACTTCTTATTAAACTGAAACCATTTCACAGTAAGTCACATCTGTTGCCAGAAGTTGCATACAGAGAAGCCTTCTTTCCGACAGACATATTCCCTGTCTGGACCTTAACACTAGGCTTAAATGATCACTAAATCTAAAATACAAGTTGTTTTATATGCTAAAGTTTCAGCTAGTCAGAGCCCAAAATATGTGCAATAAGGGTTTGCTTCTGGGTAAGATTATTTTTTTTCTTAATCATTTGACAGGACACTGCATACCCCAGAATGCATTACTCTTGTATATGTTCTCAACAGCTCTATTCTAACTGCAGAAGGTAACTGAAATGAAAGGATAAAGACAGTCAATCGTATAAATCCTGATCTGCCTAAAACTACCTTTTTTTGTGGCTTCTGTTTTCATGGACACCAGCCATATCCTCTAATCAAATCTAGAGCTGTATTAACAACAGTGGAAGCGTGGTCCAAGGAGAGGGTTCAGTCACCAGAAGCACAGGCCTTGCACCTTGAGCGGTGGCATGTGTTGCACAGTCCTAGTTACCGTTACAGGCCTGTTCTGCTAAAATTAAACATTTGTGAGTCACTTAGAATGATGGCTTTGCACTGCTGCGCTTTTTCTTTGCACATTTTGTTTATACCGCCCATGTGCAAAATATTGTAATTTGTATAATTTTGCGTTATGTTGGAATAGCTTACTGGGAAGCAGGTTAATTAGTTTAAAAAAAAAACTTGTACAGATGTATATTCAAATATTTGTACAGAAATGTAGGTTTTCATGCATAGTTTTGGCTATATCTATGTGTGCCCACTTTTGCATGGCTTATTATTTATTTCCCAGATCATCATTTTGGTGAGGTTGTTGTGGGAGTAAATCCAAACAGGCTTGAGAAAACTGTTGAGGAATCATTGCAGATAAGCTAGATTTGTACTTTTTCATTTCACACAGTTTTCCTATAA
Organism: Mixophyes fleayi; assembly: GCF_038048845.1. Taxonomy (NCBI): domain Eukaryota; kingdom Metazoa; phylum Chordata; class Amphibia; order Anura; family Limnodynastidae; genus Mixophyes; species Mixophyes fleayi. Next base: position 85,236,853 of record NC_134407.1, on the reverse strand, counting down.
ATTGCTTTATGTAGTATGGTGTTGGAAAGTATTACACTACGAACGCTTTGTGGCTCTGTTTGTTTTGCCTAAGTTTTAGATATATTCAGAAGGTGAAGACCATTGGTTTCTGATGTCTGTACTATAAACAGCTTTTTGTTTCTTTTTATTAAAGCTGAAGGGGAAAATTAGAAGAAGTTAAATGGGTACATTGATACCAATTACCCAGGAAAAAAGCACATTCTCCAGTGATGGCTTTAAATTGATATAATGAGGTCCAATCGGCATCAAATTATAGAAACTGTCCAATTTGTGTAGATAAATGTGGGGATCAGTGTAGAAAAACCATTACCTAATTGCTAAAAGACTTTGTTGACTAGAATGCTTTTAGTTCATCTTTGTTCCAGGTCAGTGACGTTGCAAGCGAGAGGCAGGGGCTTGCTTGTTTAGTTCTTATAGTTTTACAATGGTAAATAAGTTTTTTGTTTTTGGCTATTCATTTCTATTTTCAGTGCGGTAACCCAAGTTCAAAGATTAATGCTGTTCTCAATTATTTTCCCAACTGTCTTGATTTTTCTCCCTTCTTCTGCTTACTCCTAACACAGAGTTATTTTCTTCCTGATAGCTTCCTGAGCAGGTCCTTGTTCTCTGGCTACTCAACCCTACTGCTCTCCCCCACCCCCACCAGAAAAAGTTGATTTGTACTTGTTAATAGTTTAGTTTTGTTAGTCATAACTCCCAACCACTTATAATTATTATTTCTTAAGCCAAAGATTTTTTTTGGTGTCTGAAAATTTGTCCTGGACATGACCAAAAATGTGCAATTACCATGTAGGTCTCACAAACATATTTTTCCCTTGCGCTTATAATAATTTTTCACTTATGGTATACACTTTTATTTATTATTATATTCACTTTTAAATTTAACATGACCATCCAGACAATCTAACTGTGTGCACATGGAAAATTATGGGGTGTCCTGAATGACTCAAGAAGATTGTTGTTAAGCATTAAATTAAATTGATCACAATCTTTCAAACATGTAGCCCAAAGGGTTCTTCTTTTCTATTGTTTGAAACCATTGTAAAGACATATTGGCTTTTTATGTTACTGCATTTGTGCTTGTAGATGCTTTTGTTCCCCACTAGACTCCTGGGGCAAATCTTTATTTTAACAGGAAGGCATCATTAATGTGTTGGCTTAATCTTGCTTTAAGCTTAGACACATAATGCAGTCTCCATGTTATTTATTATAAGGGGTGAACACTGTGTGGCATGGTTTGTACTTTACCAATAGGCTGCAGGTCATAAAAGGCAGACTTTACAAAAAATACAATGTACCAAAAGCTTTCATGTCACAATTGCTTTTCTCTCTTTTGTGTATGTTCAGTCCACTGTTAATCAGCCTGTGTTTTGGATGCTTTCTGCAGTACACATAAAATACAATTTATTTGGGAGTCTGATATTATGGCTTTTGTTTTCATGGGAATGATTTTCTTATGTAACTGTGTTCAATAATTCGAACAACAAACAGATTGTTTATTGTGAAATTGCAACTTTTTTGGAACAAGTAAAACTCCGAAACTTTTCATTATAGATTGTTTGAAGGAAAAAATCCAAGGAAGGCAGAAAAGCTGAAGACCTTATTCTGTTACTTTCGAAGAGTCACTGAAAAAGGTAAGTTTGACATTCCAGCCTTGGAAAGTTTTTGAAGTCTTTTATCAAATATTTAGATTTGCTATTGTTTTCTTTATCAGTGCCTACAGGTTTGGTGACATTCACGCGGCAGAGCATTGATCGGTTTCCTGAGTGGGAGAAGTGAGTAGGTTTCCTTTCCGTTTTCATGTGTTCATTTGGGGCACCACGATTAGTTAAAAAATGGATGACTGATATCATGCCAACCAGTATCTATTGTGTTTCTTATTTTTTTCAGTTGACTAAAGTTATTACTTGGTTTTCCAATCTGTGAGTAAGTGTATATTGAGTACTGTTAAGTAGACCCTAAAACTAGCAGCTGACATGAAGAAATGGCCAGACTGGAGCCATACAAATTTCTCTGAGGTTTTTGAGATTTAGTTGGCCATTGATCATCCTGGAGGTGTAGATTTTTTGACCTGATAGCTAAATAATTGAATCTATGGGCCATTTGGCTACACACAGTGGTCCAAAATGTAGAAGCTTAGCAAAAAAAATCAGTATAAAGGCATTCGGTTTGTAACTGGTGTGCATTCATATCATCAGTGAACTCTCTGGTGACTTTTCATTATCCTTGGGGGAAGGGGCGGTTAATTCACCGTTGGGTAGTATAGGAGCCTCTTGCAATGTGCTGCAGTGCACACCACCGATTTATTATGGTTGAGAATTCTTTGCTCATTTTTGCTTGTACCTCATATGAGGTGCAAGAAAAATTAGCAGAAATTTCAACACAAACAGCATTGCAGTGTGACATTGCAGTCAATGTAATTCTTCCCTTAGAATGTACAGTACAGGATACGTCATGCCTTTATATTTAGTGTTAATACAATAAGCACTATATTCATTCTTAGTGTGCAGCTATCAGCTATAGTAAATATGCAGAAACTGTAAGGAGCCTTATATATTGAAATAATATGTGTATTTGTAAAAAATATTCAAGTTTTGATGCCGTTAATGCAGTATTCATTAGGAACCCTTGATTCACTTTATTAGTTTTTTCTTTTACAAAATTGCCCACGATAGTTTCTCGAGTTAGAAACACTTCAGTGTTACATATCATCTAATATATAAATGCTCAGTGGCGTCTGTGTGTGTGTGTGGAAAAAAAAAACCAAGTTGCAGCGCCACTGCTGGGCAGAGTTATACACTGACCTACTAAATTCTTAGTGTGTGTGGGAAAAAAAATTCCAAAAAGGGCTGAAATTTGGTAGGGCTCAAACTCATTTTCGTGAGATAATTTTACCTCATGAACACACATGTGTAGAGGCATGCGTTAGTGTGTGTGTGTGGAAAAAACTATTTTCTCAGAAAGGGCTCATCCAATTGACCTGAAATTTGGTATACTGACATTATTTGACAAAAAAATTAGAATAGTGAAGTCAGTTAACTTCCATCATCCCCCCTTCCCCCCGTGGGAGGGGTAGTAAAGGCTAAATTTACGAGTTGAGGGGTCAAACTCATTTTCGTGAGGTAATTTTACCTCATGAACACACATTAAAAAGGGCGCTTGCGTCGGGAAGTAACGATCTTCCCCTGAGGAGGCCTGGGCTAGGCCCAAATGCATGACAAGAACCTTTTTAAGACCCTAAGTATCTTGATTTGACTAGAATGCATGAGTATCATGCACGGGTTAACTTGTATTCTAATAATCATATAAATTATACTTATTAACAGTATTATTAAGAAGAACATACTTTTATTTTCCTTGATGTAAAATGAAGATAAATATACCAAAATTGCTGTCAGCTGTAAGATCTCTGTTCATGCCTATCTTACATTTTGCTAATATTGTACATTCCCTACTACAGTATAATTACATTTTGGTGTGCTTAATACAGGTATGTTCTAAAATGCATGGGAATTAGTGTGTTTTATGGATAAAGTTTTTGTTTTTTTTTTCCACAATTTGCTGTACACAATTATCAGTCCCTCCCAGACCGCTCCTCAGTCTTCTCCTGAATCATTTATTTAACAGTACTTCTCACTGTGACTGTAGGCAGGTGATGGCACTTGAAGATTGTTTGAGTGTGTAAGATATTCTCCTAACAGCAGCTACTGTTTACTTTTTCTTTTTACTGGTTTTGCAGAACTTTCTTTATTATGAGATCCCTTCCCATGTAACAACTTATTTTTGCCCAGTTGTCACTCCGAACACTGCACGTACACGTTTGTTACATTATATTTTATTTATTAAGGTCACAAAAGAAGCTGCGCAAGCTCCACATTACGTGTGAAGGAACAATTGAAGGTAATGGACATGGTATGCTGCAGGTGAGTATTAGGAGTTCCTTGACAGTGATGTATACCTATTTAGAACAATAGAACTGTATAGTCACTTTATGCAAAACTTTTCTTTATACATGTTAATTTAAAAATGAATGGAGCCATTTTAAAGAGAAGGTAGTGTATACTTTTTCAAGAGGTTGTACAGCAACTTGTTGATTCTTCTGCATTAGGTTTGAAATAAGGATGAGGTGTTCATTGCCTTAGGGGGTGGCGTATGATTGGTTGTTCATCACTGATCATATGCTGCCCTCTATGGTAGCGACGCCAGTTGTTGTGAAAAGCATAGTCATCAAGGGAACGTGTATAGCCCCTATCATTTAAGACAAGAAATTACAACACAAAATGACATATGTGTTCTTCAAATAAGGACATGTGTACAGTGCTTACAACCTCAAGTAATGATTTGTCAACTTGCTGTGTTTAAAAACAGAACATTTTATAATTTCCCTCCCTAGTGCCAAGAACCTCTTTTTGTTTACACTACAAGAATACTTATTTAGTTTGTCTCCTCTCTCTTACCTTCTTAATAGGCCACTTGTACTAGGAAGGAACTATGAGGAAAAGGAATAGAATACCTATTAAAAGATACAGAAATTGTAATAAAAATTGCTGTGATGATATATAGTTTGTTATTATTGTACTTTGGAATGACAAAAATGTCAATTTGTGATGAAAGGTTTATATTCAGATGCTTCGTGCATATTGATATTCACTCTGCTCCTTTCATAGTCATACAAATAGAGGAGGTCTGCAAATAGAGACTTGTTGTATGGGTAAACATGAATTGGGCCTCTCCAGCTAGCAATAAAGATGTTTGTTGACTATGATTATTACGTATTTTTCTTTTTGTTTTTGTATGTTTTACGTTAACTGTGATAATTGGCTAAAATGTTGTGCTCATTTTAAACGCCCCCTTTCACTACCTTAACTCCAGTAATTATTCTGATGGTTTATCTGTAGTTGTCCAAAAAGAGGTTTTGAATAATGTACTGCTGCTGTATTTCAGCAATAGATTTTCCTCTTTTGGATTTGGATGGCAGCTAGCTGTGCGTTTGACGCTTCTCCTCAGATGCTCTAATTTAGTAATGCCTTGTACATCAGCACAGAATAATAAATTCCCATTCCGAATGTTTTGACAGAGCCAAAGTGGTCCCTAGGACCTTTCCTCCCACCATATGTTGTAGGCCAGTGATCCTTTTCTTATAAATGACATGGAATCATATGGCATGGACAGCTAAAGGTCAATAGGTTTGGTTGTTGATGTGAGATTGATAGTTCTGTCTTTGCAAACTGTGTTTATCAGGGCATGGAAGTGTGATATGAAACTTAAAGTCTTTGCTGTCGGTTAGATGAAGAGCTTTCTGTTCCTCACTGTCTTTCTTTGCATATATTTTGATTATCATACAGTGTTACCAGTTTCATCCCTAATGTTATTGTTTAGCTGTTCAGTTCGCTATTGAATTTAGGGCCTTCTAAAAGAGACTCAAATTTCATATAATCCTGCTGTAATATTAATGCGGTTGCTGGCTCATTTGCATTCTGTACAATGTCCACTCACCTAAATAGGGCCTTGATGGATTTGGTGCATGTTTCCTTCTAAATTTTCACAATTCTCGGCAAATGTTATTTGGGCATTTAGTGGTAAAACTGGGAATGTTATATCTTTCAGTTGTCCCATTAGTTAAAGCTTAATTTATTCTCATTTTTGTATTGTGTAGATGTAATGGAAAAAAGTTGTGGGGGCAAGTCTTTCATATATTATTTTTTTTGGTTTTGTTTCCAGGACCACCTAATTTACCTAAAATGTATGCACAGATCTTATTTATTTCTGTCCTGGGTGGAAAGAGCTGAGGTTTTTAAAAAGATCTTCTATCCTAGATTTTATTGTTTTGTTTTTTTTATTGCAATTTTTTTTGTTATGTTTTGCTATAAATAGTAGAAAAGTATGTACAGAGAAGTACAAATGAAAGGGTATTTTTTCCTATTTATTATGTGCTTTAGTGTGATAGTTGACACTGAAGCTTATTATACACACATGTTGTGCTTACTGTATAGGAGTACACTGCAGATATGTACTAGAATTTTTGTGCTTGAATTTCCCCAATACAGGTGGTGATGATGGATCTGTCTCTATTGCATTGTATAGGAAAGATGCAGATGGACACTGCATATTCATTTAATTTGCCCTACCATCATCATGCTATTGCCCCTAACCTGAACTGTCAATAATCTCCCATTGAAGATCTTTATCAAGGATCAAATTGTCAGCATAATACGGCAAATGCAGTTTTGGACCAACATTATGCCTAGATTTCTGCTGCGGTGCAGTGGGTTATGGAGCTAGGTGGATGCATTTGCAGGAAAAGAGAAATTTTCACAAGTGAGGGAATATGTTTTGTGGAGCAGTGCAGAAATATTTTTTTCTTTTTTAGAGCAACACTTTTGAAATGAGATAAGGGTGGGGAGGATACCTTTCGTTAATTCACTTGTGAGCAATGTAATAAAAAGATTCACACACACAATTGGCAAATGTAATAAAGGCAGTCCGAATGTCTACTCACTCTATGATTAATTTAAAATATAAATGAGGCTAAACCGTGCAGTATATTTGGACAAATCATATATTTTAGTGGAAGGGCTAGCACTAAAGTGGTTGGAAGCTGGGCTTTCATTCACAGAACGTCTAGGTTGTGGTAATGTCTCCTGGGAGATGGGTGGTAGGTGTGCACCTTGATATACAGAGACCACACCATTCAGCCACACCTATGCTATTTTATGCTTGGCTGCGTTTTGTAAATAGCCTCCAGTGAATTTAATTGCAAAATACAGGAACCACCTTATTCTTACTAGCAATAAACACCTCACCTGATTTGTCTATAACTTACTCATTGCTGTCAGAATTCCAAACACCAACACGTGTGCTCACCAATCGTGATACTTTGATAACATCTGTCTCTCACTGATTGGTCAAAACAGAATAAATTGAAAGTGAAAAGGGACAAGCAGAACATAAAATTCAGGTTGAAGTCTGATCTTCAGAGCCTAAAAACTCTCTATTGCCATAAATGCATATTCAGTTTTACATTTAGTGGTACCAAAATGGAAAGCTATTCACACAAACAAAAATATTTTTATCTTCAAGAAAACACAGAATCCTCTTTCTAAACATATTCTGTATGGAGCTAATGATTCTAGTCCACAATATGTATCACCTTCTTTTCTACTTTATTAAAGCACATGCCTCTCCATTAACAATGAACAATGCACATTTCCAAACTCATTCTGAGTTATATAATCATTTTAGACACTGGCCAAAATGAGACATATTGAAATGTACTGTTACTAAGATAACAATTCTGTTTGGATACAGATTATAAAATATTATTGCACAATGTTGTGCAAAATTCCAATTGAAACAGAAATGTTGATAAAATACTTTTCAAAATTAATGGCTAAAAGCAGGCCAATTTTCTTGAATTAAGTAAACAAAAATATTTTAGTTAGCTGTATTTCCACAGTAGATGCTTTTACTTATCACATGTAGCTTGACCCTAATAACTTTTTTCTGGACAGGTGGATTTTGCCAATCGCTTTGTTGGTGGTGGTGTGACCGGCGCAGGTCTTGTGCAGGAAGAGATTCGCTTCATCATCAATCCTGAACTGATAGTATCGCGCCTCTTTACAGAAGAGTTGGATCCCAATGAGTGTCTTATTATAACAGGTCAGTCTGCTTCATTGCAATCCATAGGAAATTCGCTTTTTGTACAAAGAAAAAAAAAAAAAAAAGAGAATCCATTAGAGTGACAATCACTATTATTGATAATGGTTTAAGTGGGTATTGTTATAGCTAAGTTTTTGCCAATCAGTTTGAAGTTAAACTCATAAGCCAAAGATATAAATGTGAGCTCTTTATTCAGGCATGCTAGCATGTGGACAGCACTCTAACAAGAGTCTGAACATCAACAAAGCATTTTCACACTTGTACACATTTCTTGTCACTGGGCATATTTCAGTAATACACCCTGTTTTAGGACCCCCCTACAGAGTTTTGACATTGCAGGGGTCCACAATACATGTGGTTTTCTCATAAATTGTACAGTTAAACACAAAGAATGTGCTTTATACTTTTCTTTGTTAGCATAGTTGATCTTAGTTATCTTTCTCTGCAGGATAATAACTTATATTAAACATTTAAAGCATAAGTGTGTGTGTGTGTATGTATGTATATATATGTGTGTGTGTATGTATGTACATATGCGTGTGTGTATGTATGTATGTATGTATATATGCGTGTGTGTGTGTGTGTATGTATTTATGTATGTATGTGTATATACATATATATATATATATATATATATATATATATATATATGTGTGTGTGTATGTATGTGTATATACATCATGAATTCATCCAAATTCCATTGCTTTTCGAACAGTATTATACCTGCATCACAGAGTTTTAACAATATAATTACATAACAAGATTTGTGATGTAGTGTAGCTGCATGGTTGGTTTGCATAGCTTAGAACAGTGTTTGTTTTTGAGTATTTTACAATGGATGTCTACAATGCAATATAAATGCATATGTTCTGTCAAACTACCTGTTGTTTAATATATGCATTTTGAAGAACAATTTACTTAGAAGTATGCTTTCCATTGACTGTTTTGATTTGAAATCAGTGCCTTGTGAGTGGGGTTCAGGATGTGGTTCAAGAACTAGCAAACGATGGTGACCCATTTCCCGATGTGCCTAGCAGTTCCCCAACTTCTCCCTCCTTGTAGAAGCAGATGCACTGCTGAATAGCAAGGAAGACACTGCACACCTTTAGTCTTTTCCTGGAGAAATTGTAGCTTAATAGTTACCTGCCTGTATCAATAAACATATCCCTCATAGGGATGAATCACTGACTTGTCCCTGCATACAGTCTACTGAAGCGCACTCTGTGGACATTATATCATGGTACTGTCTAGGTACCATGATCATGTTCCAAGTTCTTAATGCAATTGAGAAACTTGGGATCATTGCCACCATAACAAGGAAATGCAAATTAGTGCAGACTACTATATACCGAACAGACCGGCTCAAAGCATGACAACAGCGTTGTGCACACAAAAAACGGGCCTTTACCGCCAAAATCGGGATAGTTGGGACGTGTGCTATGTAGAGACAGAGGTTTCTATAATAAACACATGATCCTCCAGGTACTATTATATTTACTTTTCACCTGATTAACACCAGTTTTGTAAAAGACAAGTAATAAGTAAGTTGGCAAGTGGTTTTTTGAGATTCTAATTCTCAAATAATAAAATTGTTTACATTTAACATTGAATCCCATGATTTCTTTTAGGTGACATTGTACCCTCTGCTGTAATATGAATTACTAATATTTTTTAATGGATTTTTTGTGCTTACTTAAAGTACTTTTTTCCCAATTCACTTTAGTTTATTAGTGTTTTGTTAATGAATTACAATGATGCAATGTTCTGTCCCATTAATGGAAATGGCCATTTCATCATCCTTGTTATGTGGCTGGCTGGCTTCCATCTCCCTTCTCTGGCCAGTCCTCTCCTTCTGCCACACTTTCTCTTCCCGATAAATTACATTCCTTACGACAGAGGCTTCGTGACTTGAGTCTAATGGATGTAACTATGCATCTTTAATTTGCACAAGAGCTTGAGAAATTAGAAATAAATTAAATTTACTGTGATTTTTGCTGCATCTGCTTACTATGAGATTGGTAATGGTTATTGCAGTAGTCAGTCTTTAACATTTCCCAGCCTTAAGAGGTCTGAGCAGGAGCTCTGGAAGATCTCTTGTGCATTCAAGGACTTGGGTACCAAGCTAATTAGTTTACTTTATACACATCTATTGTTGATTGGCTATACAATTCAGCTCTGTTTTTGGTAATGGCAATTATATAGCGTTTGCAAAAAAAACCAACACAAAACAGTTTTTTGTTTTTTTTCAGGTTGTCCATTCCAGATATTTACGGTTTAGCAGTGAAATAGTCATCATTTAATAAGTGACAGTTCAGCTGTAACTAAGACCTACGTACATATATGTTGTATGTCTTTTAACTGTAAATTGTTGTGACCTCTACTTAAGCAAGTTGGAATCGCTTCCCTAAAGTTCTCATATTCTAGATAGATTGCAGAGTAGGTTTGTCTCACAAGTGGCTATAGGCTGTACAGAAAATTGGAGAACTTATTTCATATTAGGTGTAGGGAACATCTAGGCTAAAAAGGTATACCGACAACTTCTATATTTCAGAATTGGGACTCTGTAATAGAAGCTACCAGATTAAAAAAAATGTAAATCACCAAGCACATCCATTCCCGTCCCCCTAAAAACACCCCTTCAATGCCACCCGGAACTGCCACTTGTACTTGTGACATTGAATGAACGCCTGTTATTTCCAAACTGTACTGAAATCGGACCAAAAGTCCTGATCCGCAGAACAGTCCCCTCAAATCAGGATTGTCCTGCCTCAATTGGGACAATGAGAGGTATGCTTTTACCCTTGTGTGATTTGATTTGGTTTCAGTCACTGTAAAAGAAATACCCAGTTTCATAAAAATGTTTCTACCATGTAAACCTGATTCAGAGTGGAACGTAAGCGTAACTTGTGATTGAAAAAAATGCATATTCATATGTACGCCATATTCAGAGTTGAAGATGCTTTCAGGTCTGAATGATTAGCAGATGCACCTGCTTGACAACAGACACACCCCTCAGACACTTATGTCCATCTTACAAACATGTACAAAAACCTTTTATTTTGTTTTACAAACATAATTGCTATGAATCATCACTTAAACTTGAACCACCTAGCTAGTATAGCAGGAACAACTTCCCGACATGTACAAAAAAATAATAATAATTTTTATATATTTGCTACAACACACTCCTAATCTATTTCCAAGGAACTACAAAGTCTCATTAAGCAGGAATTGAATATATTTTATGTTAGACAATTTTGCTATTATGTTGTTTTGATCTTATTTTTGTGTTTGTTTTGTGTTTAAAGGGTATTAAGTTTTATTGCTTGACTATATTTATGTGTAGGTGCAGAGCAGTATAGTGAATATAAAGGCTATGCTGAAACCTACAAATGGAATCGTGTTCATGAAGATGAAGCTCCACGGTATGTTGAATATTTTCTTTATGTGTTTGTGTCTCTTGATGACGAATGACTTCCCATTGAACATCCTAGTACATGTAGTGCATTACCTCTGAAACATTGTGAGGGAAAGCTATTCCATAGGTAACTGTCAAGAAAAGGTAGTGATACATATACTAAATAAAAGGAGATACTAACCAAATGATTGAACTCTACCTCACAGTTTTGATATTAAGGTATTACCTGGTCCTCTGTGTTTTTTTTATTTAACTTTTAAACCATAAAAACATGCTACATGCTAGTTAAGTAGCAGAAGCTAACTAGTCATTGTACAGTGTAAAGTGATCCTTAAAGCCATTTAATCCTGTAAAGTAAATAATCTGTTTTATTTGCAGTGTTCAGTCACTAATAGTTAGGCAACTTACAATGAGAGGTGTACAACTTGTAGCAGGTCCCTAACTTTTAGGAAGTGACAGTTATCTCCAGCCTTGTCCTCGTCAACACTCTCACCGGTATTAATGAGAGAATCACTGACCTGATGTCAGCTGGTCCTTTGGTGGAAGGACTGAAATGCAGTGGAAATGTTGTTTTTGGGATAAAGTTCATTATCATGGCAAAGAGGGAAATTAATTGCAATTCATCTGAGCTCTCTTTGACATTCTGTTGTATATGCAAATTGCCATCATATAAAGTGAGACATCAGACTTTGTGAAAAATAATATTTGTGTCATTGTCAAACCTTTTGGTCATGACTCTATGGTGTATATTTACTAAACTGCGTGTTTGAAAAAGTGGAGATGTTGCCTATAGCAACCAGTCAGATTCTAGTTATCATTTGTTTAGAACATTCTATAAAATGACAGCTAGAATCTGGTTGCTATAGGTAACATCTCTACTTTTTTATACCCGCATTTTAGTAAATATACCCATATGTCTCTTTCTGGAGCAAATCTTGCTGACTATAATTTACAATGTTTCGTCTTCAGAGCAGAATTGGAACCCCACAACCTTAAACATTTCAATTAGACTTAAATAACTAAAACATGTGTACTCCTTTTTATAAGAGATGAAAATATATTGGTTGGCAATTCCATGCAAACAGCAGTTTTCATGAAATATGACAACATAGGGTATTGTTTAATTCAAAAAAAAAATTTAGTGCAGAATTCTGTTTTTACAAATATCACCTGCGATGATTCAGACATAAAAATAATAAACATTGTGTTTGAGAGTTTGAAGTGGTTTATATTATCCCAACTGAATGAATAGAAAAAAAATGTATGTAGCGTATGTAGATGGTAAAGTTTGTTCCTTGCAAAACTGTTGTTTTATACTGTCGTCCGGGCCAATTTTTAACTCTTCTTCTCTTACGCAGAGACCATTGGCAGAGGCGAACTACAGAAATCGTTGCAATTGATGCTTTTCACTTCCGACATCATCTTGATCAATTTATCCCGGACAAGATTAAAAGAGAGCTAAACAAGGCATGACATTTTGGCATTTGTGTAGTGTCTCTTCAAGTGTCTCGTTAATCTAAATACTGACTACTAGAGAAAATGTTTGTATGAATTGAAACATAATGTTTGACATAGAAGAGAAAAATTTTAATTGGTTTGTGCATTTTTTTTCCAATAAAACCACATGGTAGCTTTGGTCACTGATATGTCACAGCCAGCAACCTCTGGGCAAACTAATTTTTGATTTCCAGTGCACCTCCCTTTTTAATGTTGTACCGAACGCTGAGCAACGTTTGTCACTTCCAGGGAAAAACTGCTGAGCTTGCTTTTAAGAAGAGAGCAGCAAATGCCTATGTGACTTTACAACACCACACCAGTTCCTTTACTGTGTGTGCGCACTTTTCTTATATGAAATATGTTTTTTATTGTATATATGACAATTCCCTATTCTTTAAGGATTAAGAGCCATTTTGATGAAATACAAGTATTATCTGGCAATGCAAGTGTTAAGATGCATGTTATTATATTCGTTTAATATTATATTAGATCAGGTCTTACTGTGCATTACAGAAAGATATTTAACACTGCATATAATTATAGAGATGAACTCTGCCTCAAGCAGTAATGATTTACAGTATATTAGTAATGTAATCTTTTTGTGCCACAGAGACTGTAATTAGTTTCCGTATTTTATTTTTACTTCTACCACACATAACAGTGAACAGATACACAGTAATATTCTCTCCCTAACTCCGTAATATCCAGTTGTGTTTCATACCAGATTGACTGGACTAGTTATTATATATTTTGTCATGTATTGGTTTCACAGAGAATAACTTTTTTTTACTGATACCAGGTATATATAGATATATGCATTACTCAAGTCTTCATGCAGCTGTATGCTCCAGACGCCATGTATACATTTTTATTTATTTTCAGAAAATGATACCCTGAAAAGATTTTAAAAGGCCTGAAACACTTTTGTTCACAACACCGACAGAGTAGAAGGGATTATGGCTAATTGTTTGTGAGCAATGACGAGAAGTTGGCTTCTGTGGCAGGAACTTCAAAACTGTTGTGTTTTGGTTTTGGTTTTTTTCTATACATAAACTGAACTTTTGGTTTCTCCTCTTCTAATCCCCCCCCCCCCCCCCCCTCCCCTCCGTCTCCACAGCATATTCCTGTATTTCCTTTCTCTTCTGCCTAATCTTAATCTAACATGATACCGAACAAACAAAATATTACAGATATTTCCCTCCCATAATGGACCACAGATATGGCGCTACAGTTCATGTTTCTGTGGCCTTATGGGAGATGAAATACAGTAGGTGGTCCAATCCTACGTAAACTGTATGCATCCCTGTGTTTCATTGCTTACCTGAGGGAAAATAAATTGTTTTTGTATACAGATATACATTCAGATTTAGAAAAATTGCTACACTCAGCGAAGTTATTGTACTTCATGCTGCAGTTATATCCCTGGAGCATGCCTAGTACGACATATATTTAGTTTGAAGTGTATTCTAAATTTGCTATTGTACCCATGGTTCAGATCAAGGAAGTAAATGATTTTGCCCACATCTTATGGTCCTTAATTACTATTTAAATAACTTCAAGGCTTGAAATATGCATTGCTGCGCCCCAGGGCATTCCTCTGCAACCACTTTTATGTGTTGCAAAGATTCCTTTTAATCAGTCATCTAGCTTTCTTGTGTGAAACATTGATTTTCATTACGCCTTTCCGCAGGTAAAATATTAGTCCATGTAAAATGTAGAAAGCCCCTTCTAATCAGTCAGCAACTCCGCATGAGAAGTACATTTCCATTTCCCAGCTTTTGCTTTGGTTAAGATAAATTTTGTTTTGAGATCTTGCTTGCCTTTAATAACAACATATCAATCATCCAAAAGTAGTCCTAAAAAGAAATGGCAAAAATAATAGCTACACAGGCAACTTATCCATTTTAAGAGTGCTTGTGACAGCTTAATTGGCATAGCAGTTTCACTAACAGTAACTACATTTCAAGTCAGACCAGCAGAGCTCAGTCATCTGAACAACTGCACCAGGCTCCTTATTCCGACCAGGACTGGTTAGAGAGTGGATGGGTTTCTCAGCACTGTGTTTATAAGGCTTGCACATTGTGAAATACATATTTTTGTTTAAATGAGCAATTTTTCTAGAGAACAGAAACCATTGCCTGAACTATTTTATCGGTATAAAAAAATTCTTCTTTGTTTTGCTCAGAGGACTGATGTGTCAATCTGTGTGATGTATTTTACAAATACAGAGACTGAATATTTCATTTTTTTTTCTTACTAATTTTTAAATTCAGTGTCTTTATGTGACTCCACATAAGAAGAAATTTTAGAATTATTACTGCAGGTTAGGTGTCAGGACTGACTCCACATTTTTGTAATGAAGTCGGTCAATAAGGGAGTCCTATAGGTTCATTAGGAGTTGTCAGAAAGCTGCTGATGCTAATCTCTGTGGAGGATTTGCTTAACATCACTGAGATCAGCTACCTGACATAGAGACCGGTGTGGTGATTTCAAAATTGAGTATCGAACATTGATCTTAAGTTGAGTAGTTCAGTATTGCTAAATGGTTTTGGGAAAAGACTTAACCAATGCCTGCTGTTATTTCATGGAACACAGGCTATTAGTCTCTGAGTAATCACCATTTGCTTTATTTGTTTCATAATATTTTCAACACGTTACATGAAAAGCAATGTAGACAATACAATTGACTTAAGTTTGCTAAAGCAGGTGTGCGTGAGCCATAAGCTCAGCTTACTCTTGTGAATAGTATTCTTATTGTCTTTTATAAGGCACATCAAAGGTTCCGCAGAGCTGTATATAGGGGGTTAGAACATACAACAAAATGGCAAAATTAAATAAATACAAACAACAAATCTAAATAATTATAACCCGGTAAATTGTCTAATTACATAAGGAAAACACTAGGACAGAGAGCCCTGCTCATGAGAGCTTACATTCTAGAGGGGATGGGCGGACACAGGGTGAAACTGAGTGGGGAAGCAGAGGTGGGATTTAAAATAATTTAGCAACATCTGATTTTTCTTAAAGAACCAGTGGATGTATAGATGTTTTTCTACTGTGACTACATTTTTATTGCCTGCTATTTCATTTCAATAAATGTTAACATTTTGCATGAAATATTAATTTTGCTGCAGGACATTCACAGTTTGACCTTGTCAGTTTATCACCTCGTACTTCAATGATATCCATGAAAAGATAGCACCTTCCTAACTTGTGTATTGTCATCATCATCTATTTATTTATATAGCGCCACTAATTCCGTAGCGCTGTACAGAGAACTCATTCACATCAGTCCCTGCCCCATTAGAGCTTACAAATCTAAATCCCCTAACATACACACATACAGACCATGAGAGACTAAGGACAATTTAATAGCAGCTAATTAACCTATCAGTATGTTTTTGGAGTGCTGTTAAAGCATTAAACAAGCAGACTTCATAAGAATTGTATTTTTTTTATTTCTTGCTTTAGGCCTACTGTGGATTTTTCCGTGAAGGAATCCAGCCAGAGAATCTGTCGGCAATCGCAACTGGCAACTGGGGTTGTGGTGCTTTCAAGGGCGATTCTAGGTTAAAATGTGAGTAATAAAATATTAAAAAGATAAAATTTTAAAATAGCTGTAAAAAAAAAAAAAAAAAGGTTTCCCTTTATTTTTGAAACATCACTTCTATTCTTTGTACTGACAGCGACCTGCAAATATTGTCCTTTACAATCATACTTTTTCCTTATTCTTGAAGTGCCTGATTCATCAGTATCATCACCATTTATTTATATAGCACCACTGATTCCGCAGCGCTGTACAGAGAACTCATTCACATCAGATTCATTTGGCCAAACTGAAATTTGCTGGATTTAGGATTTTTTTTCAAAATTGTCACAGGTGTAACTGCAGTACTTACTGTATTGTCATACACAGAAAACTATCTGCTCTCCAATCTACCCTTATTTTGTGTTTTAAATTTGTACTTTCAATTTTGATGTTAATGGTATTTGGGTTTTTTGGAGTTTGAGAAACCTGGGAGCCATGGTTGATAATTACTTAAAATGTTTATCTACATTATTCTTCTCAATTACTTTAGCAACCCAGCAAATAAAGAGTATCAAGTAAAACTAATATTGCTGTAGCTAATCTGTAATCCTTTTAGCACTTTAGCATGTTCAGGGCCTGAAAAATGTATAAAATGGTCAGAATGAGATATGTTCTAAACATGTGTGAAATTCTATGTGTATAAAACTACATCCGTTAAATAACTAGCCAATAGAATCCAAATCTAAAATGTGTTTTAAGATGTTAGGTTGCTGGTGGTCCTTTCCATTCTGTTCTGAAGCTACACATCGAGCTTGTAATTCTGTGTAACTAGATAATAATAACATGTTCAAACCTTAATGAATTAATCCCTGATAAAAATAATTGGTCAGAATTTCAGGCACATCTTTTGAGGGAATATGGAAGGGAAAATGGAAGGGTTATTTTAATAAAACAAATACACCAAAGAGATCATCCTCAAAATATTCCACCAAGAAGATTTGCAGCATCACTAGCAAGTGGAGAGATGGGTAAACACCATCACCCATCTGAAAATCCAAATTCTCATTAGCTAATTATGTGTATTTTGAGGGGGTGTTTTCCTTCAGTTTGCTCGTTGTGTTGGTATATTTCTGCACGTTTATTGTCAGCATGCCCTTTTGAACTACATCTGTTCTGTGACTATGGACAAGTGACTATCACTTGTTTATTTCTATATGTGGCTGTTCCCTTAATTCATTATATTATCGACTTTGTTTCTATATTCTATTAAACAGTGTGTTTATTTGTCCGCTACACAGTTTCTTTATAATGTAACTTGATTTTTCGAGGTTTATGTAATGGTACTATTGAAGATTCAGATATTAGCAGTCTTGCAGTATATTTTTTGAAAATAATAGTGACATCTGAAGTGCTTATGCCATGTGGTGGAGATATTTGCATGGCTCTGTGGTGATGTTGCATATCAGCAGTATGGATGTGAGTATATATAATTTTCCCAATAGAATGAGTTCTATGTTGTGTCTATATTTACCCTCCATTTTCATTGAGTTGCTTTACTCCTGATTTTTGATGGTATCTGATGAAGCTGGTGATGGACAGACTGGTATTATACTGTGGAAATGCTTTTTCTTTGGTGTTTTGTAAGAAAAAGGTAGCGTGTTGCCTGTGGTTTTCATCGTGTTGACTGTGACTTTTAAATTCCTTATAATATGAACATCCTTCTGCACACAAGCTGAACTGTTTTAATCAACAGCTCATTTACATGTCATGCAAATGTAAGCTTACTGTCACCTGACAAAACAGGAAGTACATCTGTAAAAAGAAAATAAAAAAATCCTTGTACAATGATTGTACAATGTTTTTGGGACACCTTGTGTATGCACAGACATAGCCATCTCATAGATGCAAATTGTGTGATGATGGTGATGGACTTCGTCATTGATTAGGCAATGACTGTATTACGGGAGGGCTGACCTCAAAATATAATATATTGCCTGAAAGAGAGTGTAATTTAATTTTGTGTGTGTGTGTTTTTGTAATGCAATTTACTTTTTAAGGGTTGGAAATAAATTTAAAGTGAAGATATATTTATGAGTCAGTAGACTGAAAGCTGTGCTATAGGTAAGAATATTCAATAAGGTCATGGGCTAAAAACAGAAAGGGTCATAAACAGATGCCACAGGGATGATTTCAGTCTCTAGAGGGAATACAGAATTTTAATTCCAGAATGGTATTGACAAAGCATTGGGATTATAGCCATCAATATGTTAATGATCTTGGCATTGGTATGCAGAGATATGAAATAGGGAGAACATTAAGTAAAAGCGCAATACCTTAATTTTTATTTTTGCTAATTAAATTCCACTTGTGCTGTATAGTTTCTAGCAATTTGTATTATGCAAATGATAAACCATCTCTCTGCCTACATAAAGGTGTACATCAGTGAGGGACAACCTGATATACTTCTGGGGCCTTATGATGCTGAGGGCCACACATTACCCTCAATCTCAGTAATAAGTTAAAACAATATATTTAATCATAGTAGGAGACACCTATTTGTCATAACTTATCAGCAGGCATTTTAAATAAGTGTTACAAGTATAACAAACATCTGACAATAAAGCAGGAAGGAGCTGGGGACCGCAGATGAAGACTCTGAGGGCCACCTGTTGCCCATCACTGGTGTAAATAGTCCAGCATGTGAGATTGAGTTTGATATCCAGTCATATGAAAGTATTAAACTGGCAATTTCACTGGTTCCACTGGGTGGCAGGTTTGTCATTCATAGTAATAAATTGTTCATCTTTTAAAGCAGGACTATTTATGAAGTTGTAGAAAGGCTGTTTCCTGGCCTCCAACCCACATTAGTATTATTATTTTTCATTCACTTGGTTTGAAAAAATTCCATAATATTCTGATGTCAGTTACTTAACAATTTTAATCAAATGTAAAAATATTAACAATACAGGTGAAACATTTAAGATTCGCATTGTTTGCTCTTTGTCTTTAATAGGGAACCTCATCGGTAATGCTGACCGCACAATGGGGTCTATTTAAGAAGCACCGCATAATACGAAAGATACTTTTCAGTCCTTATCGTATAGATAAGGATTGACAGATTTTTCATATTTATCAAAAAACATCCACTGGAATAGCCGTTCCGAAAAACGGCTGTTCCTATGAAGTGTAATACTTACTTTTCACAGACTCTTCACTTGTGGTGCTTTTGCGATGTGGATTCCTGGTGCTTTAAATCCCTGTGCGCATGCGCCGACCAGAAAGCTCGGCATGCGCGCAGAGAAACCTCCCAAAGTGCAGTAAATGAAGTGGATTCAGGTGACTGGGAGGGATCATATAGTCCCCCCAAACATGCACAGTCCAGCTCTGCTCTTTGGAGCACAGCTAACAGCAGGGAAACTTTTCAGTTATGTTTAATGTTTTAACAGGGGGATACTGTTTGATAAGTAGACCCCAATGTGTTATCTTGGTTGGATAATTTATCCAAATTGACCAATTGTTGTACTGTGGGTGGGGTCATCAAAATCTGAGCCTGTTAGATTTGATGGGTGTAGAAGAAAAATGGGCCGAATGATAATTCTTCAACGTGTGTGTGTGTGCGTGCGCGTGTGTGTGTGTGTGTGTGTGTGTGTGTGTGTGTGTGTGTGTGTGTGTGTGTGAATCCATATCTGCTTTGCAATTCGGTTATTTTGTTTTTTTGTTTTGTTTTTTTTTGTCAGTCCAGCCAAACAGTACATTTGAGAACAAAAAATGTATACCGTCTATTTATATGGATTGAATAGTGCACAATAGGGCAAATAAAACCAAAGTAATAAAAAAATGCCCTATAATCTATGCACACAAAAAAATATGCAAAGGCCTACAACAAATAAACAAAAATATATGCAATTTTCTTCTGAGAAAATGATAGTCAAAACACCTGGAAAGCTGGGCTAGGAAGCTTCCTAAATAATCACTACTGCGGATAATTGTAAATATGTATATCATCATCATATAAACTCCTAAGACAATTTATACAAACAATAAAGTATAACAGTGACCAATACAAATCCCTATAGGCAACCCAGCATAGTACCAGAGAGAGACTGTTCTATGCAAATGAATGTAATGTGCTGTATGTTAAATAACAAAATGACTGGAAGTGAAAATGCGTGCAATCCATAAAGATAGTGAATATATGAAATGTGTTTGCGAAGTTCAAAGTGAATAATATGTATTTATTTAATGCAGCTCACTGTGGCTAAGAATTTAGTAGAGGATCTGTGCTCTAATTAAT
The DNA here is from genome assembly GCF_038048845.1 of Mixophyes fleayi. NCBI lineage: Eukaryota > Metazoa > Chordata > Amphibia > Anura > Limnodynastidae > Mixophyes > Mixophyes fleayi. The sequence continues at coordinate 85,216,435 of NC_134407.1, read as the reverse complement.
TTAGCTATGAATAGGTGAGATTTTTTTTTAAATTTAATTGTTAAAAACAGTCTGCCAGAAAGCACAATATACTGCTTTAAACTATACACCATCTATAAATATTTAAAAAGTTGCTGCCACATGATGTAGATGCCCAAACTAACTATGCAGAAGACTCCCAGGTGTCCCAGGCACATGCTGGAGATGTAACACTGCTGGGTACCCCCCTTTCCCCCCACTGCACATTTAGTTGGAGTCACCTGGGATTACCACATATTGGCGCAGCATTATAAAAAATATCATCTGAAATTACCGGTGGGGAGGACCTAGAGTTCTGGCTCCTCAATCTGATAAACATCCCGATTTTTGAGATACAAGAAATCTTTCTTTCGACATTTCTTCGGTTTTAACTATGCATTGGAAGTAATCTTCTTCCCCAACCCTGAAGGAATGGTTCAATAGGCTAGACTTTAACAAGGACATAGATGACATCACAATGTCATCTAGGGGACAATACTCAGAATTTGCTTGCACTTGACTCTGGTGGATGTAATATTACCAGATCATTATAAGTTCCACTTCTCTCTGTCTAAATTGGAAGCCTGTCTTTGTTATTGAGGCTTTTCCAAGTAGCTTAATGGAAGAAGCCAGGTTTATCCTTTACAACATATTCCACCTCTATTCATTGTTGAATATGTCTTTCTTTCCTTTTCTTTATCCAGGCCGCCGAAATGAAGAGACTAGGAGTAAATGTGTCAAGCTGTGAGTTTCCGACGGGTTTGAAAAGGGGAGGTGTTGCCTATAGCAATCAATCAGATTCTAGTTATCACTTATTTAATACATTCTACAAAATGATAGCTAGAATCTGATTGGTTGCTATAGGCAACATCTCTACTTTTCATACCCACCAGAAACTTGCAGCTTGATACATTTACCCTTAGGAATGACTCTGCTTTTACATCCAATTATAGGTCGTGAAGTGTTTTCTTACCTTTTTCCCTTCATTTCCAAACCTCAGTCCTTGTACCCTTCTTCCCCTTTTGGTTTTGTTTGTTTATCATTTGTTTTTCATTATCCGATTGTTCTCCCAAATATATCCATTTTAGGATGGCTATACCACCGGCACTTTTAGGGGTAAATGTATTAAACTGTGGTGTCTGAGAGTCCGATTTAAGAAAGGCAATGCCTAATTGGTTAAAGTGCATGTATTTTTCTTAGAATATTTTATTAAATAAGCAGTAACATTTTCAGATCGTTAATAGTCACCAATCTAATATACTCATTTCAATAAACATATAGCCTTAAAGCAAGTACATTCAGCATCCTTCAGCTGCATTTGACCAAGCTTACTTCACTACTGCGCAGAAAACCAGGTTATTTCTCATTACAGATGCCTCATAATCCTCACTGTATGAGTTTTATTATTAAGAAAAAATGTTTTTAGACACTTGTCTCAATCTTATTAGAATTTATTTTTATTTATTTTTATTTTTGACTTATGAAGCTTTCTTTTCTTTTTATTTTTCATTTCTTTCTCTCTTTTTTTCTTCTTTTATCTTTTTACAAGTTGAATACATCTGGTAAGCCCACATATGTAAAAACATTACGAGCAGTTGTGGTTTTGTATGACTTGGACACACCCTACAATTATCAGTTGCAATAAAGTTACTGCAAAATACGTAATCAGTAGAAAGATCATGATTTACAAGACCCAAATCAATGCATCTGTACAATAATTTGGTCCCTTGCCCTGATCACATTACTTTCCTGCTTTAAGGAAAAGATAAGGCTAGTCCAGAAACCAGTGTAGGTCTGATGATGATCTTGGGAATTGGACAATTTTCTTTTTTAAAGAGATAAGGTTAAATAAAGCAATGCAATTTAAATTTTGTACGCAAGCCAGCATACATCTGTGCTGCATGTAATGGGGTTATAATATAAAGAATGCGTGCTAATTATTGAAGACTTTTTAGAAATATGGAAGTATGGTACTAAATAATGGTGGGAATAGAGAGCATTGCAATATGGTATTGTGTACTGTTGTTTATGCCTGTCAGCTGGTTACTGATACAGTGACCGTATTCCATCCCTGAATAGTTATGAGAGGTCAGTATACTTTTGCACAGTAAATGTAGCATATAAATGTAATGTGTCAATGTTCATATTAGACTATATTTTGTGGATGTTTCATTTCAATATCCTCTACAAATTTACAATCTAAAATGATCAAGATAAATTGTGGGTAAGTTTTTTTTCCGCCCATTCGTATGGAGTTCATTACAATTGGGATTATAAATGAAGGTGATGAAGCTTGGCTAAATTAATAGCTTGGTTAAATGGTGTCTTTCAACTACTGTTTAAGCGATCATTACATATCAATCTTGGGGGTGATGAGAGGCAATTTATCTTAATCATATGCAGTTACAAATTGCTGAAAAATATTCAGATTTAATTTTGACGCCCAAACAATATGAGTGACAAATGAAGGATCTAATGTGCACAGCTGTGTTGACGGTAACATGGTATTTTATGAAATATTGAAACCTTTTGTAATGTCTTTTGTAAACTGGGGGGGCATGCATGTTAACTATGTTATGGATTGTTATAGCTGCCTTTGGTTCCTACATATGTAATGATGCGGATGTCTCTGGCAACAGGATTTGGGTGCAGAAAGGTCATTTGTAGCTTTATTATTATATTTTATTTATTTGGTGCCACAAATTCTGCAGCACCATATAGTGGGAAAGTAGAGCATATTACAAATACATAAAGGACCAGAAGGCAAAATACAGAACATTTAAGAAGCATACATTCGCAAAAAGATCAGCATGAAACCGTATATAACATAACATAAAATAGGTAAGGTGAATAACAAGCAAGTTTTGTACAAATATGCAAGAGGTATGTTGCAAGGACACTCAGTTGGCAAAGTAGAAGCAGACTGAAGACCGGAGGAGATTGGGCCAGCTCATGAGAGCTTGCAATCTAATGCGGAGAGGTGAGGCTTAGAAAAGAGGGGGGCACCACAGAATGGGCCACGGAGAGTGGTGTTAGGCAGGTTACTGGTAGGCTTTAATGAACAGATGGGTTTTTAAGGAGCATTTAAAACTTTGGAGGATGGTAAAGAGTCTGATTGGATGTAGCGGCTGGTAAAGAGTCTGGATGTAGCTGACCGAATACTCAATAAAGTGATATTTAACTTACTGCTTAAAGTAATAGATAATTATTTTGTTTATGCAGTTAAAACTTATAGCACCATGGTAGTTGAGATCACTGGCAGTAAAATGCCCACCTCTAATCACTGATTTATTGGCATGACCTTATTAGATTCAGCTAAAAGGACATTTATCCACAGAAAGGAATATAGAAAACAAAAAAATTAACTAATTTGTGGATATTTCTTTGACATATCAATGGCACATAAAAATAGTGTGCACAATTGATTGTCTACCGTAAACAGGAAAGTAGGCTGTAAATCACTCACTTGTATAGAGAGAAGAAACTGATGATTGATTTGCCCTTCAGGAAAAAGCTGTTCAACAAGCCATCCTGGGGAAGTTGTATACAGATTATTATAGAATGTAGTGACATCTTCTAGAATGTGGCTCAAACTAATGAAGTGTAGATGGATCAAATTGGGTTATAGACCGTGATTTTAATACAACCTTGATCCAGAGATTTAATGTTACATTCTTACGATTCTTAAATGAAAGCCCCAGGATATTGAAATGTTTATATGTACAAGCATTTATTGTGTCATTTTGTTTTCTTTTTAAATTTAGGCTCACATTTAGCTTCCTCTTTATGTAGTTTTTAAAAACATGTATTTTTATTTCTGTATTTAAACAGTGTTTAAGAGTAGTTAAATGTATTTAGAAATACAGGTACCATGCACACTGTTCAATTGTAGCAATATGTCTACATTAAACTATAGCCTAAAATCACCAATGCAGAGAATAACTTGAAACAATGCAGAGTAGAAACAGCCTCAGACAATAATATGTCCTATCCACTGAGATAGGCAAATTATCAGTTTCTTGGAGCAAACCATGTTAATGTACATAAACTTAGAGGCACATAGATTCATGAATCATCAGCTTTTTAAATTCATTCATATAATAACTCAACAAATTGTCCATCACTATCTCCAAGTAGGAAAGCCCACAGTTCCTTTCTTTCCCCTTAATGGTAGATCCTACCCTCTTTTTTTTCCTCTGGCATGCTTATCTATCCCTCCTTTTCTCTATAAAAATATATAAAACTGTTAGAAGTTTTCTCCCAAAACAGATCAGTAACCCCTCCCTTTCTCTACCTATATGTATCAACCCCTACACCACTTTTCATACTAGGGATCAGCACCCTTTTTTTCTTTCCTCATGAGGATAAAAATGTTAATAAAGTAATGTTGCTGTACAGTGATTAACTCTTGTAGTTTTTAGGCTACTAATTCTTATTCAAAGTCAATTCTACGTTTGTGAATCCAAAATTTTGAAAAGTAATCTTTCACCCCCAGATTCCTTTTTTTTTTTTTTCCTCTAGGCCTCTCTCCTCTGTGTTGTTGGGGTCCATGATGAAAATGGGACCCCATAAGAAGGGCTCGAAGAGGGAGATTCAATTCAGCACGATGTGTCTCCGGAACAGTCCATAGAGACATAGTGCTGATGTGGAGACTGAAATCTCCGTTCATTCTTCCTCGCACCTCATGGAGGTGTGGGGAAAAATGAACAGATGTTCCTTACCTCAATAGCCACAACGGGAGCAGATGGACATTGGGGCCAATTAAATCCCCCCTTAATTGTCAGTTGGTGGCAAGAAGAGCCCTATGTCGACCCCTGTATCGGAATTCGAACCTGTGTTTCTGCTTCTGTAGACTGCTGACTCAGCTATTCGAGCTGCTGGAGAGCTCCCTGCCTTCCCTCTGTGTTCTAGCTCAGTTGAACTATTCTCCTGATGTTCCAGCACACCCTAGCTCCTGACTTCCTATAAAAGCCTTGCCTGTTTCTGTCTTCTTGCCAGATTATTATGCTCCTGCCAGTAATCTAGTCCTTTTGTTGTTGCAGCTTTCCTGCCTCAAGTTATCTACCTTGGATTGTACTTAAACTACTCCTCTGCCTGAACCTTTTTGCCTTATTGCTTCACTGTGTATCAAACCCGGCTGCTTATTATATTATCCCAGTGTCGCCTGACTTCCTTATTGCCATTGGACTGGACCTGTGATTGCACTGTCTCAGACAGATGATGTTCAAGGTCATAGTGCCAATAGTTATCTCATATCTATTGCCTTTTCCTCATAAAGTAGTACCTTAATGGAAGCAGGAGGGGCCCAATTTCACCATAGTCTGCTTCAGCTCACAGGAGGAGTCCCAAGGAAGGGGCCTATTTTGGGTAAGGGGGGAGCAAAGGTGTTGGGAAATTTGTTTTTATTTACTTCTTTTTTTTTTTTGTAAAGGAAATTGACTTTTAAAAATGTGGATTTATGCATATAATATATGTACTACTGGCAAGCAGTGGGGACATGAAAACACCATCCAACTGTCACAATTTTTGCAGGGTAGTCTCAATTCCTGCAGCTGAATTTTTAGGCATAAGTCTTCTGTATTAGGAGGTGTGTTTTCGATAGATGTGCAGGGTCCTTGGCATGACCTAAAATGTCCATATTTCTAAATCAGAAAAATGTATAACCAATAGCATCTATACAGCTTGTGTCTTTCTCCTAAACGTTTGGTTGGTTGCAGTGTTTTAAAGCACCTTTTTCAGGTGTACCAGTTTCCAGAAATATCCCATATTGTTTCTTTGATAATCTCATGGAAATCTCAACTACGGGCTAATTTTCTGTTGTTCTGTCACTTTGCAGCCTTATTACAGCTTCTGGCAGCTGCAGAAGCTGGACGAGATGTTGTGTATTTCACCTTTGGGGACAAGGAGTTAATGCATGATGTCCACAAAATGCACGACTTCCTTATTAAGAAGAACATGACAGTTGGTGAGTACTTTGTAATAATTGTATACCACTTCTGTATTGTATAATAACCACTTTTGCAAATATCACAAGTACTGTCTATTTATAATTTAACCATGCTGGTAACTGTTTCTTTTACTTTCAGGTAAAGTTTACAAGTTGCTGTTGAATTATTATTTTGATGTATGCAAGAAATCTTCTAAACCAGAAACAAAACTGTATACCTTTATATACAACACTTTGCAATCCTGAAAGCATTCTGGCAAAAGACTGTATCAATCAAGCAAAAATCTTACTTTGCTCTCTTCCACTACAATAACCTGTTGAAACTGCTGGATGTAACACATGGACTAGTATAACCAGTGTATATACCAGTGCATTTAGTTTGAGGGCTGTGTTTCTATCATTTTGATTTTTCTTAAATTTCAGAGTTCATAATTATTTTATTAGATTCTTTACAGGGACAAAAGCATAACTGTGCCACACCAACCACTGAATGTCCATAATATGTGTGTTTGTAGCCGCTGCGCCATCAATTTATAATCCAGCAGTAGATCAAGATTAGGGTTGGGTACCACAAGAGGGGGGTCAACTTTCAGAAAGCACGCTGTGACTAATAACATCTCCCACAATTCTTAGCGAACAGCTAGCTGACCATCATGGGAGATTTCATCCAGCAAAAGCAGCTGTGCCTATGGTATCCCATCCCTCTGTACAATCTTGCCAGTGGATATAGCGGTGGTGTTCTACAATATAAGTGGTTTACCTCTCTAATGCAAGCACTTACAACATTCACTTGGTATGCTGCTGAGTTTATGAAAATTTAGGGTGCAGAATATGACGGTTCTCAATAATCTGCCTTGATGAATAATAAAACTTCTGTATAGTAATAAAAAAGTGTGTGCTTTATTTTTATTTTATTTGTTTAGGGGACGGGAGTCTGACAAACACCCAATTCATTTTGGCTTTCAATGTTGTTTGTTGAGTAAATAGAAGCATTTGCCATTTTATTTTCTATGAATTCATAAAAATAGGTATTATGCACTGTATTTATGGATACATACTATCTAATAACCATTAAGCATTGTGTACAAAATGGCCATAGTATATTGCATACCAAATACAAGTTCACAAAACAAAATTGACGACCAGTTTTACAGCGAACATCTAGAAACATAACTTAATTGTAAATGTATTCTGTATATGGGAATTTAGCACTTTTATTCAATTAACTTCAGGATTTCTCTGGCCTCCATTTACCACCCTTTTAGCTCAAACCTTGAACAGGAAAGTCAAGTCTGTGAATTTCATTGAGTACTCCAACTTGTTTGGTTTTGTATAGAAATGCGTACTACACACTTAATATCTTTGTAGATATTAGGCAAGAATTTAAACATGGAATCTGTTTTACAGATAACTGCTGATTTCTAGCAACATAATGCAAAGCTTTTAATGCAGAATAACCAATTAGAATATCAGGCAGTAATTCACTGATTGTGGTGGGATTGCAATTTTAATATGAGGGAGTTTGGTCCATGTACTACTTTTGTTTGATTGCACAATTTCAGCAGTCTTAAGACCATTCATTTCAGATAGAGTAATTGAGAAGCCACTTTGTGCTTCCAGCAATCCTTTCACGGTCATACTATTCAGAGTGACTTAGCCTCCTCTTAAGGGAAATGGAAGGTCCAGTTTTATAAATTACTATAAAGAATCATGTTTAGTCTTTATGTGAAACTGTCAATGATTATCTTCCTCAAACAACTGCAATATCCAAAACTCAAACAGTATAGGACTTGACATTAAGATTTTAGAAATGTCTTCACTTTATTAAGTTATACAGTATTCAGAATAACAAGGCACACAAATTGAGGTGTAGATTTTACTGTACATCAATCAGTACATGAGCCCAATCAGACAAGTGCTATAAAATGGATATCTACGGTTTCACTGTTCTGTTTCTGTAATGTTATGGTGTGTTTTGTTTGTCCACATTATTCTAACGTTCTGCATAGTGTAGTTGCTATGAAAAATAATATATGTTTACATAGTAGGACCCTGAATTCTAGCCCTTGTTCAAAAGATCCATCCAGCTCAGATCAATGTGATTTTAGTTACACATATATATGTGTGTGTGTGTATATTATATAAAATCTTTATAGTTTTTTATATTGCATACATTTTTGTTCTCCTCAAAGTACAATTACAACAGTCTCTTTCCATAAGCCCCTTACACAGTACACTAAAGAGGAAACAAACTATTATGCAGACAACACACAATGTAGTATTAGGCAGATGGGTGAATATTGGAGCTTGTGTGGTTCAAAATGACTTCCATGCTCAATTACTAAGAATTGATTGGTAATGTTGATAAATGTGGTCAGAAGTTGACAGCAGATTGATTACCTCTAGTGATATATATGTATGGTCATCTCCGATGTTACCATCAAGGCTCTGTAACACCAGAAGTTACCCTGGTGCTCTTTTCAACTATCAAACAGCCAGATCTAATAAAGTTTGGTTATTTTCTATGTGGCTAAATCACACTCTGATCCTGTAGTTCTGCATTCAAGCAGAGTGGCAGACTCTTTCTGTGCATGGCCAGCATTAGTGAGTGCAGTGAGTTAGTCCCCTACCACCCAGCTGGAATTCTCTATTAATATGATCTATTAATGATCTCCTGGTCAATTGTATAGTAACACAATAAAATATTAAAGCTCCGGTAATTCCTTCACTAGATCACCAAGAATCCTCAGGGATATATATACATACATGCATAGTTGCCTCTCAAGCATGAAGCCACTTGCCTCAAAAAATTGTTTAAGTGGGCTTAGTAAGGAGGATGCATATGCTAGAGGATGCGTTTTATATCCCTTGTTAGCAAATGTAGTGTTCGTGACTATATCCCATTTAGTTGTGTAACGTGTTATTAATATCTCTAACCTATTCCTACCACCAGTATTTTCAGTTAATGACCACTGGCTGTTATATTATGAGCAGATTATCTCATTTCGATATGGTTTAGAGGAGGGATTATGGTGGCCATCAAATCTCAATATTTACAACAGTAGGCCAATAGAAACTAAAATTTGGGTTAGTGTGTCTTTAAAAAATTCTATTAATAATTATAAGCCTGTCATTTAGTTGGACCTCTAGGACTAGTTGTTTGTTCTACAATCTAATCACAGCTAGCCAAACTATCCTTTTCTTGAGGAGTCCTGGGGGTAAATGTATCAAGCTGAGAGTTTTCCGGCGGGTTTGAAAAACCAATCAGATTCTAGCTGTCATTTATTTAGCACATTCTATAAAATGACAACTAGAATCTAATTGGTTGCTATAGGCAACATCTCCACTTTTCAAACCCGCCGGAAAACTCTCAGCTTGATACATTTACCCCCTGATCTCACTCTTCCAGCAGATCCTAAAAAGAAACCATTTCACACATTTTAATTTGTAGCAGTGAAAGAAACCTATTTTGTGTCTCATACTAAGATTGTGTGAAAACACGGCACAATTTAGTATTGACATAAAGTAACAGTCATCTGCTAAAATGATCCTTGCCCAGGAGCCACTGTTCTGATGCAAATCTTGTTGCAACCATGTAGACCAGAGGTGTCCAAACCCAGTCCTCAGGAGCTACCAACAGGTCATGTTTCCAGGATTTCTGTCTGTAGAAACAGGTGGGGTAAGTAGTGACTCCGCCAAATAGATTATTAACTCACCTATGCTTGATTAAAGAAATCCTGAAAACATGAACTGTTGGTACCTCTTGAGGACTGGGTTTGGACACCTCTGATGTAGACATTAGAAGTTAGGGGGGGAGATTTTAGGTTCCTTTAAGTGCATATTAAAAATGTTACTTGCTGGTTGTTTGCATTCAAGTTTTACATAAGATCTCTAATTGATTATGCAGTTAAAAGTTCCTCTCTTGATCAGTACGTTTGGCATCTCCTGCTTTGAATGAATGAATAAATCATTCTATCTGAGAGCTCAACCGGGAGGGGTCTTTAAAACATACTGTCCTCAAATAAGTAGTGCAGGGGTAATCACAGTGGGTGTTCCCTGCTGTTTCTGTATGTCACCAAGAGGCAATGTGCTTGTCTGTCTCTGACCTTATTTTGGATGTTCTCCTTCAAATAAATAAATAAAGCATGCCCCAGTGGTTAACATTTTGTGTGGTGGTTTTTAAAATTGTTTTTTTTTTAGCTAAAAGAATATTGTCAACACTCAGCTTAAAATAGTTTTTTATTGATTGCTTACTAAAACTATAAAGCATATCCTGAAGTGTCAGTAATGATTTTATTATGGTAGAACTTTTTAAAAATAAAATAAAAATTAAAAAACAGTTTTTACAGACTATAATGGAAAGTAACATTACATTTGTCACCAAGACTATTTTTTGACACTTATGATGTAAAGTGAAATTAATCCTGGTTTTAAAATAAGGAATTTTAGTCCATATAACAAATAAAAAAAACAAAAGTAAACACGAACTCGAATAACCCTTAAATTGGTGCATATTAAAACAAAATTTCACATGGTCATTGAGAAGAAACACAATAATCACCTTAAGAATAATTTAATAAAATAATACAAGAGTCCAACAATGATACAGTGCGGTGGCCTAGTGGTTAGCACTTCTGACTCAGCGCTGGGGTCATGAGTTCAATTCCCGATCATGGCCTTATCTGTGTGGAGTTTGTATGTTCTCCCTGTGTTTGCGTGGTTTTCCTCCGGGTGCTCCAGTTTCCTCCCACACTCCAATTAATTGGCTGATAACAAAAAAAAAATTGGCCCTAGTCTGTCTGTCTCTGTGTGTGTATGTTAGGGAATTTAGACTGTAAGCCCCAATGGGGCAGGGACTGATGTGAGTTAGTTCTCTGTACGGCGCTGCGGAATTAATAGCTCTATATAAATAGATGATGATAAATAGACCATTGTATACAGATCAAGCTGATACCCCTATTGCAAATATCTAGTGTTCTTAGAATTCGGGTTATTGGCTCAAAGTTCTACAATAAAGAAGAACAATTAATATTGCACAAATATAAACTTGCATAAGCAATAAGTTTATAACTAACACAATATTAGGAACATGACATGTCCCAGATTTAATACAAGAAGGTCTTGGGCTAGATTTACTAAGCTGCGGGTTTGAAAAAGTGGGGATGTTGCCTATAGCAACCAATCAGATTCTAGCTTTCATTTCATTCATTCTACAAAATGACAGCTAGAATCTGATTGGTTGCTATAGGCAACATCCCCACTTTTTCAAACCCGCAGATTAGTAAATCTAGCCCCTTATCTTATTTAAGTTGTCAATGGATAGATATCTATTTATTAGAAATATGATGGCACTCGGAGTATGTAATAGAAGTCTGTTGTCCTGGATCAAATATTATTGTGTTTTTTCTCAGCAACAGTGTGATATTTTGTTTTAGTCTGCTCCAGCTGAGGGGTCGTTGGAGTTTGTGCTTTCTTTTTTTTCTTTTTTTATTTCTTATATGACAAGGAATACCCAGGTCCCGTATTGAGAGTTGCAACCTAGTGTCTCCTCTATGGGATTGATTTGATATTTTTTATTGTTATTTTATTTGGGTGAGAGAGACTCCTTTTGTGATCAGAAAATGGTTCATATAACCATTTTCTGATCACACTGAAGCCTGCAATACTGTATAATATGCACCTTGGGCAAAATGGTCATCACTCATTGCAGCTCTTATTGACAGTCTACAGACTGAATATATAAGCTTCTGGTACCTTAATGACCGTTCACAGTATTCAAATTAAATGTTGTGTGCCTTAAATACTAAAAGTGTTTGGCGCTTAAACAATTGAAGGGGAATGATGCTACTACTCATTGGGACAAGAGCAAGACAGGAAACTTTCTGTCATCTGCCATCATCATTAAATCCATGGCAATTGGATTCAATAGAAGCAGCTCTATTAGTTGGTTACATTCATTTTACACTCAATCACAAAAGAAGATGACTCGTCAAACTGATAGGTGTCTCCTCTGGTTAAAATAATGGTTTGAAAAGAAAGTTTTAAAAACAAATTTATATTTTTCTTAAGTGCTATAATTCTTTATACATTTAGAAAAGCATATATTTTTGCATATCTTAGGAGAGCTTACTAATTTATATTTTGGGTAAATTGGGTTGCAGTAATTGTGCGGTTGACAGTATAACAGTCTTGAAATAAAAAAATATATTATACCAGTATGCTACTAAAAACACCCTATACAACTCAAAGTATAATTTTGAAGTTAAATATAAACTAAGATGTTAAAAAAAGCAAAATTATTCCCAATCAAACAAATTTAAAAATAGAGATTTTGAATTAGTTAAACTCAATACTATGTGAAAACCCTGGACAGATAGCTCCCAGGGGTGTAATATGGTAACTAGTTCACTCACTGTTCATGTCTTCAGTGCTTTTACCTGGATCAATGTTAGATGGGGTCACTACAGTGAATGGATATGTTCTTCAGCCATCAAGCGTCTACCCTGGAGAACCAATGTCAGTCTCGCCCAACTAACAAGCAGTAATGTAAACAGTAAAGGAAGAAAACTGTTTTTTTTGGTATGAGCAGAAGGGTTAAGGCAAGGATTGGCATTAGTTGGGTAAAACAATTAAGGAAAGATAAATTAACAGCTTTTTCATCTTGCCTTAATGTAGAGAGAAATCAGAGTCCTGTATTAAAAAACAAAACAAAAAAAAAACCACTTAATAAAAATGCCAGTAAATCAAAGATGTCAAAATGTATTAATAAAAATAAGACTTGCACTTAGAGAATCTCAAGTAGTCAAAGCATGTTGTATTGGGGGAACCATTTAATGTCCCAAGCTTCAACACTCCATACTAGCCCAGTGTTACACCTCCATTGCCACAGTGGAACCACAATAATGTGTTTCTCAGAGGCAGTTGCAGCATTTTCTATTCTTTATTGTTGTTGTAAGATAGTGGAGTAGTAGGCTATGTACAATATATACACATACTTTCAGTTAATGTAAATAGGAATGTAGGGGCTTATTTAGAAGTGGACACGGTCGCACTCCGAACATAGGAAAAGTTACATGTATTAAAAAACAAACCAAAAAAACAGCTAATTTACATGTATGATTTTAAGATTTGCCTGTCTCAAAAGCAAGGTTTTTCACCAGACATACATTGAGTGTATATGTAGTGGGTTAACAGCAAGTCACCAGTCAAAGTCTTGAGTCTGAGTCAAACAGGAGCTTTATTGTGAGGATTATTAAAGTAATTTTATCGTTTTAAAATAAGCATTGCCCAATCAATTGAATGTGTGTCCAAAGCACTAAGTGATTTATTTTTTACAGATGTAAATAGTCAACAATTCAATACATTATTATATCATGATAAAGTACAGTACAGCACAGCCAATACCAAAAGATAAGTACATACCAAATGCAATCGCTTGCGCACGCTGCGCAATCACCGGACCCGATGGACAATATTCTGTATAGAATATTGTGTCAGAGTTGACTGAGGCCCCAGTGAGATGCAGCTAATATATATACAATCAGTGTTTCATTGTGAACAATAGAGATGACGTAGATTGTTTCTATAGGTCCAGACGTTGGGTGGGTCCAGGCCAGACAGGTAATAGGTTGATTCAATCTAAGGAATCCAAAGGTGGGGGTCTTCTCTCCAGGGGGTCTGCTCCTTTTCATAGCCAGTATCATACAAAGGTTTTACTCTCTAATATCAATAACTAAAGTATGCAATGTGCGATCTCTTCGCCGACTGCACCGGACAGCTGCTGATTAGGGCTTCAATATGATATCAGGCATGACACCTTTCCTATTACCTAAACCTTTAAAAACACTACAATGTACATATAATCAACATATATATATATATATATATATATATATTTCTATATATATATATATACATATAGACTAATAATAAACCGAATACTATCTGCTCCTGAATTACAGTGTAACAGAACCAATAAGAAATTATATAAATAACTAACTGTTGTAATGCGAGTGTGTGCGTGCGTATTTTACCATGCGAACGCACCACGTCACGCAACACGTGGCGTACGCTTCGCAATACGCACGGCAAACCAATATTAAACCAATATACTTTCGTTCATCCAATTATACGACTTTGACAGTCCACCCTTTGATAGTACAATAAACTATCACCTTAAAGATGTTATAAGCAGGATCTCAGTACCACGTTTCATTGTTATGCAATACAAATCCCCCTTGGTGTATGTCCATGCTGTTTGTAGATCTAAACAAGTTATCATAAGAGAGAGTCTTAATCCTCTAAACGACTTCTTCTTTTACTATAAACCGTACACTTCTGGAGCTTGGAGATAACTTTTTGTATGCCCTTCAAGGGTGCAATAAAACACTTAATACATTATTTGGAAAGGTACATGGTACAGTAGAACGTGTATCAGCTATACAGAATTCTCTACTATAGTTCTTCAAGTTTAACAGGTTCTTCTGTCCAACGCATGTCTTTAAGCTCAGAATACATTTAAACACTTCATGTTCATCAATAGCATCATCCTATGTCTATCAATAATGTCATATGCAATCTCTTTCAGCTTGCGTTAATATACACACATCTCATAATGTCACCAGTTCTTTTCATCAACACTTGTGGGCGGGCTATTGTCTGTTCGTTCTTCCCAGTCTCCCAATACTCAGATTTAACAGTAATCGGCTTGTAAAGCATTGGGAGACTTCAGACTAAGGGACCTAGGTGTCCTACTTTTTCCCCTAGTGACCTCCCACCCATAGTTCGGGTACCTCAAGAATATTTAGTGGAAAGAGAACTAATCCTACTTGATATAATCACTGAGGCACGCGTGAGCACGCCCAGCACTTTGTTTGGTCTAAAACCTTACCCTCCCAAGAATGATTATCATTCTCAAGGATGCCTGCTCAAGTCCGAATATTACTGGACTGGCATCGAGGGGTGTGTCTCTTTTTTTTCTATGGGGTCGCCGTACTTACGGACGTAATGCTACTCAGACAATAGCCCCTCGCACTTTCTCCAAGCTTTCCAAATTTTCCTTTACCCCTGAATTGAATAGAGTAATTGGCCGGACTGATTATGCTACTAATTTCTTCCTCCCCAATACCTCCTTATCATTACCCGACCCAGTCTCTGTCACCTGCTAATAATCAAAAGAATTAACCGTCCTGAGAAGAGAGTGAAATGAGAGAACACAAAACAGGAAAAACTACAACTTCATGCTGGACAACAGTCTTAGCCTTTGGCTCAGGTGCTACTAACTGCATTCGAGGCCTTCCAGTACAGACTCATGAGTGCCCTTGGACCCTTCTCTGAGTGTTGGCCCCTCTGCAGTGGGTGGTATGGGCACCAGTGTGTCTCTGCTACCCTTGAAGCCGTGAGGCTGGTAGCCTACACCTGGTACCTGTCTGGCAAATAACCTAAGCTTAAGAAATTTCTGCTCCACAACTTACTCTCCTGATCCAACATCCTGACAGTTAGTGTGACCTTTCAGGAAACAGTGTTTTGGACGTTCTCAGTTGCTGTCTCACTATTTACCTTCTCTCAAGGTCTAACCTAGCCTCCCAGTTACAATCTCATCTCACGAGGGGTCAAGAACATTTCAAAAACTGACAGGTTAGGAGTCTGCCCAGGGGTGATCTCTTGGTAGCGGGAAAGGACTAGTGGCACTTCAATCAAGTTCCAACTCTTATTCTATTCAATTCATTCTACCGAGTACCACTACTTTATGTTCACACTGGTTTATGGCTAATTGAAAGTATGTGATTTGTTAACACTACTCATACATTATACATCTATTATCAATAACATGAATACCCCTATCATCTATTATAACTCTAGGACTATCACATTAAATAACAAAAGCTTTGAGTATGAAACAGTAATACATTAGACACATTTCAATACACCTCTACCTAGACATATTTCATTGGTACACCAGTGTATACTTGAGGATCCTGCATGGTGGTAATTGGATGATGTGTATTTGTTTTACCTGGAGGAAAACCCATCAGCAGGAGGGATATGGGATGGCTCTATTAGTCTACCTTGTCCATCTCTCCAGAGTCCACCAGACTCCTCACCACATCTCTTCACCTTCCAGACAGTTTATCCCTCAGGTAACACAAATCTTCCTATATTAACCAATATGTGCATGCGTGCATGTGTGTGTGTGTTCACCTTTTTAAACTAAAACAATACAACGAAAAACAAACAAAACATAGATTTGTTAGCTGTCACATAAAACCCTGTTGTCTATTTGACAGCTATGTTCTCCCTGGTGTGACAGCCCTGTATGGTTGTGCGTGTAAGTGTGGACCTTACTAGCAGCTACTTCAGTTGGTAACTGTGTCACTGTATAAAGTCCTCTATGTAGTGTCCTAATCATGTGCTGGTATTGCTATAAAACGATTTCTCAGTCACCTCAACGTCGCCCTCTAGACTAGAAAAATGCTAAAGACCAATGTATATCAATCGATTTTCCCTCTGCCAACTCACATGTCATTCTCAGTACCTCATATTCAGCTACTTGACTAAGTGGGAAAGGCAAAGAGGTCTCTTTCTATAACACTTTCTTCAAATATAACAGTATCCAGTACATGCCTGTCTAACAGTGAAAATTATAAAACATGAAAATTCTACATTTTCTAGGGTTTCACATTATGTCGTATCTTGTGGTAAAAATCCTACTCCAATGTTCTATACAGAGATGCATATCTGTATGCCTATCCTCTAGCATTCTTCTGTCCTCCTGTCCTGCCCACCCTTTGTGCATCCATATAAAGGCACATTTTTGTACAGGAGGCACGAGCCAAAACAAAAAAAACAAAACAGATATGCAATCTATAACACATGAATCGTATTTCCACAACAGAACCTTTCTGCTTAAAATCAGCAGTTTCTATACACATGAAAACAAAACCCCTGACTGTTTCTGTAACTCATATCAATCTAGTGTGTGTATCTCTGAATTTGTCTTATGTAAAAACATAAAAATATGTTTTAGCCCCATTGTTGAGACTGTCAGATTTTATCTCTACCAGAGCAGAGAGAGAAAGAGAGAGAGAGAGGGTAGAGAGAGAGAGGGTAGAGAGAGAGAGAGAGAGAGAGGGGGGTAGAGAGAGAGAGAGGTAGGGGGAGAGACTAGCGTTTGTGTAAAGAATGAGAAATAGGAAAGCAATGAATGATGGGAATACAAAGGTTTGAATACAAACATACATGTAGAAAGGGAGATTTTTACAACGAAATGACAGCTGGATTGGACTCTGACTCTATGGGGAAATGGCTGTATTCATTCCACTGTTCCCCTTAGCTATTTGCTAACTATGACCCCTCCCCATACTTGACTAGGGGGTCTTAACAGTGCAATCCAGTGTCGTCCGTCATTTGTTCATTAAGAACTCGGTATCTCATTGACTACATACCTTTTCAACGGACTTTTCTAACTTATAATAGAGAAATGTGAAAATGTACTCTTAGTGACTCATATTTTCTCTGAAATACATAAAACGATATTTTGGAGCAAAGTATGTACATACTTCATTGTTGGATAATGATTCTCAGCCAAACAAATTATCATGAGTCACTGCAGCCTAAAACAAAAGAGTGTTCCAATTGTCTATTGTTAATTAGTCTTTCAAGAGTAATTCTTCTATTTCTCTATCTCACCCCTTTTAAACACTTGTCTATACTTCTTTTGTGTCCCTTTTATCTGTGAAAAGAAAAACAAGATAGTTATCTTAAAACAGCAAACAAAACAAACATTTCTATTCTTTGCCGTCGGCTAGCGATTTAGGAAAACAAACATGTGACAACATAAAACGAACAAACAAAATCAACAAAGATTACTTTTAAAAAAAATAAGTTTCTTTCTACATTTTGCACCTTAATGCTCACCACAGATTAACTCTAGAGTCGGCTATATTTCTCCCCCAGAATATTAGTTGTTACAGAGTGTGCAATCAATTAAAGGGGAACCTCTGAGAGAAGTGTACGCCTCCTTTGTGGATGTTCTATGTGATTTCCAACCCAGGTATTCATTCTTCTCTCTACACAGTTCCTACTCATGTGTCCCTTCTTATGGCAGTAGAAGCACATCCCTGTCATGTCTGCACAATGTTTTGCTAGGTGTCCTATTTTATTGCCTTGAAAACACTTCCTCAACTCGTGTTGTTTCTCTTCCTTTTTACAATCTTTCCTAATGTGTCCTTCTTCTCTGCAATTGTAACATCTCACTATTCTGGGTTTCCTGTTATGTGGGTTGTATTCTGGTGGTCGTGTGTGCAGTCCCTCTAGTGCTGGGATACTTATCATCATTACCCTATCACTTAGTGTCTCTTTCTGTTTGTTTATACTTTTATCATGTTCTATAGCTGACTCCCTGAGAGCACTTACAGTGGTTCCTTTCCAGTATGGTAATGAAGTTTGCACCCTTCTTTTTAAGTTTTCCCTGAGGCCATCCATTAGAACTTTAACAGCAACCTCTCTGTAATATGGATTATCTTTTATGTCTGGTACCCCAGTACATTTGCCCATTGCTATCAAAGCTCTGCAAAAATAGTCTGCTGTATTTTCACTATCTTTTTGCTGGATACTAAAAATTTTACTCCAGTCCACTATCACTGGGAAATATGTGGCCAACTGTGTGATTATATGTCTAATATTGTCCTGATTATCATCCTCGGTTAAGGATTCATCCTCCTCCAACATACAATCCTTAATGAACTTTTGTATGTCAGTATTGAGAGGAAGACAGGTCTTCAATAATACTCGCCAATGTTTCAGACCTAGTGCATGGATCATGCTTTGCTACATGTTTTAAGGGAACATCACTATTCCTGTCTGCTTTCCCATTGGGAACTGCTGCTGTGCAGACAGGATGTAAGTCTACCAAATCACTGAAACTAGTTGCTGAGATTGCTGCTGCAGTAAAATGGATGTCTCCCCCTGTGTTAACCTTTTCATTACTCTCACCACTTTCAGCAGCTGCCCCTGCTGGTGGGACCGTTCCTCTTCTTTGTCCTGAAACATTACTTTTAACGTTACTTAAAACAACATACAAGTTACTAGTTACAGTTTTTACATTTTTGGTATTGGCTGTATTGCCCGCCCCGACCGAATTTATCGGGGGCGTGTTTGCGCTCAGTTCGCCACGCTTTGCAACGCACACTTCCGGAATGCTTGTTTCCGGTACGCTTACTTCCGCTGAACACGTGTTTTTCCTTACACTCACTTCCGCTGTGCGTTCGCTGCTCTGCCACGTGTTACCTTCCATTTGCCACGATTTTAAACAATGATTATGTGCATTTCTCACTTTCGTTAACTTAATCAACCGTACTTTATCTTTTACGGTATTTAGCACCTCTGCATTAAAACTCCCTGTTGTTGGGAAAGGCCTATCACAATCTTTGGTCATTTCGACCCACGTGTCACAATACACAGTTGCGTATGCACCATATTTTGCACACATGAGAAATCTTGCTGACTCAATAAGACCTTCCTTAGGCAGTAAATTGGTAATCTCTAGCGTATGCCTAGCACCCATGTTGCACAATATACTTTCTACCCGGAACACAGACACACCGCAATGCTCTGTTCCTTCCGGCCAAATGTGAAACACAGACACACCGCAATGCTCTGTTCTTTCCACTAAATAATTTCAACTCTGTTGCTATACTCACCGCTAGAGATCTATAATGCTCGGTGAACGTATTTCCTTTAGCCGCGCTCACTCGCTTTTCTCGCCCCTGGCGAGGTTCCCTAATACAGAAATATCACTGTGGGCCCCAAGGGCTATCAGCTCCTCGATAGCCTGGCTCAACCACAAAAATCTGCTGAGTTTATTATCGCTGGGAGCGCAAAGTCGATACAATCAACCTGCCTTTCCAGTATAATTCCTCCTAGCTGCTTCACCAATTCGCACTAACGGTGCGACCGGATCGCACTGCCTACCAATACTAATTATTAGCAAACCTTGCGATCTATTGGTAGCGCTTTGCGAAAACCCAGTTTTCGCATTCGGTATACCTGCCCTGTATACCGTCCTTCAGTTGGGCAATCCGCCTCGTCAGACAGCAACTGAGCACCTCAACAATAAACAGTGTATCTACGTTACAAAATCGCACACTATACACCTTTTCTGCGCAGAAAATTGAAAGTTCCCAACAACCGTAATAATGTCTCAGAGGCTTTCACAAGTAATTATACTATGCATATAATAACTATCAAAACAATTGTTCAACCACGTGGCAAATCTACCGGAAGTTTGCGTACGCACAGCAGGAAGTACACATACGCACAGCAATGCAATACACTTTAAACCATTAAAACGACAATAAAAAGAAACATTTTTCTTTCTTGTCCCTAGATTCTAATTAGCGTTCCTTCAGTCTATGCAACAACGGACATTCGGTTTCGCAACACACAGTGAACCACAGGTATTAGACGTATTACGTTCTTTCCTGCTTTATACGACGCGTGCGTCCGTCCATCCACCCTTTGTTGAGGAACCGAATATCGTAAGCGTTGCATACCTGCCGGTAACGTAATTCCTAACTCACGAGCCCCCAAATTATTAAAGTAATTATATCGTTTTAAAATAAGCATTGCCCAATCAATTGAATGTGTGTCCAAAGCACTAAGTGATTTATTTTTTACAGATGTAAATAGTCAACAATTCAATACATTATTATATCATGATAAAGTACAGTACAGCACAGCCAATACCAAAAGATAAGTACATACCAAATGCAATCGCTTGCGCACGCTGCGCAATCACCGGACCCGATGGACAATATTCTGTATAGAATATTGTGTCAGAGTTGACTGAGGCCCCAGTGAGATGCAGCTAATATATATACAATCAGTGTTTCATTGTGAACAATAGAGATGACGTAGATTGTTTCTATAGGTCCAGACGTTGGGTGGGTCCAGGCCAGACAGGTAATAGGTTGATTCAATCTAAGGAATCCAAAGGTGGGGGTCTTCTCTCCAGGGGGTCTGCTCCTTTTCATAGCCAGTATCATACAAAGGTTTTACTCTCTAATATCAATAACTAAAGTATGCAATGTGCGATCTCTTCGCCGACTGCACCGGACAGCTGCTGATGATTAGGGCTTCAATATGATATCAGGCATGACACCTTTCCTATTACCTAAACCTTTAAAAACACTACAATGTACATATAATCAACATATATATATATATATATATATATATATATATATATATATATATTTCTATATATATATATACATATAGACTAATAATAAACCGAATACTATCTGCTCCTGAATTACAGTGTAACAGAACCAATAAGAAATTATATAAATAACTAACTGTTGTAATGCGAGTGTGTGCGTGCGTATTTTACCATGCAAACGCACCACGTCACGCAACACGTGGCGTACGCTTCGCAATACGCACGGCAAACCAATATTAAACCAATATACTTTCGTTCATCCAATTATACGACTTTGACAGGATCCACAGCATAAAACAGCAACACACCTGAATAGCAAACCAGAGCTATTTGCAACATTCAGAGAATATTGGTTCCTTCAGTGGAAAAGGTGTAAGACTGCCACCCTCCTCAGACACCAGCCAAGACTACTGAATTTGATACACTAAATAGGCCCAAACTCCTCCCCTATTAGAAATAGGTGGGACTTCCTCCTGACTCCCAGGAAGTTAACCCTTTCCTTGGATGTAGCAGTTTGTCATCCTGCCACAGTATACTTACACCACATGATAGTGTAAAGCTAAATTTTTTTAGTAGCAGTACAGATGGAAATATCAAGATGTGAATAGATTGCCGCGACTTGATATAACTGCAAAGTTAATTATTAAAATACTATCAGCTGGAGGGGACAATATGCAATCGGGGGCTGGATAGTGCTGCTGGTAGTCATCATCATCATCGCACCAACCCTCCAGTGACTGTAAGAGATACGCATCCTAAAAGGCGTTCATGAGGATGCATCTATGTCCAATTGTGTTTGAGTCACGCTTGCCCGACCCCTTTTTGCCTCTCCAGGCATAAGGAGATGCGAGTCAATGATATGTAAATATACAGTATATATATAGATATATAGATATGTCTGCATTTGTGGTGTGCATAGTTAACATTGTAGACATGTGGTGTGGTGGTGTGCATGAAACTGTAGATAATATGTCTCAGACTGGTGACCAAGAAAAGGCCCAGCTCCAGCCACTTAAGGACACAATTACTTTCAATATTAATATCCAGCTTGGTTCCTCTCTTCCTGCTATGTCTGTATGGTATAGGGTTTAGTCTGTCACTTGTAAACTTCACATAGTATTTTATTGGATTAAACTGTGATGCTTTTGCCCTTCTGCTACACAGGAGGTTTCTGTCCTCCCTGAGCTCGCCTTAGGACACCTGCGTTACGGTTTGACAGGTGTACCGCCCCAGTCAAACTCCCCACCTGCTACTGTCCTCGGAGCTCAATGGCATTATTTGTACTAACTCTACTTTTATGCAGCAGTATGTCACTAGAGATCTCTGATCTGACTGTTCTGCAGTTGTGTATATCTATTTCTCCCATCAGTCCTTGCGGCTGGGGCTGAAGAGAACTGTAGTTTCTCCAGAAGCCAATCACAGGGAAGTGTGTTAGAGTCGCAGGCATATGCTGCCTGATAATTTCTGGTACTACAGACATGCAGAAAACAGCGGGCGTTACATAGGTGTGCGCAAAGACTTTGCATCTGCTTTCTTTCTACAGGAACTCGGTCACATGATCCTGACCAATATTCACATTCAGCTGACCGCTACATAGTTACACCTTAGACATAGGTGCAGTACTATTCATTAATCAAAGAGGACATAGCCTACTTTAAGAATGTGGCAGAGTAATTCCATTGCTAAACTACATCTCCAGTTATCTGTTCATCCCCCAATTGATTTCCTGTAGTCGTGTTCAGTAGCAATGGATTGCAATAATATCTAAGAGTTGTTTCAAAATAACCTTAAGGGAAGGACCTTTGATCCATTTATTTCGTTTCTTGACAGTATTTCCATTTGCTACGATCTTTGACTATTCATGATGCATTTCCACATTTAATCAACTCCCAGATACAGTTCAAGGTCTCAGCTTAACATTGCTGCTGTCCAGATATTGCAGCATTTAGCAAAACCACTTCCAATCAATCTGCTCCAGTTGCAAAGAGGCTGTCTTGCAATAAGTCATTTTTACTCCAATAGCTGATGTCATTTGGCAATAACTGCTCGTAAAATATATCCAGTCCTTCCATAAGGAACACAGAGTGTAAATCTCAGCTTGTCTACTGGTATTTCCTCTGCTAAATATATGTACAGTTTACATATTTATTGACAATTTTTTATTTACAAATATGCAACAAATTATTGCTGGTGTTGTGTAAACATAAAAATAAAAATTAAAGATATTTTAGAAACTCATTGACGGCGGGATCGCCAAAAATCCCGCACTCAAAGAATATTACCGTTAATACGGTAATCCTGCGCGTAAATACCGTTAATACGGTAATTTACTCGCTGGATTTCAGCTCGCATATCCAGCGAGTAATTATTGTATTAACGGTAATATTCTTTGAGCGCTGGATTTTCGGCGATCCCGCCGTCAATTGAATACCCCCCATAGAGTGATGGGGAAAAACTTTAGTAGACTATAAAATAATGTGTGGGATATGAAAGCCAAATATAGATATAGACATCAGGTTTTAGCAACTATCTGACCATCACAGTTACATCATCCTCAGTTGACCTCCTCTTTTTCCAAAATAAAAAGTACAATATTGTATATGTTTCTGGGATAATGTTAGACAATTTATCCAGACCTGTTTGGATACTTGGCAGTACTCTCATGCCATGGGGGTGAGCCATTACTTTATGCCCTTTTTTCCCTCTGGACCTTTAAAAACCAAACAGTGGATAAAAATGTTACAATTGCCCCATTTGGTCTGACACTTGCCATGTTAGCAAATATCTTGCATTTCTATTCACCCTGAAGATATGATTGGAGTTTTTCACTTATATTATACAGTACAAGCCTACCTTAATAGTTTTACTATTATTCAGATAATATCACCTTTATCCATTTCTGGTATCACACATTGTATGTTTACTTTTATTGCTGTTTAATTAATCCTCTGAACTCTCCCTCCTTGGGATCTGTAGATTCTTTATGAGATAAGGAGGAATAATTACTGGCCTGCAGAATGTGTAACCCCCTCAGCTGTGCAGGGTAATATGACAGGGAGCTACCACCTGAGCAATACTGAGATTTATGGGCCACTCCGGTATATTAACAAAAAAGTATGTTTAGATATATTCAATAGTGCAAATATTCATCTTTCTATGATCAATTTGATCTGCACAATTAATAGTCTACGCATCATAGCTCTGCAGTTGCATATTAGCACCAGTTCATCATAAAATGCTTAGCTATTGAGTGGAAAATGTATTATAATGTAAAATACCTCTTGCAGGCTTCAGGCTTCAACTCCTTATTTATGCTACTGTTCATATATCATGGCTTAAGTGAGTGTGACCTAAAAGACATACCAAAGATGTTTCTGTGTGATTGCTCAATTACTTCGGCACCATCAATTCACAGTAAAATAGGCCGTCCCTAGACCATAATGAGAACTGACATCATCCCAGTCAATGTAAAACTGCACATGTAGCCTCTGTTATGAAAAAAAAAATTACAGAAACATGTTTCCCCCTCATGCTTAAAGGTTAGGAATCATGTATCTTAATGTTAGCTCGTAAAAGTATAGTTTTATTTCAGTGACCAATCATTTATTATCTGCATCCAGTTGTGATTTGGCGAGATCTTGTTCTAACTGCTCATCCCAGTTTATACATTCAACCCAGTCCTTTTTGCTCCATGTTCTCTTTTTTTTTTGGAGTCTACAGTGATGGCCAAAAGTTTTGAGAATGACAAAAATATTGGTTTTCACAAAGTTTGCTGCTTCAGTGTTTTTAGACCTTTTTGTCAGATTTTGCTATGGTATACTGAAGTAAAATTACAAGCATTTCATAAGTGTCAAAGGCTTTTATTGACAATTACATAAAGTTTATGCAAAGAGTCAATATTTGCAATGTTGACCCTTCTTTGTGAAGATCTCTGCAATTTGCACTGGCATGCTGTCAATCAACTTCAGGGCCACATACTGACTGATGGATACCCATGCTTGCCTAATTAATGCTTGGAGTTTGTCAGAATTTGTGGGTTTCTGTTTGTCCACCTGCCTCTTGACGATTGACCACAAGTTCTCAATGGGATCAAAGTCTGAGAATTTTCCTGGCCATGGACCCAAAATTTCGGTGTTTTGATCCCCGAGCCACTTAGTTATCACTTTTGCCTTATGGCAAGGTGCTCCCTCATGCTGGAAAAGGCATGATGGAGCACCTTGCCATAAGGCAAAAGGCATATTATTTTATTATACTATAGCAACATCTGACAAAAATGTCTAAAAACAGTGAAGCAGCAAACTTTGTGAAAACCAATACTTGTGTCATTCTGAAAACTTTTGGCCATGACTGTACTATTCAGATCTTCAATCACTACCAAAACTATATTACTGCTGAATGTATAATAGTATGCACTCTATGGCATGTGTTTTATTTCTATATGGCCTTTAGCTCTATATTGTATTAGAATTTTTTATATAACTTATTATAAAACAATTGTCTTTGCCTCGAATCACAAAAAGTACATGTTTTTATATTTTCATATACAGGGCCGGTGGAAGGTTGCTTGGCGCCCTAGGCAGAGCTTAAGCTTACCGCCTCTCCTCGACCTAAAAATCTCACTTCCCAGCTCCTCAGACACTTGGTCAGAGCCGTAACGAGGCCGGTGCGGGCGGTGCCGCCGCCCCGGGCGCAGTCCCAAGGGGGCGCAGTGGCCGCCCGCACCGACTTCTGTGTGAGGAGTGAAAAGAAAAAAAATAAAATTAAACAGACCTCAGATTCAGACTGCCGGCCGCCCGGCGCATCCAAGATGGCGGCCGGCACCCGGCTCCACCCCCTTCTGAACTCTGCCCTCTGCCTCAGCGTCTGATGTCATGACGTTGCTAGGCAGCAGAGGAGCAGAGAAGCAGAGAGGAGCCAGGCAGTGACGGCTGGACAGGAGGTAAGTTTCAAAGCAGGGGAAGGGGGATGTAAGCTGCAATTATGGAGGAGATGTAAGCTGCAATTATGGAGGGGAGGGGGGGATGTAAGCTGCAATTATGGAGGGGGGGATGTAAGCTGCAATTATGGATGGAGGCAATAGGGGGGGAATGTAAGCTGCAATTATGGATGGTGGCAAGGGGAGGGGGGAATGTAAGCTGCAATTATGGATGGAGGCAAAGGGGGGGGGGAATGTAAGCTGCAATTATGGATGGAGGCAAGGGGGGGGAATGTAAGCTGCAATTATGGATGGTGGCAAGGGGAGGGGGGAATGTAAGCTGCAATTATGGATGGAGGCAAGGGGGGGGGAATGTAAGCTGCAATTATGGATGGAGGCAAGGGGGGGGGGGAATGTAAGCTGCAATTATGGATGGAGGCAAGGGGGGGGAATGTAAGCTGCAATTATGGATGGAGGCAAGAGGGGGGGGAATGTAAGCTGCAATTATGGATGGAGGCAAGGGGGGGGGAATGTAAGCTGAAATTATGGAGGGAGGCAGGGGGGGAATGTAAGCTGCAATTATGGAGGGGGGGAGGGGATGTATGCTGCTATTAGGGAGGGGGGAATGTGTGCTGCTATTAGGGAGGGGGGGAATGTGTGCTGCTATTAGGGAGGGGAGGAATGTGTGCTGCATCTTGCTATTATGGAGGGGGGGGGATGCTGCTATGCTTTATGAGGGATGGGGGGGTATGCTGCCATAATGTGTGAGGGAAGGGGGGTATGTATTAATATAATGTGTGATATGAGGGTAGGGAGGTTGGGTGTCTTAGTACATGGGTGGGAGGTAGGCTATTAATTTAATGGTGACGTTTAGGCGGGGCTAATTATTTAATGGGTACTAGTTTATTTGTGGGGTGCTGGTGGGTCAATTTAATTTATTGATGGGGCTTTTTAATTTAATGGTGGGGTCTATTAATTTCAGGTGAGGTATTTATCTGTATTGCAGTCACAAGAATGCTCTCTGTATAGTATGGTGGTCACAGGAATGCTCTCTGTATTGTATGGTGATCATAGGAATCCTCTCTGTATAGTATGGCGGTCACAGGAATGCTCTCTGTATAGTATGGTGGTCATAGGAATGCTCTCTGTATAGTATGGCGGTCACAGGAATGCTCTCTGTATAGTATGGCGATCACAGGAATGCTCTCTGTAAGGTATGGCGGTCACAGGAATGCTCTCTGTAAGGTATGGCGGACACTAGGAGGCTCTTTATATTGTATGTGTGTGTGTACATGTGTGTGTATATATATATTTTTTATGTAAGTGCACATCCACATTATTTATGTAATAAATGTATTGCTATACAGCATTACACTATGTGAGTTTCTTCCTCTCCATTATCCTGAATACTACTGAGTATATATGAAGTGCCAGTTCCGGAACCTTTCAACATTGTATGAAGCATCTGCTATTCCCATGGGGTATTAAGGCTCAACTTGATTGGTGAAGATACCGGTTATACCTCCAGATAAGCTTTAAAGATCTTTTATCTGGTACACATATTTTATTGGCACGGCGCTGGTGTTCTAGAGTGGTTCCTCATTTCCTTCTTCCTGTTGATCCACTATTATTACCTGAGTGTCTATACCTATTTAGTGGTTAAGATTCTGACTTTTGATACACCTTTCTGTATTTTTATATACAGTATTTTACTATTTGGCGCCCCCTCCCATTTGTTTTGTGTTATATATATATATATATTATATTTAGTGTGATGGTGACAAGGGGGCACAATGATAGAGATGGCTCCATGGCACGGTGTGATAAAGGAGAAACTGTTATGGAGAGCACAGTGGGATGAAGGGGCAGTGTGATACAGATGGTACCATTACATTTATGTTTTAATTTGTTTCAGTGAGTTTTATTTCAATAACCAATTAATTTTTTTATACAGCTAGCATGTGATAGCTGCATATTGATTCTATGGAGGCTTATTACATAAAGATCCTTACAAAGCCAGACCAAGAATAATGGAGAGGGAGGGGGTTTCAGTGCGGTCTAGAACTTGTAAAGTGCTAGCCACGCCCCCACAGTAGGTTGACCACACCCACCTGACAATTGACACTCCCACTTAGATGGGGGGCGCCGGTTCCCTGTCTCGCCCAGGGCACTAAAATGGCTAGTTACGGCACTGCACTTGGTATTTCTAAAATAAAAATTATAACTCTTATCTCTACTGGCAGGTTGGCTAGGCTGCAGTCCAGATGTCTCTGATGCAGAATGCTGCCCAGGCTTCACTGCTGCCCAGGAGCAAACACAGAGGAGGCTCCAAATGTTACATTTCACAACAAAAAAACAAAAAACATGACATCACTCACCTGTTACACATTGACATGTCCCCAATGCCCAAAAACTTTTCTCACACATGCCCATCTGCCCACTAGCTATTCTCACATATGCCACCCCTTGTCCATCAGCTTTTGTCACATATGCTAGCCGCATAACACCAGCTTTACTCACATGCCCTCCTGCCCATCAGCTTATCTCTTACATACACCGCTTCCCTAAGTGCCCTAGTCAGCTTTTTGCCCACCATCTTTTATTTAAAATGCTCCCCTGTCCACTTGCTTTTCTCAAACATGCTCCCCTGCCAAACTGCTTTCCTCTAGCATGCCCCCTTCCCTACCAGATTTTTTCTCACATACCATCGTGCCCACAATTTTTTTTTATAAATAAATAGCTTAATGTTTAATGGTTGAACAACCATTTTTTTTTTTAGTATTTGCCCACTACTTGGCTCTCCTTTGTTGCTGTAATATTAAATATTCCTAATAGAATTTATTTAAAGTCTATATTCATTTGCATTTGTTAATGTATTCTGTAGATGTAAAATTAATTATACTGATAGAAAGCAAGAGAGGAGAGCCTAATAGAGGGCAAATACTAAAAACATAAATGGTTCCTCAACTCTGTAGTTCCTTTAAATCAATAGGGACTTTTTATTAAAGTGCGATCAGCCATTAAAACAGAGAAAAGAACTGTTTTCTGTAAAATGGCCATCGCACAATATATGAATGGTTTATGGCAGGAGAGGACTTAGCCGCGAGTAGGAGAAGGTTTGTCACTGCCCTATTTTAATACATAGACCCCATAGCCTGTAACTCATTGGGGATTTCTGAGTGTAATCCCTCCTGTCCTCCTTCACATTTTCTCCAGCCATATCTTCCCCAGTATTTCCAAACCCCCCCCCCCCGTTTTCTGTAGCAACCCTCTGTCCCCCCTATTTTCTGTAGCATCCATGCCCCACCCACCCCGGTTTATGTAACATCCATTGCCCCCCTTCCATTTTTTAGTGCATCCTCTACCCCCATTTTCTCTGTGTTAGTGTACTCAAATTCTCTTCTTTTTCTTCTTTTCTCTTTTTTGAATGCTTCTCGTTTCTTGCATCTGCCTGACTTTTGTAGGCTCTTCTACACTGACAGCGTCGTGATTTCAATATGCTGCCAGGAGGCGGGCAGGTTTGAAAATGCAGTGCTTCACTGTAGCAGCACCACAATGCACACAGGTAAGCTATATTGTGGACGGGCGATTTTTAATTAATTTAAATAATAATGTATCATTCTGAGATAGACCCTAGACAGCTGCCTAATGATGGCACCTAATGATGGCACCAGCCCTGTTCATATAGCAAATGTTATATCACTTATCAACAAAACTGATGTTCAGTGAGGTCTTTTTATATGCTAGGGGCTTTCCCATGACAACGTGGGAAATCTCCTTAGCATATAAATAGACTATACATCTGTTCATATTTCATTTTGCGGAGGGTGATCTTCCATAGAAGATCAAAATTTAGTGTTGTCTTGTATATGGCTTTATTTTTTTGCCAAACAGAATCCTGTGGATTATTTTGGCTACAAGAAAGAAGAAAGAAGATTATTTTCAACTACGTTTGGAATATTTTTGGGGCTACTCCAGAGCCTTGGATGTGATTTTTTTGTGGACACCTACAGGACCTGTGGAATATTATGTTTTCATTTTTATGGTTTCAAGTAATCTGGATTAAAAGTTTACAAGATTGGATCGCTTACAGATGAAGATGACAGATGGTAACTATATGGGGATTTATTATTTTTAATAAAAATATGTGGTTACAATGAGATGTGTGATTTATTGACATTTTAGTTAGGGTTTATTATTCTTATTAAAATAATGGGATGACAACGAGGGGTGTGATTTATTTAAATATTACTTTGTAGAACTTCATGGTTCAGCTGGCACTGGGTGTCACGATATGCTGATACTTGTCGTGCTCCAAGTAGTCTTAATGCACAACGCCATCTTGGTGAAAACCAAACAGAGGATATCACCATCCAAACTTTATATAAGCCTTTAAGAATGGTAATGATTTGGGGTTGTTTTGCAGCCATAGGACCTAAACTCCTTGCAATTATTGAGTTCACCATAAACTTCCCTGGACGTGCAGCCATTTATTCGACAACTGAGGCTTTCGATCTTACAACAGGACAATGATCCTAAATACACTAGAAAATCTACAGCTGTATGCCTGCAAATGAAAAGAACTAAGGTTTTGTAATGAACAAATCAAAATCCAGAACCCTATTTTCAATAAACATGATCTATACTTAAAATGTATGAAATTATTATTCAGGAGAACAGGAGAGGTGTCTTTATATCATCTCCCAAGCAGAATAAAGTTAGTTAATTTATATATATATATATATATATATATATATATATATATATATATATATCTCTAATATATAAATGCTTAGTGGCGTGTGTTAGTCTGTCTGTGTGTGTGGAAAAAATAAAACCAAGCTGCAGCGCCACCTGCTGGGCAGAGTTATACACTGACCTACTAAATTCTTAGTGTGTGTGGAAAAACAAATTCAGAAAGGGCTGAAATTTGGTATACTAAGATGTTTTTAATTTGTTAATTTAATTTGTTAATTGTTAAAAGTGTTTATAAAAATTTAAAAAAAATATATATATTTCTTGAAGGAGAAGTGACAGTTGGGAGTGATTGGTGGTTGCCGGGGGTGACAGTGGGGAGTGGTTGGTGGTTGCCGGGGGTGACAGAGTGAGAGGAGTGCGATACTCAGGACCGCTGAGAGAGATCCCTGTGTCTGAATAGACATCTGGATAGATGTGGCGATGAAAATGAAGGATGAGGTGATGGAGAAGAATGATAAGGTGGTGACATGTGGACAAAACCACGTTAAAAAAGGGTGCTTACGTCGGGAAGTAACGCTCTTCCCCTGAGGAGGCCTGGGCTATGGCCCAAATGCATGACAAGAACCTTTTTAACACCTTAAGTAGCTTGATTTGACTAGAATGCATGAGTATCATGCACGGGTTAACTTGTGTGTATATATATATATATATATATATATATATATAAATATATATATAATGAAAGAATATGGACCAAGTTTAATTGGACATCTTGACAGTACTGGTCAAATTGCCTTTGTACCTGTGCTACAACTTGTCGTTTATACTTTGGGATATAGCAAGTTTATGAAAATTATTTTATTTTAACCTCTTGTCAATAATTTAGCTTTATTTCACAAACATTGTAGATGCCAATGCAGTTAACCATTAAATACCATCAAATACTATGAGAATAATAAAATATAGTTAAACTTATAATGTTTCTCTATGGCAAGTGGTATAAGAAGCTGTAAAGCTTACTTTTAAATGACTGGACATAAGTAACATGTCATGTAATTAAATGAAGGTAATTTTACAACCCACATACTAGTTCATGACGGCAAACAAACCAACCAAACACTCCAGTAGCAGAACAAAATCTGCTTATGCACTAAGGTAATTATTCTGCAGAAGTTTTGTGCCATTTCTCTTGCAGTTGCCTGAGGGGCCTTCAAAAAGAATAGAATTAATAAGATGCCAGAAACAGGAGGTTCTTAACTTCATCTTTGTCATAAAACAAGAGTCACACAAACAAAATGACATTTTCTTTCATAATTGCTTGACCTGCCTCATTCTGAGGTCAACAAGTAATCTTTTAAAATCTTTACTCAGTATTAAGAGTTACAATAGAATGAGTGGTGATACTAATCTATGCTATAGTGTAAAGTTATCAGCTCACTCACAAATGTAGCATATGGGCTGTATAGAACAGTTATATACAAGTCAGTGTGTGTTTAGACAACTAAATCCAAACTTTGATTTTACCGCTCTGGGTATCTCTGATCCATGTGAATTTAAGTGTGAGAAAACGTTATTACGAATAATTGCTGATTTTGAATTAATTGTTCAAAGGAGATACATTAATCCAAGCCTGGTAGCATCAGAATCCACATTTTCAGTGTTCAAAAATTATTTCGTTATCTATCATTAATGTATTATTATTTTTACAGAACATACAATTTTTCACAGTGTCTATTCTTATGTCTGTATGCAAGGGACAAACTGACTTATCCAAGGACCCATAGAGATTACACTAGGATTCCAAGCATGATCACAGACTTACAATATAGCAGGCACTTATTATGTCTGGCAGGTTTAATGATGTTCAAATGGAAAATGCGAATGTCATTCATATCTACATAAAGAAATCACGTCATTTCTAATAGACATAGTGCAAATGGTGCTTTTAAAGCGGCAATGGGTGGCCCCACTGCCTGGATTACATTATACAGGCGGTGAAGCAGCCCATTGGCGCTTTAAGAGCGCCATTTGCATTCTGCCTATTAGAAATTACATGATATATTTATGTAGATATGGATAACAGTCGCATTTTCCATTTGTACATCATTAAACTTGCCGTACATAATAAGTGCCTGCTATATGGTAAATCCATATTGTCACCTTGCCGCTATTATTGTTTTCAGTGTTATATTGTAGTTCTAAACTCTGTCGGCATTGTCAGTGCCGTTAATTCATACCACACCCCAAATCAGTATTTAATCCAATGTTTTGGCATACAATATTTAACAAAATATGGTGACACACCATACATAGGTATAAGTATATATCATCAGTGCATGTGTCGACAGTATCCTTATGCCCCCCCTTGACAATGTAAAATATTAACAGTTATTTTGTAACAAGCTTTGAAGGATTTGTCCACCCTCCATATGTAATGTCACGTTACTGTAATTGGCAACAATTGAATTGCTGAAAATTTGAAAAGAGGCGCATATAGTTTAGGGGGGAAGGTGACATATGATAGCAGTGTCGGCTGGGGCATGAAGGGCCCACCGGGGGACTGCAATGCTAGTGTCCCACCAGAGGGGGTGTGGCCAGCCATCAAAGAGTCGAGACCAGACACTAGAGGGTCAGCCAACGATGGACAGCTAGCACCATACTGTAGTATATAAAGTATACACAGTCTTGACCTGCCCCTAAGATTGGGCAGAACAGTCACCAAAAATCTGGATTGTCCCACTAGACTCAGAACATTTGACAGACTGTCCTACCTGTTCTTGTCACTTTCACCACCTGTAGCTGCTGGTTTCTTTAGTTGCAGCTTGTCTGGATCCTGGAATGTTGGGGCCCTATTTGGAAAAAAAAATGGGTACATTTAGAAAATTCCAACCAGCCCCGGCATTAAATCAATAGGACACACAATTATTACATAGGCCTTCCTCCAGCCCCAAAATTAAAGGAATAGTATTCCCATTTAATAAATAAACCTATTTGCCTCCCTCCAGACAGCCACAGCAATAAATTAATAGCATTTACGTATAATAATTATACCTATTTCCTGCAACCATCACTGCCATTAAATAATTCATATTCACATTTAATAAATAGACCTCATGCTCCTCAAACACAGCCCCACATTCAATTAATAATGCCCAAACCACCCCATCTTAAATTAATAGTCCCCACTATAAAATTAAATTGCCCCACCATCACCCCACAAACAAAATAGCACTCATTAGTTAGCCACCACCTACCTCACACACATTACATTGCCACAAGCCTGCTGTGCCATCACAGACACATTATTGTGTCCTTTCATCACCATGTTGTGCCTCATTATGATCACACTGCACCCTCCATGTTGCTTTTGCTTCCCCCTTCTCCTGGCCCCCCCTTTATCTTTATCACACTGTGCCATGCTGCTTTTGCTCCCCCCTACTCCGGACACCCCTTAGCCACCTTGTGCCATGCTGCTTTGGTCCCCCTTCACACTCTGCCATGCTGCTTTGGCCCCCCTTCACATTCTGCCATGCTGCATTGGCTCCCTTTCACACTCTGCCATGCTGCTTTGGCCCCCCTTCACACTCTGCCATGCTGATTTGGCCCCCCTTCACACTCTGCCATAGTGCTTTGGCCACCCTTCACTCTCTACCATGCTGCTTTGGCCCCTTTTCACTCTCTGCCATGCTGCCTTTGCCCCTTCTCACTCTCTGCCATGCTGCCTTTGCCCCTTCTCACTCTCTGCCATGCTGCCTTTGCCCCATCTCACTCTCTGCCATGCTGCCTTTGCCCCTTCTGACTCTCTGCCATGCTGCTTTTGCCCCTTCACTCGCTGCCATGCTGTCTGTGCTCCCCCTTCACTCTCTGCCATGTTGCCTTTACTTCCCCTTGCTTCCGTTCCTGCACTTACCTTTTCTACTGGCTTCTTTCTTCTCTTCTTCTTCTGTCTTTTGTCTTCCCTCTTCTTGCCGGCTCCTTTCTGCGACACTCCTCACTGAACTTGTGTGATGACATTCAGTGCGAACGGAACAGAGAGGAGCCGGGGAGCGCCACAGTCACGTGAGTATTTTTTTTTTTAAAGTTACTCACTCCCCCCACCAACGAAGAGAGAAGCGATCAGGGTCGAGGCCTACCGGGGGTAAGCCCGGCCCCCCTGTGGCCCAGTCCGGCCCTGCATGATAGGCTAGCTGTAGCTTTTGTCCAATCACGTGTGCACTTTCCCAAGACATCCTTCCCTCACTGAAGTCTTCACCAATCAAGTGTATTGCTGGGAGGCTGGAGAACCCCTTTAAGTATTACTATTAGTAATTAATTAATCATAGTACTAATTAACTATTACTAATTAATTATTACTACTTTAGTGTTTGTTTCTCTGGCTCCATCTCCTATCAGTTGGATTAGCAGAAGGCTCGGTGCTAAGCCTTCTACTGATCTCTATACCACCCCATGTGGAAAACTAATAAGCTCTTTTGGATTTCATTATCATCTCTATGCAGATAATACCCAAATCTGTCTAAGAAAAATGTCCTAATGGTGCTTGCAATTGATTATAATTATATAGGCAGCTTTCCTAAGGAAACTTAAAACCTCTTTAATGTAAAAACAAATCACCATAAACAATTTAGGACTGCGCTCAATATAGGTTGAAAGTAAAATTAAATAAACACTCATGTCTGTGATGTGTGCATTTCAATCTACCTTTATTTCTAAAAATAATATTCAGTCATATAAATAATATTAAAAGTAAGCACTGCAATGTTGTTCTTAAATTGTTAATGACATCCTATGAAAAAAACTAATTCTCTAGATAGATTATGGTCTCCAATAAAGGCGTATCCTTTTGAAGCAAAAAAGATCGTAAGGATGTTTAGAATAATGGTAAACGTAAAGGCCTCGGTAATGTCTCAGGAAAGATATGTCCTCTGGAAGCGAAAGTCTCATACATAAATCGATAGTGGATTGCTTCCAAAAGACCAAATAGTTGTCTATACCAGAGCCAGGCTTAGCAAGAGTCCTGCTCTTGATTTTTAGGATGCAGTATCCAGTCCACAACGTCTGCAGTGATGCGCTGTCATGAATTGAAGTCTTTGGAGTGCAAATGTGGTATATCGATGTCTTGTAGCATTAATAAAAGAACACTGTCAGCATTAAAGACCTAAACCATTTAATTGCTCCATTAGTGACTTTATCTAAAGAAAACATATCACAGACATGGTGTGTTACAAACATCTTTCTAATTGTTTCAAATTACATTTATTATTTAAGGGAAGACAATACTATATATTAATCCAACATCTTTTTTACATTCAGAGTAACTGATAATTATATACAGAGAGAACACAGTTTGCTACTGATTGAAAAGCACAGAACAAAGTCTCTAGTAATGCTGCAATCCTAGTAATGGAGAGTATCCAATATCCCAGATCACCTGAAAGCAGTAAAACTCCAAGTATAACTTAGAGAAGCCCAGAGCCCCTCAATGTGGTATCAGCAGGTAGAGAGATTTAGAATGATATTCTTCCTAGCCAGCAGACAATTGTTCTATATGTGCAGTTCTATGTTCAAGCTGCGGTACTCACAAAGGGAAATTAAAGGTAAGCTGAATGCCAGAATGCAGAGTGGTAATGTTATTTTGCCAAGGTACAATGTCTGGAGTCTTTGTACACTGTTTATCAAGGGTGTAGAGTCTGAGTTAAAACAGTAAATAGTAAACTGAAGGACCATAGAGAGCAGGATGTGCAGGAGTCCAGAGTATTTTCTATCACTGACAAAGATGCACAAGGGGGAGGGGGTGTTTAAAGGTCCAATCAGGTCAGGAGAGACGCACACCCTACTTTAATGAGATAGGTGTGCAATGACTCATGCTCACAACAGCTGAAAAGGTAATGTTAACATACACAGTCAGAAACTCGTAGTCCCAAAATCCTAACAGTAATCTAGGATACCAGATTCCTAGGCCATCTCCTTAACCTCCCCCCTCTCTTCTACATGATTACCATTACAACAATTACATTTATTCTCCTTCTGTGTTCAAAAACCCTCTGATACCTGACTAGATCATATACCCCATTAAGCACTCCTTCCCTTGCTCTCTGGTGACACCAGTATGCATTAAGTAGCCCTTAACCTTATGCATCAAACTCCTATTTCCCTATAGATTGTAAGCTTGCGATTAGGACCCTCTTGCCACATTGTTTGTTAATACTGAGCTAGTTTTATTACTGAGTTTGTCCCCAATTGCAAAGCTGGTGCTATATAAATAATTGTTAATAATAATAATAATAATAATAATAATAATAATATGAAGAAGAAGAAGAAGAGTTCACATGGTTTGGTGCACAATATGAACAATGTCAATACACAACCTTAATGATGTGTACATGTATGGCTTCTCAGCTTCCATGCAACACTTAGTTGAGATACATTTAGCCTCTTGATTAGCCTCAGTGTTAATTTTACTTTATGTGGAACTAACCACAGAATACTGTAACTAGGGCAAAAAAAAAATGCTCTGTACAGTGTCTGTGTTCAATAAATAAAATTATATATCAGGACTATAAGCTGCATTTGTAGAGTGTGGTGACTTAAAACCTGCTCTTCTGCTACTGAATTGTAATATAAAACATCTTCAGAATAATCTGGGAATAGCTGTATTAATTTGAATGATTTACAAGACGTGTCACACCTTATCTCCATTATATGGGTCCTAAGTGATCTACAAAAAAACTCTTCCAAGACCTGTTACTTAAGATAATTATAAGGTTATAAATGATTTGGTTTTCTCCCATAGGTACCTAGTGAGTGTTTTAGTTACTGAGTAAGGATCTGTAGCATTCCTTTTCTGAAACACGATGGAGAAGAAAAACTGCAAGTGCGTAGGAAATGGGAGGTGATTTATTGAGCATGTCACCATAAATGATTCTCTAATCCAATCAACTTGATGCATTAATGGTTTTGATGCTGATGCACAATCACTTCTCCCAGACATCTGATTGATAGGTGAGGCTCAATTTTGTTAAAGTGAAAACAAAAATTTCAATTAACCCTACACAGGATAAGACAGGGGCAAGATACATACATTTAGGCTGAAACATCACTTTTACCCACAATACATACACATATAATCGCAAGGGATTTAATAATGCAATTTCTAAATGATTATGTTGTGTATACAGATCTGGATCAGTTTTCATTGTTTTGAAGAAATCCCTAACTATCTCAGTATGGTTAGCTCGTAGCATTCTGCCTTTCAATATCTACCACAACAGTAGTTATATGCCCCCCAATCCTTAGATTCTAGCATTAGCAAACTGAAATCTGCAAATTATTATCTAACCATATGTGTGGGTTCCATGGTCTTATTTTTACAAATTCTAGTGTTATTTTGTTCCACTTTAATACAAACCCTTCTAAAGAATCTCTAATATGTTGGCAAGTTTTATTTTTTTCAAGGCTATTAAACCTGTGGCAGATTAAAAATAGTATGGGACACTGGCAGTATTCAAGCAATAAGCTTCCATGCAACACTTAGTTAGAGATACATTTAGCCTTTTGTTAATTTTACTTTATGTGGAACTAACCACAGAATACTGTAACTAGGGCAAAATTAAGCTCCCACTCTATTTAAATTGTTGAAGCCCAATCACCACTCATGATTTATTGTTATCCAGTCTACTCCAACTTTGAATGTACTTTTTTACTAGTGCATAGTAACCCCATGTCTGTTAATATGTAACAAGACTCATTCTTGAATTATTTCTTAGGAAAAAATATCATATCATATTTGAAGTACAGAGTTTGAATGTGAAAGGTCAGACTAAAGTCCCAAACACCTTTTTAGTCCACCACTGTGTTCAAATGCAATTTTGAATTTGGTTCTAAGAAAATGATAATTCACAAGATACAGCTAATATTGAAGACTGATTTGCTCTGATAGCATAAAACACAACAGACCTGATTAATTAAGGAGTGTAAATGGCGATACGTTCCATATAATGCGCACAATTACGATTAGGGTCCAGTTCTGTGCATGCCCAGAACTGGACTGTGAAGGAGGGCCGCGGTGTGCACGTGCGTGATGAGGAAGCGCACACATGTACATTGTTCAAGTGATTAAGAAATCATACCCCTTCCAAATAATAATATTATAAAAGAAAGAGGTTTTAACTGATCATTGAGAACCATAATGTAAGGAAAGGAAAATCCTAGAGCCCTATCCTGATTACATCTTGTACCGTATGTGCAACTAACTGCGCTCAAAAAGGAACACTCCTCCGAGGAGCTTATTGTTCTTTCTTCCACTCAAGGGGCTAGATTTACTAAGCTGCGGGTTTGAAAAAGTGGGGATGTTGCCTATAGCAACCAATCAGATTCTAGCTTTCATTTATTTAGTACCTTCTACAAAATGATAGCTAGAATCTGATTGGTTGCTATAGGCAACATCCCCAGTTTTTCAAACCCGCAGCTTAGTAAATCTAGCCCTAGGTGTTGATGTAGCGGAGGAAATGGGAAGAACACCAGCGAGCCGAGAAGTGACTATGTACCCATCTAGATACTCCTGTGAGGCTTCAGAAAATTCCGCTTGATTTTGGCTGCTCGACTTCAGGAAGGAAGAAGACATGTTGCAGAAACTCTCTGGGAATTAACCTACAATCAAGCTGGAACATGATGCCAAAGTATCCTCTTCTCATTCATCCCGTAATCGTTCTCATCATGTTGGTATTAGTCATGCAGTTTGTTTTAACAAAACACTGGCTAAACAAGACGGTGAAATGGCATACTGAAGAACAACATATGAAGACTAGAAGACAACAAATTGACTATTAAGGGAAGGAAAGGGTATGTACTTTATGAACTTTGTGGGCTATATGGACTTGGCGGGCTTCACAGACTTAGCGGGAACAGGAATTGCTTTACGTGAATGTCTTTTTTTTTTTTTATTCCTTAGTTCCTTTCCTTTTTTTCTTCTCCATTCTTGTCTCTCTTATCTCTCCTTATTTTCTTTCTTCTCTCCTGCTCTTCACACCGTCAAGGAAAGGGTGCTTTTCCACTATGGTTTCCCCTCTAGGAGGTTTTTTCCTGTTGTGTGCCAATAACACAAGAGTTTTTTTTTTATTTCCTCCATAGTTGGTAGAGAGAGAAAGAGAGAGTTGAAAATTATCAGGGTCTCTCTCTCTCTCCCTCTCTCTTTATTTTGTTTTTAGGTCACCACCAAATCTAGGGACAGATCATTTTTACTTGTATTGTCGGGCTTCCGACAACAGGGGGACTGTGAAGGACTCGCGCATGCGGTCCCCTTCACAGTCCCCCTGTTCGCAGTTACATAACAGAGTCCCACTGTGTGTGCTGACTCAAGTCGGCATGCACACAGTGGAGAAAGACGACAGGGGTGATGACATCATCACCCGTGGAAACACACACACAGCGTCCACATTGCCGCTGGGGAGGCTGGGTGTTTCCGGGTCCGAACAATAAAAGCCACACCTGGGACTCCCCCTCGTTCTCTCTGCTGCCTGCCCTTGGACAACAAGCACTACACTACACTACAGAAAATATACACTACACTACAGAAAATATATATTACACTACAGAAAAGGCAATATACTTTAGGAATACACTATTCTATAGGGATACACTACACTACAGAAAAGGACTACAGGAACATACCTTATATTGCAAACAATTGGATCTAAGAT
Organism: Mixophyes fleayi; assembly: GCF_038048845.1. Lineage (NCBI taxonomy): Eukaryota > Metazoa > Chordata > Amphibia > Anura > Limnodynastidae > Mixophyes > Mixophyes fleayi. Next base: position 85,175,963 of record NC_134407.1, on the reverse strand, counting down.
ACAAGGATTTGATAAGTATGATTGATAATTATATATCTATAAAGCTATATGTGTTTGTAATGTTGATTTAACTATTTATATACATATAGCTATGTAGCTATTGTTTGATATATGTGATAGTTAAATCAATATTCTAAATACTAATTCTTACTAAAGATACATAAGTAAAGAAAATAGTGCAAGGATAGTGTCAGGAATAAAGGTGGTGAACCTAGGGTTAATTTTATATTGATATACTATCATATTAATATTAATATTATGATATATGTGTGAACTTTTAATGCAGGGTTCTCTGTGTTAACAGTAAAATACTTTGATTTGAATACATACATATGTTGTGAGTATTGGTTATTTATAACGAATATATACTGTGAAGTACTGCTGAGATACAGTGGTTATTGGATAAATAATTCTGTAAAGCTTACGTATTATTTAGTGTGGTCAAAAGAATGAGTAAGGCAACATTGTTTAAGGAAAAGGGCATCAAAATCGAGCTTTATAATGAGTGTATCTGAGAACAGAATAAGAGGATAGCGTGCACATTTAATGTGTAACCACAGGTCCTTTTACACAGACGATGAGCCATAGAATGCAGCAACTTCCAATTTATCTTTAAGCGCAAAGGGCCCTTAGAATAGCTTACGATTTCAGGGGTAGAGCAGGTAGGGGAATGTTGTATACATGCAATCAATGTAGAGTAAGGGCACGCCAAGCTTGAGCGCATGCAGCAGCCTCCGACTCATGCTTTGGGCACCTCAAAGGCTCTTGATTTTCAGTCGCAACACTTATACCAGCTACAGGTCTGGTGAAAGTGCCGATTACTAGTGGTGACGACTGCGTATGCATGCTAGAGCATGTGTGTGTAATCAGAAACAAATGTATTTTATGTACAGTAGACCAAAAGAACATCCTATAAATGTAAATGGAAAAAAAACTTTTTTTATTTTTTAATGTTTTATCATTAATGACTATATTATTAATAGGTGACATTAATTGAATAGTTTTTTTCCGTGCATTCTTTTGTGACTTTCTATTACACATATTTATTGGACATATCCTGCAATGTATTATCTGTTAGAGCAGAATGGACCTAGACCCGTATTCACCAACAGTCGTATCTTCAGATCCGCTCCTTGTTGAACATGGACATGTGCATAACTGATGTATCTGCATGTTTTAAAAAAAAAAAAAAAAAAATGCACATTACGTTTGTTTTGCATTTGTTAATGAATCAGGTCCAACATGTTTATTGGGAAATATTGTGTAAGGCCAATCATATTTTTGCAAAGCCTTATTTTATCACTTTTAGAGTTTATTGCAGCCTGGACTGCTATTACATCTCTACATTTGACCAGTATACCTGGAGGGCTGAGAGAGTTGAGGAATTTCACAAGATAGTTGACTGTATTTTCATCTTTTATTGCGCTGTCTACTGTTTATGTCTTCTCCTTGTGTAGGAACTAGGGTATGTGTCACGGGCACTAGGAGTCTTTACCCAGGGATCACCAGGTGATAGGCTTACCAGAGCAGTATAGGTGGTAATATGGTACTCTGGTAGCAGGGTGATCACGGAACAGGAAATAGCAGATGATGAGATGCTCAGGAAAGTCTATGACTAGCAGCACTGGCAATATGGAGGTAGTAATACACGAGGAACTGTATGGACAAAGGACACGTGAAGGTAGTCAGTGGTCTGCGGTAGCAAGTTGTACCACTGCTATAGTGAGGAGGAATGTCCAACAGAAACGAGGAGGTGATGAGAGTCAGCGGTCTGCGGATAGCAAGTTGTACCGCTGTCTGAGTGAAGGAATGGAATCCAAGTGGAGGTATCCGGGGAGTCAGTGGTCTGCGTTAGCAAGTTGTACCACTGCTATGTGAGAGGATACTGGAACAGGTGAAACTGTAAACAGGAGTCAGTGGTCTGCCACTAGCAAGTCGTACCACTGAATATATATGTGAGGAGGTGCACGGGGAGAGACTGCAACACAATATATACACGGGCACCTTGACTTTGATCCACAGTAATATGCACAATATAAATGTATAAATGACTGAACAACACTGCCAATATAGAAAGTCTCTTGAAGTAATCCAGCATGAGATAACACAGTCAATGATGGCAGTAGAGTCAGCAGATAGTACACTCCAGAGGAGAACCAACACAGTCAATGATGGCAATAGACTCAGCGGATAGTACACTCCAGAGGAGAACCAACACAGTCCAGCAAGGTATGCAATACACAGCACAGTCAATGGGAAGTATGCATACCGTGGTTCAGGAGAAGGCAGTCAGACAGGAGTGCAGAGATACCTGAAGGGCAGGAGGCCAGCAGGATACAAGTCCCTGGATGGGTGAAGCGGGGGTCTAGCAGGTGCAGCGCACAGGTAGGTAGACCAGCAGGGAACACAGGAAGGCGTGGAGAGCGGATCAGCAGTAGATGGATGAGTAGCGCTGAGAAGTCACAGCAGCGGGTCTCTGCGGGAACACGGAGGTAACCAATAGCAACCAGCAGGTGCAGTAACGATGGGACCCCGGAGCAGAGTTGAACTGGAACAGATGATCACGGAGAGTAGCGGGTAGCAATAGTGGCAGCAGACTCAAGGAAACACGGTAGAGTTGACGAGGACTGAAGACTGAAGCGCACAGAGGCAGCGGATAGGAATCAGCTAGCAGTCACGATGATGAAACACAGACGAGTTGCAGGTTGAAGACTGTAGTGCACGGAGGCAGCGGATAGGAATCAGCCAAACAGTCACGATGATGAAACACAGACGAGTTGCAGGTTGAAGCCTGTAGTGCACGGAGGCAGCGGATAGGAATCAGCTGGCAGTCACAATCATGAACAGGTGAGTGGATGTGGTTGAAGCCTGTAGTGCACGGAGGCAGCGGATAGGCATCAGCTAACAGTCCCAATGATAAATGGTAGAGTTGAAGTGATTAGAAGACTGTAGTGCACGGAGGCAGCGGATAGGAATCAGCTCACAGTCACGATGATACAGTAGATGGTAGAAGTGGTATGGGAACCACAGTAGTAGAAGTGGTTTGGAAACCACAGAGGTAGAAGTGGTTTGGAAACCACAGGAATCAGCAGGGCTGAATAAACAAGGAAACACAGGAACACCTTCAGAGGCTCATGGGGAATGAGACTCCAAGATCAGGCAACGTGGTATTGACCACAGGTGCTTAATATAGGGAGTGTTGCCTGATCTGCCAATTAAGTTAAAGGAACAGGTACTGAAGGGTTTGAAAGGGTTGCGCATGCGCAGACCCTCAGGATGGAGGACGTCCACGGTTCCTAATAGTCCGGGAAGAAGCACTCACAGTCCGGTGAGTGACAGTACCCCCCCTTTTAAAGGTGGGCACAGAACGCCTGGAACCGGGCTTGTCCGGATTTTTGGAATAAAACTTCTTCAGAAGGGCAGGAGCATTAAGATCTTCAGCTTTGATCCATGAACGCTCTTCAGGACCAAAGCCCTTCCAATGAACGAGGAAACGGAGGACTCCTCGCGAAATTTTTGCATCCAATACCTCAGTAATCTCGAAATCCTCCTCCTGATGAACTTGAACTGGCTGCGGTGCTGAGGGAGGAGTCGAGAAACGATTGATAATGAGAGGTTTGAGCAAGGACACATGGAAGGCATTGGAAATCCGAAGATTCTTAGGAAGAAGAAGTTTAACACATACTGGATTGATAACTTGAATGATCCTATATGGACCAATAAAACGAGGGGCGAATTTCATAGATGGGACCTTCAAACGAATATTTTTGGTAGATAACCAGACACGATCTCCAATTTTTAGTGGTGGAATAGCCCGCCTCTTCTTATCTGCGAAAGACTTATATTTGTTAGATGTCTTCTTTAGACAGGTTTTGACCTGAGACCAGATATTTTTGAAGGTCTGACAAGCAGTCTCCACAGCAGGAACTTGGGTGGGCGGGAGGGCAGGAAATTCCGGAAAAGACGGATGGTGACCGTAGACCACAAAGAATGGAGTTTTGGATGATGACTCATGGTACATGTTGTTATGGGCGAATTCAGCCCAAGGGAGCAATTCTACCCAGTTGTCTTGGTTGGCTGAAGAGAACATCCTAATAAAAGTCTCAAGATCTTGATTGACTCGTTCCGTTTGTCCGTTAGATTGCGGATGGTAAGACGATGAGAGTGCTAATCGTATGCCCAAGGTTTTACAAAGGGCCCGCCAGAATCTGGAAACGAATTGTACTCCTCTATCTGACACAATCTCAGACGGACATCCATGGATGCGGAAGATTTCTTTAATGAAATGTTCAGCCAGAGTAGACGAGGAAGGTAAACCGGACAGAGGGACGAAATGAGCCATCTTCGAAAATCTGTCTACCACTACCCAAATAGTATTGTGATTCTTACTTGGTGGCAAATCAGTAACGAAATCCATACTAATATGGGTCCAAGGCTTGGACGGAATGGGTAGTGGTCGCAGCAACCCTGCTGGAGTTCTGCGGGAGGATTTGAACTGAGAACATAAATCACAGGAAGCAATAAACTCTTTGACGTCTCTCCTCATTGAAGGCCACCAGTAACTACGAGAGAGAATCTCAAAGGTCTTATGTTCACCGGCGTGTCCAGAAAAACGAGAGGCATGGAACCACGAAAGGATTTTCCTCCTCAGAGTAGGAGGCACGAGGGTCTTCCCAAATGGTAGCATTTTGGTGGATGAAGCAGCCAGAGAAATACATTTGGGATCTAGAATAGCATGGTTGGGAACCTCTTCTACATCAGAGGACGTCACAAAAGCTCGAGATAGAGCGTCAGCTTTCTTGTTCTTAGCAGCTGGTTTGAAGGTTATAATTAATTCAAAACGGGAAAAGAAAAGAGACCATCTTGCTTGACGAGGGTTCAAGCATTGAGCAGATTGCAAATATGACAAGTTCTTATGATCCGTGAAGATCGTCACCGGATGGCGAGCTCCTTCCAACAAGTATCTCCATTCCTCTAATGCAGCTTTGATGGCCAGCAACTCCTTGTCCCCGATAGTATAGTTTTTCTCTGCGGGCAGAAGACCCCGAGAGTAGAAGGCACAAGGATGTAATTTTTGTTGCTCCGAGCGTTGGGAGAGAATAGCTCCTAAGCCCACATTAGAGGCATCTACTTCTAGGAAGAAGGGGAGTGTCACATCAGGTTGTCGCAGAATGGGAGCAGACGAGAAGGACTCTTTGAGGATTTGAAAGGCTTGGAGAGCCTCAGATGACCATTGCTTAGTATTAGCCCCTTTCCGAGTTAAGGCCACAATGGGAGATGCAATGGATGAGAAGTCTTGAATGAAGCGTCTATAGTAATTGGCAAAACCTAAAAAACGCTGGATGGCACGAAGAGTAGTTGGCTGAGGCCAATGTAGTACAGCATTTACTTTGTCTGGATCCATCTTCAGGCCAACTCCGGAAACTATATACCCCAAGAATGGAATCTGGGGTAACTCGAATGAACATTTTTCCAATTTGCAGAACAACGAGTTTTTCCGTAGTCTGGAGAGGACCTCTGCCACATGTTGGTGATGAGAAGGCAGGTCCTGTGAGAAGATCAATATGTCGTCCAGGTAGACAACGACACATACATATAATAAGTCCCGAAAGATCTCATTGATGAAACCCTGGAAAACCGCGGGGGCATTACACAGCCCGAAGGGCATTACTAAATATTCATAATGCCCATCTCTGGTGTTAAACGCGGTCTTCCATTCGTCACCGGAACGGATTCTAATTAAATTGTAGGCACCACGAAGATCCAACTTAGTAAATATCCGAGCTCCCTTGATGCGATCAAATAGCTCAGTGATCAGCGGAATGGGATACCGATTCTTGATAGTAATGGCGTTGAGTCCACGAAAATCTATACAAGGGCGTAATGATCCATCCTTCTTTTTGACGAAGAAGAACCCAGCTCCAGCGGGAGAGGTGGAAGGTCGAATGAACCCACGCTGGAGATTCTCCTGTATGTACTCAGATGTGGCTTGAGTTTCAGGTAACGAGAGAGGATAGACCCGACCCCTGGGAGGAGTCTTGCCAGGTAGAAGGTCGATCGGACAATCCCAAGAACGATGAGGAGGAAGACGTTCAGACTGAGCTTTATCAAACACATCGGCAAATGAAGCATACTGAGGAGGGAGTCCCGGGGAGGAAGATGAGATGGAAGATTGCTGTACTTTAAGAGGAATAACTTGAGAGAGACAACGATGGTGACATTCAGACCCCCAAGACGTAACTTGAGGGGTGCGCCAGTCAATCTGGGGAGAGTGACATTGAAGCCATGGAAGGCCTAAGACAATCGGACTTGTCGTAACAGGAAGAATTAAAAACGAAATTTCTTCATGGTGTAGTACACCAATCTGAAGGGTTACTGGAGACGTACTCTGGGTGATGAGACCATTGATGAGACGTGATCCATCTATAGCCGTCACAGTAATGGGTGTTTTTAAAGTGATCACTGGTAGGGACCATTGATTCACTAGTGATTTAGAAATGAAATTTCCTGCTGCTCCGGAATCAATCAATGCCTGTGACTCAAAGGATTTGGTAGCAAAGGAAATCGTAACATCGAAAGCGCAGACTTTAGATTTCATAGACAATGGAGAGGACTCCAGGGACCCTAACTTCACCTCTCCAGAACTAGTTAGGGCCTGGCATTTCCCGATTTCTTAGGGCAAGAACTGAGCATATGTGTGGAATCAGCACAATAGATACAGAGTCTATTCTTTACTCTTCGTTTCCTCTCTTCTAAAGATAATTTGGAACGTCCTATCTCCATGGGAATCACAGAAGGTGAAACTGGACGAAATTGAGGGTTTAAACGAAGAGGTGCTTTAGCAGAAGTTGTTTTCTCAGATTCTCTTTCACGAAATCTCATGTCTACACGATGGCAAAGAGAGATCAAATCTTCTAGTGACGAAGGGAGCTCTTGGGTAGTCAGTGCATCTTTAATTTTATCGGAGAGCCCCTGCCAGAAGGCGGCAACTAATGCTTCAGTGTTCCACTGAAGTTCAGAGGCTAAGATCCTAAATTGAATGACATACTGTCCTACTGTATGGGAGCCTTGTCGCAAACGAAGAATGCTGGAAGCAGCGGAGGTCACACGACCTGGTTCATCGAACACACTTCGGAACGTGGAAATGAATTTGGCACTATCTTGTAGAATTGGATCGTTTCTTTCCCACAGAGGGGAGGCCCAAGCCAGGGCTTGTCCAGAAAACAATGAGATAAGATAGGCCACTCTGGAACGATGGGTAGAAAAATTTTGAGGTTGGAGTTCAAAATGGACTGAACATTGGTTAAGGAAACCTCTACAAGTTTTGGGGTCCCCGTCATATTTTGACGGAGTAGGCAGGTGAAGCGTAGGAGCTGTAGACACCTGGGATGGCACTGGGGAAACGGAGGAAAGCACAGGAGCTTCAATACTAGCTGTAACAGTCTGTCCAGATGTTCCTTGGGAGGTTAACGATTGGTAACATTGAAGTAACAGCTGTTGGCGAGCATCCTGTTGCTCCACACGGCTGACCAGATGCTGCAGCATCTCTTTAGCAGTAGGTTCCGTATCTGGGTCTGTCATGGCCTGATCTTACTGTCACGGGCACTAGGAGTCTTTACCCAGGGATCACCAGGTGATAGGCTTACCAGAGCAGTATAGGTGGTAATATGGTACTCTGGTAGCAGGGTGATCACGGAACAGGAAATAGCAGATGATGAGATGCTCAGGAAAGTCTATGACTAGCAGCACTGGCAATATGGAGGTAGTAATACACGAGGAACTGTATGGACAAAGGACACGTGAAGGTAGTCAGTGGTCTGCGGTAGCAAGTTGTACCACTGCTATAGTGAGGAGGAATGTCCAACAGAAACGAGGAGGTGATGAGAGTCAGCGGTCTGCGGATAGCAAGTTGTACCGCTGTCTGAGTGAAGGAATGGAATCCAAGTGGAGGTATCCGGGGAGTCAGTGGTCTGCGTTAGCAAGTTGTACCACTGCTATGTGAGAGGATACTGGAACAGGTGAAACTGTAAACAGGAGTCAGTGGTCTGCCACTAGCAAGTCGTACCACTGAATATATATGTGAGGAGGTGCACGGGGAGAGACTGCAACACAATATATACACGGGCACCTTGACTTTGATCCACAGTAATATGCACAATATAAATGTATAAATGACTGAACAACACTGCCAATATAGAAAGTCTCTTGAAGTAATCCAGCATGAGATAACACAGTCAATGATGGCAGTAGAGTCAGCAGATAGTACACTCCAGAGGAGAACCAACACAGTCAATGATGGCAATAGACTCAGCGGATAGTACACTCCAGAGGAGAACCAACACAGTCCAGCAAGGTATGCAATACACAGCACAGTCAATGGGAAGTATGCATACCGTGGTTCAGGAGAAGGCAGTCAGACAGGAGTGCAGAGATACCTGAAGGGCAGGAGGCCAGCAGGATACAAGTCCCTGGATGGGTGAAGCGGGGGTCTAGCAGGTGCAGCGCACAGGTAGGTAGACCAGCAGGGAACACAGGAAGGCGTGGAGAGCGGATCAGCAGTAGATGGATGAGTAGCGCTGAGAAGTCACAGCAGCGGGTCTCTGCGGGAACACGGAGGTAACCAATAGCAACCAGCAGGTGCAGTAACGATGGGACCCCGGAGCAGAGTTGAACTGGAACAGATGATCACGGAGAGTAGCGGGTAGCAATAGTGGCAGCAGACTCAAGGAAACACGGTAGAGTTGACGAGGACTGAAGACTGAAGCGCACAGAGGCAGCGGATAGGAATCAGCTAGCAGTCACGATGATGAAACACAGACGAGTTGCAGGTTGAAGACTGTAGTGCACGGAGGCAGCGGATAGGAATCAGCCAAACAGTCACGATGATGAAACACAGACGAGTTGCAGGTTGAAGCCTGTAGTGCACGGAGGCAGCGGATAGGAATCAGCTGGCAGTCACAATCATGAACAGGTGAGTGGATGTGGTTGAAGCCTGTAGTGCACGGAGGCAGCGGATAGGCATCAGCTAACAGTCCCAATGATAAATGGTAGAGTTGAAGTGATTAGAAGACTGTAGTGCACGGAGGCAGCGGATAGGAATCAGCTCACAGTCACGATGATACAGTAGATGGTAGAAGTGGTATGGGAACCACAGTAGTAGAAGTGGTTTGGAAACCACAGAGGTAGAAGTGGTTTGGAAACCACAGGAATCAGCAGGGCTGAATAAACAAGGAAACACAGGAACACCTTCAGAGGCTCATGGGGAATGAGACTCCAAGATCAGGCAACGTGGTATTGACCACAGGTGCTTAATATAGGGAGTGTTGCCTGATCTGCCAATTAAGTTAAAGGAACAGGTACTGAAGGGTTTGAAAGGGTTGCGCATGCGCAGACCCTCAGGATGGAGGACGTCCACGGTTCCTAATAGTCCGGGAAGAAGCACTCACAGTCCGGTGAGTGACAGTATGACAGTTCACAAGCGGATGTCCAATCTACTATTTTGTTGCTCAATGAAGTCCATCAAGGTCTTCACTACAGCACTAAAGTCAGGGACAAATCATCTGTAGTATCCTGCAGTTCCTAAGAATGCCAGAACTTGTCTCTTGACCTTCTGTCTTAGATTGCCTATACCATCGCTGGTTCAGGCCTAATCGTTCCTTTCCCCACATGATGCCCCAGATACTGCACCACTGACATCCCCATCTGGCACTTGTCTGCCCTAATTGTAAGATCTGCCCACAGAATCTCCCCTAACACCAGGTCTATATGTGCTTTATAATCTTCCCAGGTCTTGCTAAAAATGATCATCCAAGAAAGCATGAGCAAAGACTTCAAATCCTTCTAGTAGGTTATTGACCAGGTACTTAAAGGTGGTGGGACTGTTCATCATCAACTCAAACAGGGTGATTAGGGTGATAAACGCCAACCGTTGTTGAGCTTCTAGGGTCAGTGCTATCTGCCAATAACCTTACCCAAATCAAGAGTGGAAATATACTTTGCTCCAGCCAATTCATCTAACAAAGTATTAATATGGGGCAAGGGATAGGTGTTGGACATGGTCACATCATTCAGCCAGTGGTAGTGTATGGGAAAATGCATTGTCTTGTCCTTCTTGGTGAGCAATACAGTGGAGGATGTAATGGACTGCACAATGGCTGGATCACATCTAGAGCAATAATCTCCTGCACATCCCAGAATATGTTCTCAATCACCTCTGGTGAGACCTGATAGTGACACATCGGAGACTTAATCCCACTTGCCTGGTCTGGCGGTGTTACCTCACGGCCACCCGTGCCCCTCCTTGCCGCCTATGGCACTCCTGAGACCTCTGTCACTATCTGTAAACAAACACTGAAGCTGTTTTGCTTCATGGTTGTGGCCATCTTGGATTGCATCACATGTTCCATTCTGACAAATCAGTCAACAGTACCTCTAGTGACATTATTCAACCAGCCTATCAGTGCACAGGATGCCCTATTTAAACCAGGAACAGCTGGTTGCACATTGTCAGAACAACTCTCACTCTTTAGATGAATATCTCCTGGCTCCTATCTAGTTCCTGTCTGCAGTATCTTCTACTAGCATGACCAAGTGCTGTGTTCCTGCCTGCAGGGGCTATAGTCACTGTTCCCCTGAATCGCTGTCCTGGCCACTGAGCCATACCATTCACTCCTGCCACAAGGCAGGGCCAAGCCAAATTTCCTCCTGCTTTTAGCAGGTCCACGATGTAGGAAAATCCACAAGGTTTAGCAGTTCCAGTCTTCGTCACAGTCCTGGACCAGACCAACAGGAGCCATAATCCTTAGACAGTCTGTCTAAAATAGAGGGTAGAACACACTGGCGAGCTCCTTCCTTTAAACCTGGTCCAATTCCCATGGTGGTGATGCCTCTGTGAGGCTGGTTCGAGATAACAATTCCTAACTGGATTGAATACCTTCATCATGGAAGCTGCCACTGTGTCACGCCAAGTCCTTAGGTTGCAGCAGACACCCTGCAGAGAGAGGCTATGGGAAGACTGGCTAACGCTGGAGAAGAACAATAGACGCCCATTTGTTGACCCATTAAAACCAACTCACTTAAGTCCAAATCCCATCCCTGATTTAACCCATGAGTGACGTTTTGGGCAAAAGTGGCTATCCAGCTGATTGACACTTCCAGCTAAACATGGCTGAGTGTTCATGGAGGGAAAAAAAAATCTTGGTATTTAGCCATGACTGCTCAATAGATGCTGCAGAATGTGGCACCCCCTTATTGGTCCATATTTTGATAACAAGTACTTAAGGATGATTTCAGGGGTATTGAAATCAGAGTGGTACTCTTCAGAGTGGTCTTGTCCCTTAGGGCCAGCAGCTGCATCTTTAGCAAATGAAATATAACAAAAACAACCACCTAAAGGCGCTTAACAGGCTATGGAACAAAGAACAGCTGCCAGGGATCTGCAATCCCCCTAGAAAAGATGCCAAAAGACAAAAAAATTGCAGCATGCACTCTGAACCCACAAAAAATAGTGTACTGCGGATAATTCACAAATAGATTTATTTTAGATGTAATCAATATAACATGTAAAAATACATAAGAATATATAATATTCAGATTGAAACCCTATTAAAATATAACCTGGATATGATTGCGTTAATCTTTGTAGAAAAGAATGAGATTCCCATAAAAATAATGATGTAATAAATTCTCTTACCCAGAGAACAAATGTTCCAACAACTAAAGCCTCATGATGTTATTAATGATAGGAACATATCGCAAAAAAAATGATCCGGAATTGACAAATACTTAATCTAAACCATATCGTTACTATACCAATGCACTGGTCCGCTTTGGGTAGATTTCCAAAAACAAGTGGTCCTCAGAACATACAAAATGGTACCAATCAAATATATAGGTATGTTGTAGGGAGTATATCACACAATCATTTTGGGCTCCACATGGGAGTTGCTTACCGAAGTTGAAATCGATTTATGCAATGAAACGCATCAGCATGATCCGATCGCTGTATATATATTTTTTATGTATTTTTACATGTTATATTGATTACATCTTAAATAAATCTATTTGTGAATTGTCCACAGTACACTATTTTTTGTGGGTCAGAGTGCATGCTGCAATTTTTTGTCTTTTTGCAAAGCAGCCCTGTTATCATTAGGGACTTGAGGAGCCAGTGCTCTTGGTTCATGCCATGTAGAAGGGCAGCTGCTGTGGTCGGGCGCTGGCTCAAGGAAGTCCCTCTGGCGTTTCAGCTGGGCTGTCCTCACTGTCGCCATTCTTCCACCTCTGACTTTTACTGTTCCTCCCAGCTGTATTTAGCTATCCAGTATGTACCCCTGTGATGCAGTTCCTCCTCTCCTAAATATCTCAGCTCTTCAAAAAGCCAACGGCTACCACCAATTATAAACTGATAGGATGGGCTTAGTCTGCAACCCTGTCCTTCTCTCATGAATTTATCTGTGATTTCAATGCTTTGTCTTGGGGTTCGCTTTTACTATCTGTAACCTGCTGTAACTGACTACTCTTATTGGTGTTACCCAGACACTACACTTTAACTGACTGTAAGTGTTAAGTTGTAGGTGTCACACATTGCACCAACTAACCTGCATTTTGGTCACTGTTTTTACCTGTTCCCTTGGTTCTCACTCCCTGCATTCACTTGCTGGTCTGAACCTAGCATGCACACACCTGGGGCTAGATTTACTAAACTGCGGGTTTGAAAAAGTGGGGATGTTGCCTATAGCAACCAATCAGATTCTTGCTGTCATTTTGTAGAAAGTACGAAATAAATGAAAGCTAGAATCTGATTGGTTGCTATAGGCAACATCCCCACTTTTTCAAACCCGCAGCTTAGTAAATCTGGTCTTTTCAAAACTTCCTGCATTCTCTTGATTGGCTAATTGCCGGTCAGCTTTATTTAAAGCACCAGCTTCTCTACTAAGTTGCCAGATCTTCAGCTCTCCTTAGCTGTTAGGACCCTGTTCTCTCTGGTATCCTGTGTTACCTGTTCCACGATCAAGACCTTTGGTATTTTTGCAAGAACCTCGTGCATCATCATCGGTCCCGTCCTCAAGCTATTCGCTTTCCAGGGATCTCAGCGCATCAGTTCTCTGCAGTTCACCACCTCTCAGTTGGTATTCTGTGTTACCTGTTCCACGATCAAGACCTGCAGTACTGTTGCAGGAACCTCGTGCCTCATAATCAGTTCTGTTCTCAGTTATTCGCTTTCTAAAAACCTCAATGCTTCAGTTTACTGCCATTCACCTGAATCTCTGCATTTATCGTCCAGCAGTCCTGCTTCACACCACGGTTTCATCTCACCCTGCTCTAATCCCCCTTAGAGGACCACAACCTGCATTTAGAGAGCAGCTAAGTCCATATTCCTTTGCGGGGATCCCTGTTGAATACCTCTCTACTGCTAGACTCTGCACCTCTCTGGGGGTAAGTCTATCTAGAGCGGGACTTCGAGGCCTATTCCAAACTCAGATTCCGTGACAATAGGAGACTAGTTGCTGCCACCACCAGCCTTCTTCATCTCTTCTTCAGCCCCTGGGACTACTTCTGGGTGTTGTGTATAACTGCTACTGCAGCCCCTCTTTTCTGGTGACTGTAGCTGGTTCCTCCTGACCGCTTACTTTGAATCAGGATAGCAGGAGTGTTGACTCTGGGGTTCAACACAGAGCATCCAGGAATGGATAAAAGCATTAGCTCGTATCTGTAGGTTACAGGATTACATCAGGTAAAAGGCGTCATGCAGGATCTTATAAGCAGAATGTTGTTTATTGCTCATAAGTAGTCCTTACAAGGATTTTTACACTTTAGTATGTGATACTAATCATTCATCTAGACCAGTGGTCGGCGAACAGGGGTAAATTACCCCAAATGGGGTAAAAATGACTTTTCCGGGGGTAACCACCGTGGCTCCAAAACGTTTTTTTTTTTATTTTCCAATAAATCACATGACTGCGCGGCGCGATGGCTCCCAGCAGTCCCCTCTCCTGCTCTCTCCCACTGAATGTTGGGCGTGACGTTATCACGCCCGACGCCAATTTCAGTGAGGAGCAGAGACGAGCAGCGGCAGAAGAGGCAGAAGAAAACAAGAGTAGAAGAACAGAAAAGAAGAAAAAAAAGAGAAAGTCAATAGAAAAGTAAGTAAAATAACAGAGGCATATAGGGTGAGGGAAGTAAGAGAGGGGGGAACAAAACTATGGAGGCACATAAGGTGAGGGAGGAAAGAGAGGGGGAAACAAAACTATGGAGGCACATAAGGTGAGGGAGGAAAGAGAAGGGGGAAACAAAACTATGCAGGAACATAAGGTGAGGGAGGAAAGAGAAGGGGGGAAACAAAACTATGCAGGCATATAAGGTGAGGGAGAAAAGAGAAGGGGGAACAAAAGTATGGAGGTATATATATATATATATATATATATATATATATATATATAGTCAATTGCATTATTATTAGATGCTTAACTAGAGCCTTGCGCAACAATCAGGCCCCACCTGGTGCTCAATTAGAGGTGCTTTGGTGTCTTTTTCTCTCTTTGGATGGTTTTACATTGGTGCTTCAATCAATTTCCATGTGTTCATTTTGTACAGCTTTCAGCAAGTATCATCATCATCATCAAGTCTACCTTTGCGAACAAGGATTTTCAACTTTAACTAACATAAAAACAAAGCAGAGAAATCGACTGGACGCTGAAGACTGTATCCAAATTGCTCTGACATCAAAATGCCCCAATATTGATGCTCTCGTATCAACAATGAAGCATCATCATTTCTCCAAAGCCTGAAGTTTTGAAGCTGAAGCTGATTCCATACAGGTTTGAATTCAAATAATAATATCTGATTACCTTAATTATTATTATTATTATTATTATTATTATTATTATTATTTTCTTAATTTCTAATCAAGGGGGTAACGTCTGCATTTCTAAATATATTTTGGGGTAAAAGGTAAAAAAGTACCCTGACCCCTGATCTAGACTAACAAGATGGTACACACATAATACAGTGAGTTTATATAAAACTGAAAATTCCATAATTTCCATTTAAATTGTTTATTCCTGGATATTCGTGAGCTTGATGTCAGAGTTCTCAGGTGGTTATGGCTTCGCTGGACTGACTATCGGAGGACTACTGAAGGACTGTGGCCAGTCTTCTTCCTTTGTTATGGTCTCTTGTCAGTCTTGTGGATTTTTGTGTCTGCCGAAAGCAGAGTAACAGTAAAGCAGGACTGCTGCTTTGCTGGCAGCACCATGGGAATAACCACTGCAGTACTGACACAAGCCTAGATCGGGTACTCAGGGATGGCCTCTGATAGAGCGATACAATACTCTATATGCATTTCCGATATGTTACTGTTATATTCACTGCAGTAGGATTTTATTACCCCTTATCTAAAGGTGCTACAACTGCTGTACTTACCCCTATCCCTAATAGTGCTTTATTCGTTGTTGGCATCCTTTTTACCAATAAACCTTAAATATTATATTACTGTATATTTGCCCTTTTATGAGTTATATTCCCACGTCCACTGAGGGTGGGTGAAGGGCTGAAGGAAGCCCAGTAAGAGCTTACTCTTACTCCCATAGGATGTCCAGTATCATGATAGATGTCCTTGTGTGCATTAGGAATATAGTGTCTAACACACTCCCTTTATATGGTCTTCCACCAGATGCTAATTAATGTGTGATTTCCTGTCTTTGTTTTAGACAACCATGCTGTTGGCATACTAGCATATAAATCAATACCCTTTTTGCATTTACAATAATATACACCAGGAAGCCATGCTGATAAAAGAAATAAACTAAAACAATAAATTATTTATTCCCATTTTCATCTGGTGGTTGATCCTGCCACATTAGGTTAACAACTAACTTGTCAGTAGGGATGTGCACCGGCCACTTTTGGTGTCTCGTGTTTTGGATTCGGATTTGCTTGAGGTTTTGGGTTCGGATTTGTTTGGCAAAATACCTGACGAAAGGTTTTGGTTCGGATTTAAGGGTTTGGATTTATTTTGAAAAATAAAGCACAGCACAGCACAGCACAGCACGAGATATAGCAGGACAGAGGACCACCTAACACACCCTCCCTCTACCTTGATCAATGCCCGAGTGAAGATGGCGGCGGCTAGCGGGGAATTTATAGAATACGAGTATCGCGAGATCCGACAGCGGGATTATGACTCAGAGCCTCGGTTTCAGTTTTGTAATTGGCGGGAATACCCGGATCTGTCTCGGATCCGGCTCGGATCGGCAACGTTTGGGTGAGCTCGGATTTCAGATATCCGAGCCCGCTCATCTCTACTTGTCAGACATAAAACGGGTTGTAGATTTAGAGAAGGAAATTTGGACATATCACAATAAATCTTCACCAGATATCTAGATGTATCCACTGCAACTGGCAGTTGGGGAAGGTATCAAAGACAAATAGGGATGCAAACAGTAAAGATTTATTTTATTTATGTGCAAACTGGAAAACTGCCCACACCTGTCAATCTACTCCAGCACTACAATTCTCCAAGAACAGCAACATATAACATGCTGTTAGCATACCAATACCATCTCTTCCAACCTATTGATATTAAGCTCCCCACATAAAAAGAGAAGTATTGCCAATGACAAGGCAAAGAGGCCTGGAGCACGAGGGCACCCAATCCATGTACACTTACATAGCTGAAACTGGGCAGATATCTATTAGAAATCTGTTCTCAATTCACAATGCCTTAGGTATTGTGTCCTTTATTGTCTTCCTCCATGTGTCAACACACACACGGATAGGCACATTTTATATATTTGCACCCATTTAGTAACATATCTGTTATGTCAAAAGTTTCTCTGGCTGTTCTCTGATGCATGAGAAACAGGTTATATTAGCACTTGTTTTGCTTGTGCATTTTTCTGTCTAACCTTCTGATATTTACCCGGTTAGTTCTTGATCCTGATTCATTGCTTGTGACCCTGGCCCAAGCCTGATATACCTGAAACTTTTTTGATTGCCCTGACCTTACTCTATATATTGACTAAAAATGCTGCTTCACATTTCTGTATAGTCAGTTGCTGCCTACTAGGACTTGATCTCTAGCCCTCAACTGATGGGTGGTGAGTTCCCCAGATGAAGTTCATCACCCCCTTGCAAGTTCTCACTCATTTCCACACCTCAAATCTTCACAGCATAAATCTCTAGCAGCATACTGGGTTTACAGCCAATGAAACCTGTTACAATATGTGTAAATTGGTATGTACTAGCTGCTCTGGTCTTGTATACCTGTTTTTCCCATTGCAAATACTTTTGTGGAATCTAAGTCCAGCAAGGTCTTCACAGAGATATGACTACTCCATCAGTATTGAATGCTGATATAATAATATCCAGTATTATCATGGACAATATTCAGTTTAGTGTACAGCCGTCTGAGGTTACTATATGGGGTATAAAGCTTGTTTGATCTGGGTGAATTCATTTGGTGATAAACTGGAGAATATACATTGCCAAAATGCTAGTGGGAAGCTCTGTGAGTAAAATGGGTATATGTGAAACAGATAGCTGTCGGTCCTTTCCTGACTTGTGCATCAAAACAATTAAGGCTTAACCAAAGTCTTGCACCACTTCAATCCAATTCTAGAAAATATTTTTCATTTTCCTTGAAAACAGAGATTAATAACAAGTAACAGATTCTACATTTTGGGCTACAGAAAGCCTTTGATCATAAATCACACTCAGTTAGGCTCTGCCCTTTAAACATTTAAGCATTCACTTAAAATGTCCCTCCTCAGGGAGACTTGGAAAATGCCATAAGTAGCCTCTCTAGACACAATATCTACTCTCTGTTTGTAACACTGCTTCGGTTCCTCACTGTACTTTATTTGTTAGCACAGAAACCTGCTAGGTTGCCCATCCATACAGGATTATTGACTACTTGATAAAATACACCCTTGTAGATATGGCTGGTCCATTCTACAAACAATTGAGGCTGGTTTCATTCACTATACTGTGAGAGATTGTAAGCTCTTACAAATAGAGCTGTATCCCCTTCTGTTTCACTAAATGTCCCAGGTTTACAATTGTTATTTATCTCGCTGATTGCACAGTGCCATGGAAAATGTTCATGCTATTATGATGATAATAATAGTATTAATAATAATAGTCTCTCTTATATATAAAAATCATTGGTCTGTTTGACTGTCTTGGTTATGCACTCGGACACCCTTGCACCAATTAGGATAAAACCAATGTGAGGTGGTCCAGTTGGGGTCTGGACAGGTTTTAGGAGGGTTAAGGTCCTAGTTGGACCTCCCATTGGTGTACGCTGGGCAGAACTTTGACCCAAGAGCCTGTTTTGCGCCTTCCACTGGATGGATTTGGATGACATGTAATATAAAAACAAAAAATTACACTGGGCAGCCACCTCATGGGTTTGTTGGAAGAGCTGCTAAGCTGCTAATTATTTTTAAAAGGTTGTCAGTTACATCCAATTCATTGATAACTTAACAACTTGAAGATCTAAACACAGGCAACGTCAGGTACTTCAGCTAGTATTCTATATATTATACATAGAAATCTAAATATTTATAGCAAGAAAAGCAGTCTGTCAGTTTCACATTGAATATCATAGATCAAACGTGCACTGTGGAGATCACAGATCACACAAATAACTAACACATCTTTGAACTCTGTTATACATTTACAAAGTGGTGCTTGTAATGAGCTATAACACTTGTAAAGCATAACTGGAAAAGTCATAAAACAGATTGTTTGCCAATAGTTTTTCAGACTGCTCTAGTTTTCTAGTCAATTTTCAAATAATTAGACTACAGTACTTGGGGGAAATAGAAAATATTTAAAAGACTGTATAAAAATAAATACCGCACTACATGAAAGTAAACAAATGTGGAACCTTAGTCATTGTAGACATCCCGGTCAGGGGGATTTCCTGGGAGAGAAAATCAGCTTTTAATCACTGCATGATGTTGATTAGTGATGGAATCATGTGAATAAAGCCTACCTTTGAGTAATTATAATCAGACACTGAAAGAACTTCAAAAGCTTCACTAATAAGAGCCCCCAAAGAGCCCTTCTGAAATACTCCAATTGCAAATAAGCCAATTTGACGTGTGTTTGTTTTTCCACACTGAATCATTTTTATTTTTACTTTAAATTGGACCAAGAGCATAAATGATAATATTCAGGTTAATCCTTTTCTGGAAGGAAATTATGCATACAGCATAGTTGGTTACTGAATCTAATAGAAAATCTTAACAAAACTTTGTTTTTCAGATGATAGACCTCCAAACTATTCTCTTCTCAGCAAAAGATTTTAAAGAGTACCCATAGTTTACACAAATTTAAGGCAGCCGATTTTCTAGTTGAGACAATTTTCATAAGGCTGCAACCTATCAATTCACTATGAACTAGTTTAATCACTGAAGCATAAAACATAATGAAAAAGCATCCCATTTCCAATGCACTACCAAATTATTTATTTGTATTTATTTATTGTACTTGTATCTATTCCTCTCTGTGACCCTCTTCACTCACAACCACATATGATTGCCAGAACAACCAATTAAAACAGGACATTTCTAAAAATACATGCAGTACTGAATTGAGTTCAGATGCTAAATATTGTAATTGAAGCAGCCATATTTGTATGTCATATACTTTTCCTTTCAAATTTAGTTTTTAGGGGTCTAAAATATATGTCTGTATTGGCAAACAACTGCATTTGTCTCATAATTATTGTCTTGACTTCAGTCACTCCTGTGTGGCCTTTTTACAAATAT
Organism: Mixophyes fleayi; assembly: GCF_038048845.1. Taxonomy (NCBI): domain Eukaryota; kingdom Metazoa; phylum Chordata; class Amphibia; order Anura; family Limnodynastidae; genus Mixophyes; species Mixophyes fleayi. Next base: position 85,156,185 of record NC_134407.1, on the reverse strand, counting down.
TACCGCACAGTAAACCACAGCTTAGATTCACCCAAACCATGACCAGTTGTTTCAAACCATAGCGATTTTGGTACAGACCATGTGCTTTTTAGATACCAAAAATCAGCACAATCCTATAAAATTTGGGGCTGATGTAGATATAGTTTTGGTAGTTATATAAAGGTAGAACTAAAATCTATGTATATAGATGCACATATGTATGTCTCTGAATGCAACACAAAGTTAATTTTTCCATTTTAAATACTGGGAGATACTAATTAGTGTGTAAATTTAAATAGATAATCTGGTAACTCTCCTTTTAAAGAAAACAAGTTTGTGTTTAGTGATGGGATCAGCCTTTAAGCTGTGAGGCTACAGTACTGAGATATAATCTGCTACTGCAACTTTACATGGAGAACATTTATAAAACTTGGTATACAGGTAACTACACTGCTAAAACATGCAACCAATTACATTCTGTAACTTTTGTAGTAGAGGTTAGAAAATGAGCACACATGTCTGTCTGGTTACTATGGGTTACAGCAACTTTTTTTCAGCTCCACATTTCCTAAATGAACCCCAATTAATTTTGGTAACTAGGGGTGTGCACCGGCCACTTTTGGTGTTTTGGGTTTTGGGTTCTGATTAGCTTGAGGTTTTGGGTTCTGATTTGTTTTGCCGAAACACCCCACGAAAGGTTTTGGTTCTGATTTTGGGTTTTGGGTTCTGATTTTTTTTTAAAAAAGCATAAAAAGTGCTAAAATCCATATAATTATTTTTTTTTCCCCTCCTACACTATTATTAACCTCAATAACATTAATTTCCACTAATTTCCAGTCTATTCTGAACACCTCACACCTCACAATATTGTTTTTAGTCCAAAAGGTTGGACCGAGGTAGCTGGATGTCTAAGCTAAGCGACACAAGTGGGCAGCACAAACACGAGGCCCATCTAGGAGTGGCACTGCAGTGGCAGACAGGATGGCAGTTTGCAAGAGTTTGCTAGAGGTGCAAGATGGAATTGTCCTTGGGCCCTCGCACCCACCCTGATGTTGTTGAAATAGGAAATAGGACATTCGCACTTTAACAAACCAATCAGGAACAGTGAACGTAGTTTAATCTCTGGTACTAATATTTCTGGACTGCAGGAACAGTGAACATAGTTTAATCTCTGGTACTAATATTTCTGGACTGCAGGAACAGTGAACGTAGTTTAATCTCTGGTCGAAATATTTCTGGACTTCAGGACTATCTCTGATCGAGTTTGTGGAGGAAATTGACAAGGAGGGTGTTGCTGGTGTGGATACAACAGGACCAAGGGATTTAGGTGTCCCATCTAGGAGTGGCACTGCAGTGGCAGACAGGATGGCAGTTTGAAAAACTAGGCCCCAAAGAGCACATAATGCCAAAAAAAAGAGTTGCAAGATGGAATTGTCATTGGGCCCTCCCACCCACCCTGATGTTATTGAAATAGGAAATGCGCACTTTAACAAACCAATCATTTCAGCGACAGGGCCTACCAAACTGTGGCTGAAATGATTGGTTTATTTGGACCCCCCAAAACAAGCTGGCAAAGAAAAAAAAGAGGTGCAAGATGGAAATGTCCTTGGGCCCTCCCACCCACCTTTATGTTGTTGAAATAGGACATGCACACTTTAACAAACCAATCATTTCAGCGACAGGGCCTACAAAACTGTGGCTGAAATGATTGGTTTGTTTGGGCCCCCACACAAAAAAAGCTATTCATCTCTCCCTGTACTAACTAAACTGGCTCTACTGAGGCAAGATGTCGTCCTCATCCACATCCTCCGATTCCTCGCCCCCTTCAGTGTGTACTTCCTCATCCTCACACATTATCAATTTGTCCCCGCTGGACTCCACAACCACAGGTCCCTCTGTAGTCTCTGGAGGCCAGTGCTGTTCTTGATTGAAGAATTGATAATTCATTTTTATGAACATCATTTTTTCAACGTTTTGCGGAAGCAACCTCCTTCGCCGCTCACTGATCAGGTTCCCCGCTGCACTAAAAACTCTTTCCGAGTACACACTGGAGGGGGGACAACTTAGGTAAAATATACACAGGGGCTTCCAAACTGCCTTTTTTTCCTGCCAGTAAAAATAAGGACTGTCTGACATGTCTACTTGGATGGTGTCAGCAAAGTAATCCTCCACCATTTTTTCAATAGTGACAGCATCCAATGCAGCGAGAGTAGACATGTCTGCAATGGTTGGCAGGTCCTTCAGTCCGGACCAGATGTTCTCAGCATCCCCACCAGCGGGTCTTTTAGGAAAACTGAGCTTTTTCCTCGCAGCCACAGGTGTTGAAGAAAATGAAGGAGGAGCTGTTGGCATGTCACGGCCCTCTTCAGAGGACAATCTCCTGACCAGCAGGTCTTTGCACCGCTGTAGACTTGTGTCCACCGGAAACAGAGACACAACATACGCTTTAAACCGAGGATCCAGCACGGTGGCCAGAATGTATTCCTCTGACTTTAAAAGAGTGACCACCCTCGGATCCTGGCAAAGCGTTCGAAGGGCTTCATCCACAAGAGCTACATGCTTTGTTGAATCGCAATGCTTTACCAGCTCCTTCCTCACCTTCGCCAGCTGCTTCTGCAACAGCCTGATCAGGGGAATCACCTGACTCAAGCTGGCAGTGTCGGAACTGACTTCTCGTGTGGCAAGTTCAAACGGCTGGAGAACCCTGAACAACACGGAAATCAGTCTCCACTGCGCTTGACTCAGGCGCATCCCCACTGCTTTGCCTATGTCGTAGGTGGCTGTGTAGGCTTGAATGGCCTTTTGCTGCTCCTCCATCCTCTGCAGCATAGAGAGGGTGGAGTTCCAGTGCGTCACAACCTCTTGTTTGAGGTGATGGCAGGGCAGGTTCAGCCTTTTATGATGTTGCTCAAGTCTGCGTTAGGCACTGGCAGAATGCCGAAAGTGTCCAGCAATTTTGCGTGCCACTGCAAGCATCTCCTGCACACCCCTGTCACTCTTCAGGTAATGCTGCACCACCAAATTTATGGTGTGGGCAAAACATGGGACGTGCTGGAAATTGCCCATATGTAATGCCAGCACAATGTTACTGGCGTTGTCTGACACCACAAATCCCCAGGACAGTCTAAGTGGGGTAAGCCACTGCGAGATTATTTCCCTCAGTTTCTCTAAGAGGTTGTCAGCGTTGTGCCTCTTATTAAAACCGGTGATACACAACGTTGCCTGCCTTGGAACGAGCAGCCGTTGTGGAAATGCTGCTACTGATGCAACTGCTGCTGTTGCTGCGGAAGGCGATGCATCTACCCAGTGGGCTGTCACAGTCATTTAGTCCTTAGTTTGCCCTCAACCACTTGTCCACATGTCCGTGGTTAAGTGGACAGTGGGTACACCCACATTATTCAGAGCACGGAGGACACTTTTTCGTACTTCTCTGTACATCCCGGGTATCGCCTGCCTAGTGAAGTGGAATCTCGACGGGATTTGGTACCGGGGACACAATACCTCCATCAACCTTCTAAATCCCACTCCACTGATGACGGACACCGGACACACGTCTAACACCAACATTGCTGTTACAGCTGCAGTTATCCACTTTGCAATAGGGTGACTACTGTCGTACTTTGTGCTCATGGCAAACGACTGTTGTACGGTCAACTGTTTGGTGAAAGACGTACCGTTCTTATGACTTCCCCTCTGGGAAGATGACCGACAACCAGCAGCAACAGCAGCAGCGGCAGTAGTAGGCGTACCGCTGCAGGATCCTCCAGAAGAATCCCAGATTGAAGAGGACTCAAGTCATGCCGGTGACATGGCCTGCAGGACTATCTCTGATGGAGATCGTGGAGGAAGTTGACGAGGAGGGTGTTGGTGGTGTGTATACAACAGGACCAAGGGATTTAGGTGTCCCTGGACTGCTGACGGTCCTAGCCACAGGTCCTGAACTAAACACTGAATTATGAAGGTTTTTCAGGTGACGTATAAAGGAGGATGTCCCTAGGTGGCCAAGATCCTTACCCCTGCTTATTTGAGCTTTACACAAGGTACATATGGCCATATATTTGTTGTCCGGATTGGGATAAAAATAACTCCAGACCGAAGACGTGGATTTTTTGGTCTTCTGACCAGGTATGACGATGGGCTTTTTCATCCCGTGGACAACAACTGTTTCCCCCCCTGGTGCCTCCTTTAAGATAACCACATCAGCATCCTCCTCGTCAAGTTCCTCCTCAGCGCCAGCTACATCAATATCCTCCTCCCGGTGTACAACATTGACACCTTCATTAGCCAAATCTGTAACTGGACTGTGGGTGATCCTTCCAGCATATGCAGAGGGCATGCTGCAAATGGTGGAAGGAGCCACCTCTTCCCGTACAGTGATGGGAACGTCAGGCTTCGCAAACACCAACACCCTTGGTCTCGCCTTGGGGATTTGTGATGCCATCTCTTTGGAAGGCAGAGTTTTTTGCTGTGTTGTTGATGACAGCTTAAGTCTCTTAAATTTTTTAGAGGGGGGGAGGAGGAGGGCTTAGATCCTTAGGTGAAGCTGAACCACTAGTCATTAACACGGGCCAGGGCCTAAGTCGTTCCTTGCCACTCCGTGTCGTAAATGGCATATTGGCAAGTTTACATTTCTCCTCAGATGATTTAAATTTTCTTTTTTTGCTAATTTTAGTGAACTTTGGCTTTTTGGATTTTACATGCCCTCTACTAGGAGATTGGGCATCGCCCTTGGCAGACGATGTTGATGGCATTTCATTGTCTATGTCATGACTAGTGGCACCAGCTTCAGCATTAGGAGGAAGTGGTTCTTGATCTTTCCCTACTTTATCCTCCAAATTTTGGTACTCCATTATATGCAGCACAAGAGAGTGTACCCCTAAACCACACACACTCGGCAAAGCCTTTCCAAATTATCTGCGGCACAGGAGAGTACCACTGGACTGGAGTTATACAGCAGTACCTATTTTTTGGTACAGCAGCAACAGTGAATGTAGTTTGAAATAGCAGTACCTATTTTTTGGTACAGCAGCAACAGTGAACGTAGTTTGAAATAGCATTACCTAATTTTTGGTACAGCAGCAACAGTGAACGTAGTTTGAAATAGCAGTACCTATTTTTTAGTACAGCAGCAACAGTCAACGTAGTTTGAAATAGCAGTACCTATTTTTTGGTACAGCAGCAACAGTGAACGTAGTTTCAAATAGCAGTACCTATTTTTTGGTACAGCAGCAACAGTGAACGTAGCTTGAAATAGCAGTACCTATTTTTTGGTACAGCAGCAATAGTGAACGTAGTTTGAAATTGCAGTACCTATTTTTTGGTACAGCAGCAACAGTGAACGTAGTTTGAAATTGCAGTACCTATTTTTTGGTACAGCAGCAACAGTGAATGTAGTTTGAAATAGTAGTACCTATTTTTTGGTACAGCAGCAACAGTGAACGTAGTTTGAAATAGCAGTACCTAATTTTTGGTACAGCAGCAACAGTGAACGTAGTTTGAAATAGCAGTAACTATTATTTGGTACAGCAGCAACAGTGAACGTAGTTTGAAATAGCAGTACCTAATTTTTGGTACAGCAGCAACAGTGAACGTAGTTTGAAATAGCGGTACCTATTTTTTGGTACAGCAGCAACAGTCAACGTAGTTTGAAATAGCAGTACCTATTTTTTGGTACAGCAGCAACAGTGAACGTAGTTTCAAACAGCAGTACCTATTTTTTGGTACAGCAGCAACAGTGAACGTAGCTTGAAATAGCAGTACCTATTTTTTGGTACAGCAGCAATAGTGAACGTAGTTTGAAATTGCAGTACCTATTTTTTGGTACAGCAGCAACAGTGAACGTAGTTTGAAATTGCAGTACCTATTTTTTGGTACAGCAGCAACAGTGAATGTAGTTTGAAATAGTAGTACCTATTTTTTGGTACAGCAGCAACAGTGAACGTAGTTTGAAATAGCAGTACCTATTTTTTGGTACAGCAGCAACAGTGAATGTAGTTTGAAATAGCAGTACCTAATTTTTGGTACAGCAGCAACAGTGAACATTATGTGAAATTATTTTTGTATATTTTTTTTATAATTTATTTTTTATTTTTTTTAACATTTTAATAATTTTTAAATAACAATGGTCTTAGCAGAACAGAGCACAGGACACAGCACCACTGGACTCAGCAGGACAGAGCACAGGACACAGAACCACTGGACTCAGCAGGACAGAGCACTGGACAAAGCACCACTGGACTCAGCAGGACAGAGCACTGGACAAAGTACCACTAAACTGATCAGCAGGACAGAGCACAGGATCTCCCAAATAACCACTGAAAATAACTAAGCAGGACAGGGGCTCCCAAACAACCTCCCTCTTCAGTGATCGCAGGCAGAATGAAGATGGCGGCCGTGAGCGGGGAATTTATGACATCCGGGTCTCGCGAGATCTGACGCGAGACTTGGATGTCATAGCCTCGTTTTGGATTGATTTGGCGGCCGGAAGTACCCGAACAGTGCTCGGATCCCGTCGGATCCGCACTGTTCGGGTGGGCTCGGATTACCGAAATCCGAGCCCGCTCATCTTTATTGGTAACAGGTTGAGATGTAAGATCTTGTAACGCTCTCTGGGAACTTGAAATAAAAAATATTTTTAAAATATTGTTATATGATCCATTTAGCACATATTTATAGAGAATGGCTACAGCAACTATATTACTGCATCAGTTTTCTCCAAACCCATACATAAGGCAGTGTATTGTGATTCTTCCCAGGCATCGTGAGATGAATGTCTGCCACACCGATTTAGTATATTACCACAGCTGTGGACTGTTATCTGCATTGATTAGCCTGAAGCTCAAACTGAGCTGTGGATCAGGGATCCTTTTCATAACTAAATCCAGAGACCTACTATATAACTGGTTTTTAATAATAACTTAATTTAACAACCCTTTCACTGCCCAGTAAAACAGAAAAAAAAGATTTATTTGATCTATTTAAGCAGTAGTCTTCAGTATACCAAACTGATGTTTTTGTGCTCGGAAGTCACCTTCATCAAGGGCTGCCACAGTTACAAACAACACTTACACAGTCTGTTTTGGCACCGAAAATCCCAAATAATTAATTACTTATCAACGCCTGTGTCACGAACAGCACTCACCTGAGTCTACGTGTTGCAGGTGTGACACAGGGTTAACCAAATCACAACCACCTGGTCTGTTTAAAATGATTAAATTCTTCCCTATCTATGCCACACACTAGCTTTGCGATACTAATTATACCACCACCAAGGTTTTTTCTGACAAGACCTGACACTCTTATTTAGGAAGCCTTCGGTTCTCCCTAACATTAATCTAACACAATTTACTTTTTATCAGTGTTCACATAAAACCTCAATGTTCTCCTTGTTTCAATTATGTAGCGTCTTGACCAAACTGTCGCGTGAATTCGTAAGAACACAGAGACTAGCACTTATTAAGTGTAATTTAATATGGAAAATACATCCACAATGCTTAAGATAAAAAGATAATAAAAGACATACAAATATAGTGCAATTGTTTCTTATAAAATAACAAGGATAAAACACAGAATTGATACCTCACTTAGAATCAAGTTTCTGGTGCTGGGAGAAGCAGAAAAAATGGAACCTCTTCAATCAAATGACTCCCTCAGAGTGAACCACGAGTTACATTTTCAATACAGTTTTAAAACCAAGCTACAGGGCTTCCTCCAGCCCCCTTTCCTGTGACCCTATTCAGCTTGAATCTGTCATTAACATACAACCCAGTCTCTGCAGTCGGCATGTCTGGGGCCTCCCAAACATGTGTTAGATTTCATTGTCTTGCAAGAGATATCCTCAAAGGCTTTCACATTTGCGTCCTGCCATAAATGGTATAAGGTGCTACCCTTATCTACCAGCCCCCTCTGGGTAGCTTAACATACACAAAACCCATTGATCTAACAGCTTTGAAGAGAACCGTGTCACACTATTTCCAGGAAGTAATTCACAGACATATATTTGCAGATTTATGCCTAAGAATTAGTTTGCACATGACACCTCTCCGTTCAAGAGGGTGGCATATTTTAAAACTGAATTCCTTTTGTCTATACAGTATTACATATAGGCTATATTAGCCCATGGCCTCATTGAGCCAGACCACATGCTGAGCGGTACTTTAAAGTCTATTCACGTGTCACAAATAGTCTAGATCTCACCCCGGGAGTCCTTTGAACTGCCCCCAGGTGACACTTCTATCTGTTCACACTGGGGTGTGCAAAGCCATCAAACACATTTACATCAGACTCTGCGTCTTTAACTGTTACACTAACTTATCAATGGATTCATTTGATACAACCTATTTACACTGCAGTTATGAATTATCCCTTATAAATAACAGCAAGCTCTCTATGTTCATGACAGCCTGTATCCCAGAAACCTTGATTAAAAGCCTATTCATTCATGCGGTAGAGGAGGCGCAGAACAGTATACAAACTGTTGCCGTTAATCTTCCCAAAATTATTGTCATCTGTAGGAAAAGCAAGGGTAGGGGTCTCTGGGGTATGAATGAAGAGAGAAGGACAGGTTTCATTCATAAGGCCCGTTTCTGGTCTTCCAAACTGCTAGCCAGTTGCTGGCTAATCAGGAGTTGTACCTGTAAGGTGCTTTTAAAAAACTGTGAGGCACATCCCTCAATCTCTCACTACCTGGGAAACATGTCAGATGCCTGCTGAGAGACACTGCAATTTGTTACCAGTAACTTCTGTTATTTTGTGTGTGTGTGTGACATTTGGTTCTTCCTCCTTAGAGTGGGTATTCCTTATTGTATTAGTTAGAAGTCGAACAGGCTAGGACTTTTGTTTACATTTTGTTTATTCTTGGACCTGCTAAATATAGCTTGGAACATTTTAATTTACTTTTGAAGCGTGCCACAAACCACTAATACTTGTAAATTTAATGATTTAATGTGGATTCCACCTCTATTAGATAAGGCATCAGAGGCTTATCTAATAGAGGTAGATAAGGCATCAGAGGCTGAGCAATGCATAATGCATTAATGGGCCTCATAGCGAAATTTGGGTAGGGGATCGGCGATGCTGCTCTACCCTCCAATGCCATCCACTCTGCTCTCAAAAGAGCAGAGTGGGGGGCAATTTTGAGCATGTGTGATCAGGGCTACAGAGGAGCTTCCATACTGTTCTTCTGAAAGCAAAACTGGAGCCTCAGAGGCAGCAGGGCCCCAAAGGATGTGTGACTCGTCTTTGCCAGACTCCCCTTCTCTCTAAGGTTCTGTAGTAGTTGCATCCCAGTGCAATTCCACCAATGTACTAGACTTCCCACAGCTTTTCTTAGCTGGACTTCCAGCTATTGGTATGTCAGGTGCTAGACATTCTAGAATATTTTTTTTACTTGTTTCCTTAGTGTTTTGGTAATATCTGCTACACATTTCATGTAATTTCACATCAACAAAACATTTCATAAACTTTATCTGTCTAGACAATGTACATGTACTGAAAGCAAATGGTTTTATTTATACCCTCAACATTTATAACATTATAAAAGTCTGCTAATTATTACTGAGTGTTTTTGACAAGCAAATTTGTTTCACATTCTTAACATTAATATGAAAAATATAAAAGAATTTAATAGCTGTGCTGACTTGAAGGCTGTACTTAACTTACAATGAATCACCACAATGAATGCATTGCAATTGCTGTGGCCAATGTATTAAACACACAAATTATTCAGCACTGCTAGGAAAAAAGTGAAAATTTAAAGAATGTGCAAATGAGTTATATAGAGAATGATTTTGGCAATGTCAAAATCATTTTCTAGGTTCTCCTTGACGGGCAAAACACTACAGAACGGATATCACCATACCTAAGTCCTAAATACTGTGCTCCTGTCACCAAAGTTAATACTGGATAGTAATTAAAAAAGTTTGCAGTTGTTCTTGTATGATTCTTAACTCGAAAATGACCTGTTTATGAAATTAAGCAAAAAGAGATCAAGGGAGCGCTGAAAGTGTAGTAAATTGAATCTTCCAACAATGTAACTGATAAAGCAATAAATACTTTTGTAAATAAGATGGAGGAAGATAAAATAGAAAGAATTGGTGTTCTTGTAGGCCTTAGCTAACGTGACCACTTGGCATTCTGTGCTATCACTTGTAGTGCTCTGCCCACCACCCTAAGGGCCAGTTTGGTGGACCTTCAACCTGGTTATTGTACACAACTAAATCCATCCCTCCTTGTGGCATGGTCTGGTGAATACCGGTAGTAACTTAAACTCTTTACCACCACTCTCTGGCTGTGTCAGTCTTAGCTGGTGTTCTGTCCACAAAACCTGACCTGATATGCATAGATCATCAAAGAGGAAGGAAGATGAACAAGGATGCTATTGGGTAAGTTTTTCTTTTTTTAAACATACATCTTTTACAAGGACTCGTTTCATGTATGTATGAATGTACATAGAGCACAATGCCACAATGTCCCAGTGTTCACAATTCTGCTTTAATATTTGAAATAATGCCCCTATCCCTGCCCCTCTTTCCCCTGTTCTGGAGCCTTCACCTCTGTCTGAAAGCCAGCTGTTTTGTGATGAGGTTATCCAACAATATTTTGGCCATAAATGCAACCTTGAAATACATATTGACAAATACAATGTCTGCAATTTATAGTGCAAGTTGTGAATAAAACATCTAACAGACGTTAAATGAATCCATTTAATATTTTTGTTTTTTGTTTGGAATGTGCTCATTTATGTGTACAATCTCAGAGAATACTTACTGCCTGCAGAATTGTTTGGTGTATTTATCGAACATTTCTTAACCTGTAATTTACATACAAAATATAATTGTTTGTAACACATATTTCTAAGTAAAACATAGTTTGGATTGGAAGTCACAACCAGAATGGTTAAACTACCAAATTTCTTTTCTTTCTTTTAAAATTTACAGGTTATAGACACAATCCAAACTAAAATCTTACATCATCCTAGCTTGCCTGTGTAAGAAGATTAGGAGGCATAATTTAGCAAATTATTACGTTTTTTTTATACTTGAAAATAAGTCAAAGAAGGCGACACCCTATATTACTTTTTAATGTTGTCTTTAAAATAATGTGTTATTCTATTACGTTCTCACTAGCTCCCAAAACCAAATCCAAAAGGCTATATAATGTGCTTTTTTAATTGTAAGGTAATATAATAAAGCCCTTGACCTCTCTGCTGCCTTTGATAACATTGACCACCCCCTCCTTTTGCAAACTCTCCAATCTATAGACCTCTGTAACACTGCCCTCTCATGACTTTCTTCTTACCTAACCACTACTCCTTTTCAGTCTCCCCAAATGACTCCGCCCCCCCAAGAGTTCCCCAAGGATCAGTTCTTGGCCCCTGCTCTTCTCCCTCTACACCTCATCCTTTGGCCTCCAGTACTACCTGTATGTTGATGACCCCCAAATCTATCTTTCCTCCCTAGACCTTTCCCCTTCTCTCAGCTCTTGGGTCTCCTGCTGTCTCTTGGCCATCTCATATTGGATGTTCCAGTGGTTTCTGAAACCTAACATTTCTAATACTGAAATCATTGGCTTCCTCTCTTCGGGTGCTTCCTCACCTCTGCCCTCTCTCTTTCTGCATGTTACATTACCTTCTACTCTCTCCCTCAAATGCATTGCCTAGGGGTCATTCTCAACTCTTCCCTCTCCTTAAAATTTCACATTCATTCCCTGTCCAAATCCTGTTGCTTTCACCACCAGAATATATCCATGATTGGCCCTTTCTCACCATGGAAGCTACCAAAACTCTTATTGACTCCCTTGTAGTCTCTTGCCTTGATTTCTGTAAACTCCTCCTATCTGGCCTAGCCAACTACCATCTTGCTCCACTTCAGTCTAACCTCAATGCCACTGTCTGCCTTATTTTTATCTCCTGCCTCTCTACCTCTGCTGTCCTACTCTGCCAGTCCCTACACTGGATCCATGTGGCCTACAGAATTAAATTTGAATCCTCACATCCAAAGACCCCCTCCATTTCCAGCCTCATCTCCACCCACACACCTTCCAACCCCCTACACTTTGCTAATGACTGTGGCCTCACTATCATACTGATTGCCTCTTCCTACTCACGCCTCCAAGATTGCACTAGGCTGCTTTACTCTCCAAGGCTTTAAGCATGCCCTTGAAATTTCTTTATTTATTCAAGCATATCTGTCACGGTCGTCTGAATTTCTTGATCCGATTCGGGACCCTTGGGACTAGCTGGAGCAGGAGTGAAACAGAACTTAGCAGCCTGGATGAACTTCTTGCTCATGTTCGTGCTGATTGTAGAATATAGCAGGGGAATTAGCAGTCTGGAAATGTAGACAGGAACACTGCACTTGTAATGCAGTCAGGAACACTGCACTTGTAATGCAGTCAGGAACACTGCACTCAGGAGTGCAGACAGGATTACTGCACTTGTAATGCAGTCAGGAACACTGGAGCCAAGAACTATCCTCTGGAGAGAAGTGTGTTGTTCTGGCAATGAACAGATCACAGCAGCAGGTTTAAATAGGATGTCCCAAACAACTATTGGCTGATCAGTTCATGTGATCACAGCTTCTGAATCTGGTTGGTTTGGACTAATCACCTGACTGCATCCAAGATGGCCGCGCCCATGCAGCAGGACAGACAGTATGTGTTTGTTTACAAATGAAGGTGTGGAGAACGGGAATGCTGCAGATGACCAGAAGGGACCCAGGTAGCCGTGATATGACAGCGGCGGATGAGGTAAGTGCGGCTAAGATCCCGATTTGTGACAGTACCCCCTCCCTTACGAGTGGCCACTGGACACTTAGATTGGGGCTTAGTTGGAAACTTGCGGTGAAATTTTTTGATGAGAGATGGAGCGTGAACATCAGAAGCTTTGATCCAGGCCCTCTCTTCTGGACCATAGCCTTTCCAGTCGACTAGATATTGTAAGGTTTTATGTCGAAACCGAGAGTCCAAGATCTCTTTAATTTCATATTCGTCACCATGTTCAGTCTGCATTTCAGGAGAAACCAGTTTGGGTGTATAAAACCGATTTAGCACCAGTGGTTTCAAGAGAGAGATATGGAAGGTGTTGGGTACCCTGAGGTAAGATGGTAGATGTAATTTGTAGGACACTGGATTGATGACTCGGGAGATGTTAAACGGTCCAATAAAGCGAGGAGCGAATTTCATAGATGGAACTCTGAGGCGTAGATTGCGAGTAGACAGCCAGACTCTGTCTCCGGGTTTCAAGCTTGGAATGGCTCGTCGCTTTTTGTCGGCCTGAATTTTGTAGTGTTGGGACGCTTTAAGTAGAGATTCCCGTACCTGGCGCCAGTGGCCTGAAAAATTCTTTAGGAAAACTTCAGAGGCAGGTACTGAGGCTGTAGGAAGTGGAGTAAACAAGGGTACCCTGGGGTGTAGGCCATAGACCGTATGAAATGGAGTGGAAGCAGAGGATTCGTGATAATGATTATTATGAGCAAATTCTGACCAAGGAAGCAGATCTACCCAGTCGTCTTGAGAAGAGGATATGTACAAACGGAGAAATGTTTCTAGGTCTTGATTAACTCTTTCCGTTTGCCCGTTGGATTGGGGATGATAGGCCAAAGAGAAGTTTAGTTTGATCTGTAGTGCTTGGCACAAGGATCTCCAGAATTTCGCCACAAACTGAACTCCTCTATCTGAGACGATTTCTTCAGGACACCCATGCAAACGGAAGATCTCCTTTATAAATTGCTGAGCCAGGATAGGTGCTGATGGGAGTCCACGGAGAGGAACAAAATGCGCCATTTTAGAGAATCGGTCAACGATGACCCAGATGGTATTGAAATTATTAGAATTGGGCAAATCGGAAACAAAGTCCATAGAAATATGGGTCCAGGGTTTGGTGGGAATAGGCAGAGGCAAAAGTTGACCAGCTGAAGATTGTCTTGAACTTTTATGTTGGGCACAGCTGCCACATGCGGAAACAAATTGCTGAACATCCTGATGAAGCGTAGGCCACCAGTAGCTTCTCAATATGAAAGATTGAGTTTTGCGGATGCCAGCATGACCGGCAAATCTGGAACAATGTGCCCATTGGAGCAATTTTTTACGCAGATTCTCAGGAACAAAAGTTTTCCCCTGGGGAGGTGTATTGTCGGGTCTACTGACTGCGATGCTGAGTGGGCTGATAATAGGCCGTGGATCCACAATGATGGAATCTTCTTCTTTTACCATAGAACGTGACAGAGCATCGGCCTTGCGATTTTTGGAACCGGGACGGAAGGTGACATGGATATCAAATCGAGAAAAGAATAGTGCCCATCGGGCCTGACGTGGATTCATGCACTGTGCAGTTTTAAGGTAGAGCAGATTCTTGTGATCTGTGTATATTGTGACAGGATAACAAGTAAATGTCTCCACTCTTCAAGCGCCAATTTGATGGCAAGCAGCTCTTTGTCCCCTATGGCATAATTTCGTTCAGCTGGTAAAAATTTTCGGGAGAAGAACCCGCAGGGATGCCATTGCTCATCAGCTGGTTTTTGGGAGAGAACTGCCCCTACTCCGACAGATGAGGCATCAACTTCCAAGTAGAATGGACAGGTTAAATCTGGTTGCCTCAGTATGGGAGCAGAAATAAATGCTTGTTTCAGAAGTTGAAGAGCAGATTGGGCTTCTTCCGACCACTTGCCAGGATTAGCTCCTTTTTTGTTGAGGGCGGTGAGTGGTGCTACTACAGTAGAGTAGCCACGAATAAATTTTCGATAGTAGTTAGCAAATCCCAGAAATCGCTGTACTGCCTTTAGTGTAGATGGTTGAGGCCAGTTAAGAATAGCTTGCACCTTCTCTGGGTCCATACGGAGACCAGGGCCCGAGATGATATACCCCAAGAATGGAATGGATTCAACTTCGAAGGTGCATTTTTCAAGCTTGCAATACAGTTTATTCCTTCTGAGATGGCTGAGGACCTCTTTAACATGTCTGCGATGGGACTGGATATCAGAGGAGAAAACGAGGATATCGTCCAAATATACAACAATAGTATGGTACAGTAAGTCCCGAAAGATTTAGTTTATGAAATTCTGAAAAACCGCTGGGGCATTGCTCAGACCGAATGGCATGACAAGATATTCGTAGTGCCCATCCCTGGTGTTAAAGGCGGTTTTCCATTCATCGCCACGCCTGATACGGATCAAATTGTAGGCCCCGCGGAGATCCAACTTCGTAAATATTTGCGCACCTTTGACTCTGTCAAATAACTCTGTGATGAGGGGCAGAGGATACCGGTTCTTGATGGTAATGTCGTTGAGACCTCGGTAATCGATGCAGGGACGTAATCCACCATCTTTTTTTTTTACAAAAAAGAACCCGGCTCCTGCCGGTGAAGAGGATGGGCGAATAAAGCCCCTTTCCAAGTTCTCTTTTACATATTCGGACATAGATTTTGTCTCAGGGATAGAAAGAGGGTAGACTCTGCCACGCGGTGGGGTTTTACCCGGAACAAGATCAATGGGACAGTCCCAATCCCGATGAGGTGGTAGAGTTTCAGCGGCCTGCTTACTGAAAACGTCTGTGAACTCTTGGTAGGCAGAAGGAACTGGCAAAACTTCCTTATCAGAGGTGGAGCAATGTGGAAGAACACGTTGTAAACAGGACCCGAAACAAGTTGGAGCCCACGCCAGGATTTGTGGAGTCGACCAGTCAATATGGGGGTTATGCGTTTGAAGCCATGGAAACCCGAGAACCACAGGGCTAGTGGCTTCTGGGATGACCAAAAAGGTAAGAGACTCGGAATGCAGAACTCCTATTTGGAGCGTCACTGGAGAAGTCTGATGCGTAATGGTACCCCCTGGAATACGGCTACCGTCAACCGCAGAGAGAAAGATGGTCACTGGAATTTTCTCTAGTGGAATGGCTAGTTCAGCAGCTAATCTGGCAGACATGAAATTCCCAGCTGCTCCAGAATCCAGCAGGGCTGAAATGTATTGGGAGCCTTGAGCGTGTTTCAGAGTGACTGGGATAATACAGTCCTTGCCTTGTGGGGAGCGAAGAGCCACTCCTAGGCTCACTTCCTCATCGTCAGCTAGGAGGTTGTGTTTACCCGGCTTACGAGGACAATGATGTAACAGATGTCCGGAACTGGCACAGTATAAGCAAAGTTTCTCTCTAACTCGCCGTTCTCGCTCGGTGGGTAAAAGACGTGCTTTGCCTAATTGCATGGGTCCTTCAGGGAAAGGAGACGGTACACGGACCCGTTGAATAGGGTGGAACTTGGGGTGTTTCAGCTTCCTCTTTTCTAGAGCTCTTTCTCTGAACCGAAGATCAACCCGATTGCAGGTGGTAATCAATTGGTCTAGCGTTGTAGGTAAGTCCCGAGACGCTAATACATCCTTAATGTGGTCAGACAGGCCCTGCCAGAAAACCGCAACAAGAGCATCGTTATTCCAAGATAGTTCAGAGGAAAGTGTTTGAAATTGAACGGCATATTGGCCCACAGACTGCTGCCCTTGCCGAAGGCGCAGAATATCTAAAGCGGCTGACGTTGTTCTTCCAGGCTCGTCGAATATTCTGCGGAAGGTAGACAGGAAGCTATCAATGTCAAATAAAATTGGGTCAGATTTTTCCCAGAGCGGTGATGCCCATGCCAGAGCTTGCCCTGATAGTAGCGAAACAATATAAGCAGTTTTGGTACGTGCAGTGGGGAAATTTCCGGGTTGTAATTCAAAGTGTATACTACACTGGTTGAGAAACCCGCGGCAATTCTTCGGATCGCCATTGTATTTAGCTGGCGTGGGAAGATGGAGTCTGGATGAAGTAAGTAGTGAAGCAGGTATTACTGGCTCAGGCGGAGTATGGGATGGTTGACTGCGGAATAACTGCAAGGTATCCATACGTGTAGAAACATCCTGCAGCAATCTCAAAATTTGCCCCTGGTTAGTTTCTTGTCTCTCAATACGTTCAGCTAATATTTGGACAAAGTCCTCCCTCGGGGTATGTTCCCCTAGCGGATCCATTAGGCCAGAACAAACTGTCACGGTCGTCTGAATTTCTTGATCCGATTCGGGACCCTTGGGACTAGCTGGAGCAGGAGTGAAACAGAACTTAGCAGCCTGGATGAACTTCTTGCTCATGTTCGTGCTGATTGTAGAATATAGCAGGGGAATTAGCAGTCTGGAAATGTAGACAGGAACACTGCACTTGTAATGCAGTCAGGAACACTGCACTTGTAATGCAGTCAGGAACACTGCACTCAGGAGTGCAGACAGGATTACTGCACTTGTAATGCAGTCAGGAACACTGGAGCCAAGAACTATCCTCTGGAGAGAAGTGTGTTGTTCTGGCAATGAACAGATCACAGCAGCAGGTTTAAATAGGATGTCCCAAACAACTATTGGCTGATCAGTTCATGTGATCACAGCTTCTGAATCTGGTTGGTTTGGACTGATCACCTGACTGCATCCAAGATGGCCGCGCCCATGCAGCAGGACAGACAGTATGTGTTTGTTTACAAATGAAGGTGTGGAGAACGGGAATGCTGCAGATGACCAGAAGGGACCCAGGTAGCCGTGATATGACAGCGGCGGATGAGGTAAGTGCGGCTAAGATCCCGATTTGTGACAATATCAGTCCTACTCCCCCACTCGGTGTCATCCTATATGTGTCTTCTCCTTCCCTTTCGGATGCTAGTTCTCACAAGTAAGGCTCTCTTTCCTTGTATTCTTTTTCTACTATTGCACGACCTCAGTACCTCTAGGCCTGCTTCCCTAGCCCTGTTTTCTTGAGCCTATGGGTAAACATTGTACATTAGCATAACTCTTACTCTTTGTCCCATAAATAACTTGATATGCATAACCAAGTTATCTGTGTGTAATCTGTTTATTACTTGATGTCTGGTCTTTCTACAATTATCTTTAGTTTAATAATGCATTATGTAATGTATTACCAATCATTGCTGTCTGTGCATGGTATACTACTCTTACTTTCACATATGGCACTACAGATTTTTTGTGGCATCTTATAAACAAAACACAATAATAATAATAATAATATGGTAATGCTGTCATTTTTTAATGTTTGATATTTTCTAGGTATTATAATGTTTGCTGGGTAGGAGAGTGATAGTCTTGCTAGACATAACAGGACTGAATCAGAGTGAGATCTATGCCCATTTGCATTTTTTTACATTGTGCATGCTCAGAAAGTGAATGTACACAACTGAGGCTATTAAGACGGTTAGGAATACACTGACAATAATGATACACAGGATAATAGCTGAACATAACAGTAACACAGCGATGAACAAGAAACCGTAATAAGCAGACAAATATGGAGATACACAGTGTAGCAGAAAATCTCTGGCAGCAGACAGTCACTGGTAATGCAGAAGTGTTCCTGACAAAGTCATAATGTAGAAGTATCTCTGATACTAATTCACAATAGCAAACTGTCTCTGGTATAAGTGATGTTCACTTGAGGCAGGTATGAAGACAGGTTGTTGGTAACATAGTGGAAAGGCACAAACAGTTGAGAACTCAGAAAGAACAACGGCACTATTGAGACAGGCCCAGAGCCCCGCAGTGTGGTTGAAACAAATGCTGTACCATGAGTATGTACTCACTCTACAACTGTAGTAGAGCTACCTTAGAGTAGCGTGCTTCAGAAGGAGGTGTTCGAAAACCAATCCGAGTAGTATGTGCCAGAATCCACCAGAAGCCAGAGTCAGGCACCAGTACCAATTGAAATCGTAAGTCAGAAGTTACCATAGTGAGGAGCCAGGGTTCATGAGCTAGAAGTTACCATAATGCAGAGGGAGGGGTCAGGAGTCAGAAGTTACTGTAACGCAGAGCCGGGATCAGGAGCCAGGAAAAAACAGGAGCAGAAGGTACAGGACCAGGAGGCCAGCATGTAAATGCTATCACAGCAATATAAATCTGGACAGGTGAGGACCTACCTGTCATGCGCCGGACCCTCTGATGCAGGTACCAGTGTCCGGCATGCTCAACTTCTTTCTTCAGGCAGCACTGGCTATCTCCTCCAGTGACACCGATGGTGTGATGAGATGACGGGCGCCATCTTATATTTCCTGGGTATGCATAGTAGCTCACATGCCCGTTCCATTCATAAAATCAGCTTCTGTTCTAATGGACCCTTCCTCCCCACTCCCTATTGTCTCCAATCTATTTAAGGCACCATTTTTAGGAAGATGGTGTAAGTTGATTGTAGTCTCTGGTTTACTTAGTTGGCTCCTGACTCCTTCATGTGCTCCTGGATATTCCACTCCAGTGTTCTACTGTATATTCCATTCAAGTGGGTCCCTGGTTAATTTAATCATTTCCAGTGTGTTCCTGTTTATCTATTTAAGACACAATTTTCAGGAAAATTGTACCAGTAGAGTTCTGGGTTATTCACTATCCTGCATTCATGCCTAGTATGTCTACCTGCCAATCATGTCCAATACCTGCACAGAGGACTGAAACCTGCAGAGGGATAGTAGCCAAGTTCATATCGCCTTGCAGGTGTCCCTGGAGAAAACCTACCTTTCTTTAAACTCTGCCCCTCCATTGCAGGCAGAGTCAAATCAATTTGACTGTATGAATCCTGTAGTTTCTGTGTGATTCCTGACACTACCTCAGAGAGCCCCTCAGTAGCATTAGGGAGGGCGCATATATCCAACAGAGACTGATACGCTGATCGCCCCAAGATGTCAAGAAAGGGTGAATTAGAACACTGTTGCAAAATGCATATGAAAGTATCAAACTGGGAAAAGGATGAAAGCAATCACATGCAAATTACATGCAAATCCTAACTCAGTCCTGCAAATTTTTAGCTCTTACATACATCTGAAGTGTCATGTCACGGAAGGGAAGAGGTGTTCTAACTTAGGCAATGTACAGTAAGGGCATGTTTGAGTAATTACGTATGGATTCAGACTGTGACGTAGTGGCAGATATGTCTGAAAAAGAGGTTTTATTGCCAGTTGAACTGCATAAAGACTCAGATATGTTCCTTTTTATTGTGCATTAGCAGTACTGAAAAGCACATTTTGTGCCTCTGTTTTGGACTTGTGACTAACTCCTGGGCAGCACGGTGACTTAGTGGTTAACACTTCAGTCTCACAGCACTGGGGTCATGGATTCAATTCTTGACCATGGCCTTATCTGTGTGGAGTTTGTATGTCCTCCTAGTATTTGCGTGGGTTTCCTCTGGGTGCTCCGGTTTCCTCCCACACACCAAAAACATACTAGTAGGTTAATTGGCTGCTAATAAATTGACCTTAGTCTCTCAGTAAGTTAGAAAATTTAGACTGTAAGCTCCAATGGGGTAGGAACTGATGTGAGTTCTCTGTACAGCGCTGCAGAATTAGTGGAGCTATATAAATAGCTGCTGATGATGAGGAACTCCTACATAAGCTCCAGAGTCTATGGCATACACCATATAAAACACAAAAAATACAAACATAGGAGAAGAATACTGATGAATGAACATATGTGATAGGAACAGAGATTTTTATGGTGTAGTACAAACAGATAAGGTGTTAGGTGTCAGATTGTCTGCTGTTACTGATAGGAGAGGTGGTGCATACTTGAAGATATTTAGCCTAAAAATATCACAGGCTGTGCAGTTTTTATGTTTGCTAATTTGCCATGTATACCAGGGCAAGATTGAGTTCTACTTGTTGTGTTTTAACTGTTGTCATGAGTTTAAATTCTCAGACCTTTCGTTTACTCTCAGTCATGCCCTGCAAGATTGCACATTTCAAAAGTACTGTACTCCAACATCTACATTTTTATCCATCTGTTCAAACTCCGTTGCCACTGGTATCTGAGTGAGAGAGCAGACAGATTCAGCAGGTTTTAGTAGCAAAATAAGTTTATTATGTTCCCTAAAACAGTAACCTATGTATAGAAAAAGCATTCCTCATACTACAGCTATATCAAAATTATCTTCAGTTCTGACATTGGGTTAGGGCAGCAATTTCATATGCCTACCTGTGTCATGAAAATGTGCCAAGCCTACTTGCTGGTATATCAGTTGCCAAACACTGCAATTACCATAGGTTTGCCTACAGATCTTGCATAGGCTTTCTTATAACTTATGTTATCCCACAAATAAATGTGGATAAATCAGTGACCGAAAGCCAACAAGCTAATATTCTGTCTTGATATGGAATGGTTATTAGAACTACATTTGACCACTCACTCTCAGCTTGTATTGTTTTTATATGGGAACACATAGCTATCAATTCACTGCATGTTAGTTTGTACAGTAAGGGTCTAAAATACTCAGTTTGGGCCTGATTCATCTTGGAACCCAATGTAAATGCAATTTGCATTTTTAAAAATCGGATGTAAATTGCAGTAATGTACACCCATATTCAAGTACAAGTCCACCTCAGAAACGTTTCCATTTAAATATGGGTACAAGTATGTTCTGGCTATACTTAACTTGCTGTATGCAGATAGACAGAACACACTGCATGATATACACAATACATATGTGCAAAATAGTCCTATCAGAAGGCATGGGAAAAAAAATGTTAAATACATTAACATTTTATTTTTTACAGGAATTCAGGATGTTCTTAATGGATACTGTACATAAAATGTATTTTTACAGTTTCTCTTACTTGCAAACACATGTTCTGACATGTATATGCGCCAATCAGCACTTACACCTGCCCTGTAGCTGGTGCAAATTATACAGCAAAAAACCCCCAAAAACGTACCTCAGAGATTCCTAGATCTTGAATCCTTCACATCATATGCAGTCGGAGGTGTAACTTGCATTTGGATATGAATTGCATGAAATTGCGTTCCAGGCGTAAAGTCCATTTCTGAGCATGTCCAAAGCAATTTCACGCAAGAAGATGAATCAGGCCCTTTGTTGATAAACAAAGATGCACCTGCACACTCGCATTTCCACATCAGCATTTTGATTTGCATGTGTCTTAACATATGTGCAACCTTCAATCTAGCATGTAGAAGTGTCTGGAACCGAGGCCACTGAAAGGAATCTCTGTTTCTGGTGGAAGAATACTGTAAATATTTTCAAAATCTTATCAAGTCAATATGACAAATTACAAATATGCAATATCTAAGTGTGCCATAAGTTTGCAACCTATAAATGGGCACCTAACATGAAATGAAGTTTAGTCAGTCCATGAAAGCCACCCTTACTTTTTGAACGCCAAATGTAGTAAAATTGTTAAAGCAACCTTTTCACAACAGAGAAAATAAGCATGACTTGTTGTAGATTCCAGTGGAAAAAAATAGGACTGTACTGGGAAAAGTGGTACACATCAGCCTTAATAACACCAGATAAGAGAAAAGGAAAATGTTCTAACGGTGTCTAAAGCAAGCACCATCACAGAGAAACTTTCAGGGGCTGGCTGGGGCTGGGCTGGGGGGCAAGGTGGCATCTGTCCCCGGACTGATTATATTGTAGCTTACCTTGGGCTGGAAAAATGAGCTACCTCCATTTTTTTTCCTTTAAAAATATTCCAAATTGGCTGCTGAGCAGAGACTCACCCTCAGCAGGCTAAAATTTGCCAGTCTGCCCCCTGTATACATTTATGTACAATTTTAACTAGTACATAAACAATGTATATACACAACAAAGTTTAAGATCGTTTTAAGAATCTTGTATATGCTGTGTACCATATGTTACTTTTGTTAGGATTCAAGCTACTACTACTAGTGTTTCTATTAAATAGTCGTCCACCACCAGCACATAGCTAAATGTTTCAGCACCAAGGATAGCACCGTACCTATCCAATATGTAATCGAGCTACGATCCTCCCACACCTCACTCCTCCTTCTAGTCCTCTACGCCAGACGTTCGTCTTTGTTACGTCACAAAGCTTCTATACGGAACGTTCCTGCGGCATCAGTAGCACATGAGCCAACCGCAGGTAAACATGTCCCCGTGAAATATATTACAGGATACGAGCGCTGAGGATGTGCGTTTTATGCACCCTTGTTATAGCTTTAACTATGTAAACGGTGTCAGAAAGGGTTGGAAACGACCGAATGACCCTGACAGTAGCATCGTTACGCCTATAAGTCTCTTTATGCGCGTTTGTAAAGACTACGCAGGTTTATGTTTCGAAACTTGACAGTTAATGTTACTACACTGATAATGCCAAAATGGGCGCTTCTAATATTTGGTTTTCTGTGCAAAGGTAAATGATTGCTAGGCTGTGACGACTCAGCATTACTGGAGAGTGTTGTTGGAATGTGTGTGACATGTTTAACCATATCCATGCTTAACCTCTAATCAATATTTGCAATGGAATCTAATTTGTAAATTATAGCTGTCTTCTATAAATGGAATGCAAACATACTTTCTTGGAATAAATATGCATTAATATTCTGAAAAGAAAGTTTGGAATATTAGATACAGGGTCAATGTGATTACCAGATGCATATTAGCAGACATGCACTGATACAATCCAGAGAGTACAGAATATAACAGAAATTGATATAACTTTATTATCATTTATTATTAACTCACCTCTTTCTCAAAGCCTACCAACCATCCACTTAACCCCCATCTCCTCCACTCATTCTCTCCTCTCTCCCATTCCCTCAACTGGCTCCTCTTGTGCCTGGTCTGTTTAACCCTCCCTTAGGATGTAAGCTCGCTTGAGCAGGGCCCTCTTCCCTCCTGTCTCCTTACCCGTTCTTCTGCTCCGTGTCTATTGCATCTGCCTGCCTGGAGTTTCTGAAGTATTGGTACTTTTGTTTATTGCTTTGTACTGTTATACCTTGTATAGTCTACTGTTTGTACTATGTGCGGCGCTGCGGAAACCTTGTGGCGCCTAACAAATAAATGATGATGATAATAATAATAATTATCCAATCATGATGTCTCTCCCTCTTTGAGATTGGAATTGAGATTATGGCTGGCTTTTTGGCATTTGTACAAAGTGAATCTAATTTTGGGCTAAATATGACCATGCTATTTTGGGGGGGGGGGGGGGGGGGGTAGCAGATTTACATGTCATTATTTGTATGTCACAGTAGCAATTAGAATGGTGATGGGCGATCTGATACATTTCAGGATTCACATGCATGACCCTTTAACCTTCAAAAGGGCTGCACATTACTCTTAATCTTAGTAATAAGTTAAAACATTACATTTAATCAAAGGGACACATCTGTAATGACATCGGGAGGTATTTTAATGTAAGATGGAACAAGTGTTGCCAGCTATAGCAAACACTTCTGATATTAAAGCAGGAAGCAGCTGGGGACTATAGGTGAAGGCTTGGATGGCCGCATGCAGCCTTAAGGCCACTTGTTGCCCGTCACTGTATTCAAATGCCAAAATCTATTGAATTTAAGGATTACATACTCTTGTAAAAAATAAATAAACCTACTTTCCATACTGCAAGTTGTACCTAAAGATCAGTGATGGGCAATCTTCACGGGCACAAGGATGGTTGTCTGACCTTCAAAAGAGCTGCACATTACCCTTATTCTCAGGAATAAGTTAAAACATTATATGTAATCAAAGAAACAGGAACCTATTTGCAATAACATATCAGCAGGCATTTTAAACAAGTGTATCAAATCTGACAAAGCAGGGGGCCGCAGGTGAAGGATCAGAGGGACGCCCGATGCCCATCACGGATATAGATTCTCTGTTATTTTTAAAAACATAACATTAACAGTTGTAAAAACTGGATGCTTTTTGTTAGATGTACTTTGTGTTAGATCCTGTAGAAAATTGTAATCTTAAATCTGTGGTAACTCACATTTGCAGTGGTATATTCATAACTTCTTCATGATCTTGGCCCTGGGGAACTGACCATTACTGGCTGTCGCTGAGGTGGATTTCTTGGACATAAGACATCCTCTGATCTTCCATACAGATTATGTTTGCAGATTTAGCCAGATTATTTATACATTTGAATGGATAAAGGCAGAAGATAGGGCTGTAAGGTTGGTTTTTCTGCAGATGTTGCAAAGAGTTAGAATAGGATGACTTACTGAGAATGTGTAATTTAAAAGTACAGTGCGTTTAGAAAATAGAGAAATGTACTAAAGTGTAGAATATTACAGAATATATACATTCAAATGTTAAATAATGTATGTGGGACAAAAATTCCAAAAGCAGAGTACAGAATCGTGATGTCATGTTAACAGCAGAGAAAAGGGATCTTGGAGTTTTAGTTTTTCAGATGATATGCAGGTATGCAAGCAATGTCTCACCCCAAAAATACATGAATAAAATAGAACAATATTCAGAGAAGGGCTCCTAAAATGGTGCATAGGCTGCATAATTATATATATCGGGAAAGTCCTCAAAGCTGAACACAATCTCCCTGTTGGGCATTTTCCTCGACTCTTCCTTCTCCTTCATTTCCTACATCCAGTCACTGTCTCATTTCCATTTTATGAACATTAGATTGGATTAGGCTCTTGTTCTCCCTCGACACCACCAAAATATGATTCCACTAAACATCTCTCACCTGAACTATTGTAACCTCCTCCTGTCTTATTCTCTCGCCGCTCTGTTACTGCCTTCCCATCTGCCAATCCTTACACTGGCTCCCTTTACAATCCAATACAAACTCTTCACCCCCCTACAAAGCTTTTACCCTTTTCTCTCCCCTACATCTCTAACCTCATCCTTCCTTTCACCCTCTCCATTAAGCCAACGACCACCACCTCATCTCCCATGTGGTAATCGTATCTCACTCCCACCTCTAAGACTTTTCCTTTGCTGCTCCACGTGTTTGGAACATTCTCCCTCATTCTATCAGACTTTCTTCCATACGTGTCACCCTTACCAAGTTCTTTTTCAACTACTCCCATTTGGAATGTAATCACTCATCTTCCCCATGTCTCCTCCCTCCCTTCTTGTTTCTTAATGCAGCATCATCGCAGTTTAGCTCTCCCTACTGTCATCCAGCCTTGCTGTACAATGTCTCTTTCATGTCCTCCGTTATTTCTGTAGCCAACGATGCTACCTGCACATTGTTATTTATGTCATTTGCCTTTTGTAATACTACTTGGGTAATGTTAATCCTTGTTTGTTCTCTGTCACTCGTGCTATGTGATGTTACTTGAATTGTGTCTACTTGATTGTACTACCACTCTGTACGGCGTTGTTGAGTTTTGTTGCACCCTATAAATAAACATTGATTTTATTTATTATAGAGGTGTCAAGTGCATTAAACCAGTTATAGGAACCTATGTAGACTATTATTGTGACTCCGGATGCTTCAGAAGTCTGACTTGTAGGAAAACAAGCGCTGTGCATCAAAGTTCTTCAGTCTTTTCTGGTGAAAGTGTGAGCTTTACCTGTGAATTCAGTTCATTAATTAGAGGGCCTGCTAACCTTTGGTTATTCAGACAGTCTCTCTGCCTTATCCTTACATACACACCTCCTTTCTTTCTTCATGTACTGTTTGTCTGGTCACCGGTAGACAGAAAACATTTTAGATGTGTGTGGACCATTTTTTTTGTGCCACTGCTGATTTTGCTTGTATAACTGCCACCATTTTAGTTGACTGGTAATGCAGTCTTTTTTTTATGTATATGAGGTGGTTGTTACATTTCTTTGTAGGGGTCGGCTTATATCTACGTTTAATTCTGGTACAATACACAAACCTGAATAAGTTACTTTCAGATCCTATG
This sequence comes from Mixophyes fleayi, assembly GCF_038048845.1. Classification (NCBI taxonomy): domain Eukaryota; kingdom Metazoa; phylum Chordata; class Amphibia; order Anura; family Limnodynastidae; genus Mixophyes; species Mixophyes fleayi. The sequence goes on along the minus strand of NC_134407.1, from coordinate 85,129,585 downwards.
GTTATGCTGGAGCAATTATTGGAGGGAGCATTTTATTTTAGTTTTTTGGTAGACAGGCTTTCATGGCACATCCCAGGTAGTCTGTTCTAAAACTATGTTTTAAGTAAGTCTGTGTGGCTCAAAAGATGAATTAGCTTAAGTACCTAGTCCTGCAATATTTTAACGATATATTTGATTTATTCATTTGGTTGCATGCCATGCTGTCGAGAGTTTGAATGCAAAGTGTTCCTACAATATACATTTCCTGGCATTTCTAAATGTCCTTGAACAAGGAGACATGGTTACTTAACATCAGTTTATCCTAAAAGAAATAAATTCATTCGCACTTACCTGATCCCTGACTTGGCACCTTTAGTTAATGAAATCAAATACATTTTTTGCTCTACTGTGGTAGTCGCTATTTTTTATCATAATGAATATGTGTCATTTTATTATTTTAGGCACATCGTTTCAGAGAAATTGAAAACATTGCCAGAAAATTGTTTAATAGAAATAAACTATGAAAATGGATATTTTGGCAGTGCTGTGCTGCATATATAAATTAAAGAGTTCTAATTAGTGCAGATGGGTTATGTTCTCAGCAGCAACATCTTTATCTTGCATTTTTTACAAGTTGGCATTCAGTAAGTAACATATCATTGTATATGAGGCTCTATAAACACGAATTATACCAAAACTTATTTTAAAATTGTTTGCAAAACAACGTTTTGCTAATATCTTTGTTATACCTGTTTGGAAAGTACTTGAAATAGCCTATGAAACTTAGTTTACTTTTTTCTGACTTAATAGTAAACCAAAAGCTGCTTCTACATCTTCTGGCTTTTTGTTTTCACTGGCAACTCCTGATAATATATGTACAGTTTATTAAAGATAGAAGACAGATTCGATAAGGATTTTTGAGGTTTAAAATTAAATATCACTTCTAACATGAAAGTAGCTATTTTAATGCTATTTGTTTACCACAATCAGAGAACTCTTATCCATAATTTATATCAGCAGATTACAGAAGATAACAGAATTATACCCTCAAGTACCTAGATAAAGCCAGTGCCCACAATGTGATCAGATACAGGCTCAAGAGTTATACCGAGATTAGCAGACATAAGAGGGGAGACATAGGGATGATAAAAGTGCAAGGGAAGGAGTACAGAAGAGAGAGACTAATGATTTAACACACATCAGGCAGGTATTCCCCCATATTCAAACTAAGGCAGCCATTCAGTGTTAAACTTAGAGGGCCTGCCTGGGTAGCATCAGATGCTCCTCATACGCTTGATGCAATTCACTTTCTGTATAACAGTTAAAGTCCTGGCTTAGTTTCATTTGTCCAATTTGTTGCTAGTAGAGGTCTACTGACATATCTGGGAAAATGTAAGAGAACAAATTCTGAAACCCCACAGAAAGGTTTTACAAGCAATGTAGCCACCAAAAGAAGTATAGAATGGAGAGTATCAGAGGCCAGGACTGAGGTGATGAAATGAGACCACTAAATAAAAGATGGCTGAGAGGAGCATCCCAAAATACATGAGCAAATGGTAACAAAATAAACATCTGTGCCTATTGTTGTTTGTTGTTGTTGTTGTTATTATTATAAATTTTGTTGTCGATTTGTATGATGCCTTGGTGCTTTGCAGTTACGTGCAGTGGGTAAAACAGGACTTGCATAAAACAGGGACATACAAGGTAGACAAAATAAATGTAGACATGAAAACAAAGGATAGGTCGGGCCCTGCTCATGAGAGAGCTTGCAATCTAATTGGAAGAAGTGACAGCTGAGAAGAGGAGGAGCAGGGAATGACAGGTGGTTACCGGAGACGAGACAAGATGCTGGTCAGAGTTAGATCTAAGAAGATAAGAGGGCTTTGTATGTGATAGTGAGAAAATTGTTCCTTGTGAAGGTAGCAGAAAAACAGTTAATTACATGAGAGAGTACAGAAGTATGAGGTGACATAGGGAAGAGGTAGATTTGTGTCATCATCGAAAAGGGGTACTGGAGACCAAATTGGTTCACCAAGAGCAGAGGTGTACAATGAGAAATATAAAGGTCCGAGAACAGAGCCTTGTGGGACCTCAATAGATAGAGTGAAGGGGAGGATGTGCCATAGATAGACACTAAAGAAACATTTTAATAAGTAGGATGTGAACCAGCAAAGAACTGTGTCATGAAAGCAAGTGGAGTGAAAGTTCTGGAAAAACAAAATGTGATCAACTGTGTTGATAGCAGCAGAGTAGTCCATGGGGTAAACGGATCAACCTGCGCATTCTGCAAGTCGCCGATATTCGTTAAACAGGCAACTTTTTCCTGTAAAGACACTGCCGTTTTAAATCTGCCCTGCAAAGTCGCCGGATATCGGCGATTTAAAGAATGCGCAGATTGATACATTTACCCCCAGCAGTATAAATGGCCCTTAGACTTTGCTGTCAGTAGATCATTGATCACTTTTAGCTTCAGTGAAGCTTCCTCCACTGGCACTCAGCAGTATAGGAGCACTTTTGCAGGTGGTAGATCTGTTTGATGTGCCATTTGAGGTTTGGATCATTGGAGACTATATGTAGTGGCTGCAGCTCTCTTGTCTAAGTCTGATGTCACTGATTTATTGGAGAAAGAGGCAGTCTGATCAGGGCAGGAAAGGGTGGTTATAGGATAGAATACTTGTTTTAGTAAAATGTGAAATTTATAGGGTTGAGAGTATTTATTTGTCACTGTGCTAGTAAAGAAGGGGGTCAGAGAATGGGAAAAAGACTAGGTTAAGGGAGTATCTATCAAAGAGGGTGGAAGATGAAGTCCCCTTAGGGAGGCCAAATAAAGTAAGTGAAAGAAATTTTGTGGCAGTAGAGAACGATGGTTCGGTATGGGGAAAGTAGGACTGCACCACCATCTGTTTCTAAGTTTGAAGTGTTGCTGAGGGAGAGTCCGCATAGGAGACTGCAGAGGATGTAGTGTAAGAAGAAGTAAGCCAAGTTTCTGTAATGGCAAGGAAGTTGAGGGATTGTGAAATGAACAGTTCGTGGATGGAAACAGATCTTTCGTTCCAAAGTGCATATCAAGAGGGGAGTGGCAATATGCATACAAGATCAGAAGTGCGACGTGGATGGGAAGTTTTTGGGCAGAATGAGGAACATTTTGAGTGATTGCATGGGACCCAGGGTTAATGAGTTATGATCTAGAGAAAAGCTATTACACTCACACCAGGTAGCATATCCTTTTGATATTTACTGCACTGATTATAGTAACTGTGATCCTAAATCCGCTTTGTGAGTTGTATTTATTTATAAGTATAAAAATATATACCATATATATTATTATTATTATTAATTTTTATTTATAGGGCGCCACAAAGTATCCATAGCGCCGTACAAGGACAAACAATGGCACAGTACAAGGTGAAACAGCACAGTACAAGTAACAGTAAGCACTATAACTCTGGGGGCTCAGGCACAGCATGAAAGAGAGGGAGGGAGGGGAAAAGTGAGTATAGGCAGGTAACTATGGCCCAAGAGGGTGGGCACGGATGACAGGTTGAGAGTCACTGAGGGGAGCGGAGAGAAGCGAGAGGAGACAGAGGGCAGAGGGACTGAGAGGAGGTGAGCTGAGTAGCTGGAGAGCGCAGTTAAAAGTGATTGAAACAGAAGGTAGGAGAGCCCTGCTCAAAGGAGCGAACAATCTAAAGGGAGGGGAAGACAGACAGACACATGGATGAGACGGAGAGACGGGAGGAAGGGGGAGAAGGGAAGAAGGGATGAGAAAGAGAGGTAGCCGACCGGTGGGAGTTTAGGCATGAGATTGGAAGGCTTTAAGGAAAAGGTGGGTTTTTAATGTTCGTTTGAAAGAGGACAGATTAGGGGAAGATCTGATGGAGCGGGGGAGCTTGTTCCAATGGAGGGGAGCGGCGCGGGAGAAGTCTTGGATACGTGCGTGAGAGGAGGTAATCAGTGGGGAAGAGAGGATATATACCAGAGGGTGCACTCTCTACACTTTTTAACACTAAATAGAGATGTTAATTTTAAAGTATTAGGGCCTGAGTCATTAAGGAAAGTAAGGGAACAAAAAGGAGTAAATATTTTCCGGGGACAAACCATGGTAAAATGCAAGGGGTGCAGATTAGTTTATTATTTTGCAGAAAAGTTAAATACTGTCTTTTCATGTAGCACACAAATACTTGATAGCTTATTTGTAAACTGAAATTTCAAGTTGATCTAGGACATGCCCTTCCTCAATTCTGTCCCCACATTTTAAATGTACCTCCCCCTCCAATGCACAATACAGCATGGTTTTGCCCAAAGTTACTCCTTTTTTATGCTTTGCTCTCCTTAATGACTCAGGCCCTTAGTGTTCAGAGCAAATGTTGACAAGTATGTAGTTAGTGGAGTTCTAGTGCTTCTCTTCTTTAATGTTAACTCTGAAAAATGTTAAGTCTCATTCTAAACCACTTAGTTGACAGCAGAAACAACTAGCTGCAACAAACTAACTAGAAGCATAAACATTAGGTGTGTTCTAACAAAACAATACATAAAATAAAAACTATTTTGTTCAGTAAGATAGAAAAAGCGAGGTAAATTATATTTAATTTTAGGCAGCCTGTTAAACTTGTTTACATTGGGAATCACAAGTTAGTCCATTTTGCTCCCATAAGTAAATAACCTCCAGTGACCTTAAAATTCCATATGTGCCTTCTTTTCTGAGATATTTCTAGTTCTGTGTTTGGCAAACTTCAAGCTCCATGTGTGGCCCACTAATGTTTCAAAGGGCCAGACATTACCATTAGCCTCTATAATAAGCTAGAACAATAAATGTAATCAAAGAAACATCCTCCAGATTTCCTCACATGCTGCTCGGGCCCTCCACAATGTCTACTCACCCAAAGGGTTGGGTACGAATTAACTACGTTGAATATTCTGACACATCCTGTGAACACGAAAATGGCGACAGGGTAAATGCCAACATATTCTTTTTGTTGACAAGCTTAAAATGTAGACAGTGTGACTGTCAATAGTTTGTAATGTCGACAATCACACTGCCGACATTAAGCGAGCAATGCAATTGGGTCCGCCGACTATACAGCTGCCGCACCCCCTGGAACTAGGCTTAGCCAGCCAGGGCTGGTGGCACTATAGCAGTAGAAACGGCAGCGTGGGGTCCCGCTGCCATAATGCCAACCAGCTCCATAATGGTCAGCATGGGACTGGATTCCCTAGGGAGTTGGGGTCTGCAAAAAGAAGTGTGGGCCCCCTCTCTAGAGGTAATAAAGTAGGTTTACATAGAAAAGACATTTTGTGTTCGTGCACTTCAGGTCCCAGCAAGACCAGGTTGCCATTAACAGTTTGGACATGCTGGTTCTTGTAATACTACAGGCACTAGCATACCAATGGCAACCAGGACATGCTAACACTTGGGGTACTGTACTGCCCCAGCACAAAATAAAAATAAACCACTCACCTCGTTGTCACCTTTAAACTTATTTGCAAATAAAAAAACAGTAATACTTACCCACTTCTGTGTTCTTCATCTGTAAATGATCCAATTATTGTAAGCTAAGATCTTGATTATTTTTATGGTTTGAAAGCTTAAAAGATTTGGGTTGCACTTTTTTTTCAGACACCAACTCCCTATGGAATTCAGCCCTGTGCTGACAATCATGATAGGGGGACCCAACACTGCAGGTTCCTCTGCTATAATGCCACCAGCCTGGCTGGCTATAGCCTAATGCCGTCCTTCTGATTTTGCTACTACCGGCACTGGGCTGGGAACGCTAGAGTTAATCTGATTGGGGATGACACACTTTTTTTATTTTCCTTAAATCTTTTAAACCTTTGTGTGCTGCAGGGTCCAGTGTTTTGGGAGGGGTAGGGGGGGGGAGCTTTTTTAATATTCTGTTTTTTTGTTTTTGTTTATTTTAATAACTGTTTTGTGCCGGTGGGTCCGGCAGCTGTATAGAAGCAGAAAATTAGAGCTAGGACCAATTGGAGAGAAGTACCGCTAAGGAAGTTGAAGGTTTGACCAGAAACTGTTTTAGTTGGGTTCAAAAAGGGGTAAGGAGACGCAAATTTGCTTCATACAATTGATGGTGAAGATTAGTGACACATGGACGCTTTGAGCACCAGCGAATTAAACTTTGTGTTCACGCACTCTATTTTCCTGCCCCTGCCATGGTTAAGCTCTTTCAATGCAAACAGTGAACACAGAGATTTCTTGGTCCTAAAGTACCTGTATGTCACTAACTCGAGAGAATGTTCTTTACTAGCATTGCTCAAAGGTGCATAGCTGCTCTAATACCAACCAGTCAGATGTTTTCTTTCTTTGTTTAACTTGTATTAAACAGATAGAGCTAATGTCTGATTTGTTACTATGGTTTAGATTTTACCTTTGAGCAATATTAGTAACTAACCCTTGGAGCTATTTGGGAAAGAAAAAACTATTTTCAAATTCTTTAAACGTATCATCAAATTAGTAAGGGGCTCATGATAGGTTTCATCGGCCACCATGATGTCTACTGGGCATCTAGCCTGACGGTAACAAATAATTTCAACCGTTGTATATAACCATGGAATAAGATTGCATATTATGTGATGGGACGCAAAATAATTTCCATTTGTTTTGTAGGTGGGCTTCTAAATGAAAGAAGATGAGCTACTTCTGGTCACTTGCTGTTAAGTTGAAACCATGTAGCGTTGGCTTGCTGGTAAGGCAGACCGCTAACCTCAGGACATTACTACCAAGATGCTGCGTATATTCATCTGGAGCAAAAGAGCCTTTCTTAAGTGGAACCAACTCAAATTATGTAGAGGAAATGTATTATGCATGGCTGGATAATCCAAAAAGTGTCCATAAGGTAAAGTCTTTGCACATAGCTTTCCTTTCCAAGATACCAATAAAACATTTCTCACTTCTGCTTTAACATCACAGAAAGACAAACGCATTGTCCCATCTTCAGTAGTGTCCAGTGTGGTTGTAAAGAGCTGTTTTTTTAATTAAATAGGGCATGGTGAACAACTGCATGTTTCCTGGAGTAAAAGTGAAGCATTTATACCAGAGATAATCTGACAACAGCTGCGACCCATAAAACCAATAGGTTTTTAGACATTCTGAATAAAGACAGCGGTGCTCTATATGAAATGTTGATGTATTTTGATGCTGTGAATACTTCACCTGGCTGAAGTTTTATTTTCTGGTGATAGGAAGGATACAGTTTATGTGAATTGGCATGACATTACTAGATTACTATGTGATTTGGGCAAATTAGGGTTTGGCTCTAATTTGTTTCAAATTTCTAATAATGAATGTTGCCAGAAATATGAATACGCAAGAACTCGTATTACAAATAATGCCTTAAATGCTGTGTGATCATCGGTAAACAGGAAATATTTTGTATCTGTTACTATTAATAATTTTCCTTTAAGAGATTGCTAAATTGGACTAATAGGGCCAGAGTCATTAAGGAAAGTAAGGCAAAAAAAAGGAGTCAATGTTCTCCAGGACAAACCATGTTAAAATGCAAGGGGTGCAAATTAGTTTATTATTTTTCACATAAGTTAAATACTGGCTGTTTTTTTCATGTAGCACACAAATACTCAATAGCTTTATTTTTACACTGAAATGTAAAGATAATCTAGGGCAAGCCCTACCCCATCTATAAATCTGCCCCCACATTTTAAATTTACCTCCCCTCCAATGCAACACGGTTGGAAAGTTACTCCTGTATTATGCTTCACTCTCCATAATGACTCGGGCCCATAATGTTTTGTCCAACATGTTAAGTACTAACAACCAGTCCACCTTTCTCACCCTTTTATGGTGTAATCAAACACATTTGCATCCACTAATAGTCATTAGCTTGCCTGTTTATCTAATATAACTCTTGGAGAGTAGGGTAGTTAGGCCCTGCCCCCATGTGACGGCAGGCAAGGTCACTGGGTGGAGGAGTCTAGTGTAAGGAGGCTAGTGCCTCACCTAAGATGGCGTTGATGACGTGAATAGCCATGGCATAGCCGCGTGACACAAAAGCACCAGCACTGGCTATGTGAACACTGTGTAGGGACCAGAGTCTATTTAAGACTCTGGCTTCCACTGCTTTAGGAAGAATGCCAATTAAGTCGGGGCCCGGGAAGGTAGGTTTGTGGTCCCTGGTACCCAGCAGAGGGGGGTACGCTGCTCATGCCACAAGAGTGGGGTATGTTTTTGTGGCTCCAGTAATGCCGACAAAGCTTAGACCGATGTAACAATTCTGAATACTATAAGGCCGCCAAGGAGGAAATAAACACCATATAACTGACATACATCATTCCCCACAGGCTTAATTACCGTCCAATGTAAATTCTGAGTTTCTAAAATGTCTTCAGGGCTAATGACGTCTGTTACAATGGCCAGAGTGAGATTGCCGGTTTTAAAGAGACAATAGGTGGACCCGCTGCCTGTATAATGTAGTCCAGGTGCCAGGTCCGTCCATTGCCGCTTTAAAAACAAACGCTGAATGGGTTAACATTTGTGTATAGTAAATGTAAAAATGGGTATAATGTAGATAAATGTGTAACTGATATGTGTATAATAAAATAAAAGTACTTACCCTCTCCCTTGGTCCAGAGGGGGCTGCAGAGGCAGCCCTGGATTCTTCACCCTCCGGCAGCCAGCTTCAGTGGCTGACGGAGGGACTTCCACACCAGCCTCCTGGAAACAAATAGATCCAAGAGGTGCAGCGCCTCCTGGGGGTCAGCGGAGGCTAAGCCGCATAGCTGAGCTAGTGGCAGGCAGGGGCTGCTGCGCCGGAACCTGGCCTCTCTCCCTTTGGTACTATTTTCTGCCAGAGGGGAGAGCCGGATCCTGGAGCAAGGTCCCTGGAGGTAGTTTTCGGTGGGAGAATTAAAAGATAAATCTCCCACCCTAAACACAGGCATCAGGAAGGAGAGTGGGCAGAACCACCCCTTTTCCCTGGCAGCTCGTGGACAGGGGGGGGGGGGGGGAGTATCCTCCCCCATGCCACTAGGTTCTGTATAAAAAGGTGTAAACCTCTCTGGGCTGATTCACATGCAGGCTGCATGAATCAGTCCAGATTGATTAAAGGGACAGGAGGACAGATTACCTTCTGCCAAGCTAGTCTGTAGAGCACTGATTTGCATTGAACTGTATTACTGTTTCTTCTGACATTTTGATCACTGGTACCTTTAAAGCAGTGTGAACTGTCCTTCTCCGGACACTTGAGCAAATAAGCATCACTTGCTTCAAGATCCTGCTTTGACAGCTTCTTCCCTGCTGTATTTCCTGTGATCTACAGATTAGACCCAAATCTAATCCGTTTACGGCGATTCTGAGGTTTGGACCCAGCTTTTCAGTACCAACGCTTTGTCCGCTACCTGCAACTCTGGCCAGTGTGATAGGCCAGGGGTACCATCCACAGCAACCCTGATCTGAAGGCAAGAGGTCAGGGGTACCAGCCCAGGTGTACTAGCAAGGGTGTACACTAGCAGCGACAGTTACCCAGAAGGACGCTGTTCTGGATGCCGCTAAGGGGTCCAGTGGTGGCAGTAGCTTAAGCCCCTCCTACTGAGGTTACAGGAATAAAGAAAGGGAACGGTGGCAAAGTAAGCCCAGCTGGTTCCCAGCAACAACAGACAGGGTGGCATAGGCGGTCCATCCTGTCACAGGCCCCCACCCCCGTTTCTATATGCAACATCCCCTTTTCTTTGTTGCTGCAGTCCATGATCCTACTATGTAACCTCTGTGTAAAATAGGCTGATAAAACTTAGTAGCTTTGTAATGCGTAGGATATCTGTGATAAAAATTTGGCACACAGAAACCTGCCCTCATAACAGTCAGCGAAGTCACTCCATGGTGATGTTTTTCTGCTCATTTTTCTGCACACCCTGTAGAGGTGCTCACAATAGACAGCAATGTGTGCAGCCAGACATCACGGTGGCACATCAATTTTAATTGAAGTCCCCTCCTCCCAATGTTTCTAAGTTGTTGTTTTTTATGAAGATTAAAAAGAAACAGGATTACAGGCCAATAATTTACTTAATACTGCTAACATATCCCATATTCAAATTCCCTAATACTGTACACATTCGTACTTATAATTATTTCAAGTATATTATTTAGATTCATATATGTAGACATTTGTAAACATGTTTATTAATGGGCTTATGTTTTTTTTTTTTTATTAGTGATTTCTCTCATTGAAAGACAGTTTTTTTAACCTTTTTGTGGAATGAGTTTACAGCTCAATGTTCTCTCTCCCCCTCTCACCTAGTTGCGTAACTGAATGGCAATGCTGTTTCATTTCCAATACACATAAAAGAAAACAATCTTGATACAAGAATAACTAATAGTATGACTGACAAATAGTATTACTGTGTGAGGCTCCTACTCCAAAAAAGGGGTTTAATCACTGATATTTATTTCATCATACCCAATTCATACCTTTAGTTAAAAAAGGGACCTTCCTGTGGAAACCATACTATTTTTCACTCCTGCATCTCATTTTCATAGACAGTGCTTGAAATCAGTTCCAGTCACAATTCTTGAAGTATTCTCTGCCTAATGTATCAGATCATCTCGGCAATGGTGGTGTAAAACCTAATTTTAAAAAAAATGAACAATCACTTTTTAATCTGTTCAAGTGAGAAGGGCAACACAATATAGTAATATAAACTCAGTGGCCACTTTAGTAGGTACACCTTTTTAGTACTGGGTAGGACCCCCTTTGCCCCTAGCACAGCCTGAATTATTTGTGGCACGGTTATATTAAGGTGTTGGAAATATATCTTAAAGATACTGGTCCATGTTGACATGATGACCTCACTCAGTTGCTGCAGATTTGTTGGCTAAACATTCATATCAGCTTGAACCAGTGGTATTCTAATCTGACCTCTCTCAGTAACAAAACATTTTCGCCTACAAAACTGCCGCTCACTGGCTGTTTTTTATTTTGCGCACCACTCGCTGTAAACTAAAGACTGTTGTACGTAAAAATCCTAGGAAATCAGCAGTTTTTGAAATACTCAGACCCCCACTTGTGACACCAACTATCATTCCACAGTCACCGTTGCTTAGATAACATTTCTTTCCCAGTATCTAGATAAGTGGGGTTTAGCGATCAGTTAGGGTGGGATGACTTATATTAAAGTAATTCTATCGTTTTAAAATAAGCATTGCCCAATCAATTGTATGTGTGTCCAAAGCACAAAGTAATTTATTTTAGCAGATGTAAATAGTCAACAATTCAATACATTATTATATTATGATAAAGTACAGTACAGCACAGCCAATACCAAAAGTTAAATACATACATACCACTGCAATCGCATGCGCTCGCTGCGCTCCCACGGGACCCGATGGACAATATTCTGTATAGAATATTGTGTCAGAGCTGACTGAGGCCCCAGTGAGATGCAGCTGATATATATACAGTCAGTGTTTCATTGTGAACAATAGAGATGACGTAGATTGTTTCTATAGGTCCAGACGTTGGGTGGGTCCAGGCCAGACAGGTAATAGGTTGATTCAATCTAAGGAATCCAAAGGTGGGGGTCTTCTCTCCAGGGGGTCTGCTCCTTTTCATAGCCAGTATCATACAAAGTTTTACTCTCTAATATCAATAACTAAAGTATGCAATGTGCGATCTCTTCGCCGACTGCACCGGACAGCTGCTGCTGATTAGGGCTTCAATATGATATCAGGCATGACACCTTTCCTATTACCTAAACCTTTAATAACACTACAATGTACATATAATCACTATATATATATATATATATATATATATATATATATATATATATATATATATATATATATATAGACTAATAATAAACCGAATACTATCTGCTCCTGAATTACAGTACCAATATGAAATTATATAAATAACTAACTGTTGTAATGCGTGTGTGCGTGCGTATTTTACCGTGTGATCGCATCACGCCACGTAACACGTGGCGTACGGTTTCGCAATGCGCCCGGCAAACCAATATTAAACCAATATACTTTCGTTCATCCAATTATACGACTTTGACACTTATTCTTAAGTTTTGATATATATGGGATAATGCATTTCTTGGTAAAAATCAAATGGTTGTTTGTTAGTAGTCATTGAGAAGTGCAAAATGGTCACAAAGCTCTAAAAGCTAATTGTAAAATATTTTATATTTTAAATTTTTATTTTGAAACCGCATATACATGTGAATAGACATCTTCAGGTTATATAGTAGCACGACTCAACTTAAACAGAGATAGACAGATAATTTGATTGTGACTAAAAATAGCAGTCTCAGCGCCACGGATCTGTAAGCAACTGAGTAAAAGATAAAACATGAAACAGTTAAAAGGGAGCGGTGGTTTTATAATATTAAATTTTGAGGGGAGGTAAGTAAAAATGTAGGAGGGGGGGGGGAGAAATAGTATTTTTTTTTTATTTTTCCCTCTGTTAGATATACTAATCAGGAATTTCCCGGGAGAGAGGACTGTTGCCAGTTAAACCATGGTGTCCAAATTTCCCTAAATTTCGGCAGAGTATCATTCAGAAGGGCAGAAATATGTTCCATGTATGAAATAAACCAAATGCGGTTAAGCAGTTCTGCTTTAGATGGGGCAGTGGATTGTTTCCAAGCTCTTGCGATGAGTAATTTGGAAGCTTGATAGATGTGTGCGATTAAACAATTATCAGCTTTACTTATGTTGGGGGATGGGTTGGTTTAGTAAAATCTGAGCAGGCTTCTTAGTAACTTTAATACCTGTTGCTTTACGAGCTATAGCCAAGGTGAGGTTCCAGAAAGTTTGAATGACCGGGCATTCCCACCAAATGTGCAAGAAAGTTCCCTTGGCCCCGCAAAGGCGCCAACACCTGTCGGAAACCGAGGGATACATTTGATGCAACCTCTCTGGGACCAGATACCAGCATGTGTATATTTTATATCAATTTTCTTGTATACCTGCATTAATGGAAACCTTTGCTGTTCTTGTTCGAATAGTGGACCACTCCTCGTTGTCCATAGGCACCCCCAGATCCCGCTGCCATGCCTCTTCATGAGGCTCGAGAAATTGATCGGGTGGTGCTGTAAGTGTGCGATACATAATTGAAATATTACCTCTACGGCCTGCAGAGTGTTTACAGTGTCATTCAAATTGGGACATGCTACGGAGTCGGGAGGAGCGGGTTTGTGATTGTATAAAGTTACAAATCTGTACATATTGAAAATAGATCTGGGGGGGTGTGGTATTTATTTTGAATTTCTTCGAACGAGGCCGGGGCAGTTTCCCCGTTAATATGAAAGAAGCGCTCTAATTTGTGTGAACGCCACCTCCCGAATATTGCGGCTGATCTCCCTAGTGGGAAGAGTGGGTGAGTCCAGATAGGAGTCAAGGGCAATGGGTACGGTGCTAAATTGTGTCTCTTATTAGCCAGGTCCCATGAGTATAGAGTAAAGGAGATTGATGGGCATAAGTATGCTGAAGCAGGTCTACAGTATTTGGGAAGCCATAGTAGGTGATGTACCGGCGCACCCGGGGATAAAGTATTTTCTATGTCCACCCATTTTTTAAGGCCCGGGTTGAGATGCCACGAGATGACATTACTCAATTGCGCAGCCGGATGGTACTCATATATTAGTGGCAGACCAAGGCCACCAGCCTCCTTGGATTTAGCCAATAGAGATCTACTTAGTCGTTTTATCTGGCAGGGGAAGAAACCAAGACTGAGTGTCGATTGGAGAGTGACCATAGTTTACCGGGGAATTGGGACTGGAAGTGTCTGAAATAAGTACAGAAGGCGGGGGAGGATGTTCATCTTGATTACTTGAATTCTGCTTACCCAGGAAATGTACAGAGGTTCCCATCTAGCTAAATCTTGTTGAATAGTTGTCAGTAAGGGCAAATATTTAGCTTTATATAGGCCTAGAAAGTGTTTGGTGATATTTATCCCCAAATATCTGATTGAATGAGGACGCCACTGGAAGTTGTAGGACAGTTGCAGGGCTTCTCTAGTTTTACGAGGAACGTGGAGGGGAAGCGCTTCGGATTTGGAGTCATTAATTTTATAGCCCGAGAGCTTGCCGAAGTGTGCCAGTTCTGACATTAAATTCGGGAGCGATACAGTAAGATTAGTCAGAGTGAGCAGGACATCGTCTGCAAAAAGTGAAATTTTATAATGCGTGGGGCCCATCAGGATGCCTGTAATGTCTGGGTTAAGACGTATTTTGGCTGACATAGGTTCAATACACAGTGCAAACAGTAGTGGGGATAATGGGCAGCCTTGCCTCGTGCCGTTATGTAACTGGATGTGACTAGAAACCTGTCCGTTGGTCATGACCCGGGAGGTGGGGTTAGTGTATAGAGCTGATATAGCTTGTAAAAAATGGCCTCGGAAACCAAATGCCTCTAGCGCAGAGAACATAAAGGGCCAGGCAACCCTATCAAATGCTTTCTCTGCGTTCAAGGCTAGAAGCAGCGAGGGAAGTTTATTTGAGTTAACGTAATGGACTAAATCTATTACTCTACGCGTATTATCTAAGGCCTGTCTATTAGGAATAAACCCCACCTGATCGGGTACTATGATATCGGACAGGACTCCGTTCAATCTGTTAGCTAGAACTTTGGCAAAAAGTTTGATGTCTGTGTTAAGGAGGAAAATAGGACGATAATTTGCACAATTAGTGTGATCCTTATCTGGTTTGGGTATAACTATGATGGTAGAAGAGGTAGAGTCAGGGTGAAAGGAGTCGCCATGTAATATTGCATTAAATAAGGCCGTGAGCTTAGGGAGTAACTTTGGTGCAAAGGTTTTATAATGCGCCATAGTAAAACCTTCAGGGCCTGGTGCCTTAGAAGGTTTCTGCGAACTAAGAGCAAGTTTGACCTCTTCCTCAGTTATTTCCTCTGACAGTTCCTCAGCTTTCGCCCGACTTAAAGTCGGGAGGTTACAAGAGCTCAAGTAATTAGTTATGTCAGTTTCCTTGGGTTGGTAGGTTGTAAAGAGCATTGCTAATTGTAAAATATTAATTACACAAAGCTAGCATATATATAGCTTGGAGCAAATAACAGGGGATATTGTATAAGATGATGAAAAGTATTACAACAAGCGCATATGCACCAAAACCGGAAGATAGCAGGTCTAGGGGACATTTGAGGAAGAATTAATTTACTAAAGGGTAGTATATAGGTAAAACTAGCCTTCCAAAGGTGGTGGTAGAGGCTATTATGGCAGAGGAAGTTAAACATGCTTGGGATATCCTAAATCTGACAAAAAAAAATGAAGAATTAAAACGGAGTCATTACTCTTTTTATTCTCCTGGATCTCTCTGCTGCATTTGACACTGTTGACCACTCTTTTCATACAAACACTACAATCCCTACGTCTTCAATACACTGTCCTATCCTGGTTCTCATCCTACCTTTCTAATCGCTCGTTCAGTGTTAATTTCTCTGGGGCCACCTCTGCTCCGCTTCCTTTATCAGTTGGAGTACCACAAGTCTCAGTGCTAGGTTCTCTGCAGTTCTCTATCTATACCACTTCTCTTGGGAAAACTAATAAGCTCCTTTGGATTTCAGTATCCTCTCTATGCGAATGATACACAAATTTATTTATCATCTCCTGATCTCTCGACATCTGTGTTGCTGACTGTCTTTCTGCCATCTCATCTTGGATGTTCTCTCGCCAATTTAAACTCAATATTTCAAAAGCAGAATTAATAATATTCCCACCCACCAACAAAAGCATACCTGACATTTCTATTTCTTTTGATAACATGACCTTAAACCCCTCGCCTCAAGTTCGCTGTCTAGGTGTTATCTATCCTTGACTCAGAACTATCCTTTGTTCCCCACATCAACTCTATCTAAATCATGTAGCATACATCTAAAAACATTTCCAGAATATCCACATATCTTACACAAGGCACTGCAAAAACCTTAATTCATGCACTTATCTCCCGCATTGACTATTACAATTTCCTCCTTACTGGTCAGACTCAAACTCCTACGATCTATTTTGGAAGCAGTGGCTAGATAGATTTTCCTTCAAATCATTATTCCTCTGCTGAATCACTCTGTCTCTATGATGATTGCCTGTTTTTTTTACCGAATCCAGTATTCTTTTACTAACCTGCAAGGCCATCAACAAAGCTACACAAACATACATCTCCTCTCTTGTCTCAAAATATCTCCCAACTCGACAACCCCGTTCTGCACAAGATCTGCATCTCTCATCCACTCTCACTACATCCTCCTTTTCCCGGTTACAGAACTTTTTTTGGGCTGCACCCATTCTATGTAATTCCTTCTCTTGCACAATCAGACTCTCCTCTGGTCTAAAACTTTCAAGCGTTCTCTGAAAACCTACCTCTTCAGACAAGCTTATGATGTTCCTCAACCACCCTCTTAACCTCACTAGGTTACTGTCACGGTAAGACAGTCACGGTAAGACACAGGAGACAGGATAGGAGCCCAGTGGCAGGGAGGAAGGCTGTCTACCAGGAGATTAGATGGTTAAGAATGGTCAAACGTAGCCAGGTTTGGTACACAGTGAGGCGAGGAGTTCCAAAGGTTCAGGAAGAGGCGAAGTGGAGGGCAAGCCGAGGTCGGTACATGAGTAGTTAATGCTTGGAACCAGGAAAAGCAACAGAAGCAGGAGCTTGATCACAGGCAAGGGGCACAATAATAAGGCATTGAAGATAGGAACTCCCCAGGCTTTTATAGAAAGTCAAGGGGTGGAGCTAAGGCATGCTGGAACATCAGGAACTGATCTGGAACACAGAATAAAGGCAAGGAACTGTCCAGCAGCCAGGATAGCTGTCAGTAGAGCAGCAGTCCACAGAGGCAGAAGCCTTGGATTTGAATCCTGACAGTTACCCTATTACCAACCCGTTACACAATCCACACAAGACAACAGCCCTCTGACAAACATTGCTGTGTGACTAGATCATATAGCATACTAATCCCTTTTTGTTTTCTTTTACCTTTGCAGTCTGGCTGGACCAAAAGGCAATATGTAGACTTAACCTCATGTATCCAAGTCCTTTTGTCCCATAGATTGTAAGCTTGCGAGCAGGGCTCTCTCACCTCTTTGTCTGATTTACCCAGTTTGTTTATTACTGTGTTTGTCCCCAATTGTGAAGGGCTACAGAATATGTTGGCACTGTAATAAATTGATGATGATGAATCTATGGGATCTTCAAATTCCCGAATGCTGTACATATTTCAGTTTATTTCAGTTATTTCAGGTATATTATTTATACATAGACATTGGTAAACATTAATGTTTATTGATGGGCTTATGTTTCTTATTTAATAATGATTTCTGTCATAGCCTGTTTTGACCTTTGTGGAATGAGTTTACAGTTTAGTGTCCTCCCTTTGTCTTTTTTTTAATATATATTCCGGAGGCATTTCCAGTGTCGGCATTCTCTGTATTCTCCTGAAAGCCTGTTTTTAAAGTATTTCAGGCCTAATGGCAATATCTTCCATTAAATCTATTTATGACAGTGATGTATTTGTGTCTGAATGATACTGCAGAATTGTGAGCTGCTCAATGTGACTTTATACAGTTTCATCCCAGTGATCCTTTGTCTGGGGCATATTAATTCTATTTGGAGACATGATTCAATCCAGTAATCAATCTTTGCAGCTCAGTAAAGCTTCTCCAGTTGTCTTGATTATTTGTTCCTACTTCTACAACTTGATCCTTCCACCATCCATGAGCAGATTGTTTAACCCCTTCGTGAGTGGAGGTATTTTATGCATAAATGAACGGACCAGTGTAAATAATTTTCCAGTAATTCAGACATTAGGAGTAACACTTTAACCTACAAATGTAGTAAAACAAGTGTATGTGTGTGTGTGTGTGTGTGTGTATGTATGTGTATATATGTATATGTATATGTATGTGTGTGTATATATATATATATGTGTATATATATATATATATATATATATATAATATATATATATATATATATTATATACTCTGACTTCAGACACACCCTAGACAGTCAGCTGTGGGAAAAGTCATTTCAAACCTTAGGCTGGAGATCTACTAGCAAGTCAAAAGGTCTAATTGATGTAAACCCTTTCTTCAGACAGCCGCAGAATACACATGCCCAAAGAAAGGAATATATATATATAAATATATGCAATCAAAAATCTTTTGAGATGTGAGATTTCTCATACTATCTGGTACGCAGATTTTATTACTTGCACGTACATGGGTGTCCCATTATTCGATTCTGGTATTCCGGTCCCATACACTTTATAGAGCCCTGGTGGTTTATGGTGTATTATCCCCATTAGAGGCATTTTCTAGTACGGTATTATACTATGTTTGCTCTTTCCATGTTGATTTGCTGATCGGTGGAGACTCAGAGGATTATGAATACAGCAGAAGCTACTCCATCCTCTTTGTGACACTCACCGCCGCTTACCTTATGGTATATATATATATATATATATATATATATATATATATATATATATATATATATATATATATATATATATTTTAGTGTGTGTATTATATGGACATATTGGCCACACCTGTTATTGAATTGAGGTGTTTCAATCAGACCAGTTGCCAGAGGTGTGTAAGATCAAGCAGCTAGCCATGCAGTCTCCATTTGCAAAAATTTGTGATACAAAGTGGATTGTTCTGAATAGCTCAGCGACTTCAATCGTGGTTCTGTGATAGGATGCCTCCTTTGCAATAAGACTGTTTGTGAAATTTCATCCCAGCTGGATAATCCACGGTCAACTGTAAGTGATATTATTAGAAAGTGGAAGCATTTAGGAACAACAGCAACTCGGCCAAAAATCTGAAGACCACGTAAAATTGCAGCGCGGTGTCAATGACTGCTAAAGAGCATTGTGCGTAAAATCGCCAACACTCTGCTGATTCCATAGCTGAATAGTTCCAAACTTCCACTGGCATTAATGTAAGCACAAAAACTGTGCAGTGGGAGCTTAATGAAATGGGGGTATCCATGGAGTAACTGCATGCAAGCCCCACATCAGCAAGACCAACGCCAAGTGTTGGATGGAGTGGTGTAAAGCACACCGACACTGGACTGTGGAGCAGTGGAAACGTGTTTTGTGGAGTGACGAATCATGCTTTTATGTTTGGCAGTCAGATGGGTGAGTCTGGGTTTGGCGGATGCCGGGAGGACGTTGCCTGCCTGACTGCATTATGCCTACTGTAACGTTTGTTGGATTAGGGTTAATGGGATGGTGCTGTTTTTCAGGGTTTGGGCTAAGTCCCTTAATTCCAGTGAAGCATAATCTCAATGCTTCAGCATACCAAGTCATTTTAGACACTGCCATGCTTTTAACTTTGTGGCAACAGTTTGGGGAAGGCCTTTTTATATTCCAACATGACTCTACCCCAGTGCACAAAGCAAGGACTACAAAGAAATGGTTTAATAAGTGTGTTGTGGAAGAACTTGACTGTCCCGCACAGAGCTCTGACCTCAACCCCATCAAACACCTTTAGGATGAACTGGAATGGAGATTGCAAGCCAGGCCTTCTAGTCCAACATCAGTGCCTGACCTCATAAAGGCTCTACAGAATGAAAAGTCACAAATTCTCACGGAAACACTCCAACATCTTGTGGAAAGCCTTCCAAGAAGAGTGGAAGCTGTTATCGTTGCAAAAGGTTGACCAGCTCCATATTACAGTATATGTATTTAAAAACAATGTCATTATAGTCCCTGTTGGTGTAATGGTCAAGTGTTCGAATACTTTTGTTCATATAGTGTATATCTCTATGCATACAGAACATATACAAACTAGTTTATTTATCGCACATCTAACTTGTACATTCAAAGTATTTCATCTACTTCTTACTATAATATCTATAAACTATCTAAAATATTTTATTTCAAACAATTTCCTCTTACTCCTACTACCTAATAAATTATATTTTATATTGTAAAATAGTGTAAGCAATATGAGTTTGAGTCTAGATTCTATCTATTTTTGTACCATTAAAGAGAGTGTTCAGTTTTGTACAATACCACCACTTGTTGATCTGAAAATGGGCTTACATCTTGGGAGGCTTCTTTCCAGTGTTTTGAAAATAATTACATTATTCTTTATTAAGAGATAGTTGTGTGAGAATATATTCCAATAACACAATACTAAGGGTCATCGATGCGTTGGACAGTAGCCCCATAAAGCGGCAGTTAGCTGGGTAGTGGTTATCATTGGAGTTCTGGGTATACTGTGTTGTCTGACATGGATGAAAGGTGACTCAGATCCCGGTGTTATAGCACACTTCTACTCAGAGGACTGGCTGAACTTGGGCCTCTAGCGCTGTGGGCTCTTGCAAGATGCTGCTCCTAGTGCCTGCTTGATTCTGGTAAAAGGAGTGGCCCTAAGATGTATGGGAGCAGTGCTGGAGATTGATCATTTGCTACCTGTGGGTTTAGGTCACAATGAAGGGTGTTATCCAAAATGTGAAATCCACTTTAATGGACTGCATTAGAGCTACCTATGTATTCGAAGACTTTGTTCTTCTTGTGCTGGGGTCAGCTAATTGAAGGCAAAGGAATGTATAGTCAGAGGTCACAGGTTTACCTTTCTTGGGTACAGAGATGCCATCTTGTTAATCACTTATATTTTGAATGGACAATATAAATTACCAGTCCTTTGCCATGGAACTGGGTTCAATAATTACAGTAATTGAGTACAAGCCTCCTTATCATAAACAAGTTTTATAGGTTGCAGTTAATGTTCTTTTTATGTGCTTTTCCAGCAAAGTCATTTTGAATGACGTTGAACTTGTTAGCATTCCCAGCAGTTTGTAACTATTACCTAATGCTGTCTTCAGAATTCTGCTCCCACCCTTTTGGTTTTAAAAGTGGCACTATAATTTTAGTCTATAGCAGGGTTTCTTGAAACTATTCAGCTTATGACATTGTATATTTACCTTATGTAAATATACAAACTGCTTTCATGGAAGTGTCCATGAAAGCAATTTGTATATTTACATAAACATTTCACTGGCTTGAATTATTCTGTGTCTTCATGGTGACTTCTTTTTTTAGGTTTCAAAAATTCCTTATTGCCTTCCAGGGTCAAGATTGACTATTAAATTAATAAAGGCAATTATTAGTGACTCCTGAGTGAACGCTTATGTATAATGTCATATAGGAAGGGCTGTTCCCAGAGGGGGGGCCGAGCTCAGGACAAAGTAGAATGTACGGTGCTGGTCCCAGGAAGACTCAGCATTTGCAATACCAACTCTTATAAATAAACTGCAAGCAATACACTTATGCCTTGTACTGCAAACACCAAACCGTATACTACTACATGGACACATGCTTTATAATATACTGCAATGTACTCAGTGTACAACTGACCTAATCCCTATTACACACACACACTCTGCAACACCCATAATCTAGTTGTGATCACAAACACTACATGACAACTAAACCAGCACCAAACTATCACTAACTACTGTACAAGAAGTGTTCAAATCCTATAGCACATAGCATTTGAACACTTCTTGTACAGTAGTACAGTTGTACAGTCAGTAATACTAGCAACATCACAAACCCTCTATCGCCCTCCTTCCTCTCTTTCCTTGTCCCCTCCTTCACCAGGCCATCTGCCTATGCAGCTCCACTGCACAGGCTCTCCTCCTCATCATCATCATTTATTTATATAGTGCCACTGATTCCGCAGCGCTGTACATAGAACTCACTCACATCAGTCCCTGCCCCATTGGAGCTTACAGTCTAAATTCCCTAACATACACACAGACAGACAGACTGAGAGAGACAGACTAGGGTCAATTTTGATAGCAGCCAATTAACCTACCAGTATGTTTTTGGAGTGTGGGAGGAAACCGGAGCACCCGGAGGAAACCCAGGGAGATCATACAAACTCCACACAAATAAGGCCATGGCCGGGAATTTAACTCATGACCCCAGCGCTGTGAGGCAGAAGTGCTAACCACTACGCCACTGTGCTGCATATTTTTGTGAGAGAGGAAGTGATGCAGATCACTTTCTCTGTGACTAACTTTGGATATAGAGCCCCAGGATTCAAACAGCTTGTGGTGTCAGTAGCTCCCTGCTATGTAAACCAACACAATGGGGTCTCTTTAACATTGATAGTTAGTGGCCGGCAGTGAGAATCATTTTGTTCTCTGCATACCACAGCAATACAATATGTCCTGCCGCTATATTTATGACCTCCCCCCCTCCTAAACTAGGTAAAACCTCCTTCACCGACAGCCTAACGCTGCTTGCAAATGGAGGATCTGACCCTGGTAATTACTGCACAAGTACAGCTAATGTTGCACATGTGCATTGTGATGGAGCCTCGGCTCTGGATGAAGAGACAGCTGCAATGGACTTCATTAAAAAGGTAAACTAACTCCATTTGAGAGGGTGTGAGTTTTTATAAGGCTTTTCATCGCTCCTGAAATTGCAGTCGCCATTCTCTTAAAACAGCTGTTTTCTAGAGAATTGTGGTCAATGACAGCTTAGTAATTAGACCCCTATGTCTTTTCTTTCTATTGCTCCACTACTTGGAGAAGTAAGAATAAAATGAGATCAGCACCCTGGGATATAGGGGAGTCCTGCAACTGCATACATTGCAAGAATCTGTGTCCCCCCCTCCCTCAAAGCTCTGGGCCCATGGTAATTGCCCTGTTTGCAGTATTACATGGACGGCGTTTCTTATAGGTATATTATGTATGATTTTTTATTTTCATAGTTCATTTTATTTTTTTGTATCAATAGAGAAAAATGCAAAGGTATTTTGAATATCATTAAGGCTCATTTACGAACTGCACCATTACTTTATTTGTACAAGTGCATCCTAGGCTGCCGAAAGGGTGCATCTTCTATAAATCTATTGGTCTGCACAGTTAGTCTTCTTCCACCTATAACCTGGCTAAGATGGGTCCGTGAGCCCTGAATGAACGCCCCTGAATGTACCTATTTGATCTGTCTGCTTGCTACATTTCAAGGTGTATCCCCAGTTCCCTGTCCTAGGAACTGCCCTTATAAAGTCGGTCTCTACCTAGTTTTACAGGTCTGGGAATCCCCCTGAAGTGTTCATAATGGAAAGAATAAAAAATGTATCATCATGGTTCAACCTATAACATTCATTCTACCTTTTTTTTTTTTTCTAGTCATCTCCTAAAATACTGCACCGTTTTATTTGATGTGTTAAATTAACCATGACTGTAAGGGGACATCTGGTCCATAGGACACATTCCTCTCTTTTGTGTGTTTGATATTTTGACTAAATTGGCTTAGAAATGTTCTTGCAACTAAAGGTACATTTGTGTCCCATTGAAATTATAGGACCTTGTCTTAACCACATCAGAGGTGAGGGGAAAAATAAAGTCCTTTTGACAGGAAAAGAATGCTGTCAACATGGAATTCTCCCCTGAATGTGTCTTATCAAAGCCTTAATATTTTTTAAGTAATATCTGCATGCAAAATAAAATGTATTTTTGTTCATGTGGGTGAAAATTAGTACGCAGTAAGAAACAACCCCGATACCCCCACTCATCCCATTAGTTGATGGCTGCCTGTTGATGTAAGCATAACACCTAAGGGAGATTATAAGACACCTATCCTTTCAGGATATATATTTTGATTCACTTCATTATATCTTTTACATGTGTCTATGGGGAATTTTCCTATGTGTTTTTCTGACATTTAGTTTGCACCTTGTATGACAAATTACTGAGCGCCATTGTACAAACCATTGTATGTTCGATTAAAAATAAAATTAAGGCTATGTTGCTTTTGTATGTTAATATCCTTTACAGACTATTGTGCATTTAATCATTGAATGATTTCACAATAACTTTTGGGTATAGATGCATGAAAAGTTCAAACCAGTTTGAAATTATATCGAATTTCGCTGGTTCGATGGCCAATTGACAGTAAACTTTATGGTTGGCATTAAAACAAGGTTTGGATTTTTTTAACGTAATTTATTTATTTATTTTTTTTAAATTGAACCTTCAACACTACTGTGTTTGAGGTTCGCCATTAAAAGCTGCTAATATGTATCCACTTTATCTCAAATGAGTTGACGACCATTTGCATATGTGTGAACCTGCTCAGTCATGCAAAACGTGTCGAACATGTTTGATTTTTTTTAATTTAGTTCAGTTTTATTTAATCTTACAAGACAGTCTCTCTAACGCACACATTGTAGAGCCAGTTAGAGAATGGATATGCCACCAGTGCATGCATCTCTACTCTTGGGCATACATGCCAACTCTTTCGGAAAGTCCGGGAGACTCCCGAAATTCGGGTCAGTCTCCCGGTCTCCCGGGCAAGCTGGCATTTCTCCCGCATCCCAATCTCACAGAGAATCACATCATTTGACGCGATTCTCCGTGAATCACGCCATTTTGGAGGGCGGGAGGGGGCAGGACGAGGCCAATCGCGTCATTTTGTCCCCGCCCCCCGCGATTGGCCTCGTCCTGCCCTCCAGTCACGCCCCCTCTCCCGGAAACAAGTTTCCGGGAGTTGGTAAGTATGCTCTTGGGACATAAGGGAGAGAAGATTAGTAAGGAGACCAAATCGGTCTTCATCTCCTGATTGTCCTCAGTTTCAAAGTTGGCATGGATAGAACAGCCAGCGGATTAGATCATCAGAATGTTCACAGCAGCTGAGAGTATTTCAAGAGACAAGTGTGTTGGTCTTGTGGGAGGCAGTGACATGATAGCCAGTCAGCACTGGCAAATGTTTTTTCCGGGATATCTGGGATTGGGTAGACCAAATGTGAAATAAAAAAATGAAGGTACAATTTTACTTATAAAAGTTATGGGATCTCCACAGGCAGGTGACTTACGGGGGGCACTGCGTTTAGTGCCATCAAAAGCTAGTGCTGTACACACAGCCTAATGGATCACATCACTAAGCAATAGGAAGCTATAAGCTTGCTGCTTGTTATTAGTTGGCACAATCACCCATACTGCTTTATGGCCGATTAGTTTGTGTGGTTCACTGTTGTGCGTGGGCCCATCGCAAGTGTCGTTTGCTATGTCTATCTTCTGGCTCTGGTACATTAGCAAGCATGTACATTATGGCAATCCCCTGCCTCCTGTCATCAGAGTTCTTGGTAGGGAATGATACAGATGGCATTTAACTACGTAGTTCACAATATAAAATTGCTTTTAGCAGTGCTGAAAGTGTGTGTTGACTAATTGTAAATACTTTTATTAAAATACAAATTTAATTCCTAAAAGCAATGGGTGAATAAAACGAGTAAGTTGATGTTTTGTGTTTGCATCAACCCACTTCCCCAGGAGAATTATGTGTGCATAGGTATGTAGAGGGCACACTTTTATAGCTGTTGGAGAGATTAGGAAAATAAAATGGTGTCTGAGGACAGGGACAGAGCAAAGTACCGTATGTTTGGCAACTAGTGAGAAATACTTTGTAAGGAAACAAGCGAACAGGTAGGATAACAAAGAAAATTAGTGTGAGATGAGTGCTAAGAAAGTGCCATGTTAGCAGAAGTTGAAGATGGTGGATATGGGATCAAACATACTTGACTAGTGAGTATTGTTTGTACAAAAAGGAAAATCAAGGAAATTATCGGGATAAACTAAGGGGGCATGAGGAAATCGCAAAGGAAAAAAATAAAAGAGATGGAAATGATGAAAAGGCATTGTAATAATTGTTTCCAGAATACGTGTTAACACGCTATATTTGTCTTACGTCTAGGGAGGCATGTGTCTAAAAACACTGTAATATCAAGATAACATAATAAGGTTTCCCCTAGAACCTGTACCCATGCCAACTACAGTTTTCTTATGAGGAGCTTCAGCATGTTAATAATGGTACTTTTTTTCTTGGTCCAATCTTTGGCCCTTTAGCATACAATGTAACCCAGGTTTACCAGCTAATACCAGTCCTAAACTTAATTGTTTTCTTAAGAGCACAGACATCAGAGACAGCCTTTTCAAATGATTTATAAAAGGTTAAGCTCTCTATCTTGCTCAATCAAATATGCTTAGAGAGAAGGTGTATCAGAAAGTACACTGGAAAAGTAGGATTCTTACAATCTGCCTAGTTTAGCTCCACCCACCATAGAGTCACGGAGTTTAATGTGGTGAAGGTTTTCGTCAGAGACCCCCTCTTGGAGGTTTGGTCTTCGCTGCTCACACCAGGCAGGTTTTAGTTCTACGGATGCGTACCAGTTCAGATTGACAGGAGAAAAGGATGTTTGTTACCTGACGAGGATTCAAGGATAGGATACCAGAATCTGCAGAATAGGAATGTATACAGGATACCAGGATTAGCTGAGAAGCATATATCACTGAATACCAGGATCTACATGGAATACAGGAACCAAAACAATCCAGCACCTTAGCAGGTTACAGGACATGAATATCTGCCACCATATTGCCAGAACAGGTGCCTTAGTCACCAGGATGAGGGAGTGAAATGTAATCAGACAATAGAGGAGATGGGAAAATGATGCAAGATGGGAGTGCGTATACGCACTTCTGAAATCCAAGATGTCGGCCACCATCGGAGATCACCAGCACGGAGGAGGCCAGACCTGCTAACCAGATGCCGGTAAGTAAGTTGGAGGGCCCAATGCGTGACAGTGCCCCGTCTTAAATGTGGGCACTGACTTTCCTACAATGGGTTTGTTTGTTGAAGAAATTCCATGTTAAATTTACCAGAGTAGGAGCGTGAACATCAAAAGAGTCAACCTAAGCTCAGTCTCCAGGACCAAAGCCCTTCCAATCTACCAAATACTGAATCTTCCCTAGGGACCTGGAATTGATGATCTGTTTGAATCTGAATTTGTCCCATGCGGAGTGCTAATTAAAGATGGAGGAGAAGACATAGAACAAAAACGATTGAAAAGGAGTGACTTCGATAAAGAGATGTGGAAGGTGTTCGAGATGTGAATTAAAGGTGGTAACTTCAACTTAAATGCCACTGGGTTAATCACTCCAATCAATGTACTTGGGTGCAAATGTCATACAAGGAACCTTTAAATGTATGTTTCTAGTTGAAAACCAGGTGCTTTTTTTTTTTTTTTTTTTAGAACTGCAATAGCGTGTCGCTTCTTATCAAATTTTTTTTTAAAATGCAGGATTTCTTGAGGTTTTAACATTAGACCAGATGGTAGGATAATCCTTGCACAAAGAGTTTACTGCAGGAACTTCCGTAGAAGGTAAAGAAGAATACTTTGCAACTAATGGATAAAGTTGATAGACAGTGAAGAATAGAGTAGAAGAGGACTCAAGAAAAAGGTTATGTGCAAATACTGCCCGTAGAAGTAGGTCCCGTCCATTTATCTTGATTAAATGACGTGTAGATTCTAATGAAAGACTCCAAATCTTTTTTTTCTTTGTTTGGCTAATAAATTTGGCATGGGATTCCGAGGAAAAGTTGACACGGATATTAAGACATTTATTTAGTGATCTACAGAATGTTTAACTTAATTAAACTCCACAATCCAAAACGATATCCTGGGGACATTCGTGCAAACGAAAAATTTATTTGACAAAGATTTTAGCAAGTGTCGAGGCACAAGGTAAACCACTTAGTGGAATGAAATGGGCCATTTTAGAGAGATGATTCACAGGTACCCAAACCGTGTTAGACTTTTTACTAGGAGGCAGATCAGTGATGAAGTCCATGTTCTCGCAAGAATGGGCAAAGGAAGTAGAGGACCAAAGGATGCTTGACGAAGGATCTCCCTCACATTCAGACGAAGGGTAGGTCACCAGTAGTTCTTTGATAGGAACTCCAGA
Source organism: Mixophyes fleayi (assembly GCF_038048845.1). Lineage (NCBI taxonomy): Eukaryota > Metazoa > Chordata > Amphibia > Anura > Limnodynastidae > Mixophyes > Mixophyes fleayi. Next base: position 85,101,853 of record NC_134407.1, on the reverse strand, counting down.
GTTTTTTGAAAACCAGAATGGCCAGTGAAGCATGAAAAGTGCACCCATTGTAGAAGTCTCCTTTTGAAATTTGGGAGAAACCAAAGGTTTTGTCATGAGGAGGAGTCACAGGGAGATCCACAGAGGCAGGAATATGAGATCCAGTATAGGACGATATGCCGGATCGTCTAGATTCTGATAGTCTTCAAGTATTCGAGAGACAGTGTTTGCTTTCTTGTTTCTGTCCTCCTGGTGTAAAGGTAATATGAAGATCAAATCAAGAGAAAAACAGAGACCAGCGGCTTATCAAGGGTTCAAACATTGAGCAGATTGGAGTCACGCAGAATTTTATTATCAGTAAAGATTGTTGCAGGAAAGAGAGAACCTTGAAGAAGATATATCCATTCAGCACTTGCGAGTTTAACAACCAGAAGTTCCTTTTTCCCAATTGTATAATTTCTGTTGGCTGGTAGGAGTTTTCGAGGAAAAAAAAAATGCAAGGGTTATAAGATCTCTGGAAAAGAGTGACTCCTAAACAGACTCAGGAGACATCAATTTCCAAGAAGAAAGGCAAAGAAGTGTCTGGTTGATTGAGGACAGGAGCTGAACGTGTTGCCTTAGGGGAAAAAAAAGCTTCTGCCATGGCTGTGGTCCAATTGTTAACATCCGTACCTTTACAAGCAAGAGAAATTATGGGAGTGGCTAGATGTTAAGACTCTGCCTTTATCTTGTATGTGGCTGCAGTACCTCAATACCACCAGAGGTGCTGCTATTTTGCCCTTGAACATTACACCTCGCCTGCAGGAGTTAATCTCCATCCCTGATTAGTGCCTGCACCTGTTCCAATGCTTTATATACCTGTTTCAGTTAGTGTTCGTAGCAGTTCATCGTTTGTTCCTGGCTGCTGCTGTTTGTTTGTTATCCTTGTGAATTACCTGCTCCAGTTTGTTTCTTCAGTGTGACCTCTGCCTGTGACCTGACTATTTTTGATTGCTGCCTGCTAAAGTCTGAGACGAAACGTCTGTAGTACCCTGAGGTCCCTAAGAAGGCCAGTACTTGTTTTTGGGTTGAAGGCCGGGGCCAGTCTCGGATTGCCTCTACCTTAGCTGGTTCTGGCCTCCCCCCACATGATGACCCAGGTACTGCATCTCTGGCAACCCCATTTGACACTTGTCTGCTCTGATGTTCAGACCTGGCGACTGAATTTTCTCCAGCACATGCCTTACATGTTATATATGGTCCTCCCCAGGATTTACTGCAAATGGCAATGCCATCCAAGTAAGCTTGAGCAAAGCCTTTACACCCTTTCAGCAGATAATCAACCACACGCTGGAAGGTGGCTGGCACATTCTTCATCCCAAATGGCATGGACTTAAACTCGAACAGGCTAAATTGGGTGATGAATGCCGACCATTTCTGAGCCTCGGGGGTCAGCGGTATCTGTCATGTTATGAGCGTATTATCGCTATCCATTAACGATTGTCGAATCTCGATTTGTGTTTCCAATGCACAAAGATTTATTCTCAAAAAGTAGCAGTATATATATTTTAGCGAAATAATAGTAAGTACAGCCGTTACTATATCGCAGGCGCTCTGGATCCAGTGAACAGTCATTCAGTCCTGAAGTCTGTGGTCTAGGTGACTTGACTCAGGATGAGGAGCTGCTGCTTATATTCAAACAGAGATACAGTAAAACAATGCAAAGGTGTGGCTGGCTTCTATTGGTCCAGGCATCAAGAGGGTCCAGGAGGTTGCAGATCATAGGCTAGTTTAAGCTTAGGAATCCAAAGGAGGGGGTCATCTCTCCAGGGGATGAGCTCTGATCTTCCCGCCAAGATTTCTCATCATAATAGTCCATAGTTCCTTAACATTAATAACTTGCGTATGCACTCTGCGATCCCTTCGCAGAGTGAACCGGACAGTGGGAAATGCGAAGGGGATTAGTATGATACCACACATGACTTGATTCCTTCAACGTGTACCATATGTTTTACTGATATGCATTTAACTTACACTATTACACATAAATACTACTATATTTCGACATAAATGACTGTGTTGCAACTACCATTAATGTGTACTATTTTATAAGTGTGCGTGTTTGTGCGAATGTATGTAAAAGACTAAATACTGTTGTTACCACGTGTTGCAGCTGCGTACGCCCTTCCACGCCGTAGCGGGCCCTTTCACGCTGTAGTGTGCCGTACGCATCTTTTCAAACAAAGACAACCAAGTTTGCTTGATTTTAATTGAAATGACTTTATCCAATTTGCTGACGTCGACAGTCAGTACCCCTTGCTCAAGTTAGCAGTGGAAATATACTTTGCTTCAGCTGACACGTCAATTCGGGGCAGGGGGTAGGCATCAGACACAGTCACCTCGTTCAACCAGCAGTAGTCCTTCTTGGGAACCAATACAACAGAGGACACCCACGGACTATACGATGGCTGGAAATATTGTTTATTTAAAGCTTGCAACCTAACATAACCAACTAACACACAATGCGGCACCCAAAATTAAAATACCATTAAATATTATGGGAAATCTCCCGTAAAGTCCTGCATTAGTCCATAAAAAATAACAGAGCACAACATAAAATCAGAAGGGTGCCCACACCAAATAAACCAAAATAAAACAAATATAATACATTATTTAAAGCCACATCAAAAACTACCCAAAGAAACATTTCAAACCACCACCAAAAATCACAACAAACCATCAAAATATCCTTAAGCAAAGAAGAAATAAACTGAACGTTTAGATTTATGTAGTCATATATAAAAATACTGGTAATTGTTCACATTTAAAATCTAAGGGAGGTAAAAAGATAGGCAGCCACAGATGGGAAGACATACCGGACTTTGGCCCCCCTACGGAGGCCTCAGACCCTCTATACGATGGCTGAATTACCCCTAGTTCAAGCATTTCCTGTACCTCCTTGTATATAGTTTCCTTGGCCTCTGAGACCTGATAAGTGGGTTGCCTAACTGGCCTATGTTCACCTATGTCCACATGGTGTATCACCAAGGAAGTCCAACCAGGCTTTCTACTGAACTGAGTTGCAGAGCGCCACAGCACTGCCTCAAGCTGCACCCTCTTGTGGGCAATCAGTTGCTCATCCCAGCCCACTTCCTCTACACCAACTTCACCTCTGGCATCAGCGAGGAGGTCAGGTAGTGACTCACTTCCTGGTTCCTCAGTCGGTAAGCAGCTGCTACCGATTCAACACGCTCGTGGAATGCCTTCAACATATTCACATAGTAGGTCCGATACCGCCTACCGTCGCTATCGAATGACACCACGTAAGTGATGTCACTAAGGCGTTTTGAGACCATGTACGGTCCAGCCCAGGCAGCCTGGAGCTTGTTCTGGTGCATGGGCATCAAAACAAGGACCTTCTGCCCTACCTCTGGGACGCATGCCCTGATCGAACAAAGTCTTTTGCCTGCGCTTCTGCTAGGTTAACCTGTGCGACCCCCATGAGATTCTCTAACCGATATCTGAGCTTCAACACATACTCCACCACAGAGACATCGTGGGTGGGTAGCTCCCCTTCCCAATACTTTCGGAACAGGTCAAGAGGTTCACGGACTCTGCGCCCATATAGTAGTTCAAAGGGGGAGAAACTGGTAGACTCCTGCGGCACCTCCCGATAAGAAAACAAGGTGTGGCAGGTAATGTGCCCAGTCTCCTCCCCCCTCCGAAGTTACAAATGTCCATAGCATGTGCTTCAGAGTGCCATTGAACCGCTCGCACAGTCCGTTAGTCTGGCGATAGTAGGGGCAGTATGGAGTTGCCACACTCTCCACTTTGCCCAGAGACACTGGACCAGTTCAATCATGGACTGTGTCCCTTGATTGGTTAGGATCTCACTATGGAACCCTACTCTGCTAAATACTCCTAGCAGCGCGTCCACTACCTTTTCCACAGTTATGGAGCACAGAGCTACAGCCTCTGGATACCGGGTAGCGTAGTCCACCACTGTGAGGATGTATCTCTTCCCCGATCTACTGGGCACAGCCAGGGGACCTACTATGTCCACAGCCACTCGCTAAAAAGGTTCCCCAACTATTGGTAAGGACCTGAGAGGAGCACAAACACTGGGGTGCCCAAGAGGCTGACACACATCACATGACTTACAGTAGGCCCAGACATCATTCGACATTCCAGGCCAGAATAAGTTCTGTGTCAGGCGCTTCAGTGTTCGGCCCCTTCCCTGGTGTCCCGTCTTAAGGATTTCATGGGCAACTGACATTAGTTGCGCAAAAAACACTGTGTGGTACCACCAGTTGAACTTGTTCCCAGACTGGTCTATCCCCATCTACCTTCCTAGCTACATGGTACAACAACCCTTTACACCAGGTCACACTCCTCACCTCCATCACTGGAAGGCTGCTGCCAGCCTGGCGCTTCATGCCTTCCAGTGAGGGATCAGAGAGCTGAGCTGCCATGAACTCTTCCCTGCGGCCCTCACTATCATTTAAGTCAGGATACGCAACAGGAGGTCTATGTTGAGGTTACTAGGGTCAGTCAAATTGGGGTCAGACAAAGGGGAGTCACTGTGGTCTGCTATACTCACCGCTGGAGCTGGCATACTGCTAAGGACAGGAGCATCACCGTGCACTCCCACAAGATCAGGTTGGCAAGAGACAACATCCTCTGCATTGCTATGGGACGTAGTCTTTGCAGAGGCAAAGGGCTGGCTGTTTCCTGTGGTCTTTCCCTCTGGGCTGGGTTGTGCAGGTGAAGATCCTGAAGACTGTAATTTAGCAGCTTGGCTCCGGGTAATAGAGTTGGGAAATGTGGTCACAATTCCACCCCCAACATCGTTGGCCAAAGTCACGTCAGTTGGAAGGCCATCCATAACGGCAACATCTTGCAAATCTAGCCCATCTCCCCAGTCCAGATACACCATTGCTACAGGCACTTCCTTCTCCAGTCCATCTGCCATGGTGACCTTGGCAGTGCGACCCTGCAATACTGCAGCAGGATCAATAAGATGGGGGCTCATTACATTTATGGATGCCTCTGAGTCTCTCAGTCCTTCTACCTGCAGGGGTCCCACTTGGATCGGCTGCAGGTTCCTCCACAAGTTTTTGGAGGGTCTTTTGGACAAACAGGTGACTCTTTCCGCTGAGTCACCTTCAGACACGCCACACTCCACTGGGCTGGCAGGGATGGAAACAGTCTCTAAAGGCTCACCTTTGCCAGTTAAGCAAGTCTGCTTAACTGGCAAAGGTGAGCCAGTTAAGCCTAATCAGGACTCTGATTAGTGACACGAGTCCGGGCTGCTGGGGCTGTGGGACAGTCCATCCTTAAATGACCGGTTTTACCGCAGTTGTAGCACTTCTTCTCCAGCCTGGGCTCCGGTGGTCTCTGATAACTCCCAGGGACACGACTGGGCGGGGGCTTTGCGAATGGTACCCGAAGGGTTAAGTACTTGCTTTTGGGGGTGAGTAGAATAGGAGTGTCCCCATGATTGTACAGTCCTTTAGGGGTTGGCTGTTAACCTGGTGCTTCTGCCAATGTGGCCTGACAGCCACATACTGATCCGCCAACTGGGCCGTTTTTTCCAGGGTTGCTGGGGTATGGTCCAATACTCACTCCACCTCCGTTGCGCACCGGTGGTGAAACTGCTCTCTGCAAATAAAGTCCACTAATTCTTCCTAGGACTTCAGATCCATTAATCCATCTTATCGCCATCTGCAGCAACTGGTTGGCAAATTTCTCATGGCTGATATGGGTGCTTTTAACCAAGTCCCGAAACTTCTGCTGTTAGGTCCAAGGGGTAATAACATAACGCTTAAGGAGGGCCTGTCTTACCATGTCGTAGTTCGTACAGTCCTTTGGGGCCACTGAGCGATAAGCTTCCACTGCACGACTTTGTAGTGTGGGAACCAGATACTTTACCCACTTTTGTTTGGGCAAGTCATGGAGGCTACAAGACATTTCAAGCACCTGCAAATGTTCATCAATATCTCCAAAAGTGTCATCAAATTTGGTAAAGTGGAGAGAGCCCAATCTGAGCGCAGTAGATGACTGTTCACGGGCCGCTGCAGGAGGCGGTACCCACCGATTGCCCCACAACTTGATAATAAGCAACTGCTCTGCCTCAGTTGTTTTGTCTCCCAGAGAACCCAGCTGCTGCATTAGTACAGAAAAGTTACCCTCATCACGCGGTTGAACCAGCATTACTGGTTCACTCTGTGGGTGATGACTGTCGTTGGTAACAGGTGCTGTGTTCTGAGATGTTACTGCAGGTGCCGCTAGGTTTGGCGTTACCGTCTCCTCCTGGTCACTTCAGCTTCCTCATCTGCTGACCCCTACTGCACATTCTAGGCCTTCAGCGCCTTTTTAATTTTGCTCCTTGACGCTGTGTAAGGAATTTCTAACTTCTTTGCTTGGCACAGTATCTAGAGGTTCGCCTTGGACATTTTACTGTACTTGGACATACTGTGCGTTCTCCTGGCCGCAGTTATTCCTCTCCTGGGGTTATTCCACTGCTTGCCACCAGAAATCTGTGACAGGATAGTCCGCCTATGCCACCCTGTCTGTTGTTGCTGGGAACCGGCTAGGCTTACTTTGCCACATTTTCCTTTCGTTATCCGAAATGCGCCCTCTAACCGCAGTAGGAGGGGCTTACAAATGCTGCCACCACTGGACTCCTCCCCGCATCCAGTACTGGGTTTCTTCTGGGTAACTGACGCTGCTAGTGTACCCCATTACTGGTGTACCTGGGCTGGTACCCCTGACCTCTTCCTATGGATCAGGGTTGCCGTGGATGCATTCCCACTGGCCTATCACACTGGGTAGCGGGCAGAGCGGTGATACCGGAAAGCTGAGTCCAAACCTCAGAAACAGCTGGGAACGGTTTAGAGTGGGTCTAATCTGTAGGTCACAAGGATTGAGACGTTTCCAAGAAGGTCTTTGAAGCAATTGATGTTTATTTGCACACCCTGGTTAAAGGTACCAGGGAGCTGGTCCAATGAAGCAAGAAGAACAATTTTCATTACAAAACAGTGCCTTTTGTACAGTTTTTGGACCCAGCCTCACAGGGTAAGCCTGCCCCCTGAGGTCTGAGCTATTCTTAAAACAGGATTTACATGCAATACAAAGATAAGAATATTTACACTTATCTGTGATATCCTAAAACTTGCTGTGATTTCCTGCAACTTGTTTTAGATACAGAGAAATTCTAACAGCACGTCTAATTAAACCTTCTTGTTACTTCAGGTGCTGGACCCTCACACATCAAAAGGACTAATTAACATAAGATTAACATGGGTACTTTCTTCAGACAGTTGCAGAATACACATTCCCATAGGAAAGTTACAAAACCCCAAATAAGTCATTTCCCTACCAAAATACACAAAAAACTTCCTCAACAAAGGCTTATTGCATCAGGTATATACCTCAGAAAAAATGTATTTCCTTTGCCAAAGTTAAAACAAAAATAAATTTCTTCCCCTGGTCTCCGAAATAAAGATATTTCCAAAATACACACAAAATAAACAAAAAGTACATTTGCAATTATATAAATAAGTGCTCTGCGCTATTTCCTTTACATAAATTTATACCATAAATTATTTATAAGTGATCCAGTCATAGTGTTTATAACCGCCTCTTGGCAAAGGTTAAAAGGTTCCATGCAACTGGCATCAGACAGTTTTATTCAGTAAGAAAACAAAATAAAACTCCAAAGTAGACACCTTGCCATCCGGCTTTAACTAAACATAAGTCACTCCTAACTAAAAACTAAGACAAAATAAGAGGTTTTAGCACAGTAACTTGCAGGCAGATATCAGGATTTCTCTTTCAGAGACTCTGCAACTCCTATCCCCAGGCAGCGAGAAACTGACTGAGCTGCAGCCTTTTACCAGCACCACTCAGATGCAACTCCTGATTACCAGCAGGATCACTGGTAACCTGAAAAACCCAGTTAACAGGCCTAGTAGATGGAGCCTGCCCTCTCTCTCCATCCATAAACCCCAGTACCCTTTTTCGACGGTTTTCAAACACCAATCCAGTGTCTTTGTCACAATATATATATTTATATCTGTATTTGTATTTATAAGGGATATGGATATTGGCCACATCCATAAATCTTTAAGTTTCAGAAGATAATTCAAAATGTCCTTAATATAAACATCTCTGAAAGTATAAAATTCTACTTGATTTGTTCCACTAAGCATGCTGCCTTTCTTACTGTAGAGGTTTCCCCAATATTACAACTTCACATCTGGCGTATCTGCCTGATTGTTCTATCACTCATGGGTTCTTTCTTTCATGTTTGTAAGAAATGCCCAGGCTTTAGGAATGCTCTTAACAGTTTAGTACATTTTTATGATTTCTTTAGGATTTATGCATACAGGACGAAAAACCTCACTCTTACTTATTATGATGGAACCTAGAATTAATATATTATGTTCAATTAAAAGTTAGGTGGCTTTTTTTTACGGAATAGAGATAAAATATTTTTTAAAAATTGGGGTAGAATAAACAAGTTTCTGATAAAAACGGTAGATATCTAATCCTGGTGGGGAAAATCGGACGTCAGTCTTACACTTGTCTATTTATGCGCCTAACTCCCGACAACTTCCGTTCCTCAGGAAGCTCTGTCAGGCTGTCTACAAAGTTAAACGGGGAATGGTGTTATGTATGGGAGATTATAATGTTGCCCCGGATTTAAAGTTGGATCGTTCCTCAAGTCCCTCCAAGCAATCTAAGTCTTCTCTTAACGCTGCTTCTTTAGCTTTTTCCCAAATATTAGCGGAATATGACTTCTACGATGTTTGGCATGTATTGCACCTGGGGGAAAAGGACTATACGTTCTTCTCCCATGTCCATAACTCATATTCAAGAATCGATTTGGTATTAACTGACAAATGGTCCCTCCAGCGTATAAAGAAAGTCGAGATATTACCTATCACCTGGTGGGACCATGCTCCTCTGGTTTGGCATCTGGAGACCATTTCTAGAGACCGGCCTTTGAGGCCCTGGAGACTAGCAGAGCATATATTAACCAGTACTGAAGGTAATCAAGTTATGAGGGTAGCTCTGGATTCTTATTTGGAGACCAACAAACCTGAGGACACCTCAGTATATGTCCATTGGTGTGCCCTTAAGGCAGTAATGAGAGGGGCGGCAATTCAGGCAGCAGCAATAATTAGGAAAACACAGTCCGAAGTGCTCTCCTCGTATGAGTCACAGCTGGCATCGTTAGAGACTCTTCATAAACGTACCCCTCAGAATACTAAAGTTAAAGCTGACCTAGTAACTCTCCGTAGGAAAATTAGCGAAATCTCTGTTACAAATTAACAACGCAATAGCTAAGCGCAACCAGAAATTTTACACTTTAGGTAACAGAGCTAGTAAGCTGCTTGCTCGTAAACTAAGTGGGAAGAATGCTATTAACAGAATTAAATCTATATGCAGTGCACATGGTACCCATATATCTAATCCTCTTTCTATAGCAAACAGATTCGCTTCTTATTATGAAAGTTTATACAATCTAAAGTCAGATACAACTTTGACCCAACCCTCCCCAGAGGCTATTAATGATTTTCTTGCCTCTATTTCGCTTCCTGTTTTGCCTCCCGAAGATGCCGAGGCTTTATGTTCGGACTGGACAGAGGACGAAGTCCACGCCGCTATAAAATCCATAAAGCATGGGAAGGCCCCAGGCCCTGATGGGTTCACGCAAGATTTCTATTCCTCTTTCCGGTCTGAACTGTCCCCGGTGCTCACTAATCTATTTAATTTGGCCACTAAAGACACGTTCTTACCAGCGGAAATGTTCGAGGCACAGATAATCACTATTCCAAAACCAGGGAAAGACCCCACACAATGTCCTAATTACCGGCCCATAGCGCTCCTTAACTTAGATCTAAAAAATTTTGCCAAGCTGATTGCTAACCGCTTAAACCCTATTCTCCCACAATTAATCCACATGGATCAGGTAGGTTTCATTCCAGGTAGACAGGCTCCAGACAATACGAGGAGAGTTCTGAACATTATAGAGACACACTCAGCTGGCTCTGTGCCCCTCTTGTTGCTTTCCTTGGATGCTGAAAAAGCATTCGATAGAATCCACTGGAAGTATATGATGGCGGTTCTTAATAAATTTGGTTTTGGGGGTTTCTTTCTGCAAGCCATAGCTACCTTATATACTTCTCCTTCTGCTAGAGTCTTTAGTAATGGGTTCCTCTCCTCTGCCTTTCAGATTAGCAATGGTACCAGACAAGGCTGTCCATTATCCCCCCTGATTTTTGTCCTTGCCATGGAACCCCTGGCGGCTAAAGTTAGAATGGATCAAAATGTGGTGGGGACGGTCATTGGTTCTCAACAGCATAAAATTTGTTTGTTTGCTGACGATGTCTTTTTGTTTGTTTCAAACCCTGAGTCTTCCCTACCCGCCCTATCCCGCATTTTAGAAGAGTACTCAGCGGTATCTTATTATAAACTTAATACTACCAAATCGGAAGCTTTGGAGGTGGCCCTCACACAAGATACCTTGAAACTCCTTAAGTCTACATATACATTTCATTGGTGTTCCCTCTCCATAACTTACTTAGGCATATGTATACCGTCTGACCATAACCTGACTATCCAACTTAATTACCAACCACTGTTAGGCTTGTTTAATAAACTCACAAAATCCTGGATTAACTTTGAGGTGTCCTGGGTGGGGAGAGTAGCAGCCGTAAAGATGATGCTCCTTCCAAAGATACTATACCTATTCCGTTGTATTCCTTATCTGGTGCCTATGTTTTGCTTAAAAAATTCTATTCAATTGCATTTAAATTTATCTGGAGCAATAGACGCCCCAAACTATCAAGAGATAAGATGTTTAGAGCTAAAGTAAAAGGTGGATTAGCTGCCCCTAAACTAGAAACATATCAGTTTGCGGCTATCCTAGATCAGCTTAGGGATTGGCATGCCCCTCCTCAACTAAGGAAGCCTTGGGTTGACATTGAGCAACATAGTTTCTTCCCATTCCCATTACTAGACCTGCTATGGTTAGACAAGCCAAGTAGACCGAGCACTTCACAAGCTCTGAGAAGTGTTAGAGACTCTCTCTCTGTCTGGGACAAGATGTTGATTCTCCTGCCAGATTTTCATCTCCTCTCCTCTAGCCTTTCTACAATTGCACTGTCCCAACTGATTCCAGATCTGCGACTTGGCTTTTGGGACAGGCAGGGGGCTAGCCGGGTGCGGGACCTCATGGAGGGAGGTTCACTTCTCTCTTTTTCCCAAATTAAAGAGAGATATGATGTCCCAGTCCGTGACTTTTACAAGTACCTCCAAATTAGACATTGGGTGCATTCTCATCCCTCATTCCCTCCGGTCTTAAAACCGGCTCCCCCTGGTATTATGTCGTCTCTCTCTCCCACTTCTCACGCGGGAGGCATCTCGGTTTGGTACCGACTCTTAATGGTTCCTGTGGACAGCAGAGATCTCTCGGTGCAGGGGATTTGGGAGAAAGAACTAAATTTAGATATTTCACCAGAGGTCTGGTCGAAAATCAATCAGAATATATACAAAATGTCAAAGTTTATTAACCATTCAGAAATGCTTATTAAAATGATTCACAGGGTGTATCTCACGCCAGACAAACTGCATAAAATCTGGCCGTCAGAAACTAAGTACTGTTGGAGAAATTGTGGGGAAGTTGGTACGCTTATACACGTTTTTTGGAACTGCCCTAAGCTACAACATCTTTGGGTTGAAATTTTCCAGCTAATCACCCAGGTCACTAAGGATGATTTATCCCCATGTCCGGCTATGGCACTTTTACACCTATATCCCCCTCATCTTCAGCGTCATAATCACTATGTGGCTGGGCACATACTCATATCAGCCGCAATAGCTCAAAGCTGGAAATCCCCCTTGGTTCCATCTCTTACCAAAATCATCAGCAAAGTACAACACAGCTATGAGATGGAAACTATAGGCTTTAACTTTTCCTGAAGAGCTTGCTCACCCCTGGTTAAATGGTTCACATGGTACGAATTCTTTTCAAAGTATAGACCTGTGTCTGCCACCTAAATCTCCCATGATGTATACCCCTCTGGAGGGTAGATGTCCCGCTCTCAAAATGTGCCTTTACGGTTGATTGGGGTCAATACGGCCAGTCTCCGACTCCTGCCCCCCTGTCTGTCTCCCTCCTCCTCCCCATTGAAGTCTTTGTCTTATGTGTACTTGAATGTTTCCTGTGTTATTGTTTTTTGTTACTTTTTTGATGGTTTATGGGCAGTTCTGACTGATTTATTGGATCTACATTATGCACTGTATTCTGTGGTAACTGCTATGTGTGTTAGATGTTCTTTTACTAAAAACTTAATAAAAACCTTTTGATAAAAAAAAAAATAAAAAAAAAATTGGGGTAGTAAGTTGTATTATGTTGCCAGACCTCAGTTTTGCATATTTTTTTTTTTTGTGTTACTTTGCATCTGTTAATGGATTTATGTTTGTCTTTTGGCTTGATCCTTTCATGTTTATATTATTTTATTATTTGTTTGTACAGTAACTGAACAATGAGATACTATGAAATATTTAAGTCTAGGGTAGCCATAAGATCGAAGATGTATCAAAAGACCTCAGAGAGCAAAGAGAAAATCATCTTGAGTGTATTATCTAACTAGGGTAGAAGTATTTTTTGTCTTTGTTTTATATATTGTTACAATATAACATGTTGGCTTGGCTAAATTGTCCATTCAGATTGAACGGTTTGCCACAGCATTATCAGTTTATATAGCTATAAAAATATTTTTAATGTCCAAGTTAAAAAGGATAAAATAGATGCCAAATGTTGCTTTAAATCTCCTTAAGTCTATTGTATAGATACATTACAGTTTTAATAATGTTAATGCATTGCAGATACAGATACAACATTGCTAGGAGAGCTATTTTGTAAAGACCATCTGCTGGAAGAGGACAGCTTTATGACAAATTTTATAGCTTCCTGGTAAAACTCAGCATCAGTACATATTATATAAGCCCTTAACATTTCCAACAGTGGTTATTTAGGTTAAATACTTAGTTGAATTAAAGCATGGGCTTGAAGGGGTTTCCACAAACCATCATCGTAATGAATCCACTTCTCCAAATACAATGTGCAGCTGGTTTCTCATCCCGAGAACTGTAATTCAGCAATAGATAGATAGATGATCACAGGTTGCTTTGTTCTCATATAAACTAATTACACTAAAGTTACTATTTCTCCCCTTGTTTTTTTTTTTTTATAGTCATGGGATGATTTCTTCCGTAATTCTGATGCTGGGTCCACTCCCGGTGAAGCACATCAACTACCTAACATATATGATAGCCAAAATAAAGCATCATTGATTCGAAGTAAAGGTCTTGCTATGGTGCCAGCCAAAGCAGAGAAGCTAGTGGAGGACCATCTGGCTGTGCAGTCGTTAATCCGGGCATACCAGGTATGTTCTAATACTATATACAAGTCTACAGGTGCTGTAATAAATGGGTCAACTTATTCTGTTACATGACTTTAGCTGTGTTTCAGTTTCTAGATCCATATTGGACAAATCCAAATATGATAAAGCTATTTTTATGCTCATTGGCAGCCAGTGTTTACTGTTTATTATGTAAATGTAGCCTTTTTTATTAATGTTTATACAATATTGCATAGGGTTCTATTTACTTGCTAAATTAGTGAGCAAGATGCCTGATATACCAGAGTTCCTCACTGGGGCTGCCTCTGTCATTTTGGAACGCTAAAATAAAAATATATGATATAAAATTATTCTGGAGATATTCCAAATATAAATATATATATATATGTATATGTATATGTATATGTATATATATGTATATGTATATATATGTATATGTGTATATATATATATATATATATATATATATGTGTATATATATATATGTGTATATATATATATATATATATATATATATATATATATATATATATATATATATATATATATATATATATGTATGTATATATATATATATATGTATATGTGTGTTCATGTTCTCAAACCTTGACAGAACTTCAGGGGGTAAATCTATCAAGCTTTGATTTTCCAGCGGGTTTGAAATGTGGAGATGTTGCCTATAGGAACCAATCAGATTCTTGCAATTATTTTGTAGAATGTACTAAATAAATAAGTGGGCAACATCTCCACTTTTCAAATCGGCTAAAAACTCAGTTTGATACATTTACCCCCCAGATATTTGACATTGTATTTTGCAGTTCCGTTATCTGACGGTTTTTGCAAATGGAGTCTTTGAGGCCATCTGCTATATCCTTCAATAGAATTGAGATATAAACATATACTCCATGGTCGAAGTAAGCTGATATACATTGATATGCCATACTGCAAGTTGTCCTACAGCCTTCATTGTAAAATTAACAAATTCCATTACTTCTTCAATACCACCACTTCTAAATTTCCAATTTAACCATTGTGTGTATTGTGTGTGTGTGTGTCTGTGTGTTTTATATATGTGTGTATATCTCTGAATTTGTATTATGCATCTGCTGTAAAACTGCAATACTTTCTGCTCCAAAAAGAGACACACACATCACTACCATGATTTATATATGATTTTCTAATATAAAAACAAAATGCTGACATTTACCATTAGTTAATGTGATTGCTAGGAAAGCTCTTTTTTTTTTTGTATGTAAATACCATCTGCTGTGGACAGGCGCTATAAGTACCTTCGATCTAATGAATGCGTCAACTTTTTGTATCTTTATTTTAAACCCATTTCAAATGATTTGAATAATTAATTTGATCAGAAATACCAGATTCATGTTTAACCTACAAAAAAAAAATTAAAGTATTTTAGAGCTCTCTAAATGTCCAAGAAAGATAGACTATTATGCTTCTTCTAGTCAGTGGCTGGCTTGAAAATCTTAGCCTGGGGGGGGGGGGGGGGGCAAGACTCAACTGAGCAGCCTATTTTAAATGAAAAAAATTCCAGATAACCCATTATGGGCCCGACTCCCCTTCCCCAAGCCCAGCCAATACATGTATCTAGTGTAGTGAGTCTAATACAAGCTAATATTATTGTTTGCCGTGGGTTACACCATTAATCGACTACCACTATTTTATTAAATAAATCTATATTCGTTGCAAGTTCATATTTCAGGGCCCCCTTTTAAAATAATCATGTCATACAGTCTAATCAGACGACGTTAACATTTTGAATTGTGACCTAAATTAAGCAATGGAACCTGTGTTTGGTGACCCATGCTGATATAATATACTTTTTTTTTTTTTAAAAAAAAGTAATAAATTAAATCATAACCATATTGTTGAAATATAAATAACAAGTAAATTGTATGCTTTAGGCAAACAAGTGTAACTGATGGCCCTTGAACCCTTTTATATAATCGCACCAATGAGGGCATGTGGCATGCAATACAGAGAGCATCTTCGTTATTGCTATACAGTGCTGAGAGCATTCTACGGACTTATATACAATGCAGGGAGCAATCTAATGACTGCCATACAATATAGAGAGCATCCCAGTGACTGCCATATAATGCAGAGACCAGTTCAGTCACAAAAATTTGACAGCACTTTAGATGCTGGAGACAAACCGACAATATGAATCAAACAATATAAAATACTCACTGTGAAGTATAAGATAATAATAAAATGTATAACAAATATAAACCGTATAAAAGAACATTAATTGATCCAATAACACTGCAGTGTCACTAAAATTATTTAAAAAGCATATAGCACAGAGTTACATATAAGCAGGCAAATGCTATTAAATTTTCAGACAACGTAGATGCCCATAATAAAATCTAATTGTGGATATTCTCTGGGACCGGATGGACTTGCCTTGTCAGCTGGTTTGTGGGGGTAAGAAGGAGAAGGGATGTTACACAATTTATCTGGATTTCTTTCTCACTATCAGTAACTGGCTGTTGCTGACTATTTCTCTTGGTGTCACCTGCCACCAGACACGCGCCGAGTTGCGAATTGCCAACTGTGCAATAGTTGTAGGAGGATTCAGCTTCAATATACTTGCACATTGTAGAATGCCCGATGATCCGGTCCACTGGTAAATGTAGTCTCTATGGAAATTCCAATCAGAGATAATTATACTCTACAGTATGTTGTGTTTGTCTTGAAAAAGTCTGCTTCAGCGTTTAAATCCTTCACGTGTTTCGTTGCTACGTTCAACATCCTCAGAAGATGGAATATCAGAACTCCTCCAGAATTATGTCAGGTTCTGAGAACAGAATCCAGCACACAAATCGGGAGAAGTAATACTGTGTACTAAATTGGTCAAAAGTAAAACCGGATGCTTTCAGGGACTATTGCTTACGAACTGGAACTTTACCTGCAAATTAGAAATGGTATCTATGCCCAGTGTATTGCCAAACTAATGTGACATGTGCATTCACAATGACAATTGTGTATATCATTTTATTCTGAGAGCAAAACACAGTATTATGGTGAATTAACTGAATCTACTGAAAATTAATGTGTTAACGCCGAGTATTAGTTGTTTAATGTTATTGTGTGTAACACAGCAGTGGGTATCTTGAGAACCAAAGTCAGCTCTGCTCCAGGATCTTGATTTCAATTGAACTGCATGAATCAATCATTACCCAGAATCCCAAGTTCCAGCAATGAATTATTAAATGAGTTACTGTGGGTTTGTATAATGGTGATTGAAGCATGTGAATGTCCTCATATATGTATTGAATCATTTCAACTACCCTCTGCAGAGAGATGGTGTCTTTTATTTCACTAAAATATTTGTTTTATTGGGTTTGATGATAGCACACCATCCTTGATCCTCCTCCTCCTCCTCCTCCCTCCTACCCTGTCCCCCATAAAGTCCTCCCTCATTCTCCTTCTTTTTCCGAATCAGTGCAGCTGGTGTGGTACACGCATTCTAGCACTCAATAACGAAGTGTGCTTCAATCAGGACTCGGCACACACTATAATGACACTAAATCTTGGGAGAGTTTACTGAACCCCAATTGGACCAGCTCAGCACACGTAATTACTGAGTGCCCGGAGAAGAGCAGACAGTGCATGTACGGGCTGCAATCAAACAGTTGCACGGAGCAGGGGGTAAGGGATGGAGCAGTGGGGCCCATCGGTGGTTACCCCAGTGTACCAGTTTGACCATTGGTCTCTGATTAGTAGATGAGCAACATAGGATAAGTATAGCACATCATAGGTCAGCCTAGCCTATAATGGGCTGTGAAATATAGCACCTTACAGAGTTACAAAAAAGCTGCAGGTCTACAGAAACATATAATTTATTTCCATGCCAGCTCGGAGTCTAGCGATAGAGGGTGGTACAGTTGTTGTATAACCCTCTATCAGTGCCATATATTGACAAAATGTACGATAAAAATGTTCTTTTTTGTGCTTTATATTAATATTCATTGAAGATAAGTATTTAAACAAAGGTTCACAAGGACAGATATTGTACATGACATGCTTCTATAGTCTCAACAGCAGTTTCCTTGGAATTTATTTAAAAATACTGACAACTGTGACATTGGTATGTTGAACTTATCAAAGAAAGAAATGGTTTACCAACTTTAGAAAATATAAATGTTCTATGTATTACTTTAAAGTTATGTACAGATAAGTTAGTAACTTGAGAATGGCCAGTAATGAGCTATAGTAAAAAGTGGCTTGAGCAAGCCGTCTTGTCCTTACTTGCAGGTTAGTGGGCACCATGATGCAAGTTTGGACCCATTAGGAATTAATGAAGTATTTTTTGATGATTCCATGGATGAAGATGCAGTGGGACACACAAACATTGGTAAGCGGTTATTTTGACATCTTGGATGATCTGTTCTTGTGATTTTTCTTTTTCTTTGGCTTACCTCTTCAAATCGGACAGATACGTGGACATCACGTGGCTCAGCTGGACCCACTTGGAATCTTGGATGCAGATTTGGATTCTTTTGTTCCATCTGATCTTATCACCACTATTGATAAACTGGGTGAGAACTTAAGGCTCTAAACTGCCTGCACCTGTTGGAAGGTAGTGGATGCTTGCTGGCTTTATGTCTCTCATTGTGGCATATCTTTTTTACCTTTTATTGTGCTTTCATGTAACGCGATGATAGCTGAGATTGCACACCCTTGCCATGCTTTTGTATTTAACATTGCCTTTATAAATTGTTGATGTTTAAAGATGTAGCCATAGTTATCCCAAATCTCTCTAATATCTCGCATATAAGACCACTTCCTACATTGGTTTATGAATTTTTACCAAGTACCTCTTATATCTATCAATTGCATACAGTTTATATCTATACATGAGATAAATCTGGCTAAGGATAAACTGAATTCCTTTTTAACTGCATCTGTAGGTCATACAGTAACAAGATCTCTAGGTTCACCGTATTGTCCTTTTGTCGTTAGATTTGTCCTAGTGGAAATGCAGCATACTTTCCATTCCTTCCTGAACTGGAGCCAGTTGCCAGCAATGTTTTCATCAAAAATGAGAAGGTTAATGCTGCTGAGAACTTGTGCCATGTCTGCCAACTTCTGACATAGATGTAGATGTCGGTGCAGAAAGACTGGAGTGACCTGATTTATTAAGGAAAGTAAAGCAAAAAATTAGTAACTTTGAACCTTGGCAAAACCATGTTACCATTAGAGATGCTCAGGTTTGGTTTCCCGAGAACCAAACACATCCGAACTTAGCAGATCCGAGTAGAACTTTCGCGCGCCCTCGGACTTGAAAACAAGGCAAAGCATCGTCATTACGTTGTCCGATCTTGCGAGTTTTGGATTCTATAAGTACCGCCCTCCACGGCGATCCAGCGTTATTTCACAGAGGGACACAGAAGGGGTAGCATGGTACTTGGCAGTCTCTAGTGCAGTTGGGCAGTGTCATAGCTAGAAAAGAAAGAGGAGGGGTAGCAGTGTTCTTAAAAGTCTCCAGTAACATTCAGGAGAGCTACATTGCTAATTGTCATTGCTGAAATCTAAATAATAGGACTGGCAGTCTGGGTCTAAATCTGCAGTCACATTGTACTGTGTTATATAGGTAACACACAAAGAGAAGAGATCCATTGCTAATTGGCATTGCTTAAATAGAAATAATAGGGCTGGCAGTGTTGTTGTTAATCTGCAGTCACGTTGTGCTGTGTTATCAAAATGGATTCACAGCAGTACACAGAAGACCAGGAGCACCAAGAAGCTGCTGGCACCAGTCATGATGATAGTAATCCCACTACGTCATCTGCTAAAGTGTATAGTGTTTTTAAGTCAGAGAAAGAGTGAAAAAAACACCTTTTACCTTGGTCAAGAAAAAAAGACCTGTAATGCAGACAAAGTTATCTGCAGAAAAAAATTAAATTGCCAACATACCATTCTACACATGCAGTGGCAAGGAAAGAATAAGGCCTTTACCTTTCTCTATGAGTGCTAGTTATGCAACTGTCGCTGAGGCATCTTCTTGTAAGGTCAGTCATGACCAAGCAAGACCTTGTCAATCGGACTCCAAATTTGGTGTCCAAATACTTTTACGTGTAAAAGCCGAGCTGGAAGAAAACATTAAGGCATTAGAGGAAAATGTATGTTCAGATTCAGAAATGACACACATCCCTGAGGAGAGTCTATCCACGACTGCTATGTGTAAGCCTGACCTCTCTGATAGTGTACCCATAAAGTAGGCCCCTTTCAGCATTTCTGCCGATGTGTGCATGAACAGCCCAAGTGTAGCCAGTGATACACAAATTGAGGATGCCAATTTGGAATTGCAACAGGATGAGGGGGATATTTGTGTAGCTGATGGGGGTGCTAATGAGATTTTTGATGAGGAGGATGTTTGTGTAAGTCCTGCACCAGTGGAAGCAGTTCTTGCACGTGAAGAAGGCCATTGTCATGCCTGGGCATAAGACCAAAAAATCCACCTATTATGTGTGGAATTATTTTTACCCAAATCCTGACAACAGTTGTCTAGCCATTTGTAGTGTTTGTAAAGCCACAGTCAGTAGAGGTAGGGACCTAAACCATCTAGGAACCTCATCCACCTTACGTCATTTTAAGCAAGTTCATGGCAAGCTGTTGGGAAAATTGGAAACTTATGCTAATAAATTAGCAACAAGCAGTTCAGCATCAGCTAGGCCCCCCGACACCTGCAATCTACACCCACAACACGTACTCCTCAATATCCTCAGTAGAAAAAAGACCTTCAGTACTGCTAAATTTTGTAATCTATTATTGCCATTATCAAACATATGGACAAGTCTATAAGTTCCTTGTCTGTATCACAGCATCTGTTAACTGTTTGCCCTTTATTTCAGACTTGTCAAACAATTTCACCAAAGAAACCAGAATGTTTCCACAAATTCTGTTATTTTCTTTTTATTTTCAAACGTAATTAATTGGCTCATTAAGCCCCGCCCCGCTATTAAATGCCGTGAATGTTGGCATTTTATAGTGGGGGCAGAGCTATGGTGACGTTACCACGCCCCCATCTATCCCTGTCACATGACCTGTCCTCTAGGATCTCCCGGAGGACAGAGTCACAAAGCTGGCAAATATGAAGTGCTCCGTATGTCCTATAAATGTTTACCATATGTGGTTATGTCTATTCATGTTTAGTGAGTCCCCTTTATTTAAATAATTTTTTGCCAACTACCCCGTATGTCTATAGATGTTTACCAATGATCTCTGTGTGTCTACAATGAATTATTAGTTACCCCCATATGGGAGCATTTCCTATTTGTTTTTGTGTGTATGTTTTACTTACCCCTTTGTGTGTGTATTTTATTCTTTCCCACTTACCCCTTTGAATATTGTGGGCCTCATTTAAATTGGGACATTTTTTTTATTTTTTTTATTTCATGAAATACGCATTTCCGTACAATACATGATCATGAAAAGCATGTACGTCTACACCCATATGCAGATTCTGTTCGATTTTAGCGCCTTACGCTTAGAGACGTCGAATGGGGGAGGGGAATTCAAACCTAGGCAGAGCTGAATTAAGGTTTTTGAACAGGGGTACCCTGAGGTCTAAAATTAAGAGCATAGTGTCATAATTCCCAAGAGAGTATATAAATAAAATAGTCATACCTTTGCAGACTTCTGTTGCTTAAGCTTTATGCAGGTGGTAAGACAGTGACAAATCGCGCCTGCTCTGGTACTTTCAGTGGCCAGCCAGGCAGCGTGCTGTAGGTCACTAAGTCTGTGACTGACAAGCTATGGAGGTGCATGGTGTGCATACGACGCTCAAATTGAATCCGTCCAGTGTGACTGTGTGAGACAGGAAAATTGAGCTGTGTTAGATGCTGACAGGATAGGTTGACACCTGTTGATGAGAATAGTAGAACCTGGTCCGAGGGAACCCATGGTTAAGGGGGGGACTGGGGCACTTGTCCCTCTTTAATCATGGTGTGTTCTCCTAAATGCGAGTCACACCTGAACACAGACACACAAGTGCCTGTCAGGAGGCATATCTCTTGCAGGCGCTGAAGAGCTGGTGCAAAGAGCACACTGAAGATGATGATCAGCAGCATTAACTAGACTTTTCCTATAAGCTGGCTGCTGATTGCCTTCTCCAGCTGATTATGCTTATTTGTGACTATATTTTGTGTACACTTTTCTTCGCTTTAGGCTTTACAATCATTGTGTCAAAGAGGCAGAAGATTCTGATAACACTCATGTGACTGGTGTGGGTGTGTTTATAATTAATGACCATTTTATTGCTAAAGTGTAGTCTGTGCTTTTTAGCGCTAATACTGTAAGCACACCCTATATTTTTTTCTAAATGCTATACTTAAGAAATGTTGGATGCCACAAGGGGAACAACAACAATCCTACAGTGCAGAAGAAATATGTGCACAACTGACTGGTAGATTGTAGTGTGTGTGTGTGTGTGTTAGGTCTTTAGCATGTCCCTTAAAATAATCCTGAACCTATGAAAAGCAGTACTGTAAGAAACAATATCCAAACCGTACACACTGATGACGTAGCAGTACCCTACTCACACGCATCATCCTCTATGGAAGCTTTAAACAAGGGACAATAATGTATCAACTCTCCTTGCTTTTTTGAGCTATCTTCAGTGAGAAATTCAGCATACTCTCTGCTTTGAATCTTCACAGAACTGAGGTTAATGTGAGCTAGTTTAATTAAGTCTTATGTCAACATGGTGCATATGCATCTGTTGCAAACCGGAATTCATCTTGAGATGCTGCCCACTCTGAATACACGCGTAATTGTGGCATTTTTTCCGTCCAATTCTACATACCGTCCTGTGTGAGCTAGCCCTGGTTGTAAAAGTGCTTAATGATTTGGTTTGTCTGGCCTCAGTTTAGTGATGGACATTCTTAGGTTTATCTTGGTGGTTTACTGTATTTGGGCTTACCCAAGTAGCTCAAAGTTCCTGATCAGTTTTTTGGGGATTTGTCTTTATTCAGAATGTTTCAAAATACTCTGCCTGCCTTCTATTATTCTCAGGGCTATGAACTGTCTCATTCAGAGAAGTCTGTGAGTGATTGATGGCTGTGTTTTTGAGTGTAAGGTATTGCATCTGTCATAAAGAGGTGGATGATCTGCAGCGGATGAATGGTATTGCACATAATAAACCTCTGGATTAATGAACTCCAGCTGCTTACAACGCTCCAAGGAGCTTTGTTGTTTTTCATTTTACCCACTATTTTTTTTTTTTAAATAAATAAGTTTAAACATAGTTGTACTGGTTAGATTGGTAAGCCATTGTACATATCTAGAACATCATATTTATTTTCTCATTTCTAGTGAACAAAGTCAAGCAATTTTATCTTTTAAATTAAACATGACTTATTTACTTTTCACTGTAGAAATGTGTTTTTTTTAAAGTATTCACTTTGCATCACTGGCCTTGTAAGTCTTATTGCAACACAAAAGATTAATTATTGATTAAAATACACAGTTAATACACAGCTAAACCCCAAGTTGCCGTTCAACTCTGGTTTGTATTTTACCAGGGATGCTTCATGCCACAAAAAAGACAGTTGAATATTTACATAATATATAAATATAATATATATGCATTTTGCTTTTCTCTTTCTCCAGAACCCATCAGCTTGTTGAGTCATCTTTGCAGAATTTTTATTTTACATTTTTCTCCTAATGGAATACATGCCGTGTCATCTCTGCTTATTATCTTCATTATTTTAAATACAGAAGCTGTGAGCTAAGTCGTCCAAGTATTGATCGTTTTCTGCTGGGTTCTAAGAGGACAGTAATTCATAGTGTATTTAAACTGTCAAACTCAGTCAGTTTCCATTAGACGTTGACCTTACATGTTTCCTTTTTTCCACTCCCCTTACTTGATTTATAAAGCTGGAAATCTGTGCCTTTACTTTTGAAATTTCTTCTGCCCCCTGCCCACTTGTGCAGAACTTTGTGTTGAATTAAATATTAATATTCCAGACATGTACTGTACATATATATGCAACATGTCAACCAGCTACGTCTATACAGTCAAACTGAAAACTTGTACAGAGACAAATGTTATCAATATTGTTACATCCCTTAAATACGTGTGTAGAGCTGCTAGTGTGTAGTCCTATTTGATGATCTTCCTTTGCTTGCGCCTTTTATCATTTTTCTGTTTGTCAAGCTATGCATGTTTGTAACTGGCATGTTCCCCATTTTTGTGAACTCTTTAAGCCATTGAAATCTTTGTACTAGATTTGCTTGGCTTGCTCTGATGTCATACCAGCCTATTTAACAAACTGAATTTAGTCACTTTAATTCTTCTACATTTTTTTCTGTATTTTTATAAAACATTACAGGCTTCTATGGCTTGCATGAGGGAGATTTAGATAAAGTCTTCCGACTGCCAACTACCACTTACATTGGAGGTAATGAAATCTCCCTATCTCTGCGAGAAATTATTGGCCGACTGGAGGTAAGTTGTTTAAGGAATGTAACATTCATATAAATAAAGTGCTGTACACAGGGTTTCCCATATCCAGTCCTCATGGAGCCCTAACAGTGCAAGTTTTCCAGCTGACAAGTGACATTACTAATACGACCTGTGGATCTTTTACAATGTGTCAGTCAGTAATTAATGAAGCTGTGCTCCAGCAAGGAAATATGGAAAACCTGCATTGTTAGGGCACCCTGAGGACTGGATCTGAGAAACCTTGCTGTACATTAAGGGTCTATTTATTATTATGCAGTGGTAACATTCATTATGTATGGCTGCAAATTGCAGTACCACTGCAATTAAATATGCCTGGAGAAGACACCCTCCTACACGACCAGTTTTTACTGTTCACCGGCAGCCTAGCATTGCCGGCGAATGCAGTAAGTGAAATGCACGTGCGCTGCACATTCACAATGCATTTGACCCGGAAAGGGATCAAATAAAGCCTTTCCAGCTTCACTGGACCTCATAGGAGAAGGAAGGCAAATGCCATCCTGACATAAATCCCTAGCATCACAGGCCCCATAGAGTTCTACTGGACTGTGGTAACAAACGAAAAGTAGATTAATGCAGGAGGAATCGGAGATAACCCCTTCATAATTTGATCACACGTTGTTAAAAAGACCCCTTAAGCTAAACAATTAGAAATGTTGCTAAATCAGTCATCCAATAATCTGTTCCTAAATTTGTATTCACACCCAACAATTAACTTAAATGCATACAATTTCCTACAGTTTATACAGAAGTAATGTATTTATTAGTACACAGAAATACAATGACTACCTAGCATTTTCACTTGACTTAAAATAATTTGGTTATTTAGCAAATGTATAACGCCCATTGTAACACTTTCAATGGTCTTGCTGATTATACTATGTACTTGTGCCTTTTAGAATTCATACTGTCAACACATTGGGCTGGAGTTTATGTTCATAAATGATGTGGAACAGTGCCAGTGGATCAGACAAAAGTTTGAGACTCCTGGTATCATGAAGTTTACCAATGATGAGCAAAGAACACTTTTATCAAGATTAGTGCGTTCCACAAGGTATTAAACTTTGAATATATTCTATAGCACTGCACATGGTTTTGAATGCTTAGTCATTAATTGTTTCTTGTTGGCAAATATATTCTGAATCTACCTTCTTAGCCAAGCCCCTATTTTCTTCCTTTGGTGTAGTAATAATGTGGAAAACAGTAGAGTAAGATATAATTTGATTGTCATAAATGGTTTATAACAGAGGTGCTCAAACCCAATCCTCAAGAGCTACCAACAGGTCAGGTTTCTGGTGTATATATCTCTAGAAATAGGTGCGGTAATTACTGAACCAGAAAAATAGATTAACTCTGCATGATTAAAGAAATCCTGAAAACATGAACTGTTGGTAGCTCTTGAGGACTGAATTTGGGCACCTCTTGTTTATAGTATTTTGCCCAAGATCCCTGCTATGTAAAGTATTATTTGTGAATAAACCATAAATATACAGTAATATATATATATATATATATATATATATATATATATATATATATATATATATATATATATATATATATATATATATATATATATATATATATATATATATATATATTCTCGTACTTTTTTGGCTATATATGCATCTGCTGTAAATCTGTTTCAGTTGAGAGTGTAATAATTTTCAGATATTTGAAGCAATGTCACTATGTCTACATAAGAATTTCATATCAACTCACATATCACTTAAAATGTATGTGTTACATGTTGGTAACATTTGAAGCATCCATACAATAGAATCCTGTTTTTTTATTTAAAAAAAAACAAAACAGGTTTGAGGACTTCCTGGCTCGCAAATGGTCATCAGAGAAGAGGTTTGGCTTGGAAGGTTGCGAAGTGATGATCCCAGCATTGAAAGCCATCATTGATAAGTCCAGTGAGATGGGTCTGGAGTATGTGATCCTTGGAATGCCTCATAGGTAGGTTTATTGCTGCTAAATTGACGAACTGCAGACCATGTTAAACAGAAACAATTTTTTAAGTCATAAATTTTAGGCTTCTTAAAGCATGTATATTGATTCAAGAATAACTGAAAATAAATATTGATTAACTGCTGTAAGGAATCACTAAACATTATATGAATAAAAAAAATATATAAATTAAATTTTGCTTCATATGTACATGTAAAGTATATATTATTACTAATTGTTTTGCATTATTTTTGCATAGTGCCATCATATAACACAGAGAATATTGAATCATTCTCATCAGTCCCTGCCCCATTGGAGCTTACAGTTCAATTTTCCTAACACACAAAATCATACAATCCCACACTAGAGTTCATTTTGTCAGACGTCACTAACTTTCCTGTATGTTTTTGAGCTGTGGGAGGAAACGAGCATCTAGAGGAAACCCGTGCAAAAGGGGAGAACATAAAGGCTCCACACAGATAGTGCCCTGGTTAGAATTGAACCATTAGTCCCAGCGCTGTGAAACAGCAATGTTAACCACTTTACCGGCGTTCTGCGCAATAATATAATATAGCACAGGTCATATTACCTGTTATAATGTGACTATATTCATTTGGTACTTTTTTATATTTTGCAATCAATATCTCAACAGTTATATGTTAATGTGAAAAGAAATTCTATTTAGCACAGTTGACTTCAAGTTATTTTTGGATGCATTACACATTTATCATGTTTTATTTCTCAGAGGCAGACTAAATGTGTTGGCAAATGTGATTCGTAAAGATTTAGAGCAGATCTTTTGCCAGTTTGACCCCAAGCTGGAAGCTTCAGATGAGGTAATATTCTTCCTTATGTGATATATATGTATTTAATTTCATACTTTTTATTTGTGAGTTTTTTTAAAGTGTGGACAACAAAGTTTTAGCATGCATTTATTGTAGTAATATTCGTAGCAGTTCATTTAAAGCAGTGCTTAAAAAGAAATATTAGAAATAATAGTGAGAATGAGAAAAATATATATATATATATATATATATCTGAAGAAACATCAGAGACAAATGTAGCAGAGAAGGAATATTACATATGAAGGTTGTGTCACACATGCACTTTGCACACCGGTTTTTTTAAATCACTGATACATTGACGCTCATGTGACAGACTTCAACATTTAGATACTGTTGACTGAAAAAAAAAAAAGGGGTTAGTTAACTTTTATTTGGTTTCTACATGTTGGTGTGCAAAGCATACTTGACACTACCTACCTTAAATGAAGTTTTATAAAGCAGGAACACATTTAGCTTTGTAAGCAAGCAAAAAAATATCTATAGAGTTGACCATTTTACAGGGGAGACGATTTGGGCAATATAAAACAGTAGGCTGTGGGGATTGTATAAATCATGTCCATGTTTTGGATTCGGGTGTAATTGAGTACCCAAATCATAAAGAACCTAACTCGTTGCCAGAATTGAGATTTTCTTTTCATTGGCACATTACATTTTTATTAAGTGAGACAAATGCAAACTGGCAATGGTAATTTTTCACCCAAAATTTTTATTGTAACTCAGGCCCAAGTCACTTTATCTAAGTCTGCTCTGTAACATGTTCATCGTCATCAGCAACATTTATTTATATAGCGACAGCAGATTCCGTAGCGCTTTACAATTGGGAACAGTAATAAAGCAATACTGGGTAATACATACATACAGAGAGGTAAGAGGGCCCTGCTCACAATTAAACAATCTAACATGTTGTGGTTGTCTGATCCAATCACATTCAACTGTAGCCGAGTACTAAATTATAATAGACCCCCCTTCCTTAAAAAAAACCTTTTTCTTAATAGATGGTAGTAATATTGTGAGTCTTTCTAGATCATTTTCTCCTCTATTGTTCTGGTTGGGCACCTGTAGAGATGGCAGCAGCTGCTGTGGTATCTTTCAGATTTGGTGCCTTGTAGATGTTCCACCATCCCAACACTGTCTCAATCCCAGCACTGTTGAATCAAAGGAGGTGTGCTCAACCAGGACGAAGAGTGCCCAAATCGATAATGCTTGGGGAAAGGAGCCCTTTGGTAGGCAGGTGGGTAGACAAACTGAAGATTTGGAAAAAGCTAGGGGACACTGTAGTAACTTCAGTGGGCTGAAGTAGAAAAATTATACAAGACAGGTAGGCATCTCTATTGGCAAAAGTGACATTAATATGATTAGTAAAAGTGATGGCTCAGTAAAAGTGATTTTAGCGAAAAAAATGAATTTAGCTTTTAACTCTTATTTGCTTTGTTCTTTAGGGATCAGGGGATGTGAAGTATCATTTGGGAATGTACCATGAGCGCATTAACCGGGCTACCAACAAGAAACTCACCCTGTCTTTGGTTGCAAACCCTTCCCATCTGGAGGCTGTGGATCCAGTAGTTCAGGGGAAGACCAAAGCAGAGCAGTTCTATAGGGGAGACAATGAAGGAAAGAAAGTGATGTCAATTCTGGTTCATGGGGATGCAGCCTTTGCTGGACAAGGTGTTGTGTATGAAACTTTTCATCTCAGTGACCTTCCTTCTTATACCACCAATGGAACCATTCACGTTGTAGTCAATAACCAGGTAATTATTTAGCTACCAAACATTATGTATTAAGACGGCGGTTCCCAAACTGTGCGCCGCGGCTCCCAGGGGTGCCGCGGCGCTGTCACTGGGGTGCCGCGGGCCAGTCATAAAAAAAAAGAAAGAGCACATAAACTTACCAATCCGCCGGGCGCCGGGACCCAGCAGCCTCCTCTCTCCCGCAGCTGTCACTGAATATCGACGTCAGTGACAGCTGCGGGAGAGGAGGCTGCTGGGTCCCGGCGCCCGGCGGATTGGTAAGTTTATGTGCTCTTTCTTTTTTTTATGGCTGGGAGAAGCGGAGGAGGACAGCGGGCAGCGGAGGAGGGCAGCGGAGGAGGACAGCGGGCAGGGGAGGAGGGCAGCGGGCAGGGGAGGAGGGCAGCGGGCAGGGGAGGAGGGCAGCGGGCAGGGGAGGAGGGCAGCGGGGCAGCAGAGGAGGACAGCGGGGCAGCAGAGGAGGACAGCGGGGCAGCAGAGGAGGACAGCGGGGCAGCAGAGGAGGACAGCGGGGCAGCGTGACAGAGGGCAGCAGAGGGGGGCAGCGTGACAGAGGGCAGCAGAGGGGGGCAGCGTGACAGAGGGCAGCAGAGGGGGGCAGCGTGACAGAGGGCTGCAGAGGGGGGCAGCGTGACAGAGGGCTGCAGAGGGGGCAGAGTGCCTGGGGGCAGAGTGCCTGGATGCAGAGGGGGCAGTGTGACAGAGGGCAGAGGAGGGGGAAAGTGTGACAGAGAAGGGGGACAGTGTGACAGGGGGCAGTGTGTCTGGATGTAGAGGGGGCATTTTTGCATACAACTAAATAAGTATTTCTGTCCTGACCTAAATACTTATTACATTTTTTTGACCCAACTACTTCTAAAACAGGACTGCTCAGTAATTATTTTGGAGGGGTGCCTTGAAAAAATTTAGAGACTCTAAGGGTGCCGCGAACTGAAAAAGTTTGGGAACCACTGTATTAAGACATCAAACAATTTATAAATGGAATCTTTCTTTCTAAATTTGTCTGAATTTTGTGTTTAGAATACTTTTAATGAGTAATAATGTAGTTGTGAATATCTAACACACTCATTTGTTTCTCAATAGATTGGATTTACCACAGACCCTCGTATGGCTCGCTCTTCTCCATACCCTACTGATGTAGCTCGTGTGGTTAATGCACCCATATTCCATGTGAATGCAGATGATCCTGAAGCTGTAATGTACGTGTGTAGTGTGGCTGCAGAGTGGAGGAACACCTTTAATAAGGATGTGGTGGTGGATTTGGTATGTGTTCTGCAATAATAAAATAAGTAGGACACACTGGTTGTATTCCTTAAATTGCAACTAAGCCCTTGCAAAACTTCTTTTACCATGTACACCTATTCATACACATTAAAGTAAATAATGGATATCTTATAGTGCTACATCAGCTCTACAATCTCCGCTTTTACTGACCACGGCTTGCTTGGCAATGTTTTTCACACTGGGCAGTGCAGTACTTTACCCACTGAGAGTAAAAAATATTTATGATAATGGAAATACTGTACTGACTTTTTTTTTTTTTAATTTTTGTACTTGTATGATATGTAAAAAGTAGGGATGTTCTCTGACCCCCATGTTTTGGTTTTGGGATCTGTATTTTTTTTTTTTTTTTGAAAGATTGCTATAATATGCTAACATCACATAATTTGTTTTTGTTTGTTCCAAGATTATTTTCCTAAATAACACTAATTTCCAGTCAATTTTGACCACCTCATGGGTCACAGTATTACTTTCATCTAGTTTCGACCAAAGACTGCAGCGAGCTGGCTGAATACTAAGCAACAGAGCAAAAGCACAAAAACAAGACTGTTCATAGCACATCAAGTAAACATTGTCACACAGCAGTGTCAGAAAAGAAAAGTTATGCAAGATGGAATTTCCTTAGGCTCTCCCACCCATCCTTATGTTGGATTGACATATGATTGATGGGCAGCAGACTAGGCAAGGTTATAAAGTCGACAATATAATGACATTCACAGTATTATTAGGACAACAATTGAAATGTAGACAGTATTTAGTAGGTTGACAATTCAAAAGTAGACAGGATTTTCCCTAACTCTCATCCTGTCCTATTCCTAGACCTGTCCCTGTCTCTATCCCTAGATCTGTCCGTATCGCTATCCCTGTCCCTAGACCTGTGCTTAAAAATATCCCTAGACCTTTAATAATACTGTCCACATTTGAATAGTCTACTTAATCATGTCTACCATATGAATTGGCAAGCTAATAATACTGTTGACACCTGAATTGTCAACATGTTACAAAGGTGATAGACCAAGGCCAAAATGTCTAACAGTGCAAGATGGAATTGTCCTTGGGAATATGTTAAAAATGTTTAACAAACTCACACAGAAACAGGAGGGGTAGCAGGTACAGTTTAACAAACTAAGCACTTTAGCGACAAGCACTGCCAATTTTGTGGCTGAAGTGCTTGGTTTGTTTGGTGCCCCACAAAACAAACTACCATTGGGCTTAATGCAGCTAGGTTAACAGTGCTGTCAATGAACTCTACAATGGCAACTCATGCCCCAGTGGAAGCAGTTCTAGGCAGTGTTAAGAAGGAGGGCATTGTCTTGCCTGGGCATAACACCAAAAAAAATCCACCTCTTATGTGTGGAATTATTTTTACCCATATCCTGGCATCAGTTGTCTAGCCATTTGTAGCGTTTGCAAAGCCTCAGTCACTAGAGGACCTTGGCCATCTAGGAACCTCGTCCATGTTACACCATTTTAAACGAGTTCATGGCAAGATCTTAAGAAAATCAGAAACGTATGCTAAAAAATAACAGGCTGTCCAGCATCATCTAGCTCTTTCTCTCAGCTAGATCCCAGCACCTGCAATCTTCACCGCCAACCCCTTCATCATCAATATCCTCACTAGTGATCGGAGTTGGTCCTGCATCCAAGTTGCTAAGGCTAGATGACTCCTTACCTATCCAGGATTTCTCAGAAGAATCCTTGAGCATTAGACCCGCTGCTGCTGCTGCTCCTGTTGCTAGGGGTGGATCTTTATCCCAGAAGCAGACCACAAGAAGACTACTAGCAGTTTACAACAACAATTGACAAATAATCCTTTGCAAGAGTAAACAAGTATGAAAGCTGTCACACAGCGGATCACAGGCGCCATGATGACTATGCTAGTATTAGATCTGCGTCCAATATCCACCATTAGTGCAGTAGGTTTTAGACAATTAATTGAGGTCCTATGTCTCCGTTGCCAAATTCCATCTCGACACCATTTTACTAGACAAGCAATTCCTCGCCTGTACCCGGAGCTTACAAAAAACCTAATTATTGTATTACAAAATGCCATTCTACCCACTGTACACTTAACCACAGATATATGGACAAGCGGAACTGGGCAAACTAGAGAATATACAGAACTGTCTTGCTACATGGCTTATCCTGCTTCGATTCTTCTCATGATATGTGATTTCTGATAACACTATCAATATTATGAGAGCATTATAGCTGGGTGAATTCCATCACATTCCCTGTTTTGCTCGCACAATTAACTGGGTGGTGCATAGTTTTTTTTAAAAATGACAGGGACACGCAGAATATGCAGTTTGTGACTCCAAAAAGTTTGGGACAATTTCGGTATTTTGTAACAGCATATAGGAGTTTGCAGCAGTTACAAGAAAAATAGAATTTGCCCTGCCACCTACTGAGGCAAGAGGTGGTAGCAAGGTGATATTCCACCCTTTATATGCTTCAGAGAATGGAGGAACAGCAAAAAGCCATCCAGGCTTACTCAACAAGCCATGACATTGGGAAAGGAGGGAGAATGTACTTTAGTCCAGTGCAGTGGAGAATACATTTCATGTTGTGCAAGGTGCTGAAACCATTCGAAGTAGTGACATGTGAAGTGAGTAAAGACACTGCTAGCTTCAGTCAAGTGATTCCCCTAATTAGACTTTTGGAAAAGCAGCTTGAGAAATTGAAGGACATGAAATAAAGCAATTCTGCTAAGTATGTCGGACTTGTAGATCAAGTACTTTATTTTCTTTGCCAGGATTCAAGAGTTATCAACATCTTTGTTTCCAACTAACACAGATCTCAAGAGATGCAATGAGCTCCTGGTGAGCAAGTTGACAGCTCAAGTAGTACGTGACATAGCCACATCTCCTCCTTCAGTATTTTCAGGCAATTGTTGCTAGGAAAAGCTTTCCCAAGAGACCCGGTGGTGATGCAAACTAGTCAAGACAACATTTTCACTTCTGGTCTGGTGTAAAAGAATTGCTCAAAAATCGTGACAGCTCTGATGCAAAATGTACTACAAATTCCACGAGGAAGTCCTTTGCCCTTAGTCGATGATGTAGAATGACTAATATAATCATGACTGGTGCCAGCAGCTGGTTGGTGCTCTTGCGCTTCTGTCGACTAATCATGATCCATATCGATGGCACTGAGCATTGGCACTGGACAGTGACAAGAACACTGCTACCCTTGTTTCTGTGTGAGCAATGATATTGAGCAATGTCACTGGAGACTAAAGAGTTACAAATATGTTGCTCCCCCTCCTGTGAGCAATAGTGCCGGATCTTTGGTCGAGGAAGGTACTTCTGGATTCCAAAACCCATGTAATGCAACGACACGAAGATCATCATCAGTTATTTATATAGCGCCACTAATTCTGCAGCGTTGTACAGAGATGGCACTTTGCCTCGATTTCAGTTCTGAGGAAGTGGGAAAGTTCTAAGCCGGCTTGGCTCTGTACTCGAATTTGTGATGTTCGGGTGGACTCGGTTTTAAGAAAACCGAGGCTGTGCATCCCTAGTAAAAAGGTACAAGTAAAAGAAATTCTGCTACAGCTTATATTGCAGCTACAAAGGTGGTTTATTCAACACTATGGTGTGATACAAATTTTCCTGGAAGAATCCATTAGCATCTTGTGATTTTCTGAGTAAATAAAGCTATATTGTCTTTCTTTGAAATTAAACTGTACCATCACCCCTTTCTACAATATATAAAAATATATATTCAACTGTAATTCTTTTACTTTGTTACCTAGTTATTGAAATGTTTGGGACTTAATCACTTCCTTCTGAGCACTGTCCCCATTTACTGTTTTATATATCAAATGTGTGTCACAAATATTTTATGTCTTGCTAAATTATGACACTGCCCCGTAAGAGTAATAGTTTTATACAACACACCCTAGCAAATGTTTTTCTGGGTTTCTGTTTTAGTGGATGGACTACTAGTTCCTGAGAGATGTAATTTAACAACTCACTCAAAGGTGATATTTGCAGGTCATGGTCTTAGAAATGTGGGTACTATATTTTCTACCTCAATATGTTAACCCAATATTCCAAGGTTTGACTGTAATTATTATATTCTTGTACAGGTTTGCTACCGCCGCAGTGGACACAATGAAATGGACGAGCCTATGTTCACCCAGCCACTGATGTACAAGCAGATCCACAAGCAGGTCCCGGTCTTGAAGAAGTATGCTGACAAGCTGATCTCAGAGGGCATTGTTTCCCTGCAAGAGTTTGAGGTGCAGTATAACAATCCAGTTTCAGCTCCCTCATTTATGGTAGAAAAAGATCCATTACACACAGAGACGCAATTGAGAACCAATTTATTGTTACAGGGGAATATAAGGTCCAGTGACAGTTGCTAACTAGCTTTGCATCAACAGACACTTCATAATAGTAGTATGAGTTCTACATTCCCTTGTTTGCGACAGAAATAGGCTCATTATTAACATCAAACCTAAGTCTAACTGTCAGGAGTCTTCACCCTCTAGTGTTATGTTTTCATAGTTTGAATTTGGTGTGAATCAGGCTGGTTATATAGGGATCACAGGTATGTATACAATGGTAGCTGTCAGCTACGACCACTCAGAATTCAAGTTAAGCCCATGCACTTGTCAATGTGTGTATATCATAGTGTGGCTATCATAGCCAATCAATTTGTCGTCTGAAAATTTACGAAAAAACACTGTCAGGTAATTTTAAATTGATTATTTTGAATTTGGAAAACTATGTTATTGTGGTGACTCAGGGGTTGACCATGTACCCAACAAGTGTTTCATTTATTAATTCTTATTAATAAAGGAGGCAAGGAGAGGATGTAGGCGAGTAGAGGAAGCAATATTTTCTTTATGACAACCGCAAACAGTGTTATTTTTAGAGTGATTTAGATTGATTAAGGGAATGGTTTTGCAATTGGATTTGAGCATTAAGACCAGACATGCTACACAGTGCTTGAACTGTATTAATGTAGACATTGTCTAAGTTGAGTGTTAGCAATAAATTTCCAATATTGTCAACCAGCAGTCTAGTAAGATTTTATAGTGCATAAAACGAGCAGTTGAGTCGCAACAAAAAGACATATAAATAGGTTTCTCCATAAATCCTTGTTGAATGTTCTGTGTTCTATGTATATTCTATGCATCTTGGGTGTATTATTAGTCCATTAACCACTTCACGCTGAGACTTTTCTCATTCCTGTGCTGAGCATATTTTTCCACTTCATGGGCAGGTCACATTTCATCATCAATGTCGATAATATGTTTATTCAGTACTCACACAAATTAGATCTTGTTTTTTTCCCGAATTTTCAAAAAAAACCCATTAAATTGCTTTTTCTACCTTGCACAAGAATGTAAGACATTGCAAGAAAGTGAACTAAAAGCAAATGTGTGTATTTTTTCTAAACTTCAAAGATATACTTTGTTGTACTTGCTTTGGCATCAATCCAAGTTTCCAAAACAGCAAAAAGCTGGATTCTCCACACAATATTTCATAAGAATTCTGCACTTGAAAATGATAATGAATAATTTTTTTGCTAGTTTGCGCTGTCTTGAATGAAATGCATAGGAATGAAAAACAAGACACAGCATTTTGAAAACTAGGCAACCTACCGCATCAAATAAGTACCCCTGAATTTATTAAAGACAGGATGAAGGAGATCTGCACATTATAACCTCCCCTCAACACTTTCTTTATTCTAGGGTGTTATTGTTTAGTGATCACCAAACCATATCTACTAAGGGGGCATTTCATTTGAAAGATGGCACTATACGCTTTCATAGTTTCTAGGAGCCAGCATGGGTTAGATCTGGGCATTACAACACTTTTTGTTTAGTGATCACATCGGATTGTCAAACAATAGCTACTAAGGGGCCACACGATAGAGGTTATTGATCATTTGTTGGTCATTCGTCAACTTCATTTCTTGGGGATCAGATTATTCAGTCATCTTTTCTAACCATGGTATGATTACATTTTATAAAACTTGACCTACCATGTTTGGTTCCGTGGATCAAACTATACTAGCTAAAAGGCGATTTTTAATACTTTGAAATAAGTCACAGTGTGACCTGTCCACTTTAAACCAAAGTTGTCTCGTCACAGGAAGAGATTGCGATGTATGACAAGATTTGTGAAGAAGCATATACACAGTCCAAGGACAAGAAAATACTTAACATAAAGCATTGGTTGGACTCTCCATGGCCTGGTAAGAGAAGATCTGTGGTATAAGGATGGATACATGTGATAAAATTGACAGTACTTTTCTTATTTATTTATTTATTTTTAGGCTTTTTTACTTTGGAGGGGGAACCAAAAAGCATGAAATGCCCCTTCACTGGTATTCCGGAGGATATGCTTTCCCACATTGGCAATGTCGCCAGCTCTGTGCCGGTGGAGAATTTTAAAATCCATGGTGGTGAGTTGACTTCAAAAGTTGTTATATATTTTTTTAAAGTATTTTTTTTAAAAAAAATAAAAATATTTCATTGCTTTAGAGACTTTGTTAATTTAAAAGGGAGCTTTTGATTCAGGTATGCGTGGACCACTGCTGGAGTTCAAGCTATAGCCACATTCTAATTAGGTTGTCATGATGACCGGACATATTTAATATTGTATTGTGCAAAATGCTTTATTGACATATTTTTTTTGTCTATAGTTGAACTTGACTACGTTGTTTTAATTAAATTTACTTGGTTAAAACTAGAGATGATGTTAATTTAGTCAGGAAATCTCTTTGTATGTAGACAAATGTCCAAAGAGTTTAAAGTGGGTCTCCACTTAAAATCTGTTGAGCTCCTTCTAGACTACATTATTTAATAATAGACTGGACCCATACTAACCTTCCAAACACTATCTAGAGTTCATTCTGCACTTTTTTCTGAATCAGGGCTGTAATTGATTGAGTGTCTGGGTTTTGGTTTCCTTGTGCTCCCATGATACCTCTATAATATGACACATGCAGTGTCAGACTGAGGCATGAAGGGCCCACCGGGGGACTGCAATGCTGGGGGCCCACCAGAGGGGGAGTGGTCAGCCCACAAAGGACAGCTAGCACCATAGTGTTATATAAAGAATGCAGTGTATATATAAAGAATATACAGTCTTGACCTGCCCATTAGATTGGGCAGAACAGTCACCAAAAATTGGGATTTTCCCACTAGAATCACAACATTTCACAGACTCTCCTCCTCTCTCCTACCTGTTCTTGTCACTTTCACCACCTGCGGCTGCTGGTTTCTTTAGTTGTGGCTTGTCTGGATCCTGGAATGTTGGGGGCCCTATTTGGGGAAAAAAATGGGTACATTTAGAAAATTCCAACCAGCCCCGACGTTAAATCAATAGGACCCACAATTAATACTTAGGACTTCCTCTAGCTCCAACATTAAAGTAATAGTATTTGCATTTAATAAATAAACCTATTTCCCTCCCTCCAGACAGCCCCAGCAATAAATTAGTAGCAATTACATATAATAAATATACCTATTTCCCGCAAACCGTCACTGCCATTAAATAATTCATATTCACATTTAATAAATAGATTTCATGCTCCTCAAACTCAGTCCCGTATTCAATTAATAGCGCCCAAACTTAACTCAATAGTCCCCACTATAAAATTAAATTGCCCCACCATCACCCCACAAACAAAATAGCAGCCATTAGTTAGCCACCACCTACCACACACACATTACATTGCCACAGGCCTGCTGTGCCATCACACACACATTACTGTGCCCCTTCATCACCATGCTGTGCCTCCTTATGATCAAACTGCTCCCTCCTTGCTGCTTTTGCTCCCCCCCCTTCTCCGGGCACCCCTTCATCACCCTGTGCCATGCTGTTTTGGCCCCCCTTCACACTCTGCCATGCTGCCTTTGCCCCTTCACTCTCTGCCACGCTGTCTGTGCTCCTCCTTCACTCTCTGCCATGCTGCCTTTACTCCTCCTTGCTTCCGTTCTTGCACTTACCTTTTCTACAGTGCAGAGAGGAGTCAGGGAGCGTTGCAGTCAATTGAGTATTTTTTTTTTAATTTATTTTTTTTAACGTTACCCGCTTCCCTCAACAGCAAAGAGGGAAGCGATCAGGGCCGTGGCCTACCGGGGGATTGCCCGTTCCCCCGGTGGCCCAGTCCGACCCTGGACATATGTTATATGTCTAAATCATCGGCATAGGTGTCAGGCAAGCACATGTTTGTCGGAACCAAGGATCTGTCACAAGCTAGAAGTATAAGGCTTGTAGCTGGGGCCTAAGAATAATACAGAGCTTGTAATGGTAGAGGTCAGTGCATGATCGCACAAGTCATTAGGTTAAAATTACGATCTCCTAATGCCAGGGACAATAATGTGCAATCTCTTTTGACAAACAGATGTGTGTTTATAGGAAGAGGTGAATACATGTTTCCATAAGCGGTTAATATGAATTCAGTCCTTCCAGAAAAGGGCTTTGGAAATCATGTTATGTTAAGGCCATGTATATTCATTACTGGAATTTGCCTATGCTGGTGGTAGTCTTATTTCTGATGGAAGAAATACCAACACTTATCCTGCTGACATGAAAATGCCGACAGGCTAAATGCCAGTATTTTCAATTTCCACAACCCTGATACAATAGACCTTGTGATTGCCAACAGTGAAAATGCAGACAGTCAAAATGCTGATATTAAATCGGCAATGCCAGCGAGTCCAGCAGCAACACGGCCACTGCAGCCGCCAGCAGTGGACAGTCTTAAAAATAAATGTAATAAAATAAGTGTACCCCCCCTCACCACAATCATATTAACCCTAGTGCTGTCGGCCTAGTGCTGGTCAGAGGAAAGGGTGGGGTACGGAATGCCGATTACCACTATTGCAACAACAGTTAGTTAGACACTAAAATGTCGGTGGGTATATTTCTGACATGTAGGAATAACAGACTTACCTAAAAACTGATAGTCAACATTGCTGATAGCCCTGCTATAAACGCCGACAGCAGAAAATGCCAGCAGTGTGATTGTCGTCAGTTAAAATAGCGACAGTCATATTGTCGGTATTAAGAGGGCTATGCGAGGACCTATATAATGTCCAATCCTTATTAAAAGAAAATGTGAAAAAAAAAATTGGAGTGCTTGCTATAAACACTATTAATGCTAGGGTTAATAGTGTTTATAGGGGAAACCTTCACTTTTTTTTTTTTCATAATGTTTTTTTAGTAATGTTTGGACATTACACAGGTTGGAATTGTTGTAATTTGCATGAAGACTACCACCAGGAGGAAAATTGGGGGAGCAAACAGTGTGGGACCTCTCCAATTTCTCCTTCAACCAGCCCTAGGTGTTGCCAGCCGGGGCTAGTGTAACTATTGGTGATACTATAGCAGGGAAACCCACGACAGAGAGTTCCCATACCATGATGCCAACCAGCCCCAGGCTGGTCAGCACGGGTGTGGATTCCATAGGGAGTAGGGATCTGCAAAAAAAAAAAAGTTTGCTCCCTCGCTAGGGGTATCCAGCCCTGTGCTGACAGCATTAGGGCTCTTCCAACACCCCTGGGCAGTGAGTGTGAAGTATTAAATGGTTTAAAAAAAATAATGAATGAAACGCTATTTTACATTGGTGAATTCCAGGTCCCAGCCAGCCTGGGCTGCAATGAACAGTGCGGGCAGGCTGGTGCTTGTAATACTACAAGCACCAGTATATTCTTGGCTGCCAGGGCATGCTGATACTTGGGGAACCACAAGTGCCAGCATATCTTGACACAAATGCAAAATCTAAATAAAAGACACTCTTCATTCAAACCACTAAATTTTTATTAATTTAAAAAAAAATACAAAAATCATACTTACCAACTCTATTTTTTTTTTCTGTACGATCTTCTAAGTTTTAATCCAGATTGCGTTAAAAAAAACAAGTACCCCCCCCCCTCCCCCCCAAAAAAATAAATTCCAAGTGTGTTCCAAGAAAAAATAGTGACTTTTTCCCACGCTGTCAGTGGCGCAAGCTCCAGGTAATAAATAAGCCTGCCGGCTGTTGTATTCAGGAGCTGTTTCGGTGTCTTTGGTAGATTTTGTTAGTTTGCTAAGCATGTTCCGGATGGATTATTTTGGGGATCAAGCTGCCAGGCTGGATTTATTTTTTTGGGGAAATCACTTTTTTTGTTTAATAATGCAATTTGGATTGAAAGCTTAGAAGATTGGATCGTACAGAAGAAAGAAAGACTCCTAGGGCTGGCTGAAGGAG
Organism: Mixophyes fleayi; assembly: GCF_038048845.1. Classification (NCBI taxonomy): domain Eukaryota; kingdom Metazoa; phylum Chordata; class Amphibia; order Anura; family Limnodynastidae; genus Mixophyes; species Mixophyes fleayi. Next base: position 85,061,922 of record NC_134407.1, on the reverse strand, counting down.
AATGAGGGGAGACCCCACACTGTTTGTCCCCTCCCCCCCAATTTTCCTCCATCCAGCATTAGGCTGATAGCACTAAGGTTATTAACCGTTTATTACCCTGCACCGACTGCTCAGGGGTGTGGGAAGAGCCCTAGTGCTATCAGCATGGGGCTGGGTAGCCCAAGGGAGGGGGCCTGCTTTTTTTTTTTTTTTTTTTTCTTGCTGACCCGACTTCCTACGGAATCCAGCCCCGTGCTGACCAGTCGGGGCCTGGTTAGCATCATGGCAGGGGGACCCCTTGCTGCAGGTTCCCCTGCTATAGTGCCACCAGCCCCTGCTGCCTAGGGCTGGTTGAAGGAGAATTGAGGGGACGCCACGCTGTTTGTCCCCCTGATTTTCCTCCGACCAACACTAAGCTGGCAGCACTAGGGTTAATATGACTGGGGAAGGAGGGGTGATTTTTTTTAACATTTATTTATTCATTTTTAAGACTGTTTACTGCTGGCGGCTCCAGCATTGCTGATTTAATATCTGTATTGTGAGTGTCTGCATTTTCATTATCGCCAATCACAATGTCAGTGTTTTAACAGTGTCCGGGAAGTTGAAATACCGGCTTTTAGCCTGTCGGCATGTTCATGTCAGCAGAACATGCCAACATTCTTCTATCGGGATTTCATACCCAACCCGCTTATGCTTGACCATGGAAGATATTTAAGGTCGTAAGCTGTCAGCAATATCGCCCCTTGGGATGGTATCGGCATTGTCACCTATTGGGATGTCATCCATCGTGAACTCTAGTAATCCAGGAGCCAAGTCACCTATTCAGTAACAACTGTTTGAAGGCACTGTCTCTGAGTGGAAATTATTTGGCATATGAAGAGAGGAACAGCATTACTTTTACAGAATGGGGAACAGAGAAACCCAACATATACATAACAGGTTGCCATACTGATTATAAAGCGCAAAGGTGATTTGTTTCACAATATTTGATTAAATTGAAATCTTCTCAAGTTCCGTAAATAAAATAAAACTTAAGAGGGGGCATGGAGTTAAGTTGAAGTACTCTTTAGGTATAGTATATTCTCCATATGGAAGCAAGGAAGTTAAAGTTAGCATAACTGGTGTCAATATCCAGCGAGGCAATAATGTTATGGGGTGCAAAGTAGCAGCCAATTGGTTCAAATGTGAAGCTAAATAATATAGATTCACATCTGGGCAGCCTCTTCCCCCTATTTTCGTAGGCTTTTTAAGTATACACTAGGAAGATCCTGATGATTTTATGTTTTTACGAGAATTTAAGAAAAGCTGTTTGAAGGTCGTTAAATGTCACAATTGGAATTCTGACAGGTAAAGTCTGAAAGAGAGGTAGAATAATTTAGGATCAAATTCATTTTGATCGCAATTATCCTCCCCAGCCAAGATTTGATGAGCTTTCTCCATGAGTGTTCAATGATTTTACTTTTTTCTTCTTTCTGTTGAAAATGGCTGCTAATTCTTCCTAATTTTTGTTGTTCTGCTGTTTTTATTTGATTTATGCAGTGAAAAATTGCCTCTACATCATACTGTGATAGAACCCATGTCACCCACTATGGTGTCTCCAAATCTAATGTCACCTGGGTGATGACATTTGTTTTTGTATCGCCCCTGATGTCTATATTTGTCGTGTCATCACCCACAGTGATGTCATTAGTTATGTAAACTGTGATATAACTTTTTTTTTACACATTATGCTGTCTCCATTTGGATTTCAACTATGATCTCACACATTCCACTGTAGTTGGTTGTCGCCCATTGGCTGCAACCAATGATGTCACCCACTGTGATCCACATATGTCATCTGTTGCAAAGGTTTCTGGGTGGTCACCCTTTGTAATATTATCCTTCATGTCAACCAGTGTTATGTTATCTGTGGTGTCCTCCATGATTATATGAACTTTGAACTCACTAATTTTACAATCCGCGTAGCCACCAATTGTGATGTAATTTTATTTTGTTGCCATTTGTTATGTGTCCCACTGTGTTCTCACCTGTTGTGATCAGTACTAATATGCTTTCAAATAATGTAATATATTTGGCAGATATGTATATATTTATGTGACACTATAGAGCATCTATGTGGTTCCAAACATAAGGATGTCAGTTATTGTAATTTCATATATGATACTCACCAGTTTGGTAATAATGTCTTCGGTGATCTCACTTGCTTGGTTAAACTTTCATACTTTTGTACCCCATCATCATCATCACCATCATCATCACCATTTATTTATATAGCGCCACTAATTCTGCAGCGCTGTACAGAGGACTCACTCACTTCAGTCCCTGCCCCATTGGAGCTTACAGTCTAAATTCCCAAACACACACACACACACACACACACACACACACACACACACACACACACACACACACGGGTCATAACAGCCAATTAACCTACCAATATGTTTTTGGAGTCCTTTTTTAATCATTAATTGCTTTAATGACCATCTTAGTTTTGTCATGTCATCTACCTAAGTGACATAAGTGTTGCCCATCATAATCATCATCATCACTATTTATATGGCGCCATCAGATTCCATAGCACTTTACAATTGGGAAAAAACAGTAAGAAAACAATACTGGGTAATACATACAGAGAGGTAAGAGGGCCCTGCTCGCAAGCTTACAATCTACTGTTGCCCATTGTGATAACACAAATTGTAAGTTCATTAGGATGTCACCAATTGTGATTTTACCAAAATGTCACATGTTGTGATTTTGTAACCAGTTTGGAAATGTTACCCACATGGTGGTGGTATCACTTTGTGGTGCTGTTGGTGGTAATGTCATCAGGGCTGTCAAGCATTAGTAATGTTGTTGGGCTTGTCAGTTATTCCTTGCAACACAATGGGTGACCCTGATGACAAACATTGATCTCACTCATTCTACTCCTTTTGGTAGTGGTTTCATTATTTATGGCACTCATCATTGGTGATGCCATAGCCTATTTCACCCGTCAATGGAGATGTCCCGTATCATGTCAACATTGATCTTGCCCATTGCTTTATCATCAGTATAGTCGCCCAGCGTGATGTCATTGTCATGCCTTCTGTTTAAATTGAATTATTGTCATCAGTCATGTTATATGTTGCAATGCAACATATGATGTTCCCTTTTTTTTTATGCCACCCATATATATCAAATATAAGTGATGACAAATGTGTTAATGTGTATGTCTGTGAAAATAAGGTTACGCCCACTTAGGTATATGTATACTAATATTCATATCATTGGCACATTGCACCGTTTGTCTATTATTGTACATGCAAATAATGTATTGTTTTCTAAACTAGCACACCAAAAGCAGGGCTGTATAGAACTGAGATAGAGTAACAAATGTATCTTAACATCTTGTCTGTGATCCAGGATGAGAGGAAAGGTATTACAGTGACAACTGCATTCCTTCTCACCAGAGGATGGAGGCCCTGGCTGTCTGTTCTGTGCTAGAAATCTCCTGTAGAAATATTCCAATGTTAATCTACTGTGTTGAAGCAATTGAAACATTTCGGATTACTGTATATTATATTTGAATCCTAATTTTAGATAATGGTCCTTACTTTGGCCCCTGTTTGCATGAATAGAGTTCTACCCTCTGTAAAAGCTAGGGTAGATTTGAGCTGGGCATGTTCACAAAGTCTATGTCCATTGGCCAAGTTAAATCTGGTCCTGAATGGTGGGCTCAGTAGTGTAGTATATCCCATCTTCCAGATTCACCACTCTTTTCAAACATTCGCTATTAGTGGCACAGTATTTAAAGTGCTTATTTGCATTTAAGGCAGTGGTGGAGACTCTTTGTGGCTCTATGTAAAGAGCACATGTTGCTGCATTGGGTGAATACATTGCTTTTTTCAGAACAAAACTAACTAGGGGTCACGGCTCCTGTTGGATTTGTCCAGGACTGTGCTAGATATTGGATCTCCAAGTCTTTGTGGGTATACTTGCAAAACGCAGGCAGTCATCAGACTTGGTCCATCCTTGGTTGACAGAAGAGTGTACAGTGTAATTAAGGGACTGGGACATTGCTCCAAGGGAATCATTGACTATAGCCCCATTTTGGGTATGGTAATTAGATAGGCTAAGTGTTTGACGAACCCTCTGGCATTTAGTGTTATTTGTGTTTATTATGCTGTGCAGGTGCATGTGCCCCCCGGTGGGCTACCTTGGACTAATAGGCTGCTAAGTCGTGTCTTGCTCCCAGGGCTAAAATTTGCCAGCCCTCCCCTGATGCTGTGTGTGTAAATAATACAATAAAGTCCTAGTTGGACCATTTTAGCTGTTTGCCGAAGTGATTCCGAACTTATGAGGGATTTCTGGGTGCTTTCAGTTAGCACTTATGGCCTTCTACAGGCAAACCAGCTAATTTGAACAGCAAAATAATTGTCACTACACCGATATCCTAACAGAGAAGTTCTTTGCCTATATGAAGCCATGAAACTACGAAGATCTAATATCCTTATAATGTATAATACATGATATGTTATCCAATAATGTTTCTGTAAATATTTTTAACTCCTGTAAATGCTTATTCTAAAATGTAATTGCAAGTGAATAGGATATTTTAAATCAAAAGCGTGGACATCTAGTTAATAACACTTGTGTCCACCAAGGTGCATTTATATGACCATGAAAAGGGCATCATTAATATTATAGGTATACATGTACCTTTGCAGTAAAATTCAGGTTCCGCTTCTACGTTGTAATAAGAGTAAAAAACAAGTTGCTACACAATACAAATCTGATAGCACATTTTGGTGAGAATGTCCTCAGGCTTATTAAATAATAGAGTGAAGATCACCATACATGTTTATTTAATGGAACTGTTTCCATGTACTATTAATTATAAAACATGTAAGTTTTATGAACCTTTTAACAGCTGTGGCCTTTTACTAGTGATGAAGTATAATTTGAACATTAAACAGAGTGGGTGTATAACACAGCATGTGAGGTTGATTATAAATGGACTAATCAGTAAAATTAAATTCTGTGGTACAGTCTTGCCTTCCTTAGCATCCATAAAAGTACAATCTCTGTTTTGGTCATGTTCTTGCAAAATGTTATTTGTGAAATGTTTGCTAATGAAATTTGTGCTACTTTAATAAACATTTAGATGTGCGATCAGTACTATTGACAAGTGTGTTTTTTTAGATGCTACATTTTAATCACATTATCATAAAATATAATAATATGCAGTCTATATTGTGAGATATGAGCAGTTTGTGAACAGAGAGCTCGGGATACATGTTTTATTGTAAAGCAATAACAATTCCCTGTAGTGATTATAACTATGTAAATGTAATTATTCCCTACTTCTGTTCAAATATCCGCACCGGCATTTGGAGGGTGTTCGCGTAGTTCCATAGTATTTAAGCAAATTTACAGGTGTTTTTTTTTTCTTTATTATATTATTTTAAAACAAAACCACATTACAATGGAAACTAAATAATGAGTTAATCAGTTCAAGCATAGTAATAACAACCAATCATAAAATAGATTTTTTTCCTTGCTACATTTGGTGATTTTACTTCACATAATAGAAGGGCTTCTGCCAATGGGGTATAATATGGTAAGGGAAGCGCAGATATCTAGAAAACTTTTAGAAAACACACTTTTAGTGCACACTTTGATATCTATAAAACCAGTATTTACCTTGGAGAATTAGCCATTGGTTGCAAATTGTTAAATTCTAATTCCATCTTTTTAACAATACATACCTCCTACCTTGTTGTCTTGCCACTTTAGGCATTCACTACAAATACATTAAAAATAACAACGTGTGAATGACCTAAGATGAGGAGGAGCCTACACAGCAGTCAGCTGCAGCCTACTCTCAAGTAGGGGCCTCTTTTATGGGGGACTAGTTTCATCAGGAACTTTAACAACACCAATAAGAGGTCCAATGCGAACGAACCCTTAATTCAGGCAAGGGAATGAGGCGTTACTTATTACAGATATTGATAGAAAGGTGAATTTGCTTTTTAGTGTTGTGGCTAATGACTCAATTTGTCCAGTACTGCGGTGTTGTTTAGCGTTGTTATTTATTCCTACATTTCAGTATTGAGTGGTTTAATATGATATACCATATAGATATTGGCTCAAAATGCTGGTCATTGGCACAGTGATGTGCCGTGGGAATTGTCATCTTGCTAGCCTCTGAAATATTTAGAATGGCAGGAAAGCTAGGTTTTGGGTTGAGAGAATGATGATGTGGAACCTACAGAAGTCAGAAGAGATACTCCATTACAGCAACCCCATTCATGTTGAGTACTTATTGTGTTGCTTAAATAGTAATATTAATAATAAGAATTCAAAAGCACACTGACCCCAAATTCCTTTGGCAATGTGGCATGTCTCATGTGATCAGACAGATCCAATAACATGTAGACCTGGCAGGGTTTAAAGATTTAAGTCAAATTAAGCCTATTATTTTACAACTGACTGAGAAATTGGAACAGTCATTCATTTCAGTTATCAGTACATTGATGTTCTTTTTCAGGACTCTCTAGGATCTTGAAGGGCAGATTGGAAATGACAAAGAATCGTATAGTAGACTGGGCATTAGCTGAATACATGGCATTTGGCTCATTGCTAAAAGAAGGAATTCATGTTAGACTCAGCGGCCAAGATGTGGAAAGAGGAACCTTCAGGTAACTTTTTTTATTTAAGTGGATTGTAGTTTTTAATATCATTGTAGACAAAATGGTAATTATATGTAAATAGTCAGTAGATGTACCCTACACCAAATAAAGTGGATGTTTACTAATGTGATGTAGTCACACATACAAATGCATTACCACCTAAAATGACTGGGATGTGAGCAGGAGGCCTAATGAGAAGCTGCATTGTTTGCTGTTTCTATATCGGCCTTATGCTCACAACCTCCTTCAGACGTTACAGTCCCCGTTTTAAGAAAAAGCCTCTTCATTTAAATTTTTTAATCTAACAAAACAATCAATGTCTTGGAGAAGGAGTATTTGTTATGTTGCTTTCTTAGTAAATTTGCATGTTACAGTATTGCTTGGACAACACCATTCAAACTTTATGTGCCAGCTGTGGTTTAACAAAATATTTTCACACCCCCTGTGGGCTGGAAATTTAAATAATCCTTAGAAGTTAATTTCTGGACCCTGTGTAGTGGGATGTGCCTATAATGAGGCAAACTGAGATCATTGCCTCAAGCAGTAAGTTTTAGGGTTTTTAGGGTGCAGGTAATTCCAGAGAGAGAGAGAGAGAGAGAATGAATTTAGAAAATGTCAATTTTCATGTAATTACACTATATAAATTAACAGTATGCACCATGTTGGTGGATCTAATAATGCTTGAAAATTGTTTCACATAAATATATATATATATATATATATATATATATATATATATATATATATATATATATATATATATATATATATAATTTGGTAGTGTAATTAGGGGAACAGGTAGTATCTCCAGGGGAAGATGTGATGAACAGCAGCAGTAAACCACACAAGTCCAGAGATTTCAGGTTAACAGCCACAGCTAGTTTATTCACCAGCTTGCAAACAAAACAAACAAAATACTATGTCTGGCTATTAGCTAATGCATTTTAGCTAGACCCTCTCTCAGGTGTTGGACCTTGTGTCCAAACACACAGTAAACATATTATTGCTCAACACAGAGTGTCTCAGGAGGCAACTCACCTCCTCCCCAGGTCTGAGACAGGCATTGCATATTCTAGCTGTTTTTTCACAGGCACCTCACAGGTGCATCTCTTGCTCAGTCTGTTTAGAGACTGACAGATCAGAAGACTCGGACTGGGTCTTATGTATGGAACCCACCCTACTCTTTCTCCATACATAACACCAGGGACCCTTACCGTGGTTTGTTACCACGTGGAAACACTCTGTGGGAAGCTTTTAGCTTTTACCATAAATCTACATTCTCCCTTGTGTTTTAATGTACACATTGCTGGAAGGCTGGGACACATATCTCTCCCATTTAGCCTCCTTCCAGTGTCCTCTGTCACGAGATAGATATAGATATAGATATATACATTGACCCTAGTGTGAGTGTGTGTCTATATTTGGGAATTTAGACTGTAAGCCCCAATGGGGCAGGGACTGATGTGAATGGGTTCTCTGTACAGCGCTGCGGAAGTAGTGGCGCTATATAAATAAATGATGATGAGATATATATATATATATATATATATATATATATATATATATATATATATATATATATATATATATATATATATATATATATATATATATATATATATATGTTAGTTTTACTGAGTCAGGGGACTAAATGGCTAAGCAGACTCCTGTCTGCAGTTATTCCTAAGGGGATTGTGGTCAACCCCAGATGGCATTATGTGGGGTCAGACAAAACCAGCTACTTGTCCCCTCAGGAGAAGTACATTGGTTTGGCCTAATGCGAGTACTTTAACCTGGTCCTCATGTAGCAGTGGAGAGTAAGTGTTAAGTCCTATCCACCTTAAGTCTGTGATGGGTGATTTTAAAGTAGCTCTAGCATTGAGCCGACGGCCTGTCCTGTAGTCGCGTATGTGTTTTAAATGGTGAATGTCACCGTAGACTCTGGGCAGGCTACAGCAACAATCAACTGGGACCAAACCTCCTCTTGATTGCAGTCCTCTCTGTTCACTCGTGATTCCCCAGGTCAGGTCCATTTCTGGCCAGGGACTAGCTCTGTATACCCAAAATGATGACTCATAAGACTCACCCGGAGGTTCACTAGCACAGGTCTCTTGTAAAAAGTGTCCCTCACACTTGACACTCTCAGCAACTCTGGATAACTTCTAGCTTTATTGTCCTGTCCACTGATTTCAGACTTGCTTCTATGCTCTGCTCAGGCTCCTCCATCTCTGTCAGACTCTATTGCTCCACTGTATTTCTATTTTTCTTTTTTTAGATTTTTTTTTTTAGAGCTTTCACAAAGGTGTGCAAATAAAAAGCAACTTTGCTTTAAACAACTTTCAAAAGGAGAGATGGAAAAGAAAACAAGAAGAGAACATGGAGGGGGTTAAGTGGCAGAAATGTGGTAAATGAAGGAAAGAGACAAGGTAATCATATAGACAATGGGAGAGAGTCAACATTGAAGTGCCCCAAGTAATGAAAACCTAAACCAACTATATGTTGCAGATATAATAAAACCTCCATTATAATGAGTAGGGAAAAAAGTGAAAAAGCAAAAAAGGTGTGAGAGAGAGAGAACACAGTAGGAGGGAGGTGGTTAGTACAAGGGTTGACGCCAGTGCCATAACCATACCAGATAGTGGGTATGTCGTGGATTCAGGGCCGGATTAACCATAGGGCTAACTGGGCTACAGCCCAGGGGCCTCGGGCATCCAGGGGGCCATTGAAAGTGCTCAGCAGCAGTATTGATCGGTCGGGGGCGGGGGCGCCCCGGCACGATCAATGCTGCTGAGCACTTTCACTGCAGTCCTTCACTGGCGCTCTGTAGTCTCCTTACTGAGGAGATCTCGTGAGTCTCACGAGATCGCCTCAGTAAAGAGCGTACAGCGCACCGGGGAAGGACTGCAATGCCAGGAGGAGGTAAGTGCCTTGGGGGGCGCTCGGCTCACCGGGGGGGGCGGCTCAGATCATGGGGGGGGGCCCTCACGGGGGAATGGAGGCCCCTTAACCCAGGGGCCTCCATTCCCTTAATCCGGCCCTGCGTGGATTTATAAATGGCTGATAGTGGGAGAAGGAAACGATTAAGTACCGATCTTATAATGTGATAGCCAAGGGCTCCATATTGCATTAAATTTGTTAAAGTGGTTGTTAATGATACCTGTTGTATGTTCATATCTATAGGTTTGCCAAATTCTATTGATTACCATAGGCAGGGCAAGGGAGTTGGGTTGCTTCCATGAAGCTGTAATTGTGCATTTGGCCATCTTAAGGATATGGCCCACCAGAGATATTCATCATCATCATCATCATCATTTATTTATATAGCGCCAACATATTCAGTAGCGCTTTACAATTGGGGATAAACACAATAAACTAATAAACAAACTTGGTAAAACAGACAAAGAGGCGAGAAGGCCCTGCTCGCAAGCTTACAATCTATGGGACAATGGAAGTTTGATACATGAGGTTAAGTCTACATTTAGCATTTTGGCCCAGCCAGACTGCAAAGGTAAGACATTGTATATTTGTCAATGTCTGCAACAGGAAATTGTAAGAGGAGGTAGGATGAGCATGGAGGGAGCATCGGGGAAGTAATGGTAAAGATTAAGTCATGGACACTTCGCCAGAATCTCACAATCTTGGGACAGGTCCACCAAATGTGTGAAAAAGTAACTTTTTGACAGCATGATTTTGAAGACTCAAGGTAGATTGCATTTAGGTGGGGTACCAAGTACCACCGATATAACTTTTAAAGGCATTTTCTTTGGTGCGTAAACAGATGGAACCCTTAGAGATCTTCATCTTATTTTTGGACCATGTTGACGATACACTGTAAAGTGGTGATAAAAAGAAGTTTGAGATGAGGCCACCAGGGGGTGGACTGTCTACTACAGAATAATTAAAGAGGAGTGAGTTGAGGGTTCAATTTAAATTCGGGTATAGAGTTATATAAATGCCTTAACTAGAGGAATTGGTAGAAACGGTCGTGAGGATTGTTGAAGGTCCGCAAAGTCAGGAAGATCCACATAGGGGCAATATCCGACAGAAGTTTAATATTTTGGTGAGGCCAAATCCTATAAGAATTTTGGGACATGCCAGAGGGGATCGCGGAATTATTCCATAGCGGATTCATAAAAGGTTGTCAATCAAACAGTAGGTACGGGTGCTATAATCCCAAATGTTGAGCGAGAATTTCATAGCAGGATGCCACAGGGAAGGGGGTGGGCGGTGTTTGATGGAACTCCATAGAAAAGTATATGGGGAAATCAAATGGAGGATGTTCGCTTCAATATCTACCCGGGGCCTCGTGAGGGACAGAGAGTGAGAGTTAGATGCGTAGCCAAGTAATACGTTTGAATGCTCGGCAGGCCCAGCCCACCCTTCGTATGTCAGATAGTGTATTGGCTTTCACCCTAGAACGTCTTCTCAACCAGGCAAAGTGAGCAATTTGTTTTTGTTGGGTCTGGATAGCCATGGATGGGACTTTGCCTGGTTAGGTTTGGAACAAGTATAGAAGTTGTGGCAACAGATTAATTTTTACCGACGCTATTCGACCAAGCGTTAAGATATAAAACTTGCCCCATTCTATCAGATTTTATTTAAGAGGATTAGGAATTTGGGGAAATTAGCATCGGAATATACCAATCCTAATAACTGGTCAGGCAAACTCCCAGGTACTTGAGCTTATCAGGCCGCCACCTATAAACATGTTGTTGCTGAAGGGAACAGAATAGCAGAGGAGGAACATTGAGAGGGAGAATTTTGGATTTACCACTATTGATTTTAAAGTCGGAGAGAACTTGATATTGCTGGAGTTCAAATTGTAGAGAGGACAGGCATGAAAGGGATGTAAGGAGATCCGTGAGGGTCAACAGGATATTATCCGCATAAAGAGAAATTTCTCATACGTCCAATTGTGGGACACTGCTATACATAGGGGTAAAGTAGGTGGTACCAGGAGACCAGGCAATAAAACAGTTAAATCTGTGAGTGACACTCCACCCCTGCTATCCCCCACCCGCAGGATGGATTTTCAGTTTAAATTTAGTGCCTTAGGAGTCGGTCATGTTTCCAGGGCTCCTGCCCTGGATTTAGTTTTATTTAATTCTATTTAATGTTAATTAGCCTTTGGCCGGAGATAAGGGAGGTCCTGGAACTTCTCTCCTACTTTCTGGTGCCAGCATGTAGCGTTCAGCGCCATTCCTACAATGTGGAGGAAGGAGCCCTGCTGTGCCCCTCATACAGGACAGGTTTTTACCTTTCTTATGCGCTCTTTCTGCAATGTGATCGCCCTTAAGAGTGTTTGTGTGTGAGGCTCTGTTTGTGGGTCATGGTTTAGCATTACAATTATATCTGTTTGAAAGATCTATACATTGTACTGTTCGCTGGTATACACTTAAGGGATTACCGGATATATGCTTAAAATACATCCCGGACCCTTTTTAATATATTTAGTGAGTCTGTAATTCCTGCATTTTCCCAAAAAATATATATATATTTTTCTATTATATTCTCTGTGAAGGAGTGTGTATACGTGTGTGTGTGTGTGTATGTATATGTATATATGTATGTATATATATATATATATATATATATATATATATATATATTGTTTAGCGTACTCACATTGGGTGTTAAAATATTTTAACCATAACTGCAAAGGGGACCTCTAAAAAGGGTACTGCTAAGGGTCTATGATGCATTACAATTGTGCTAAATGAAACAAAAAATTGTCTTGCGGACAGTCTAACCCGGAGTCCATGTGTACAGCTTGTGAGGCGGAAATCCGGGATTATAGCCAGACCCAGTCTGCGTCCAGGTCCTTGGATGAACCTCCTTGGCTGCGTCCTTTGATTTCCACGTTAGCGGAGCTCACAAGGGTAAAGTCTCACTGTGAGGTAAGCCAACCTTCTGCTTTTGTTTCTGCACTACACATGTCAGATACACAGTTAGGACTGTTCTCTTTTGGGGCGTCCCAAGTAGAATTATCTTTAGCACAATCCCTTGCTGTTTCGGGCCGGGGTTTAGCTGTGACTACTTTCTCACTGGAACGCTTACTGATTGTGGCTAAGAGACAGTCTCATAAGCGTCAGGCCTTTCCGGAAGCTAGGGATTTTATGTCCACTTCAGAGGTGTCATCAGAGGAAGAAGGTGAGGTTCACCGCGATTCGGGAGTGGAGCATTTGGTCAGTGTGGAAGATTCGTCCACAGTGCAGGGTGTAGAGGACCTGGTGTTGGGTGTGCGACAGACTTTAGGCTTTACCAACCCAGAGGTATCCCGGGAAACAGTTTTTTCTCTGTTTTAAAAGACAGATGAAACAACTTATTTCCTTTCCTCCTTCAGCTCAATTAATGCAAATTCTCTCAAAGATGCCACAGACAAAAAATATGATTTTTTTTTCCTCAGGTCAGTTTATGAAGCAGCTGGTAGTGTTTTCAGGCCGGCCATGTCCACAGCCTGGGTCAATAAGGCTATACAAGCATGGTCAGAGCAGTTGTCAAAGGGTCTCCAGTATGGAGCCCCTAATGACGAATTAATGGTGCTCTCCGATAATATTAGAGAGGCTTCAGAGTTTGTAGGGCAGGCTTCATTGGATGTCAATTCTCTTGCTGCTAAGCTCTCTGCATTAGTTATAGCAGCAACATGTTCTCTATGGTTGCATTCTTGGTCTGCGGACGACTATTCCAAATGCACCTTGGAGGCAGTTCCTTTTGATGGCGCCTCTCTTTGGAGCTAGATTACACATACTCATTTCAGAGGCTACGGGAGGTAAGAGCCCTTTCTTGCCTGTCTCTCAGACCAGGAATAGGCAGCCTAGGTTTTGGTCCTTTTGGGCCTTTCAGAGATCCAGATGACCCCCTGCTAGGGTGCAGACAAATGCCCCCACTAGGGGCGGGTTCTGAGGGGCCTGGGTCCCAAATGTAGGGGACATGCTAAGCCGACAGAGAGTTAGCTTCAGTATGATGTGACCTCCATACACAGAGCTGTGGTGGAGGCACGTCTTCTGCATTAGACCCATGGATCAGGGGCATTGTCGCGAGGGGGTACGTTATAGACTTACTTCAGTTTCCTCGTTGACAGTTTTTCACCATGGGGCTTCCAGCCTGCTGTATTCGGCCCAAGGCCCTGCAGATAGCAATCCAGAACTTGCTGGACACGGGTGTCATAATTCCAGTTCTGCCATCGGAAAGTGGTTTGGGGTTTTACTCAAACCTTTTCCTAGTCCTAAAGCCAGATGGCTCTTTCAGACCAATTTGACTTGTAAGTTCAGAGACTTTAAATTTAAGAGTCGGGATTCAAGATGGAATCTCTCAGGTCAGTGGTTGCGGCATTGGAACAGGGAGAGATTTAAGCTTCCCTAGATATAAAAGACAGTTACCTGCACATTCTCATTTTGCAGGGCCATCAGTGCTTACTTCACTTTGCAGTAAGGAAAATTATTTCCAATTCAGGGCATTACCCTTTGGTAAGCGACTGCCACAAGGGTATTTACAAAGGTCATGGCAGTTATGGCGGCCCTTCCCCACTTTAAGGCGGTTAAGGTGATTCCTTACTTGAACAACCTTCTGTTGAAGGCTCCATCGGCTCTGGTCCTGTCGCAACACATTCAGTTGACCAGATCCTTCCTAGAGGAGCATGGTTTGATAATCAACCTGCCAAAGACATCCCTAATCCCATCACAGAGGATGAGGTTTCTAGGGTTAGACTTCAACACCAGGTGTCAGAGAGTGTCCTTCCTGGAAGCCAAGATTCTTTCTCTCCAGTCCAGGATCAGAGACATCATAGCCATGCGTCAGGTGTCCCTGCTGCGATGCATTAGGCTGCTAGGGACAATGGTGTCAGTCTTCAAAGCAGTGCCTTATGCGTAGTTCCATTTGCGGGCTCTGCAGTGGGAAATCCTGTGCAAGTGTTCAGGTTCTCACTTACATCTGGACAGCAGTTGATCATTCCATCATCTCATTTCTGCCTGTCCCTCACTTGGTGTCTGATCAGGTCACATCTGTCCTGGGGACGTTCTCTTGAGACCTGCAATTGGACCACAGACTCAAGTCTGTCTGGTTGGAGGGTCTCACTGCAACCCTCAGATTCCAGGGTCAGTGGGACCAGCTGTAGTCAGCTCTTCCCATAAATGTGTTGGAGCTACGAGCTATATACAGGGTTCTGGTTCACGCTCAGGTGTTTCTGCGCGGAAAGCTGTTCAGGGTCCAGTCGGACAATGCAACGGCAGAAGCATATCTCAATCATCAGGGAGTTACACGCAGTGCCAGGGCCATGAGCAAAGTGACCAGGATAATGCTGTGAGCAGAGAAACACATTCCAATAATATCGGCAATAATCTTTCCAGGTGTAGACAACTGGGAGGCCGATTATATCAGCTGAAACAGAACAGGGAGCCCGCGGTGGGATTTGTGGATGCCTAGTGATCCCTTGGCAGTTTCACTTAGTTTACCTATTCCCTCCCCTTCCTATGATCCTGAAGGTTCTCAAGAAACCTGAAGAGGGACCGGATGAAGGCCATCTTAGTGACCCCGGACTGGCCCTGCCGAGCCTGGTTCTCAGACCTGCTAGGAATGGTAGTAGAACCTCCGTTCAGACTGCCTCTTAGGCCAGACTTAGTCACTCAGGGTCCCCCTGGTGCCACTCATTAAGTCAGCTGACTTTAACTGCATGGCTATTAAAATCATCTATTATCTAACTTAGTTGACCTCCTTCGGGACATAAACTGAATATCCTTCTTGTGGGAGGGTTATAGCAGGGCTGGAGTGTCACTCACAGATTTAACTGTTTAAGTGCCTGGATTCCTGGTACCACCTACTACCCTATGTATAGCAGTGTTCCCCAATGGACTGGGAGAAAGGGATTTTATGGCGAGTACAAAAATCCTATTTTTTTGCTCCCTTGGGCTAGCTCAGATTCCAGTGATTTCTGAGTTGTCACGGATATTAGATTCCAATAGCTCCATAAGAAGGGCAAAAAGTAACGGGAACAGTGGGCAGCTCTATCGTGCCATTTGCTATGGAAAAAGGGGTCGACGTAGCCTCATTTTAAAGGACAACAGCAGAAGAGTTGAAATAAAGGCCCAATAAGTAGTAAGTAATAAGGTAGTAATTTAAATAGGCACTGCCTACACAATGTACAAGGGTTTGTAAAAAAAAAAACATTGTGCAGGAGGAGCCTTTTTAAATTATTTCCTTGATATCCCGAGTGACAGTGCCGCACTTTAAAGTGACGTCATTCTTCACCGACGTCATGTTGATTGGTCGCACTTCTTGAAGGTCTGTTTATCAACGTGTCAGAATTACAACACTGTTGGGGAGTTTGCATTCGTCGTGTTTATGTCGGGGTGTATGTTGTTGGTGTTGTCATCATCGTGCTAGTGTACAACACCTGTTTCAATTGCAGAGAGCTTGGACACTTTTAAACCAAGTGCGCCAACTCCCAAAAAACAATGAATTATTCACTTGCTCAAGCTGGGCCTCACTTTCTAAGTTGCTGTTGTGGGAGATTCACAACCAGTCGTTCACCTTCAATTAAAGTGACTGTGTGGGAGATCAAAAAGGTTGCCCAGGCAGTCGTGGACTCTGGAAGTGAATTTACACTGGTCTCCAGCTCTGTCCTGGCTGGATCCAAGGTCTAGCAGTTGCCCAAAGTTAAAGTGCGTTGCACACATGGGGCGACCCACAGTTTACAATAGACTCTTTTGGCCATTCGATTTAAAGGGCAATCCATGAAGGTAGTGGCTGCCATAGCGCCTAAGCTGCCGTATCCACTTATTTTAGAGTGAGATTTCCCACTGTTTAAAGATGTCCTCTGTGAGCATGTCCTGCTCAAGATGTCGGAAATTCAATCAACAGACAGAAGTACAGTCTCTCGCGGAAAATGTATACTGATATTAACTTCTAGAACGGGTGACAAGAGGTATTTGCCTTTAGCAGATGCAGATTCTTGGATGACCTCATGCCTTTACTCAAAGGAAGTGGAAGTTTATATACAGTACTGTCACGTAGAGATGCTAGGCAAAAACCGGAACAAAGAATTAAGTCAGTCTGTCCTAGGGTCAGGGGTCCCTAGTGAGCAGAATAATGGGAACAAGCCAGAGATCAGGACTGGTAGCAGACAAGGAGAATCTAAATAATAAAGCCAAGGTGAGGGGCAGTCAGAGTTCAAGCAGGGTCCAGAAACAAGCCAAGGGTCACAACAGGAATTGATAATAAACAGGCAGAGTATCCACAATGCTGGAGCTAGTCAGCTATGTGAGGCACACAGAACACTATAACCCGCAAGGAGGCTAATCCCTCCCTGCCTTAAATAGGAGAATTGGCCGATCAGGATTTTAAAGCAGCAGCCCCTGTAATCAGCCACTGGAGGCTGTAATCATGGAGGGACCCTATTGTTCAGGCGCCCAGCTGTCAGCTTTGCCGGGACGCGGCGGTGAATGAAAGACCATCCTGGCTGTTGCACTGGTGACAGCCGGGATGAAGAGATGGAAGTGACGTCCAAGGTAAGCAGCGAGCTGTGGCGGCTCATGACTTGGTGTTAAAGGACCTGCCCAAGAAGTCACAATAGCGCACACAAACCTACATCCACACCAGCCTAGCGCAATAGTGTACTTTTAACTGTCTCAATAATTCAGTGTCTGGTCCTTGATGTTTGGGAACTGCTAACCTGGAATGCTATCATAGGGGGTAAAGGCAGGACTTGAAATTCGAAAGCAGCGGTGGCTGGTAACATCACAGATGAGTACTCCCCTCCTGTTGGTGAGGGTATAGACTTATCTGATTATCCAGAATTGTTACATTTGCTGAACTTTGCACATGACCCGCGAAATGATGTAACTTTAAAGCATGTCTTTAATTTGGCTAATCATTTTGGGGATATTGCGAGAGCTGTCAACTTGGCAGGCTGTATGCCATCATATGTTGTAAAAAGAAATATATTGTTTCAAATTACTGCTGTGAAGGGAAGAAAGTTATAACAATTGATAATTCCACAAGTTCATATACCCTTAGGGCTTGAAATTGTACAGACCCAGGTGGGTGGCGGATACTTAGGGGAAGGTAAAACAAGGGAACAAGTTCTACACAGGTTTTACTGACCCGGAGTCTACTTAGCAGTAAAAAGGTTCTGAAAAGCTTGTTCTTTATGCCAGAAAACCTGTCCCACTGTCAGGGAACAGCCACAATTAGAAAGGGCTCATAAGCATCCTTTTACAAAGATAAGGGGCTATGAGTGGAGCGAGAGGACAGGCTGTTTCAGAACAGAGTTCTCAAATGGCAAGAAGACAAAATCCCCATTCATACGTTGGTAGGCGAGGTTAAGAGTACACTTAAGCTGGTAATGGAGGAGGCCAAACATTTGAAATATGGCGTTGGACAAGGTTTGGTAAAACCATAGTCAAATAAAATAATAATAATAGTTTGCAGATACATTGTCATAGAAATTTGACCCCCTCACAAAGTCTGTGCCCCCCTACTTGGTGACTTTAGGGGGAGGAATATGTGACAGAAGGAGCGGTTTTCCACAGGCCTCTAAGAACAGAATTAGCTTTTCAGCTGACAGTTGGGGGGGAGGCTACATACAGGATTGAGTCCTTACACAATAAAACTTCTAGCCTGAACACACACAGGTGCTTGAATTTGAAAGCGAGGCAAAAGATTGTTCACATGATTGGATCTTGGATCTTGCAAAATTTGATTGCTGCCAGCCCAGGCTTCTAATCTTCTGAGAACTGTAGTCCTGCCCAAGTCTCTATGCTTAATCTTGTATCAGATGCATAACTCCCAGATGCCCATGTTTGTACGGTATTATTGCACCAATCAGTGAGCAATAAATGCTAGGCTCCTCAGTAAGATACAAATGTTGTCACTAAGGTTCAGATATATAGAGGAAACCTGCCCAATGTTTCAAGTCTGTAAGGATGTATAAGCAAAGCAGAAAAGTTTTAAATTTTGATCTCTGTCTAAATTGCAATCATTATCATGTGTTTATTGGGCCATTTGTTTGTATGGTTTGCATTGCCCTGGTACTGTGTGTAACAGCTAGTTACAGTATTCTTACACTTGCTCTTGAAGTGATAGCATAAAGAGGGCCCTGTTTAATTTTATCTGTTTTTCAGACTCATGGAAGTAGAAATTAATATTTGTAGTATACTTTTAACTACTTGCGTTCTATTACATTGATGTTATGAATTACAAATCCATTTCTGTTTGTTTGAGATTCATCTGATCTTCTGAGCTCTAGCTATAATTTACTTAACCCTGTACCAGTTCACCTGTCTGTAATTATGCTCACAATCAGCACATGTTTGAGAGAGCAATTTATCCCTGAAATACATTACTGCAGAGGAGGGTATGTGACCATCGCTTTCATTGTGCTTGACACTGGCAGCTATGGAGCAAGTAATACACATAATAGGTATTATCAGTGTAATAGTCCATTTTGCCTGGGCACTTGCAGAGGTGAACATATTGGTGTGATTCAGTCAGTTAGCCTCACTCATTACTCAGAGAGTTAATGGATTACAGTAATTGCTTCAGTCATCTCTGTTTTCATAATGTGCCTGTGCGTCCCATTCTAATGCTGATTAATGAACACTCCTAGCTCTGTAGGGAGGAGGGGGATTGGAAATATTCACAGCTCTGATATATCCCTTCCATACGCTGTAAAATGACTTGCAATATGCTTGTGTTATTGGACTGGTGGTTAATGTAATACTAACTCCTCTGTTGTATGTTATAGTGTAATTGGGCAGAGTTTAATTTCATTAACTGGGATTATTTATAATGCTGGACACCAGGCTGCTGATAAACACAGCGTATTACATAGAATAAAATATTAAGATTTATTAAGCAAACTACAAATTTAACCTTATTACTTATGCCATTTATGTTCCAATGTTGTGACGTTGTTTTTTTTCTTCTTGGGTTTGCTATACCATTTTACAAATTATATTGAAGGATTTGTAAAGGTCATGGAAATGTTCATAGAAGAATAAAATAAACCTGAACACACTTGAGACCTAATAAATTAACATTAGCAAAAAATGGCTGTGTGGGTGGAAACACAGTTTGTGACATAGAAGTATACTTGTTAATATGCCATGATGAGGCTGATTTTTTTTTTCTACTGTCCTGCATCTGGAAGGTTTAACGTATAACTTTGCCATGCCAGTCTAAGGTGATATACATATGCGTGACCAGGCTAGCCACTTCATATGGGCAATAGAACTGAAAGCTAAATATTGACCATTTAAAAAAATGTTGTATTCAAAGAATAAAGCATTTTTTATCCATTTTCTGCTGTTATTGCTAACCCAAGATATTTGTTAAATAGGATTCATAGTCTGAAATGACAAATGTTGGTTTGATACCCATGTCTGAAGCATGTGACCTTGAGTAGTCTTGCCTATCGGTAATTAAAATAAAAAGACTTTCAGCTATAAAAAACACTGTAAAGCTTGACAATGCACTGCAAATAAATGTATATGGACAAAGATGCAGTCTGGCTTTGGAAAAGTGAAGGAGAAGTAGAAGTTGAAGTGTGTGTGGTTGGATGTGTTAACAGACAAAACTGTATGCAGTAGTGAGTTTTAGTCATACTTGCCAACTCTCCCGGAATGTCCGGGAGACTCCCGCATTTTGCGAGAGTCTCCCGGACGAGTGTGGCAATCTCCCTGATAGGAAGTGGGCAGAATTCGGTTTAAACGCCGCGATTCACCCGGAATCACGGCGTTTAGCCTCGCCCCCACTGTAAAATGACGCGATTTGCGTCATTTCATCACAGGGGCGGGGCCAAAATGATGCGATTTCGGCGCCCCGCCCCCTGCACGCTACGTCCCAGCCGGCATCTCCCGGAAAAAGAAATACAAATGTTGGCAAGTATGGTTTTAGTATGAATACTTTTCTGTAACACTAAGAAAGTTTATATAAATAAATTTATATTTACAATTAATTTAGTTTCGTCTAAGGACTCCATTTCATCTAAAGGTTAACTCCCTAGCCAGCTGAGCAGAGACAGGAAAAGGAAATGTCTCTGAAGATTTATAGTCCTCCTCCATCTAGGCATCATTGAGTAACTTCTCAAGCTGCTTCTACAAAATATAATAGACAACAAGAATGAGTATATTGGACTGTCAAGGAGTCCTTTGATGAGATTAAATTAATGGTAAATATCATTTGTAGATTGCCGTGCTGCCTTTGCCCCCTCCTTTCATCATCCCCCTGTGCCATGCTGCTTGTCCCTCTTTTCTTTAACCCCTCTGTGCCTCCCCTCGTTTTTTAACCCTTCTGTGCCCCTCCCTCCGTTTTCCTCCCTTCACTTACCTTTACTTCTCTCTTCTTTCTTGGTCTTCTCTGCTCCTCTGTGCTCCATTGCTCCAGACTGACTGAATGCTGGGTGTGACATGACAACGTCACACCCAGCATTCAGTCAGTCTGGGGCAATGGAGCACAGCGGAGCAGAGAGGAGGGACGCCGGCGCCGCGATCACGTGAGTATGTTTTTTGTTTTTTTTTTAGCTACCCTGCTCCCCCCACCAAGGACCGAGCCCCCCCCCCCTGCCACAAAAAGAAAAGAAAAGAATGTAGTTTTTTTTTAAAAAAAAAAAAGAGAATCGGCGGCGGCCGGGCCGGGCCCCCTGACATGTAATTAGTACCCGCCCCCGCCCCCTCTCGGCGGCTTTGGGAGTGAGCCATGTAAGAGAAATGTCTTTTAAAAGTTCAAAGGATTTGACACGAACACCTCAAGAGCGAGGTCAAGGTCCCATTATGCTAAGAATCTTAATACCAGTGCTGTGTCCAAAAGTATGCTAAGTGCTGACACCTGGACCTTTTGATTGTTGAGCGCCAACCATTTTTATATCCCTCCTGCAGAAAATCCAGTACTTGCAGAATGATTACTGATATTGGCTCAACATACTTCTGTTTGTACCAGAGGATAATTTTTTTTCAAATCCTGTAGTAAATTATCGACGAACTCTCCTTTGTCCTTGAGCAACCACTGGTCATTTTCCACTCCATCTAGGAGAGAGTACTTGCAGTTTGGGTGCAGAACTGGTTCCTGGTGTAAGAGGTCACTCAAAATGGTGTTCCAGTAGCACTCCCAGGCTACTGCAATCCATGGTAGAGGAGGCCAAAGTTGAAGAATGGCAATTATATCCAGTGCTTCCTTTCTGATTTTCCTCAAGGTTCTTGGAATGAGGGAGAGTGGAGGAAATACATGTTATGATGGAAGTCCCAAGATCATGTCAGGCCAACTATCCCTTCTGTTCTGGGATTTTTGTGACTGGCATAGAATTGGTCCATCTTAGTGTTATTATTCATCACCATCAAGTCTAATCTGAGGGGCCCCTTTTTATCAGCAAATGAAAGATCTCTTTCTGTAGTGTCCATTCTCATTGGTGGATTTGATAGTGACTGATATAGTATACCACAATGAGGTTCTTGACGGCTGCATGAGGTCCTGAAAGTTTACTTTGTCAATGGCAGAATTGCTGCCATCATAGTTCTGCTCTTCTTCCTACCTGTTGAGTTATAAATGCCATCACAGTTTGGTTGTCTGAGAAGATCTTGAGATGTCTGATACAACAGAAGTTGAAAGTGTGCTATTGCTCTCCACACTGCTTTTATCTCCAAAGAGTTTGTATGCAGTTTTCTTATGCTATGTTACCATATGCCTTATATCACCTATGTGTTCAAAATTGTACCCCCAAAGCTCTGGTACTGGAGTGTTCTGGGAAGGATACACCTTGATCTTTCATTATGGTGTCTTGTCATTGTGGACCCATTGTTTGAAAAATTCCAGTTGCAAATTCTGTATATACCATCTTGCCCACAGTAGGACACCTAATGTAAAATATAACCTCCCCAAGAGACTGAAACAGTTTTCGAAGGTTTCTGCTTTGATTGAATCTGATGTGACTAGCGCATTTTGCTTCTGAAACTATCTAAACTAATATCTCCCAGGTAGGGTAAATCCATGAAACCCTTCTTGAGCGCTGCCTTTAGAAATTCTAGTACCTTGGTGTGCATTCTTGTGGAAGTAGATAGGCTGAATGGGGATAGCATACATATTAGAAGTGGCAACCTAGAACCAAAACCTAAGAAAACAATGATATGTTGCCACTGGAATGTGTAGACAGCATTCTGTAAGTATATAGATGTCAGAGAAGTTCCCTTTCTCTATTGCTTTTATAATGGTTCATATTGATTCCATGCAAAAATACTTTGTCTGCTCAAACTGGTTAAGTCTTTCCAAGTCCACGATTTTTCAGAAACCTGCTGACTACTTCTCTACCAGTAAAGGTTTGGATACAATGTCTTTGTTTTGTTGTACACTGCTGTGCAATGTTTCCATTTGCACCGGGGAGGCTTTTTTATTTTACAAAGATGTATGCCCTGTGTATTTCCATGAAATTGGTCTTGTAACCTTTGAACCCAAACAGTGGTTAATGTCCAAATCTTTCTATGATTTAAAATCTTGCCATGCTCAATGGACTCTGTGGATTGTGTCGGACACAAATCATTGGGAATTCTATGGCCTAAACCTTCCTAGAGGCAGGAAAAGGCTGGTTAGATGTTTTGATCCCAAATTGCCTAGAATACTGTTTGCCAGGGTAATATCTTCTTGCTTCCTTAAAGTGCCGATGAGAGAAAGAAACCCTTTTGGGATCCTGTGATAAATAATAGAATTTACCTCCTGTCTCTTTCTGAATAATCAAGTCCAATTTGTCACCAAATACTAAAGAAACTTCAATAGGAAATGTGTCTAAGCGATTCTTATAGTACAGATTTGCCATCGTTGGATATCACCAAAGAACTCTTCTAGCCACTACTATTGAACCTATGCTACTGGCATACAAATCATCTTTAATAACAAAATATCTCATTACCCAGTTCATTAGTTCATTAATTTGCTCAGGAGGCTGCATTGGTTCCTTTCTTACTTAGCTAGTACAGCTCACCGCTGATGCATGTGCTTGACCTGAGAAGTGACGTCTGGAACACTGACCAACACTTGCTTACTTCTAGCAGCAAATAGTGGTCCTAGGGAGCCACCCAGGACCTTGGCTAGCACTCCTTTCGTGAGGTGCAGTAGATTGCAGAGATCTTCTGAATTTTGCCCTGGAAATAAACTAGAAAAGTCCCCATTCAAGAAATAAAAATAAAACGCTCTACTTTTTCACTGCCTACTCAGCTGAAAGACACCGGAAAAAGACGCCTATAGAGAAGAGGAGGTCACACTATACGCAAGCGGAGGTATTTACTATTGTCTCTGCTCTGCAAACTTTAAAGTTAACCCATTTGTTAGGGCTCTCAGGGAGAACGAAGAGGAAGTATCAAGTCGCCTTATGCAAAGGAGCTCTTGGTAAAGCGCAAAAGTATATTTGGCATCAATCTGTATGTGCCATCCCACATTGCTAAGGAAGTACTGGTGCAGTATTAATACAAAATATTTGTATTCACTAAACCTACACTGAAGGATAATGATTAACATTCGCTAGAAAACATGAACATGCAAAATATTATAAGGCAGGTATTGAGATTGCTCCCTATTGACAGTATAATGCTGGGGGTTAGTGATGAATAATTAACTGGTTTGAAGCATATAAAAGGAACTTTAATAGATTCAGACAGAATATCTCCTCCTTGGGTTCTGTGGGATCACTGTCTTTTCACACAACACACTTTTGGGCTAGTATAGTAATTATCAGAAATCATGAGCTGAAGGAATTTAACAATGAGGCTTACAGTAATCAAATTTTGTGTAATGTAACAACTGTAAATATCTTGAAAATGCCCTCAAAAGTATATTTGCTTATATCCTTTTCTTTTTCCCTACAAGCCATCGTCATCATGTTTTACACGATCAAGATGTTGATCGCAGAACCTGTGTCCCAATGAATCACCTCTGGCCAGACCAAGCACCATACACTGTGTGTAACAGCTCCCTGTCTGAATATGGAGTTCTGGGTAAGTAATATCTGATGCTGGTTTTCGCAGACCATAGCATAAATTGCGTCTTGAAGTTACTGTAGAGTGGTGTAATGTAGTCTACAGAACAATAGTGTATAATACATTATCCAGTGTCGTACTGGGACATGAAGGGCCCACCGGGGGATGTCATGGTAGGGGCCAACCAGAGGGGGTGTGGCCATCCACTTGAGTGTGTGACTAGGGGGCATGGCCAGTCCACCAAGGACGTATCTAGTGCCCTATTGTAGCATATAAGAATGCAGTGTATGCAAAAAAATTCTGGCCACACTGATGTGCCTTGTTTTTTGTAGTGGTGCAGAAATGAGATTTCATTTTGTGCAGTGAGATTAATGAGCTAAAGGGGTGTATTTTTAGGGGCATTCATTAACATATGGAGGGGTGCACAGCCATATCCACTCCAGAAAAAGACTTTCTGTGAGCTCGTTACATAGGTTTAACGAGACCCATTTTGTGCATCTATTTGGCACTTAGGCTTAGAAAAAAAATGAGACTAAACTGAGCAATACTATAGGTGACAAACAAAACAAATGAAGGAAGTTTATTTTGTTCAAAGGGGTGGTAATGAAGTGTTAGGAAATTGAACTAATTCCTAGCCTGTTCTTGTTGCTTTCCCTAACTGTGGCTGCACATTCATTATATTACCATAAGACCCCCCTGCCCTCACACACCCACATTATATTACCATAAGACCCCCCCTGCCCTCACACACACACATATACATTACATTGACTTTAGCCCCCCCCTCTATGCCCTCACACACACATATTAGATTGACTTTAGCCCCCCCGCCCACAAATTTACCTTGTTGCTGCCTAGCTTCCAGCACTGCACACATGGGATGGAACCTTGGGGGTGGGAGGTAATGTCGCCAGCACCCAGTTATAAAAAAAAATTATTAGACCAGACGGACTCCTTAAAGTAGCAGACGGTGGGGACCCTGGTGATTGCATTGCACCTCCGCCCTCTAGCAAAGGGGAGTGGGACCATTTGGCAGTGGGGCCGATCAGGGAGCTCCCTGGGACCCTGACTCTATCCTAAGTTGACCGACAATGAAATGTTTCTTATCAGGGGCGGATTGGGAACTTAAAGTGGCCCTAGAAAAGAGTCTGAAAGTGGCCTCATGTAGGCGGGGCCAAATAAATGGTAGGTGGGGTCCAGTATGTGTGTGTACCGACTGTGTCTGCACTCACTATGTCTGTGCGCCCTCTGTATGTACCCCGGGTATGTGTGTCCTGTTCTTGTCACTTTCTCTACCTGTGACAGCTCAGTTTCTGCTTGTCTGGATCCTGGAATGCTGTGAGTTCTAACTGGAGAAAAAATGGGTACATGAAATTAAGAAAACTCCAACAAGCCCCGGCGTTAAATCAATCGCACACACATTTAATAGTTAGGCCTCCCTCCAGCCCCATTAAAATAATAGTATTCACATTTGATAAATAGAGATATTTCCCTCCAACCAACCCCATCATTAAATTAATAGTATTCCCATTTAATAAATTAACCTATTTCCCTACCTCCAAACAGACCCAGCAATAAATAGCATTTAAGTTTAATAAATATAACCATTTCCCAAAACCATCCATTGTCATTAAATTATTCGTATTTACATTTAATAAATAGCCCTCCGCCCAAATCTCAGCCCCACATTCAATTAAAGTCCTGCCTCCTCATCTTAAATTAATAGGCCCCACTAGTAAACTAAATTGCCCCATCACAAATTAGTCACCACCTACCTCACACCCACATTTCATTGCCCTAAGCCCCCCTGCCCTCACACCCATTTCTTTGCCATATGCCCTCCTGCCCTCTCCCCAATTTCATTGCCATATGCCCTCCTGCCCTCACCCCCGTTTCATAGCCATATGACCCCTGCCCTCACCCCGTTACTGTGACATAAGCCCCCCTGCCCACACACACTTCATTAACACGCACTACACTGACATAAGCCCCACTGCCCTCACCCCCATTACAGTGACATAAGCCCCCCACACACACTACATTAACACACACTACATTGATATAAGGTCCCGTGTCCTCACCCCCTTTACATTGCCATAACACTGACACATGCTACATTGCAAATCAACATTTGCATTTATTTTGTAAACCGAAAAAAAAAGACTGATCATTTTGGTCAACATCTGCTTCCACTAGTTACCTGTGGAACAGTTAAAAACTGTTTAGTTGGTGTGAGGAATGTGCATGCACAGCAGAGAAACATTTTTCAACAGTAAGTGGATTGGTAGAAGCCCATATGAATGCTATCCCTGCTCCTCTGGTCAGTTCTGTCTGAGCTACATTCACTAATTGGCAAATGCATCTTAACTGGCAATGCAGGTTAACATCGTGCCAACAGTACACAAGCAGAGTGATCACTGGATGGAACATGACACAAGACAACAAAATAAACTGCATTTACTTCAGTCCAGTTTTCATACTGAACAATCATGTATACTTTCAGCACTTCCTCCATAGGGTTCATTAAGCCTCATCTGAAATGCTGGGTAATCTGCTCTCACCAAATAGTGTGCCATTGGGAGCAAACGATTAATGAGTCTAAAGAACATAAAGATGAAACACAATGGAATACAGGAGAGGGAGAGAGAGACATAAATACAGCAAATAGGGTGCTGAATACTGAAATGTGATCACGACCTACAATAAATAATTACAAGATACATGCCATCAAGCGAATGATAGCAGAGCTCTCTTTGAAAGAGTAGATTTGATTCTATAAAGGCGCTATATATTCTGAAAGAAAAGCATGTACGTCTCACAAGAACACAGACACCTTATGGGCAGCAGCTTATGATAAGGTGTCATTTTTGAGACATCACCCTGGGTCAGCTATCTCTGGCCTGTGTCAGTAATAATGGCAGCGGACAGCGAGCAACATGTGCACTGCGGCTAATAGCAGGCAACATGGCGGTGCCGGGTATACTCACGGGCTGCTGCGGTCGCTGTACTCATTCGCCACAGTCTCGATTCCTCCGGCTCTGGCTACCGCGACGGAGCAACTCTGGAAGCCCATATCAATTCCCACCACTGACATGACTGCAGCCGGAGACACTGACAGCTCACAGCACGGGGGGATCCGGAGAGCGGCCACACTACGCTCCTCCGCCGGCAGATGAATGCCTTTTATTATTGGATAAGATAGGGACGGGGCCAGGTTTAAGATAAGTTCCGCGGCCACCAGATGCAAGGACCAGCCACAACGATGCTCCCCCACTGACACCCCTGATCCGGGGGCCCCCGCTGGCCCCTCCCCCCAATCCGTCCCCATGTTAGGCTGCCCTGATTGTCGACCAACAATCAGGGTCAGTTAAACAATGTTTAAAAAAAAAACCCAGTAAAAATGGATGGAAAAAAAAAATCAAGCAGCCTGCAGTCGGCCTCATTATGCCCCCGGCCTACCGGGAAAATTCCCGGTAAGCCCTATGGCCAATCCGCCCCTGTTTCTTATGAGGTTTACAGTGAACATTATAAACATTAAAAGCATGTATTTTCTTCAGCAATCTATTTATTTTGTGTCTCTCTTGTGCTAGCAAAGTGTGTCTTGTGTATATAGACATAAATGAGGACTTTATGGGCTTTGCAGGGTTTAGTTGGCCACGTATTTTAAGAACCAGGTGTATTGGCAAAATTTTTAAACAACCAAATCTCTGTATTCAATTTGGCTAATCATTTGTTAACAATTTTACAGACTTAACTGAGATATTTTAGTTTAGGTAATAAATTTCAGATGAATTTTAGTCTATCTTTGTCCATAAGGAGACACACACAGTGTTTTGGGTCTATTTTGTCTCAACGCAACTAATTAGCTGACAAAATTGCTGTGTGAGTGCCCAACTGTAGATACTAGATTGAAGATTGTTGTAAGTTTACAATGACATATTTCAAAGTAAAGTTATGATTGCAGATACCTTTTTTAAAAATCCATTAAAGGGATTGTCCCAATGTGTAGCAAATAGAGCACCCTGCGGGCATCCCCCGTTCCATACCTGAAGCCAAGAAATGATTGCACGTGCAGTCGGCTTATTTTTTTCATTGTTACAGCACCACTGCTACTCACAGTGCAGAAGAACAATCTATCCAGCCCTCTTCAATAGCACTAAATGGAGTTATCCTCAAAAGGCCTTGAGGGCTTTCAAAATGATCCAGAACACGTTAGGCCAGTTTGTTCTACTATGTGCTTTATTGCAGAAAAAGCGTTTAAATTGTCACCTTGAAAAGTTAACATTTATCTTGGTGCTTAAATAAAGAGCAACATACATGTATGTGCAGATAAGTCTTAACAGATTGGAAGTTTCTGAGCCATGTCTCCCAATCATCACAAATGGGCTCGTAATGTTAAAAATAAAATTAGACTCTGTTTAAGAGCTACCAGGGGAAATTCCACTTTGTATACCCTGTGAAATTGGTGAGCTATATTGTGTACAGCATCTAAACATATAGGAAAAAACTGCTTAATATGTTGTACTGAGAGAAAATAGAAGACTAGAATACTGACAATTAATATATGTGACTCCAGTTAAAATGAAATCTAACAAATTAATAACAAACATTAATATTCAGTTGATCGTTTTATTATTATTATTTTTTATTACTTCCATTGGACACTTAGGCCTGGTACACACTGGCATTACATTTTTGTCTTTTACCATTACTGAAAATGCATCTAAAATTCAAACATATTTGACATGCGCTTGTGAGTTTTATTACCTAGGTCAGTGTTTCCCACCTTTTGGTTCATGTCCAATATTTCCTTCAACAACCCCCTCTTAAGAGTTTCAGCGCTAACGGTTGTTATTACACTGATACATACATATATACATATTAAAAAACAATAGAAAAATATTCTTATATTTTGGGTGATCTTTAATCCCTCCTTTGAACCAATGGAGATGTTCAAAGAAAGGATAAAAGACCTCCAAAAATTAAGTGTATTTTTCATTTGATACTCTGTATAATCATTATCATCATCAACATTGATAGCGCCAGCAAATTCCATAGCGCTTTACAATTGGGAACAAACAGTAATAAAACAATACTGGGCAATGCATGCAGAGTGGGAAGAGGGCCCTGCTCGCAAGCTTACAACCTATGGGACAAGTTTAATAACAACCGTTAGCTCTGGAAACTCTTATTATTATTTTTTTATAATAAATTGTAATTTAAGAAATGTGTGCTTCCTTGAGAGTAGTGCAGCAACAATATGTAGGAGCGCAGTTCATTGCTTGAGATTTTCTATTATTTTGTTAACCCCCTCTTACTAAGCTGCAGGGACTAGCGATAGGGTCTATCTCTGGAATATTTCAGCTTATTCTTCTAGAATAAAACGTGCCATCTTTTTAGATGTCAAATTTAATAATTTTGTATGTCAGTGCTAGGATCTCTCTAACACAGAGCACAGCTCTTTCATACAATGCCCTGCAGGACATCTTATCTGGCCCCCTTAATAGGTTGAAGTTGTCATTTGGAAAAAAAACTAAAAACCCAACCACATAAAATTGCCACCCTTTGTGTTCTAGCTAGTACACAAAGGGTGGCCTAGTGGTTGGCACTTCTGCCTCACAGCACTGGGGTCATGAGTTTGATTCCCGACCATGGTCTTATCTGTGTGGAGTTTGTATGTTCTCCCTGTGTCTGCGTGGGTTTCTTTCTGGTGCTCCGGTTTCCTCCCACACACCAAAAAAAAACAACATACTAGTAGGTTTATTGGCTGCTATCAAAATTGACCCTAGTCTCTCCCTCTCTGTCTGTCTGTGTCTGTGTGTGAGTGTGTGTCTATATTAGGGAATTTAGACTGTAAGCTCCAATGGGGCAGGGACTGATGTGAAATGAGTTCTCTGTACAGCGCTGCGGAATTAGTGGCACTATATAAATAAATGCCGATGATGATGATACTGATGGTGCTAGGCTGGGGGCACTTTCTGGTCCCACCTGTAATGATGGGGAAGGGGGGCTGTAAAGGCAGCCGGTGATCCAACTTAACAGCTATAGATCTTGCAATTAGCTGCTGTATTTGATCTCTCCTGCTACAAAGAGAACTGAACAGCATTCAAGGTGATCATCAGAAGTATTGGCTGTATGTAAATGCTGGGGTTGTGCTAAATAACCGTGAACTGTAAGGGGTTATCAAGATACTGTAATTAATATGGGAAGTTATTAAGTAAAACTAATGTGAAAAGTGGAATAACCTTTTCAGTCTGTTTTCCATCACACAATCATTCAAGTCACAAGCTAAAAGAAAATGTGAAATTAAACACAAAATAAAATCACTCACAAATATCATATTAGTTCTATACTCGCCCCATAGCTATAAGGTAAAACATTGCCAAACTAGCAAACTGTGATCTTGGAAGCAACAATGGGGCCCATACAGTGTGTCTGACCATTACATGTAACCCTGGCATAACTTTAATGTAGTATACATCCATCGATTCAAAATAATAGAAGCCATCCGCCACACATTTTCACTGGAAACCGCTGTGCCTATGTACAATTGAAGTTATGGGTGGCTTGATAGGACGAAACCACCAATGATGCCATTGGATAAAACCCTTACGATTTAATACAGTAAAAAACAAAACCAAAGCAAAGAAACCCTTCCTTGATTTTTGGCTCGGTACACAGGCAATGTCCCGGTGTGTGTCTGTATTTGCCCTGCAATTACTGAGGCAGACTGAAAAGGCATTCCACATTCTAGCTAGTGTGGAGACACCCCTGACCTCCAATGAGACAAAGGATAAAAAAGATTAGGAAGATCAATTAGATTTTATTTTTGTGCTTTTCTTTTAATTAAAATGAGAATGTGCAAATTTATTTTGACAGTGGATTCAGTGGCACTTATCACCAATAAAACTAAAGTGGAAATAAAAGTACATTTGTGGAAAACATATTACATTAATGTGAGTGGCATCCCCTGACCTCACTGAAGGAAAACATTTTTATATGCATAGGAACAGAGCCGCATATGGTTTGTAGCCTTACCTCCCATCCGTCTCATGTCCTAGACAAACAGGCAATATATATTTGGAGATATTTAGGTGTTAACATAGGTTAATCAGCACCGCTTTCACTTGTACAATTGTTTAAAATCTATCACTTTTTCCAGTGACCAATGTGGGCAGCGTGCAGGTTGAAGACTGGGTGAAGTAAGTATGGAGGATCATGGCAATAATCCAGTCCCTGTAGCTGCAGCCACTCCTGGTACTGACATCCAAATCCAGCATTCGGACAGCTCATACTTGCACATCTCATTTTGCACCTTATCAAGTGACATCATATAATTAATAAGTACCATAGTCAGGGCCACCGAGAAGGGGGGGTTGGTACTAATTATCCAGGCCTGGGCATGCTAGGGGGCCCGGTCCGGGCCTTTGCTACCAACTGTTTTTTTTGGGGGGGGGGGGGGGGGTTTAAACTTACATTTTTCTTTTCTTTCTTAATTTTTTTTTTTTTATTTTCCCTGCGGTGCAGGGCGGAGGAGCGGGGGGGGAGCTGGAAACTCAGCTGGAGGACCCAGAAGACGGAAGAGAGAAGAGATGAAAGAAACCAATACAAAGGTAAGTAAAGAAAGGGAGGCAAGGGGAGGAAAACAGCCACTTAGTGATGGAGGAGATGGGGTGGAGCAGAATGGCATAGTGATGAAGAAGAGAGGAGGGCAGGATGGCACAGTGATGGAGAGGGGGGGCAGGATGGTACAGTGATGGAGAGAGGGGGCAGGATGACACATTGATGGAGAGGGGGAGGTAGGATGGCACAGTGATAAAGGAGAGGGGGGGGCAGGATGGCACAGTGATGGAGGCGTGGCAGCAGGGCATAGTGATGGAGACTGGGGGCAGGATGGCCCATGATGGAGAGGGGGTGCAGGATGGCCCATGATGGAGAGGGGGGGCAGGATGGCACAGTGATGAATGAGAGGGGGAGCAGTGTGGCATAGTGATGTAGGAGAGGGGGCAGGGTGGCACAGTGATGGAGAGGGGGCAGGATGGCAGTGTGCTGAAGGAGTGGGGGCAGGATGACACAGTGTGATGGAGAGGGGGCAGGATGGCACAGTGTGATGGAGAGGGGGCAGGATGGCACAGTGTGATGGAGAGGCAGGATGGCACAGTGTGATGAAGGGGAGGGGAGGCAGCATGGCACAGTGTGATGAAGGGGGGTCAGGTGAGGGGGGAAAAGCAGCATGGAGGGTGTAGTGTGATCATAAGGGGGCACAGCAATGTGTGTGTGATGGCACAAAAGGCTTGTAATGTGTGTGTGTGTTGGCACAGGGGGCTTGTGGTAATGTGTGTGTGTGTGATGGCACAGGGGACTTGTGGCAATGTAGTGTGAGGTAGTTGGTGGCTAATCAATAGGTGCAATTTTGTTTGTGGGGTGAAGGTGGGGCAATTTAATAGTGGGGACTATTAATTTAAGATGGGGTGGTTCGGGGGCTATTGAATGTGGGGGTGAGTTTGGAGAGAATGAGGTCTCAATTAAATGTCACTATGAATTATTTAATGGCCGTGTTGGTTACGGGAAATAGGTATATTTATGAAATGTAAATACTATTAATTTATTGCTGGGGCTTTTTGCAGGGAGGAAAATAGGTTTATTTATTAAATGGGAATACTATTTTAATGTTGGGGGTTGAAGGAAGGCCTAATTATTACTCGTGGGTGCTATTGATTTAACGCCGGGGTTGGTTGGAATTTTCGAAATGTACCCATTTTTTTCCCCAACTAGGACCCACAATATTCCAGGAT
The DNA here is from genome assembly GCF_038048845.1 of Mixophyes fleayi. Classification (NCBI taxonomy): domain Eukaryota; kingdom Metazoa; phylum Chordata; class Amphibia; order Anura; family Limnodynastidae; genus Mixophyes; species Mixophyes fleayi. Next base: position 85,028,523 of record NC_134407.1, on the reverse strand, counting down.
CCAGACAAGCTGTAACTAAAGAAACTTGCAACAACATATGGTGAAAGTGACAAGAACAGGTAGGAGAGAGCAGGAGAGTCTGTGAAATGCTGTGATTCTAGTGGGACAATCCCAATTTCTGGTGAGTGGTCTGCCCAATGTAGGCGGCATGCCAAGACTGTGAACTCTTTATGTACACACTGCATTCTTTATATACTACACTATGGTGCTAGATGTCCTGAAATGCTGGGACATATGTCACGCTCCGGTGAGCGGGCACTGCACCCTTGTGGCAGTGCTGTACTCAACAATGCAGTTTTTTTCTATAAGAGGGTGGGCTAGAGATGCCCCCTATTATATGAACACTCCTTTTAACTATTTGCGTAATCAGATAAGCTCAAAAGTATTGTATGGGGAAGATATAAACAGAAGAACTGCGGTGTTTGTTCACTCTCTGCTGAGAATTTTTTTTGTTTCAGTTGAATAAACTTTCATCTTACTGTCTCTAATGCTAACTGAATTAAACCATGCAGCAGCCATTTTTCTGGAGACCAAAATGCACAGAGGCCTATGCAAATAGCTCACCCAGTATGGCTTGTGCATTGGAGAAAAATTTGTTTGTGACAATTAACAAACGGTGAGAGGTGTCTTTGTAGCATACCAATGTTTACGGCCCAATTCCACTATGATATATATATTTAAATACAAAACAAAAAATTACAGATGTTGTCAGCGCTTATCCTTAACACTGCATATCTGTGTGTATCTAGCAATATGAAAACATGAGATATTAGTTCATATTTTGATCAAAACATTTAAGCCTGCATCGCAGCATTTAAATATTTAATGCTCCCACACCAGCCCCTACAGAACATTACTTCACCACTCCCAGATAACATATAAACAACCCCTGCTCCCGAGAAAATTAATAACACCCCCCCACCCTCAGATGCTTACCTAGCCTTGAAGAAAGTGCTCTAGTCTCTTCACCAGCCAGTGTGCAGAAGGGAGGTGTGAAAATCCTATGAGGAGGAGAATTAAAGAACGGGAGGAGAAGGAAGGGAAGGAACGCATCTTTGCTACATGGTGAAGTGCATTGGTGAATGGTCCAACCACTGGGAAGCAGAGCACTAGCAGGGACAGATCCCTTTAGACTAGGGCCGACATTGATCATCCCTGTACATAGCTATGTGATCTAGACCCTCGCCTCTATCCGGTGCTATAGTTGCCTAGCGGGTGATCTGGCCCCGCATATGGGAAACTGTTTTTATAAAAGAAGATGGGTATTTATAATTGGGAAGATATGGATTTTAGGGTGTGACCACCACTGAAAGAGAAATCATTTTTTAGAAATAGCTGTTATGAGACATTATTTTATTTAGGGGAAAGATGGAATTTAACATTAGTTGTCGTGAATTTTTAAGGGGTGTAGTTTCTCATGTCTTACTGACAACTGCTAAAAGGTATGAAATAAAACATTTTCCTACTCTGTAAACCTATTTTTATCAAAGGACCTTTATTAAATCATAATGGGTGTGAACAGACCATAATTGTTGGAAAGGTAAATAAATAATATTTTATTTCATTGTTAAATAAATTATTTTGTATGCATTAGGATTTGCATTTTATCACTTCTCTTAGGGGGGAATTAATTTCCCCCCAAAGTACTGCCAGGTTAAAACTATTACCGTTATTATGGTAGTCTTTAACTCGGCTTTCTGCTCGCAGCTCAGGGAGCTGCAAGCAAAAAGCCGGCATTAGAACTATCGTAATAACGGTAATTACGCACACTATTACCGTAATAACGGTAATAATGCGCAGGCTGTGTTACTTTTAACAGTAACACGACCAATGGAATATGCCCCTTAAAGTAAGTCTTTGTATCTGTTCTTATTTTGTATGTGTGGAACACTGCATAGTATCACTACTTTGCATAGTGTATGTTGTTCTCACTCTCTGTGTTTAGTCTGCCTATTTAAATATTTACTTCGTGCCACTACTTATTTTATATCCTGTATGTGTTTTAAAACCTTTGCATAATTTTGCAGTTGTATGCTTAAAGAACTTGTAGCCCTAGGCAAGCAGATGTTTACATGACAAGTATATTTTTTCCTTTTAATTCAATCCACCCAGGGAGCATTGTTATACATACTGTATATTTGGGATTTGTCGTCCTAAAAAGTCAGGTACTTAAATTAAAAACGCTGCTTAAGTATCTGTACTGTACTGAAAGACAACATTGCCACAGGTCACTTTCACATGCAAAGTTTGATGTCCAGCCCAGTTGCATTGTGCACGGATGTAAAATCAGTAAGTAGCACTTGTTACTTTTGCCAGCAACCTTACACACGTCTTGGTTCATGTCTAAAGATACGTTTTTGTTGTATTGTGAGTGTGTGTGCGTTGTGTGCCTACTTTTAAGTATGTTGGATAATAAATTAATTTACTTTATTTCTGCTATATATTCATCCTTTTGTGCTTTAATAAACCGTGTGCAGTCTTGACTGTAAGATAAACTCTTGTAGGTCTCTTTCCCAGAGGGAATTTGACCTGGTAATAGCAGAAATGACAGGTACATGACACCTGCCATTGAAAGCTTAGTGGTGGCTTCTGATGGCGTCCGGCTGTGTGTGTAGAATAACAACGAGCCCAGACCCTGCCTGTCACCTAAGACAGCATGCACTGCACAATTTGCAAGATGGTACTAATTAAAAATGATACCGCTCTATTCTCAGCAAGAAACCTTGGCTTAAATGATGAGTTTATCTAATGTGTGTTCATTTAAAAAATAACCATTATCATCATTTATGAATTGCCTTTTTATAGCACAGTTTCTTTTTCATAATACTTGGGTTTTATTGAGTAAATATTGAGGTGGTAACAGAAAGTTTGTAAAATTATATTTTTATACATTTTGGTATAAAATTACTTTTCATTTATTTTACTTGCTACCACTTACTCTTTATATGCAAGCCCCTATATAATCACATGGCACTCTCTGCTGTCCCCCTCTGCTCCTCAGTTCCTTCTTAGTACTTGGCTCCCTGCCTAAGCCACTCATCCTGACATTGTATCAACGAGTTGTCTGCATACAATAATACTTCCTACTTGCCTTAATTCTGGTATGTGTTGTTTTTATAGGTTTTGAGCTTGGTTTTGCCATGGCAAGTCCCAATGTCCTGGTTTTGTGGGAAGCTCAGTTTGGTGATTTTCACAACACAGCACAATGCATAATTGACCAGTTTATCAGCTCTGGACAGGCCAAGTGGGTTCGGCACAATGGTATCGTGCTGCTCTTACCTCACGGAATGGAAGGAATGGTAAGTGAATGCTGATCTCACATCTGTTCATCACACTGAGTAGTTGACTAATTTGTACAGTGAGAAGGTTAACTAAATATCCAGTGCCCCAGGAGAGTACACTCATGAATAATGAATTTGGAGTACTGTTCATTCAGGCTCAAATTTCTTTATTCTGTGTCTTAAAGAGGTCAGATGATCTATTTCTATAAAACAAGGAAGTTTTTACTTCTGATTTTTGAACATAGTTTATAGTATATATATATATTTAACTAACTAAAGTGACAACATATGATAAACCCCTTTATTTTTATATGTAAGTTGTGTCATCTTCCAAAATGATCTCATTGTAAATGTTAATAGGAGCCCAGCACTTCCTTCATTATTTATGCTCTTTCCTGTTCATACACAGCAAGTATTCTCATTGTTCACAGTGCACTGAGAGCAGGGAAGACTTTTAACTATAGTGACTCTAGCATTCTTTTAGACCTTTCTATTTATAATGTTATGTTAGAGACTGTTTTACTGTGATACAATCCTTAATTTACTGTAATAGTTTTGTTTAGTGATCCCTGGCATTCATTTAGGACTACATATTATATCTAGTCACACCTCTAGGAAAAGCCTTTCCCTTGTATAAGAAAACATTTGATGTCCCATTTGGATTTAGTGACCGGATCACTGTACTTCTTAGTGGCTTGTAATCTAAAATAGGGGATATATTTGTTGTGTGACAGAAAACAGGAAATGACACAGGACACTATAAAACAGGTTTGAAATGTATAAAATTTGTGGAAAGTAGATTTTCTTGATTAAGGGAGGGAGTTTGTTATAGGTGTGCCCTTGCTTATTAACATCTTGTGAAAAATCTTCATCATCGCCATTTATTTATATAGCGCCACTAATTCCGCATCGCTGTACAGAGAACTCACTCACATCAGTCCCTGCCCCATTGGAGCTTACAGTCTAAATTCCCTAACACACGCAGACAGAGACAGACAGACTAGGGTCAATTTGTTAACAGCCAATTAACCTACCAGTATGTTTTTTGAGTGTGGGAGGAAACCAGAGCACCTGGAGGAAACTCGCGCAAACATGGGAAGAACATACAAACTCCTCACACATAAGGCCATGGTCGGGAATTGAACTCACGACCCCAGTGCTGAGAGGCAGAAGTGCTAACCACTTAGCCACCATGCTGCCCAAAAATCTCACTTATGTAAGTGCACAAAGTACTCGGCAATAGAAAAAACAAATATTAATTAGTCCATATGTTGCAGTATGCTGAAATAGTTGTGACATAGACTTGTCATAAACAATATATTTGTAAATGTTTCTTGCATGAAGGGCCACTTGACAGAACTTGGTGCTGGTTATTGCATTTAAAGGGGGCTCCAATGTTCCCCAGGAGCAGGATGGGCTGGTGGTCAGGGGTGCATATGCAATTTTTCCTGTAAAATGTTCTTAATATGCTGCTGAGTTAAGTCTTGGCCCCAGGCTAAAATTTGCCAGCCCTTCCTTGACATTCATTGTCTCCCCCACATCACCCCCCCCCCCCTCCCCCATTAACCAGCCCAGACTATAGCACTGGTGCCATGTACTCATTCAGAGGGGAGATATGCTATTAATATTTATGTATATCTCTATTGTGTATAACAAAAAAAAATTATACAGCAGTCATCATTGATTATGACTATTGGCATATCTTTCCTTTTGGCTGTATCTATGAGCTGTATTTTAAGTTGCACATATATTAAGATATAAGCAACTCAAAATGCGCTTGTAAAACCACAGTTTTGTGTTTGTTTATGCTTGCGTTTGGGTGAAATTATTGCTATAGCCAATTCTAAATGAGACCCATATGTTGGTTATTTGTTTTTCATGTTTGTTCTAATATCATGTCTGTGTAGAACTATGGCAACAATTGTTCTCCTGTTTGACTATTTGCTCATTTTTACATGTCCTATGATCAGTCAAAAATCATTCCTTAATCGTTTGATCTATTATATATGCTTGTTGCTGTCTCCGTACCTTCCTTTACTTTAACGTCATATAGGTCCATATTGTCCATCCTAAAGTGACTATGCAGTAAATTAAGCAGTTCAGTAAGTTTCCACTGAAAAACAGTTTAGTTACTTTTATGTTTTAAATTATAACTTTTGATACCCTTTCCAGCTGGTATTTCATATTTCTTGAGGGACATTTCCTATTGCACTAGAATAAATTGCTTCTCAGAAGCCTTTAATGCTGCTTCTTTTCCCTAGCTATCAGTAATGTAATTCTGAGACAAGCATTTTTAAACTCTTCTGCCTAATGTTATTACCAGGGTCCAGAGCATTCTTCAGCCAGACCTGAAAGGTTCCTGCAGATGAGCAATGATGACTGCGATGCTTATCCTGTAAGTTGATTTGTCTAACACTATGCCCTACTCCATCTTGACCTTATTTTCCAATTGTACCCGTTCAAGAATACATTTTTATATTGGGCTGAGGAATATTTTGTGTGCTCAGTATTTTTCTGCTTTCCTTCTGTTTAGTGCATAATGAAATAAAGGTTATGACTCGTGCCCAGATATATCTTAGATTATGCAATTTTAACCAGACTAATGCAAACATATTACACCAGAGACCGTATGTTTCTGGAAAACAAAGTAACTGAAGTAACACATTTATTTTTTTTTCCATTTTTTTTTTTCCATTCAAGTACAGATTAAAACCTTATTAGGCGCAAGCCTGGTGCAATTGAGCAATGCAAAAACTCCTTGTTGCTTAAAGAAACATCATATTGAGGAATTAGTTTTATTTAGCATTCATTGGGGCATATTCAATTCCGATCCCGATCCGCGGTATCGCGCCGGAACGGCCGCGAACCTAATCCGCGGTACTGCAATAACGTGGATTTTCATTCGCAGCTCATAGGGCTGCGTACGAAAATCCGCATTATTGCGGTACCGTATTACCGGCAGTACTGCGCGTTACCGCGGATTGGATCGGATCGGAATTGAATATGCCCCATTGTGTTAAATATAGATGTAATCCAGCTGCCTACAAAATTGTTGCATGTAAACAAAGTAAATATTTAATATATCAATTAATTTTTTCCATGATAAACATGGCTACTGGGGTGCACTGTTCCATGAAACATATTATCACATGTTTTATGTTGTTATGAATCATTACCTGGGAAACCGTATTGCAGTGTCTAATGCTAGACACAGTTCAATTGTGGAGGCCAACATTAACTTTAGAGTTCGATACCTGTTGCAAGGAACTATGAATTCAAGGCTATGAACAAATGGTTTGTTGGAAAACAAAGCTTGTTGAAGTGTAGGTAATTTAACATACTTTGGCATCTCAAAGTTGTGCTGTAGCATAGTATATTATTTATCTGCATAGTGCTGTAACAGTCTACTCCCATAGATCTTCTATGTATCGATCAAGAACAGAAAGTGTGTGTATGGGTCCATTTGCTTACATTAGTTTTTGGATCCCCAGATTCAGAGAGTATTTTCTTGTCTTGATAACTGCAATCTTCTCCTTACTGGCCTCCCCCGATCCCATCTCTTTCCTCTTCGATCTATACTGAATACTGCAGCTAGACTTATCTTCCTCTCTCGCTGCTCCACATCTGTCTCCCCTTTCTGCCAAAACTTACTGACTCCCCTACAGAATCCTCTTCAAACTCCTCAACTTCACGTAAAAGACCCTGTCAGGATTCACTAGAATGAGTGGGATCCTTCTGTTCTAGCTGAGATTGGTGGTACTTCACCCAGAGGCGCGAAATCTAACAAAGCGGAGGGTTTTCAAAAATAGTCCATAGAGCGGTAGGAGAGGTGGTCTGCAGGAGTTACCACTAAGTAAGTGTAGCCAATAAGCGATAGTTTGCGGGTAGCACACTTGGAGAGATGATAGCGATGATCTGCAGTAGTTACCCCTAACGAGTGGAGCAGCTAATAGGTGATTGCAGGAGAGTGCATAAGCTGCTTCAAGGCCAGGAGCCTGATGAGAGGAACCAGCACTAAGAGGTGCTGGGAGGAGCCTTATAAATGAGAGGCAACCAATGGATGAGCGGAGCAGGTGAGCACAGGTGAGAGATGATCACCCTTACATGCACAGAGCCATTTGCCGACATGACAGCCGGGGAAGATAGCGAGGAATGAATAGATGCTCGGGTTACTGGGTGGCAGCCGCGGACGACAGGCCCTCTCCAACTCTACTGTCCCCTACATCTCCAACCTCATCTCCATACATACTCCCTTCCACTCTCCCCGGTTTTGGCCATTGACTGTCGCTTTTACTCCCCTCTGTTAACCACGTCTCACTTCCTTATCCATGATTTCTCCCATGCTGCCCCCCCAATACTTGAACAATCTCCCTCGTTCTATCAGACTATCCCCTAGCCTGTATAGTTTGAAACAGTCATTGAAAACCCACCTATTTAAAAAAGCCTACCATTCCTCCGCTTAACCATTTCACCATGTAGTATAGCCTCGCCCTCTTTCATCCTCCATATCTCCCCCATGTATCAACCGTTTCTCTACCTCTTTCCTTTTAGATTACAAGCTCTGTTGTTATTACCTATAACTTTTGTTCACCAGCTACACAGCACCTCCTTCTTTTACTCTATACCTATTGACTTCACTCCTCTATTGTCTTTGCACCTCCTCAGTGGTTCTGAACCAGTTAGTTGTGCCCACACTAATGGGCACAGGTTTTAACCTGCGCTGAATATATCCCTTTTACCCCAGTAGCTGTGTTGAGAGTTGTAGTCTTATTTGTTTACTCTATTGTACTGTTATACCATGTACTGTCTTGGTTTTTTTTTCCTGTGTAAGGCATTGCAGACATCAATTGGCACCCTAAAAGTAAAGATTAATATTAATAATAATAATAATAATAATAATAATAATAATAGGCTTTGTTAGCACTGCTAAAATACCTTATTTGTAACGCCCATATGTACGAGACCAAATAAAACACAGAATAGAATATTACCGGTAATTTCAAAAGTAAAGCAGTGTTAATTGCAACAATTAACCCACTTGACTCTCCAATTAAATTATCATGCATTTTCGGTTGAAGCGAATGCTGTCCTGCTGGGAATTTCTGGGAAATGCACCACAGAAATTGCAACAAAGTCTTTGTCTGTATAGAAGTATTTAGTACGTTAGGGAACATCTTGAATCCAATGGAAATATTTTTTTCAGATTTTTTTTTGTTTTAGAGAAATATATATATTGTGTTAGCAATTTAACCTTTCCTCAGAATATGCTTACAAATTAGTGGGAACATGTTATTGCATTGGTCAATATGGATTTTTAATGTGGAAATCTCATATCTCTAGGAATTTACACAAGATTATGACGTTACCCAACTCTATGACTGCAACTGGATTGTAGTGAACTGTTCAACACCTGCCAACTACTTTCATGTTCTCAGACGGCAAATTTTACTACCCTTCCGCAAACCGGTAAAGTGAATTCCATGATCATGACAAGCAAATTGTATTGTTGGTTTCTGATTTAATGTATATCACTTATCATATTTTCAGCTCATTATTTTTACACCAAAGTCATTGTTGAGGCACCCAGAAGCAAAATCTAGTTTTGAAGAACTGAAAACAGGTTGGTATAAAATGTTATAGGTGCAATAATGGGGAAGGGTGAAAATGTAGCGGGCAGTTGGAAGAGTATTTTAATAAGAGTAGAAGTATGTGTGATATTCAGTTTAAAGGCAGTGGTAATGATGGTAATATAATAATGCCAAATAAGTAATTTCTGCATAAATTACAATAAACATGGTAAACCTATTCTCTATTTCATATGCTTGGTAAAATTAAGGTGGGATAATAATGATTATTTGTTATACCGTTAATATTGATAGTGGTAAAATGACATGCATACAGTGCTGGAGTAAAATAGAGTATATAAAATACAGTAAAACAGTGATATGATAAAAAATTTCAACAAGGCGTTCTTTGTCACACAATCAATATTAATGACATCATTGTGTCCTGCATAACCATGATCACTAAGATATAAATAAAATATAAGAGTACAATCAAATAAAATAAATTAATTGCAGTTGGAAATAGATGCAAAATAAAGTACCATATAATAACATTAGCAAGGTAAGCAATGAGAGTGAAACGGGATTAGTTCATCAGAATGGTCAAGGTGAGGGAAGAGGGAGGAGCAAGGAACTCCATGCAGGGCTCAAATGGAAAAAAAATGGTTACATTTACAATAATGGTTTGTTGCTGTGTCCCTTATATGGATTAAATAATTGTTTTCTCATCCTATAAAAGATAAAGAGATGTTGAACCTGTGATAACAAATATATAGACTTTAATAAATGAAAATAGTGTTCTCTATGAATACTGCAGCAGCCAGCAGATA